>NC_138961.1:46320000-46975000 GCF_055761805.1 Camellia sinensis
TATGCCATCGCCTCGGTTTGCGTGCCCGTGTGCACGTATTTCGAGGCGCTTCATTTTCATCCACCGGCCTCTTGTGAGTGTGGCTGAGGCTCTCTCATGTTAGTGTAAGTCCATATCACATTTCCGTGCCATTTGCATTGCGTATGTCATTTTTTCGGTTTGCGTGCCCGTGTGCACGCATTTCGAGGCATCTCATTTTCATAGCATTGTGCATACTAGGTTGTATCTTAGATCGCATTCATGCATTTCCTCGGTTTGCGTGCCCGTGTGCACGCATTTCGAGGCATGTCATTCCATAGCATTGTGTATGTTAGGATTGTATCTTAGTTGCATTTCATGCATGTCATGCATATTGCATCGTGTTCGGAATAGGAGTTAGCCCGGGCACGGGAAACGAGGTGCATTTCGTACTCCGAGTGACGGAATGTGTCTCAATTCCCCAGTCACCGACACTCCGGATCATCCATGATGGAGTTAGGTCTTGTTGTGTTTTCATGTGCATTCATTCTATATTGAGTTGTGCAATTCGACTCCTCGGCCATCATGCCTCGGTATGCGTGATTGGTGGCACGAGGATCGAGGCATGCATATATTTGTGAAAATACATTGCTATGCCCCTTTCCTGCTCTCTGTTGCAGCAAAATGAAGAATCAGCAACTTTTCGGGACTTGGCACGCGTTTCAAGAATAACTGCTAAACAGAGGCTAATTGGGGCATCCCGGTGGATTTCCGCACAAGACAACCCAGACATGCATCATCCACTAGATAGTGGCAAAACCATCTTTTCTAAGCCCACCCGAGGGTGGCAAAATCTACATTTTAAGCCTACTTGCGAGTAGCAAACCATCTTTCAAAAACAAACATGAAATGTTTTGTTCCAATTCAGGCGACCCAGTCTATACTTGTATGCTGTGCGCATCACATAGTAACCTAGGCTAATAACCGGAATAAGGACATACAAAGTTTTCAAAAATAGATATCATGGTTAGTAGAGGCCGGTCTATGACCGGGCGAGCGGGGGTGCTCACGAAGTGACCTTCCCCAATCGTACCCAAGTTCCTGAGCCGAGGCAACTTTGGTGATGACGGACACGTGGCCTTTGGCAACGAGTCAGGGTTTCCTAAATTTCCCAAAATAAAATATTTAGGTGGCGACTCTGTATCTGGCAAAGCAGTCCATGTTTGGCACTTCTTTCAAAAATCTGTTTTCTCAAAACGATTTGCCGGATTTGGACTCTTTGGTTCAGATTAAGAACCGTGACTACAAATCGAGTCCAAGCTGTAGCGAGGTCCCCCGCAGGCTTGTTACAGTTTCTGGCGACTCTGCTGGGGATTTAGAGAACTTGACTCGAACTCATGATATCTGTTTTTTACTACACTTGTGTGTTTCTTTGCATTGCATTTGCATTGGTGCGCCTAGGACACCGTGTTTGCCATCTGTTATTCCTGAACGGTTTGCCGGAGGCTTGTCTTGTCAAGGCATGACCATAAGGCTGACCGATTGTGGGCTCTGCCAGTATGGGAACACAAACCCCGGTTTTACCGGGGCACCGTCTTTGACCATTCGACCTAGTGCATATTCGGAATCCATAGTGACCATTCCAAACTAGGACAGGTTGCTTACCCGTTTATAGGTTGTTTGAAACCGCTGTGTGCATAGTGAAACCCTAGCTCCTGACAAAATAGGACAGGGAAACCCTACCCCAACATAGGGGTGTTTTGGCTCTCACTTATCTGTTATGTGCTTTAGAGTGCGTCTCTACAGGAATGCATGTATCAGTTTACAAGTTTGGGCATCAGGCCTGCGAGCACCAGTTCAGTATTTTGGAGTCAGCTTTACCTGTGGGTATCAGACTCAGATTTGGGGCCGAATTTTGGTACAGAATCCAGTAGAGAGTACACTCACTCAGCTTTGCTCATGTGGGTTATCGTGAAATCAGGCTCAGGTGCTGTCTGTTTTCTCTTTTGCAGGGTAGTCTGGGAACCGTAGCTTCAGAAGGCTCCGATATCCCCCGAGGTTCATCGAACTTGTGCTGATAGACTTTGTTAGGTCAGAAATTCAATTCAAGGGCAACCAGTGTTCCTTCGCTGAGGCAAGGTAAAGAAAAGCCGGTCAGGGCTCATCTGTTCATCTAATCCGTCAGTCGCCAGTCACATCACCTTTGTTCGGACTCAGCAGACCGTGATGGCACAAGGTTCGGAAGAATTTGCGGCCGTGACAGCAGCGCTAAATTGGGGAACTGCCATGCAAGCTGAGACCAGTATTGAAACGCAGCGCCCATCTGGGGCATCTGCCTCACATCCAGCTTTGGGACCCCAACCGAACTTTGACCCAATTCCGCCAGTTGAAGATTTGCAGTGTCTGAATCCTCAAGAAGGGTTGGCTCAAGCTCAGGTGCTCAGACCCCCGGTGCAGCCTAATGAGAGAACTCAACCCTTTCATGTTGATGAGTTCAATCTGACTGCAGTGAAAATTGCAAACCTTGAGAAGCAATTCAAAAAGGCACAGGGCCTTAACTCCATTCCTGGCATTGAGGATGGGCACACCGAGGCTTCCATCCGGCTACCAGACAGATTCAAAATGCCATATATCGACCGTTTCGACGGGTCTGGAGATCCAATGGTACATATCCGACTTTTCTTAGATGTCCTGAAGCCGATGGGTCTGACTAAGCCACAGAAACTCTCTCTGTATGGAAGAACCCTGTCGGGTGTAGCAGCTACTTGGTATACCAAATTGAAGGATACAGTGAAGCAAAACTGGGAAGAACTGGCTGAGGCCTTTGTCGATCAGTATTCCTACAATACCCAAGCTGAAATGACCATCCAAGAGCTCGAAGCAACTCGCCAGAACCCAACAGAGCCTTTTGTAGAATTCATTGCAAGGTGGAGAGCAAAGGCAGCACAAATGACAGATCGTCGCCCTTCTGAGAGGGATCAAGTGCAGATGATGGTCCGAAACCTCGAGCATGATATGTTGCAAAAGTTGATAGTCGCTCCACTATTCACTTTCAAAAGTTTGCATGAACTGGGGGTTCAAGTCGAGAATGCGTTCAACAGCGGGATCATTCCCAGGACAAGGGAACTGACAAGGAAGGTGATTTCAGGGAGTACCAACGCTGGTAGTAGCGCTATTCCCAAACCCACCGAAATCAATACAGTCACTACAGCCAACCCTTTTGCCAAACCAAGCATAGAAACAACCGGCCCAGTCCGAGCTCAGGGTAGAACTTTCACCCCCCTCTATATGAGCCTGACTAGCACACTAAAAGCCTTGATGGAAAAAGGGCATCTCGATCCTCAACCTCTTCCCAACCCACTCCCAGCTAGACATAACGCCTCCAAGTACTGTATGTACCATCAGCAGCGCGGTCATGGCACCGACCGTTGCTACCGCCTTCGTCATGAGGTCCAAATCTCATCGACAACCGGACGATAGCTCCACCTTCAGACCCTAATGACCAAACATCTCCTGCCTACCTCAATCACATCCACATACTGCCGTCCACCTTTGACCCCAGCATATACATCACCCCGGCCCATCTACCCAAGCCTGAGGTGTTTATCCCAGAAAGCATGGACTTATGCATGATGGGTGCACCTGAACCTCAACCATCTCAAACCCGTGAACCCACTACTTCTGAGTTGATGGGAATGATTAAAAATCTTCAAAAAACCGTGACGGATCTGGCCTCCGGGACATTGGCTCCATCATCGACCACACCACATACCGGGAACTTCATGTCAAGAGACTCCCCGATGTTGGGACGGGCTGCATTTGAGGAAAGCCAATCCCTTGGCAGAATGGAGGTGAGTGGCAGGAACAAGATAGGGGCGGACATGGATCCCAATGAACATCTTCTGTTGGCTGTTGAGGCTTTGAAAGCCGAGGGACTGAACAAAGAGCAAGTCCTCGCAGTTGTTGCAAAAGCTATGGATGACGCTTTCGCTACTCAGGTTGGAGGCAGTCCGAATCAAAGGGAACATCGGGGGAAGGGCTATCATACCAGAGACGATCCTGTTATCTCTAATCCTCCACTCGGAAGAGATCGAAAAACTAGGCCAGCACCTACCAATCCCTTTGATGGTGCGCCCAGTAAAAATCCACAAACCTCAAAATACCCACCTCGAGGCCAGAGGGTGTTCGCACCACTATACATGTCTCTATCAGCGACCTTTAGGATCTTGATTAGAGAGGGGGATTTGAAGCCCCTGGAGCCGCAGCCATTACCAGAGAACCTCCCTCTCTCGCACAACCCAGCCGACTACTGTGCCTTCCATCAGCGAGCTGGCCATGACACTGACATGTGCTTTCATCTCCGCCACGAAATACAAGATCTGATCGACAATGGGGTCATCCCCGCACCAAGTCCTACAAAGTCTATCGGCATTTGATCAGTGAACTTGGGGGGATAATGTGATGTGATTGGAGGGATGAACCACCTGCGGGCAGCGCTCAGTTTACTCCAGATATGGTGGATGGCGTGCACTGTTTTGAGCATTTGCGAATGCTAGCTTTTGTGCTTTCTGACCTGGGTATTGGGTCAGTCTTGTTGTTTTGTACAGAGTCAGTCTTTTCTTACTGAGTCAGTAGGGTCTGTCTTGTTGTATCGAGTCAGTCCTGTTGTATAGGAGTTGGGTGATCCCGGGGGCGTTACCTTGGATATCACTATTTTGTTTTGTGTTTGTCTTTTCGTTTTGTTTTGAGTCTGTTTCTGCTAGGGAGCCAGTTGTGCCGACAGATTTGAATGAAACAGCAGTGGTTTTTTACGCTCTTGTGTTTGCCTCAGCCGTGTGCCAATTGTGCCAGAAAGTTTGAATGAAACGGCAGTACTTTTCGCCTACTCTTCTGCACCCCAGAATCATTGCATTGACCTAAGTTTTTCAAAACATTTTGAACACTGCGGTGAAAACGAAGAGGAAGGAGTTCCTCGGGTTTTGCAAAATTTGATCATTTGAGAGAAAGAGATGCATGCTAAGCCTTTAATGATTGAGATCATGCTTGTTAATGTGAGTACTGAGAAGGACCCTGGCTTGATCCAGATTGGTTCTACACTGTCTTCGGCGCGAGCGATTTGTCGCTTTCTTAAAAAATTTCAAAAAATATTTTGCGCGGTCCTACGAAGACTTGTGTGGGATCGCTCTTGAGATTGTGCAGCTTAGGATCGCTTTCAGCCTCGAGACTCGACCCTCTTTGCTTTCAAACCTTGAACCTGGATTCAGAGTGTTCAACGGTCAACCACAACGTGAGGCCTGTGTGGCCATTTTGAAGCAGCCCTCGAACAAGAGGCACCAAAGTCAGATCAAGAAGATCAGATCAAAGGAAGCTTGTAAAGCTAGATCAGGAGCCCCCCCTCAAACTAGGGGCAAAAATGTCAGATATGCTCGAAGAGCCGAAGATGGATCCTTCAGTAAATCAATACAACAGCCACTCTCCTGGATACGGATGGCTTCAAAACCCTAAAACCATTTGGCATGGACTTGTTATACTTTTACCCTTTGAGAGGCTCGCTGGGCCGAAAACCCGAAAGGGCGACCCAGGCAAAAGTTAGAGCAAGGGAAAAATACAAAAAATACAAAAAAAAATGCAAAAGAAAAGAAAAAAAAAAGAAAGAAAAAAAAATGCAAAAAAAAGGAAGAAGAAAAGAATTGAAAAAAGAAAGAAAGAAGAACAAAGCTCGCAAGGTCGAAAACCCGCGACGGGCGCCTTGGCAAAAGTTAGAGCATAAAAAGGAGAGGTTAAATACCCAAGTGTACCTTAACCCCGAACTACGTAAGGCTTGATTCCCATCATTGGGATACGTAGGCAACTTCATTCTGAAGTCCAGCCCTAAAACACTTCAAATTCGATCATGTCCATGTAAATGGTTCTGATAATCTTTACCTTCTCTGTATCCGAGAGTTCGGTTGCAATCGTCACTTCGAGGACTGATTATAATGCGCTGCGGTGCCATTCACGCAAGGGGCAACTTTCCGTTGCCATTCAATGCGCTGCGGTGCTATCCAAACAAGGGGCAACTTTCCGTTGCCATTCAGAACACCACAGTGTCATTCCAAACAAGGGGCAACTTTCTGTTGCCATGCAGCTCTCTTCGAGCAAGAGGGCAATTTTTGTCCAGATCCGAGGTTGTACGTCTCAAGAGTAAGTTCCGCGCTTGTTAAGCGTCGGCCGTTTGCGAGAATAGTCTTTGAGAATTATTACTAAGGTTGACTAATTTTCTCGAAAATTGTTTCATCTTTTCCAAAAACTGGACCATTTCTTGGACAAAAAAAGGAAAATTTTCAGTGCTCATAGCCTGACTTGCATGATTTTCAAATCAAAAATTGAACAAGCATGTTAATCTAACTTTCATGTTGGTCAGAATTGTTTTAAAACCAAAATAAAAAATGGTCAAAATGATGAAATAGGGGCACAGTTGAGTCAGATGTTCTGTCTTCCTCCTGTTGTCAACTTACTTGCCAGAAAGGGAACTCTACTTGCCGAAAGGGCACCATATTCGCCAGAAAAGGGCACCACTGAGGCTGATCACAAAACGGCTGAAGGTTCCCTCATCCTCAAAGCAACAAGGTATCAAGCCAAGTGCGAAGCACGAACCGGAACGGGACAAGATATTCCACTCCTTTATCTAGACAAGTCTGATCACGTCCAAACTCCCCACCAGAGCATCGTCAACCGATGTCAGCTGCAGATTTGCTACACACCCAATTGTAGCGCAGCCCTTCTTTGGAAGAAATTCACTGTTGTGAACAAGAATCAAAAGCTGGTAGAATACCAGGGGCAAGGGCCCACGACTTCCTGTTTATCCATCAACCACCCACGGGAGGGATTGAAAAAAAAAACGAGAGATTAAAGAATAGAGAGATGTGCGATGAGAGAAAAAGTGAGAAGAGGGCTTTTTCAGAAAAATAGAGCTTGAGGGCCGAGTGACGTGAGGATCACAAATGAGAAACGGTGGGAAACAATACCCGGGGAAACAGGCTCCATGTACACATTTGAGTCTTGTGTTTTATTTTGTCTGTCTCGATTCTTGTTGTGAGTCGCTTCGAGTGTTACTCGATGTGTTTAGGTTGTTTACCTTTTGTTTTCC
Organism: Camellia sinensis; assembly: GCF_055761805.1. Lineage (NCBI taxonomy): Eukaryota > Viridiplantae > Streptophyta > Magnoliopsida > Ericales > Theaceae > Camellia > Camellia sinensis. The sequence continues at coordinate 46,327,088 of NC_138961.1, forward strand.
GTTGCTGAGTCTTTTTCACTGTGTGCAGTCGTAGGCTCAATACCCGGTTAAGAGCTCATTTCTCAATTTCAAAAAAATCATCTTGTGCTCAGAGTGTTGTGCCATTCTCTACATTTGTGCAAAACAGGATTTGTTCCTTCACAAAACTGCAGGGTCCACCCCTGATAAGTGTGAACGGTAAAACAAGGACCTATCTAAAGCTATATAAGTTCCGGACTACGAAGCAAAAGAAAACAGGGAAAATTTTGAGCATCTGAGTGTGTTTCACCTTCAGAAAATTCTGAGATTGCATTCCATATGTACCTCTTCAGGCCTTGCCAGTGCCCCGAAGAATGAGTGTGCCTCTACTCCAAGCTTAAGCATGCTTCAAGCCAGAACGGCAATTAAAGCAGCAATAGCAGATGTTATCTCTCGCCAATATGAACAGGGTGTGCCCTTTTTGAGCTGAGTGTGTTGCAAAGTCCTCTAAGAGATAAATCAGAGGCACCAGGGTACATGTTTGATGCTCCTCTACTACATAGAATGTGCACTTTCGTATACACTTCTGTGGCATACGTGCCGCGCATCGTTGTGATTCATGCATAGAATATGCTTGCTTTCGATTCCGCATAGAATATGTTTTCCTTGTTTCATGCATAGAATATGCTTGCTTTCAATATTTCATAGAAAATGCACTCTTCCATACTTGCATAGAAAATGCACCTCATTTGCATAGAACATGCATTCACTCGCACTATCTTGTGCACTTACACTTTGTATCTCACTAGCACTGTCTTGTGCATCTTGTGGTTGTATCTCACTCGCACTATTTTGTGCATTGCATTTCAATCGCGCTGTTTAGCGTATCGCACTGTCTTGTGCATTTCAAAATCAATCGCGCTGTTTAGCGTATCGCACTGTCTAGTGCATTTCAAAATCAATCGCGCTGTTTAGCGTATCGCACTGTCTTGTGCATTTCAAAATCAATCGCGCTGTTTAGCGTATCGCACTGTTTAGTGCATTTCAATCGCGCTGTTTAGCGTATCGCACTGTCTAGTGCATTTCAAAATCAATCGCGCTGTTTAGCGTATCGCACTGTCTTGTGCATTTCAAAATCAATCACGCTGTTTAGCGTATCGCACTGTCTTGTGCATTTCAAAATCAATCGCGCTGTTTAGCGTATCGCACTGTCTTGTGCATTTCAAAATCAATCGCGCTGTTTAGCGTATCGCACTGTTTAGTGCATTTCAATCGCGCTGTTTAGCGTATCGCACTGTTTAGTGCATTTCAAAAATCACTCGCGCCATTTTGGGCATCGCACTGTTTTGTGCAGTTTACATTTCGTGCTATTTTACGCATCTCAATCGCACTTTCTTGTGCATTTCGAATCACTCGCACTGTCTTGTGCATTTCAAATCACTCGCGCCTTCTTGCGCATTGCACTGTTTTGTGCGCCTTACTTGCATTTTGCACGCATTCCATCGCGCTATCTTGCGCATCTTACCTGTACTTGTTAGTGCATTGTATCGCGCTATCTCGCGCACCTTATCTATTTAGCACTATTTTGTGCATTCACTCTGCATCGCACTGTCTTGTGCACTCCCCGGTCTAGGAGACCTTAAATCCTCTAAAGGTGCAATTCCTTTGGTGTTTGTCGTGCCCGAACGACTTCCGGTGGTCTGGTATAGCCACCTGCCTGTGTTCACGGTGAGTTCCTAGGAGACCAACTGAGACGGTGGAAACTAGAGTTCGAATGGCTTATGCCTAGAACGCAAAGGTACGGGATTTCCGAGACTAAAGTCTGGTTTAAATACCCAGAGGCGTGTCCTCGGCTTGAAATCTGTATGGCAGCCCCATAGATTGAGATAGCGTGTATGCACCTCAATTCTGGATACTGAACCAACCTAGTCTGTCACCCTGTCGGAGAATAGGGAAAGCTGCGACCTTGGTCAGGGAGAAAAGTAGTACCTGCAGTTCAACCAAAAAGAAGCGAAAGATCCCCAGCAGCATGAGGTAAGTCATTGCCAATTGCCCCTGTAAGGTACCTTTACCTCTTAGCCATTACATTGCATTTTAGCCACTACATTACAGTGCATTGCATGAATCCTCAATTTTCAAACCGGCTTCGCGTAGCGTATAAGTCCAACTTTCAAAACCGGCCTCGCGTAGCGTATAAGTCCAATCTTCAAAATCTTCTTGCATATCATTTGCATTCTGCCCCTACCTGCGGGCATGCTTGCGGGCATGCCTGCGGGCACATCTTTGTCTATTTTGTCTACTTTGTCTAAGTCTTCGGCCTTGTCAAAAATGGGTCGTCTCTGGGCTTTGACATTCACTCCCGTCATTCTTATGACTTCCGAGTTCTGTCAAAGAGGGGCAACTGTAGACACCCCATTTTTGACCGACCTTGAGACTCAGACGTCACCAGTTGAGCACTTGGTGATATTGCATAATGTGCTCGTTCAGAAGTTTCAGAGTCTTGGCTGCGAGCCCTGCCTCCGGACTTCCGAACCCTCTTCTGTGCCTTGCCTTGGTTTGTGAACCAGACTCGATTTTCTCTGTTTCTTTTTCCTGAGGGGAGGGAGAGGTCCTGTAGACCATCTCTTGGTGGCCGTGGGCTACATTTTGTGGCCATAGGCCATTTTGCCCATTTCGGGGCCCGGTTCCCGGTTTTCGGAGCCGTCAGGCCGTGTGCCTCGGTTCGGGACCGCTTAACCATCTCCGTTTGTTCTAAATTTTGGCATGCCTCTTATTTTCTCCCTTTTGAGGGACACTGGGGTCTAAGAAACCCACTTCGTGGCCGAACGCCACTTTCGGTGCTTAACAGCCCATTTTCGGGACCCCGAACTGCGCGTTTTGGCCCCCGAACTTTCGTTTTGCATCGGTTTTTGTTCATTTTTGGCAGGTGCCTCTGTTTTATCACCAGGGAGGTCACTGAAGGGTGGGAGGCCAGCAATTATCTTGGCAACCAGTTATGTTCCATTTTCGCCCTCCGACACCCGTCTTTCGCACTCCCGGGCCAATGTTGAACACCTTGGAGCCATTTTCTTCAAACCCAAACCACATATTTGTGATGTACACACATGGGAGGACCCTAAAAGTTCATGGCCGGCCACTAATGTTTCTTGACCCTTTTGAACCCCTCCTTCCGAGCCAATGTTGAACACCCTTGGGCCACTTTCTTGAACTTTGAACCACATATTTGTGATGTACACACATGGGAGGACCCTAAAAGTTTATGGCCGGCCATTAATTCCATTTGAACCTTTTGAACCCCTCCTCAAAATGGCTTGTTCTCTCTCCTGTTTAAGAGTTTCCAAATTCGAACCACAGGGTTGTGATGAGGGGACCTGGGAGGCCACCTTTTTGTGGTGGCCGGCCACTATTTGAACTTGGCCTTTTTGACCCCTAGCCGGCCGGCTAGGGGTGGTGGCCGGCCGGCCACCTGCAACAAAAATACCTGGCCGGCCTGCTTCCTCACTGTGTGTACTTTACAGCTGTACAACTGTTTCCCCCAGAAAATATCTATATCCGGGGGATATTTTGTCGGGGAACAAGAGGCCTCAATTCCCTCCACTTTGGCCTAGAGTCTTCTCTCCCTCTCTTGCATAGATTGCTGGCCTCCCAACTCTAGAAAAAGGGTTACAAGGATTGGTTGGAGCATATACATACATATCACCCCATTTCCTTCAAGTTTTGGGCTCCATTTCTTCATCATCTTCAAGCTCTACCCTCACCACTCCATTTCAGCAGCAAGGGGAGGAACTCCAACAGCTTAGAGTCATCAAAGTTGGTCCAAGAAGCAACAAAAGCATTGGTCTTCAAGGGTGAGTAGCATTTCCCCCTTTTTGGTCCATTTCTTGCACCTTTTGTAAGCCATACATGCTTATTGATTTGAGCTCCGACCAAAACTGAAACGGTCATTTTTTTGAGCTCATTTTCTTGTTTCATTAAGGGCTCAACCTGGTTTGAGCCCTCCATATTGCACTTGCTTCAATATCCTCCTTGAATGCCATTTTCTTGCATGCTTTGACAGCCTATCATGCTTCTGTTTTTGGTCTTTTTACAGGCCTAGAAATAGTCTTATTTTGACCTTCTTAACATGTTTTATTAAGGGTCTTTGGCTGTTTGGTGAATGCTTTGCATACTTCATGTTATAGCCTCTTTTTGAGCCTCATTTTGCATTGCATTTCTAGCATGTTTTTATTCTGTTTTTGGGTTTTTACAGTTCTGTAAATATGTTTATTTTTGGTCCCTCTTCAATGTTTTAGAAGGGAATTTTTCAGTTTGGGCTTTGCATATACCACTTGCCTCTTTGGCCACCTTTTGGCCCTTTTTCTTGCATGGGAGTGCAGCCATACTTGTGTTTGTTTTTGGGGTTTTTACAGTTCTATAAAACATCATATTTTGGGCCCCTCTTCAACTTTGTTGAAGGGCCCTAACCTGTTTGAGGACAGCAGATGTGAGTTGCTTCTTAATCTCATGTTCAGGGCCATTTCTTGCATGCTAATTTTGCCCTGTCTTGGTTTGCTGTTTGGCCATGCTATAAACTGGAAAAGTGCATATTTAGGGGCTGCCTTGCTACTGTATATTCATTGTATGTGCCAATTTTGCATGTTTGGTATAGCTGTAGGCCATTTCGGGTGCCAAAATTCATATTTCGGGACTATTCCCTGCATCGGGTGTGTTTTCGCCTCATTTCGGGACTGTTTTCCCCCACATTTCATTGCTGAAAATCCATTAGCATGCTTGCATATGTCATTTCCATGCCATTGCATTGCGTATGTCGTTGCCTCGGTTTGCGTGCCCGTGTGCACGCATTTCGAGGCACTTCATTTTCATCCATCGGCCTCTTATGTGAGTGCGGCTGAGACTCTCTCATGTTAGTATAAGTCCATGTTGCATTCTATATGTCATTTCCATGCCATTGCATTGCGTATGCCGTTGCCTCGGTTTGCGTGCCCGTGTGCACGCATTTCGAGGCACTTCATTTTCATCCATCGGCCTCTTATGTGAGTGCGGCTGAGGCTCTCTCATGTTAGTATAAGTCCATGTTACATTCTATATGTCATTTCCATGCCATTGCATTGCGTATGCCGTTGCCTCGGTTTGCGTGCCCGTGTGCACGCATTTCGAGGCACTTCATTTTCATCCATCGGCCTCTTATGTGAGTGCGGCTGAGGCTCTCTCATGTTAGTATAAGTCCATGTTGCATTCTATATGTCATTTCCATGCCATTTTAGCCATTGCATTGCGTATGCCGTTGCTTCGGTTTGCGTGCCCGTGTGCACGCATTTCGAGGCACTTTATTTTCATCCATCGGCCTCTTATGTGAGTGCAGCTGAGGCTCTCTCATGTTAGTATAAGTCCATGTCGCATTCTATATGCCATTTCCATGCCATTGCATTGCATATGCCATCGCCTCGGTTTGCGTGCCCGTGTGCACGCATTTCGAGGCGCTTCATTTTCATCCACCGGCCTCTTGTAAGTGTGGCTGAGGCTCTCTTATGTTAGTATAAGTCCATGTCGCATTCTATATGCCATTTCCATGCCATTGCATTGCATATGCCATCGCTTCGGTTTGCGTGCCCGTGTGCACGCATTTCGAGGCGCTTCATTTTCATCCACCAGCCTCTTGTGAGTGTGGCTGAGGCTCTCTCATGTTAGTGTAAGTCCATATCACATTTCCATGCCATTTGCATTGCGTATGTCATTTTTTCGGTTTGCGTGCCCGTGTACACGCATTTCGAGGCATCTCATTTTCATAGCATTGTGCATACTAAGTTGTATCTTAGATCGCATTCATGCATTTCCTCGGTTTGCGTGTCCGTGTGCACGCATTTCGAGGCATGTCATTCCATAGCATTGTGTATGTTAGGATTGTATCTTAGTTGCATTTCATGCATGTCATGCATATTGCATCGTGTTCGGAATAGGAGTTAGCCCGGGCACAGGAAACGAGGTGCATTTCGTACTCCGAGTGACGGAATGTGTCTCAATTCCCCAGTCACCGACACTCCGGATCATCCATGATGGAGTTAGGTCTTGTTGTGTTTTCATGTGCATTCATTCTATATTGAGTTGTGCAATTCGACTCCTCGGCCATCATGCCTCGGTATGCGTGATTGGTGGCACGAGGATCGAGGCATGCATATATTTGTGAAAATACATTGCTATGCCCCTTTTCTGCTCTCTGTTGCAGCAAAATGAAGAATCAGCAACTTTTCGGGACTTGGCACGCGTTTCAAGAATAACTGCTAAACAGAGGCTAATTGGGGCATCCCGGTGGATTTCCGCGCAAGACAACCCGGACATGCATCATCCATCAGAAGCAAGGCAGTCCCTGGCTTGCATGCCAGTTTTATTTATTTTCTTAGTTGATTTGTTAATTAATTAGGAATTTGTATATTATTTGGACTGTATTATTTGGACTGTAATATTCTTTTATTCGGGACTGTATATTTATTCGGACCCTCTGCGCGAGGGCACAACTGTAATAAGTGTGCGTGTGTGTGTTATATGTCTTCCAACCCCACGTCTTTCTCCCTTTTATTTACCTGCCTATGATGGTTAGATTAGGGCATATTTCAATTAGCATACAGTATGATAGCATGTTTGCATTCATTCATCTGTATTGCATGCACCGGGCTCGGCGCATCATACTAACTGCATTGTATTTCAATTTCCAAGTTGAATACATGATAGCTGTAGCATTCCATATGCCATGTTTAGAATAGCCGAGCCTACTATAGTTTGCATTTTTGCATGTGTTGCATTAGGCATTTCTGTATACTTAGGATCATGCATGATTTCTAATGTAGTTTCTGTTTTGGCTTGGAGTACTCGGTGAGTTTTTATGCTTTAGCATCCTTGCATGCGTGTGAGTGAATGCCATGAATAGCATGCTTACCATGAGGCTAATTGCTTATATGATATAACTGCCTGAATGCCTGTGGGTGAAGGTTGGGTTGTTTGGATTGGGACAATTCATCAAATATTTGTTTTAAGCCCACTAGATAGTGGCAAAACCATCTTTTCTAAGCCCACCCGAGGGTGGCAAAATCTGCATTTTAAGCCTACTTGCGAGTAGCAAACCATCTTTCAAAAACAAACATGAAATGTTTTGTTCCAATTCAGGCGACCCAGTCTATACTTGTATGCTGTGCGCATCACATAGTAACCTAGGCTAATAACCGGAATAAGGACATACAAAGTTTTCAAAAATAGATATCATGGTTAGTAGAGGCCGGTCTATGACCGGGCGAGCGGGGGTGCTCACGAAGTGACCTTCCCCAATTGTACCCAAGTTCCCGAGCCGAGGCAACTTTGGTGGTGACGGACACGTGGCCTTTGGCAACGAGTCAGGGTTTCCTAAATTTCCCAAAATAAAATATTTAGGTGGCGACTCTGTATCTGGCAAAGCAGTCCATGTTTGGCACTTCTTTCAAAAATCTGTTTTCTCAAAACGATTTGCCGGATTTGGACTCTTTGGTTCAGATTAAGAACCGTGACTACAAATCGAGTCCGAGCTGTAGCGAGGTCCCCCGCGGGCTTGTTACACAAATCATCATCAACAACATCATCGATCAACAACATCATCGATCATCAACATCATTTTCATCAACAAAATATATATATATATATATATAAATAGAAACAGATCTGGCGGTCAGGATCTTCTCTGATCTACCGTGGCAGAGGGAGGAGGAGGCGAAAGGCGACGACGGAGGAGGAGGAGCCGACGGAGGACGACGGAGGACGAGGCCTAGCGGAGAAGGAGTCGACGATGGACGAGGCCGCGAGAGGCGATGGGAGAAGGCTGCGAGAGGCGACGGAGGAGGAGACGGCAGTGGCCTGGAGGAGGAGGAGGCGGTGGTGGCCTGGAGGAGCCGACTGCGTCTGTGTGGAGAGAAGAGAGAGTGAGAGAAGAGAAGAGAAGAGAGAGAGAGAGTGTAAGAGACCAGTGTAAGCCGACTGCATCTCTGTCTCTCAGACCACCATCCTAAACATATATATATATATATATATATATAATATATAATATTTAAAGAGATAAGGCTGGTGTTCAATACCATATATATATATATATATAATATTTAAAGAGATAAGGTTGTTGTTGAATACCATATATATATATAATATTTAATCAGGGGCGGGCGGCGGGGCCGGGGCCGGGGCCGGGCCAGGGCCGGGGATGAAATATGTATCACCGTCCCCGGCCCGAATGTCACCGGGGATTTATTTTTGAATACCATCCCCGGCCCGTCGGGGGTATTTTTCGGGGAAAAACTACTCTTATCGGGGACGGGGGATCAGGTCCCCATCAGGCCGAGTTTAAATTACCATCCCTAGTGAGACTATTACATTATGTTTGATTAGAAGATTTGGGAAGGAATTTAGAAAGAAAAAGGGAAAAGGTAAGTGAAATGCAAAAAAAATATACCTATATTTCACTTAATTTTACACACATTTTTCCTTTTCCTTTTCCTTTTTCTTTTCATATCCCTTCCTAAATCCATCAACCAAACACAGTGTTAGTCTGAGTGAATTATTAGGCCTTTTTTGACAACAAGATTAAAAGCCAGCTTATTGAATTTTTGACTTTTTTTAGTCACATCGCTTCTTTATTTTTTTACACATTTTTTTTTAAAAAAAATTCAAAAAACTTTAAAAATTAACTCTTAACCTAATTATCAAAAACATTCATTTTTCTAATCAATCATTGGACTATTCATTTTAATAAACTGTTTGATTGGACAGGCTAGATAATGGGGAATTAGAATCCATCGGATTTGAATTCTAAGACTGTGAATCCCCCAAACTATGGTTGGATTTGATGTGTATCCCGTATTTGCTTTCTAATGGGATTAGATGTCTAGAAAGAACTATTTTTAGTGAATCCAATGTTTGGTTGGTCAGACTGGATAAAGATAAATGTTCAAAAAAATATTTTACCCTTGTAATTTATAATTTATATTTTTTATTTAATATATAATTTTAAATTTATTATTTTTAATTAAATTAAATTTATAATTTATATTTTTTATTTAATATATAATTTTAAATTAACAACACTAAAAAAATAATTTTATTTAATATATAAATTTAATTTTTAACAATACTAAAAAAATTTAATTTATAAGACCATAATTTTTAATTTATTATTTTTAATTAAATTTAATTTATAATTTATATTTTTATTTAATATATAATTTTAAATTAACAACACAAAAATAATTTACAAATGTTCAAAAGATTATTTTACCATTTTCCAATTATTTACTAAGTAATAGCATGAAGGTAAAATGAACATTTCACATATTAATCTCATGGGATACCAATCCCATGGAAATAATCTCACCTCTTCCCTAGGATTGTTTAGTCCCTCATAGGAAGGATATGGAGTCCGGTAATACTCCATATCCAACGGACTAAAATGGATACCAAACAATGGACATCCCCCTCCATTGAATAAGCAATCTGAATAGTAAATAATCCCCATCTAATCTCTTGAATCAAACACACCTAATCCCATCAAACAAACACCCCCAAGATGGCCAGGGGATAATGGTTGAACTGTCCCTAAAAGTTATATTTGATTTAAAAATTTGAGAAGAAATTTAAAATAAATAAAATATATTTATATTTTACTTAATTTCGCACATATTTTTCATTTTTCATTTTGAATCTCTCTCTAAATCCATAAAGCAAACACATGCAGAGAGAGTTGAATTACGAGACAATTATTATCTGAACCATGATACAGACCCCTACTATCCTCCACCCTCACTACCCTACACACACGTGAGAGTTAGTGATTAGAGAAAAAAAAAAAAAAGTTTTGACCAATAACCGCCCACTGAAGGTGCCGGGGGTCTCCCCATTGAGGTCCCAAGCATTAGTAAACTGTTTTTTTTTTTTTTTTTTCAATAACCAACCGGGGGATAGTGAGGGGTGGGGTAGTAGGGGGATAGTGAGGGGTGGGGTAGTAATTTGGAGGGAAAAGAAAAGAAATGAAGTGATATGTATTTCTCTTATTTGTTTGGATAATCTAAGTTGAGAGAAATGGGAAGAAATGGAGAGAAACTCATTTCTCTTATAAGTCTCATTTTCAATCTTCCCAAAAGTGGAGAGATTGGGAGAGAAAAGAAACTACTATTGAAAAGAAGTCTCATTCTCTTCTATCGGACATCTAAACACTCTCATCTCATCTGCGTTGCTTGCTTGTCTTCCATCATATTGTTGATTTCTGCGTTTCTTCCTTCATAGAAGTACAAGATGCTCACAGGTCTCTCTCTCTCTCTCTCTCTCTCTCCATGTATATATATATGAATGTATTTGTTATATCTGATTTTGTGGTTGCCCTTTAACACTATGTTTGGGAATCTAGGAGAGAAAAGAAAATAAAATATTATTTAAGTAATAAGAGAAAAGAAAAGAAAATAAATGATTGTGATTTCTCTCATTTTTGTTTGGATAAGGAAGAAATAAAAGAAAAGAAATTATTGTGATTTCTCTCATTCTTCTTTGGTTAGGTTTCATTAAGAGAAAAGAAAAGAAATTCTTTTATGTTATATTACCAAAATAGCCTTTTTATATTTTCAATCATTTTATTTCTTTTATTTTTATAGGGACAAAATTGATATTATGAAAATAGTAGTTTCTTTTCTCTCCCAATCTCTCCACTTTTGGGAAGATTGAAAATGAGACTTATAAGAGAAATGAGTTTCTCTCCATTTCTTCCCATTTCTCTCAACTTAGATTATCCAAACAAATAAGAGAAATACATATCACTTCATTTCTTTTCTTTTCCCTCCAAATTACTCAATCCAAACATAGCGTAACTGTTCGATGAATTTCCCCATAGAAAATTTAGTTTTCGGTTTTCATCAAATGTTAAAACTCTTAACCAGTTACACAATTTTGTAGTAGCTTGTGTGTAAAGCATAAATGAGGAAGTTATTCATAAATTGTCTCTTAGTAAATTCTTATTTTTTTTTATTGAATCATATATGTCACCAGTATTCCCTTGGTTTTTTTGGGGCTAAATTTGGAAGTCACCTTCAACCCAGAGTCATAAACTTGCACCAGAGACAAATCAATGGTATGCTTCACTTTTTCCCGAATTTTCGTAATAACATGACTAGTGTCAAGTTAATTTGGCATACAATTCATTTATCAGGTGGTTGTTGGATCACTGAAGTCAAAAATTCTACTTCATTGTCGAATTTTGAAATAGAAAACGAAATTTTCTTTGCTCCAATTTACTCTCTCTCACACACACACACATATATGTGCACAATAAAAAACCTAAATGCTCAATTTGCATGGATAGATAATGCAATTACTTCAAGAATCTGAACTGAGTTCTGAATGCATGTTTTCAAGTACTGTATTCTGATTCGTGTCACCAGTCTTGTTTTAGGTCGTGTTTGCCTTTGGTTCATGGGCTCTCACTTTTTCCTTGATATTTCGGCTATATCCATGTAAGTCTAAATGGACCTAATGAACCATAAAATGCTTATTTCTGGCACAGAAAGTCACATGCAATTTCAATTTAGACCGATGAGTTGAAACATAATCTGGCATAGTTTAGAAACTTCATGATTTTGATATCATGTATCTTATTTTATATAGGCCTAAGGTTATTGATTTGCAAGTGTGATTATTAGTAATTTGTGTTGCAATGCCATGTTCAGATCGACATATTTCATGGTTGCCTGCGCTCATGTGACTCTCAGCTGATGGAACTACTTTGATTGTTTGATTTACTCCATCACACTTCAAAATTTTATAAATTGAACAAATTTGGTACATTTTTACATGTTAATGTAGTGTGAGAGTTCGTGAGCTTTAAAGAATCATTCAAACTAGTGAGTCAACATAATGTATCTATATTTGTCACTTCTACCTGCCTTGCTGTGAATCTTGGTTGTAGAGTCACAAGTTTATTCTCCTCTATGTTAGCTCTGTGATAATTGTTTTCAATTGGTCCCACAGTCCCACTGATGGTTTAGAATTGGTATTGTTTTCAAGGGGCATTTTTTTTAATACATGTAAGTAGGTGGAGCTAGAAGGAACTTGCTTAACTGCCTTCCCAGTAGGATTTAGTCCAGTATTCTTATTTTCCTATAGACATTTCACTCATTTGAAAGATGAAAGAATCACAATAGAAAGAAAAAATTACTCAAAATCATATATTGAATTTCAGCACATCATACCATTTTTTTTTTTTTTTTTTTTTTTTGTTGTTTATCTTTTAACTCATTCAGCGACACTGTTAGCTCTTATCTTCTTCATTCTCAAAGCCCCGAAATCTCTTGAATTCAGTTCGTACTGCCCTGACATTACTCATGCATTAGTGCATAAAAACTAACATGCGAAAAACTATTCGAAACATGTATTTTTTGAAACTCAATTCTATTCCAATATTAAATGGTTCTTAATACTAGATATTCCTTTGTTGTTTAATATACTAATGTCGATAAGTCAAGTGTCTCGTTGTTCACAGGTTTGCATGGTGCAGAATGGCATTTGTGGAGGATAAGGTTATTACCTGAAAATTTGATTAAATGCACATTAAATCAGTCAACAGAAGTTTTCTCTGCTTTCAAGGAGCACGAAGAGAATCGGCCTTTGGTTAAAATGTGTGGAATCACATCAGCTAGAGATGCTGATCTAGCAGCGAAAGCAGGTGCAAAGTTTATTGGGATGATTATATGGCCCAACTCAAAACGTTCCATTTCACTTTCTGTTGCAAAGGAAATATCACAAGTTGCAAGGGAACATGGGGCCAAGCCCGTTGGTGTATTTGTGGATGATGACGCTGACACAATATTAAGAGCTTCTGAGGCAGCTGACCTTGAATATGTAAAGGTAAGTTTGTCTAATCTTAGTTCCACCGCATATGGATTAATTAGTTTATTTCAGTTTGTAATTTGCTGAAGTTATGCAGCTTCATGGAGATGGTTCTCGGGCTGCATTTCCAGTTTTAGTGAAAAACAACCGAGTCATATATGTTCTTCATGCCAAAGAAGATGGAGAGCTTTTGAACCATATTTCAGACCAAGACTGTACTCTGGTTGATTGGATTCTTGTGGATAGTGCAGAGGGTGGCAGGTAAGAATCTTTACCCTCTTTAAATATAACTTGAATGTCGTTTTGTTTGCCTTCATGTTGCACTATCTTCATGAGCTTCAAAAACTATCTTTGGAGTTGTATCGCTCATAAGCAATTATTCTAGTTCCTACTTATTGTTGTGTTAGATAATTATCCGTGAGAATCCACCACTACAAATATTTGAAAATGAGGGCCCACTTAAAGGTGATTTGTGTAGACATGTATTTAAAGACAAATCTGTTAGATCTGGAGTTGAGAGCAAAAGTAGGTGAAAATTCCAAACTTGAGAATGTTGCTCTTGGGGCTTGCTTGGATGGAAGCAAATGGTATTACTCCTAATGAGTCCATATAAATCTACATAAGCCAGTATTGGAATTCAATAATCATGGGTTTCTTCTTATAAGATTTATGCATGCCTTTAGGTTCGAACAATCCTTTTTTAATTTCTAAGAACCAATGTTGGAATTGAATCATTATGGCTTTTCTACCATGAAAGAAGTGCATGCCTTAGTTTGTCTTGGTCCTTATTCACTGCCCAAGAACTATATCTTCACTGCCTAAGGACTGGTCCTCTTATCATTCCTAATATTGAACTTTCGACGAGATATGCATCTTATGCAGTTTATTGGATTTTCTTGTTTTCTCTTACTTTTTGATGGCTGTTTTTGTTTTGATTAGGCACTTTTTCACTGTATGAGGACTTCTTGTCCTCCACACTTTCTTCTTTAATAAATTTTGTTGTTTATTTTCAAAAAAAAAAAAGATAATGACAAACATACTGATTTGAAAAAATCGGCATTTTCTTAGATTGCTGATATTGTTTGATTCTGCGCTGGAAGTATTTGTATTTGCAATTACTAAATGCGTCAGCTGTTTCTTTATGTATGCTTGCCCTTAATGGCTTTCTTCAGCAACAGTAAAGAATCAGCTCTGAATGGCCTTCTTCAGCAATCATAAAGAATCAGCTACCGACTTCATAAATTCTAGACATTTTACAAAAAATTTAGACAGTGGGCTTTGAAGCCACTCAATAGTGAGTCCTTTAGGTTTCAAAATTGTCCAAATTGGAGAGGATGAACAATTGAAGAAAGAAATCCTCTTCTTCTTCTTCACTTTATTTTTTTATTTCATTTTTATTGTTTGGGTTGTCTAAATTTTTGGCCTAAAGTCATGTTTTTATGGATATACATTTCTCAAAATGTTGCGACACTTTGCCACAGCTGGTAATCATAGGTAATATCAGATATCCTCATTCAATTAGGAAATGAGAGTCATTTTTTTAATCTTCTGTTACTTTCCTGCGCTAATACATCATTTTTACCTGTCCTGCTTCACTCATTGTAACATGTGTCTGCAGTGGGAAAGGATTCAACTGGTCCCAGTTTAAAATACCACCAATTAGAAGCAAATATGGTTGGCTTTTGGCAGGAGGAGTTAACCCTGATAATGTCTGTGAAGCTCTTTCTACTCTTAGACCGCATGGAATTGATGTCAGTAGCGGCATTTGTGCTTCAGATGAAATTATAAAAGATGAGTCCCGAATATCATCCTTCATGAGAGCAGTAAATTCCATACATTATTGATTGATGTGAGAAGTCCTGATTACAAAAACTCAATGAAGTAGAACATGGGAACACTAAGGATGCTGTGTTATTATGTTTGGTAGGTTGTTCTCTTTGTCAAGAGAACACCTTGAACACAGGTTTAAATCTTGCTGTTTTTACTAACTTGTTTTTAGCAATCCACTAAATGAAAAAATAGTTACGTTTCTGGTAGACAAATATTTGTGGAGTTTATAGCTGCCTAATGTATGGTGTAAATGTCCATTTGCATGCGCACACTGGGGTAGAGACGTCCCAATGAAAACAATACTGGTCCTTTCTTTAACATGTTACGACATACACTGTTAACTTCAATTATCATATTACAAATTTAACTAACTCAATACAATCTCCAATTCAGAAGAGCTTGAATACCTATTGCAGAAACACTGGGAGCTGGCTGTGGCCATTTGGGGCCGGCCGGGTCTCTTTGGTGAGAAACACTATCACTACAAGAAATATCTGTTTTGGAGGCGTTTTTTTAATGGCGTTTTTGAAAACGTCACTGTTTCAAATATTTAATGACATTTTGTAAACGTCACCTTCTCGTTTAATCAAAACGGCGCCGTTTCATGAATAGAAGACGATTCTGAACGCCTTCAAATGGTGTTGTCCCACGCGCTCTTTATCTCCGTCTTTTCAACCTTTATTTTGAATATAATAAGCTATTTTGATCTGATAAGCGAAAATGAAAATCTCGAGCTCTCTCTCTTTGCGCTGTCTAAGATCTTTCAAAATCGAAGTCACAGCCATTTCGAAGATCTTACATCGATGATTCATCAGAGCCATTTCGAAGTTCTCTCTCAAAATCGATTCAGATCGGTGAGCTCTACTGCTGTCTAAACCCTAATGATCTCAAAGATTCAGATCGGTGAATCGATTCAGATCGGTGAGCTTCACTGCTGTCTAAACCCTAATAATCTCAGGGATTCAGCTCGGTGATTCAGAGATTCAGCATGGTCTCAACGAAACAGATTGGTGATTCATCAGAGCCATTTCAAAGTTCTCTCTCGAAATCGAAATCGAAGTTCATCTCAGCGATTTAGATCGGTGAGCTCCACTGTCTCTGTCTCTCTCTCTGTCTCTGTCTCTGTCTCTCTCTCAAGCTGAACTGATGGTGCAATGTCGATTTGGTTATTGAAATCAATCCGGTGAATTCTATGAATGGTTTTGATATTTGAATGTTGATGCGCTGTTGTTTCTTCTCACTGAACGTGCTAATTGTTTGTTGGTTCATATTTTGTTTCTGAAAATATTTCATTTTATGCTGCTTTTGAATGGTTTTGATATCCGTTATGCTTGTTCAGTATGGCTGTTATTCTCTAGTTGGGATTTCAGAAGTGACAAACCTGCACGATCACACCAACACAAATTAGTGTTATGTTCAGATCATGGATTTATCAAGTGGAAAGTAAAAAAAAAAAAAAGTCTTATTTCACTTCAGTTTCTTCTTGACTTTTCCCACCACAAGTCAATGATCGAAATATAGCCCAAGGAAAAAGCTGTTAAAATTGATTGTAGGATCTTAGGCTTGTGGCAAGAAATTTCTGATAAACTTGTTCTCTAGGAATAAGAAGCTCTGTTTCATCAACTGTTAGGACAATAGGATGATGAGTGCTTGTTTTTACCATGAATGCTCTTTCTTTTCAAAGCTATCTGCTATGTAAATATACCAAATATCTACGATTTTTCCCTTTCAAGTAATGATGTGGCTATGAATTATTTTAATGGCACCCCACGTTTTTCTCTATCTACATGCTTGTATTGCATGTTCATTGAAGCCATCAGTTGACTGGATTGCAGCTTCAGACCTTGGAGATGAAACTGCAAAATTGGCATTGGGCCTTTACTAGTTGTATGTTGGATATTCTATCAAATATTTTTTAGGACAATGTGTTATTTCATTGTTCCTTGTGCAGGCACCAGAAGATCATGCTACTGCATGAGAGGCATTGAAGGTAAGTTTTATGGAATCTCTCTCTTCTTCTTTTGTGCCTTAGTTTTTTGGTGTGTGGCATCTTCTTTTTGTTCTTATATTTTTCTTCCCAATAGGTCACACATCTTCAATAATTTGTTTGTATTCAAATGGGAACTCTCTTGTTTTGCGAATCACATTATTTAAAACATAGTTTACATAACATGAAAAACCAAGTTTTTAAAGACCTTCTAGACCAGATCATTGGTTGAATTTTTTGTTGACTGATTGTGTGTTGACTCTAGTTGCATATATGGTTCAAGATGCACATGATATACAGGTGGCATTCATGTAGTTGGGTCATGGGAATTGTTGTGAATTTTGTAGAGTCTTTTGATATCAGAGGTGATATATATGCCTTTATTTTTTCGTGTGTCTTTTCCTGATTTGTTTTGTTTTGTTTTGTTTTTTCTTCTTTTTCTACATGAGTGGCATCCCCATTGATTTTTTTTTTCTAATACATTTTTTTTTAAAGACAAGAAATTTTAGCTCTCCTTAAGAATAGAATAATTAAGAAGAAATGGATTTTGAAATAGGAAACTAGTTCTATGTGGATGAGGTGACCAGTTGTACAAAAAAGTGGAAAAGTATCAAGATGGTTGTGTGATTGCACGATTCCTATTAAGTTGAACATGTGAATTGAGTGTTGAGCATACTATTTGTTCAAACCTAAGCAATGACCATCTTGATTGTTCTTAAGCTAGTATTGAGTAGGACTGCCATTAATTTTTTAGTTAGAACATTTTCACCAAATCATACAAATTTGGTTACCCAAACATTTTCAGAATGCAGCATGTGTCTTAGTTCCTGGTGGATTTGGAGATCGTGGTGTGAAAGGAATGATGCTAGCTGCAAAGTATGCCAGAGAAAATAAAGTTCCATATCTTGGGATTTGCTTGACCATGCAGATTTCTGTTATTGAGTATGCTAGATCTGTAAGTGACTTTCCTTCCAATAGATTGACATGTTTCATATGACAGACCATGTACTAACCTTATTTTCATCACATGTTTTAGGTTTTGGGTTGGGAAAAGGCAAATAGTACAGAATTTGACAACGAGACACCCAATCCTGTTGTAATTTTCATGCCAGAGGTGCTTGCATTGTATTGCATTTTTTTGAGCTACTCCTTTGCAAGAAACACTGGTTATAGCAAATTAATAACCATCATCTTTCTATTTTTATACAGGGTTCAAGAACACATATGGGAAGCACAATGAGACTGGGGTGTCGCGAAACGCCGTTTCAGACTCCTGATTGTATCACTGCAAAACTGTAAGAGATATCAATGCTCCATTTAATAATTTCCAAAAGTGAACCCAACATCCCTTTCTGCGAGATATGAATGTCCACATTTTCCAATCAAGTTTCTTTGATTTTTTCATCTTCCTTCATGCATGCATAATACTATATTCTCTGTTTATTTCTAGGTACCATAATTCAGAGTATGTGGATGAACGACATCGGCATAGATACGAGGTTAGTTATGAAGATTGATTTGGTGGAAGAAAAGTGTTCATAGACATAATACTTATCACGGGATATATACTTGCCCATGGCATTATTGTTATAGGTGAATCCAGATATGATTGACTTTTGGTTGAGCTGATTTTCTTTACTAGACACTTGAGAAGGTCCTAATAATCGAACCTCATACTATTTTCCGGACCCTTTAGGTTGAAAACAAGTGCATAAATGTTTTTGTGTTTATTTGCTAGATGGCTTTCAGTTTCGGGATGAATTTCGCAATTTGCAGTTTTTATACGTTTACATGAGAAACACTAGTTTTGATAGTTTATTTTCTCAGTTCATGTTTGGTGGCTCAGAAAAGTATGTTCTTTTAAAGTCACATTATTTGAACTATTTTAATATCTTCATAGCTTACTCTTTTAGAGTCACAATAGCAATTGACTTTCTCCTTTTTTGGATGTCTGCAATTAGCATGTATTCCTGAATTTCACATACAGCTTTCTAGTCATACCTAGAAATTGAATTTGATTTATTTATTTATTTGTTTGGGTTCATGTGACTTTTATCAACTTTGATTGCTCAGTCATTAATTACTTTATTCTTTCAGGAACACTAATTGAAGACATTATGATTATCACTTTCAATGTGCAGGCCACAGATATTAAAAAATGTGAATGAGGTGCTGACCTTATGGAACTTCCATATTGTACCGTTAAGGTAAATAGTAGTTTTTGTCTTTGAGTTTTAGGATATGTAATTATCATTTTAGCATCTCTAGTATTATTTTGTCCGTTGAGAACAAGATTTAACGCAATTTAGTTGCACCAAATTAAGTATTTCAAGATTTATGAATGAAATAAACTAAGCATATCCTCCCAAATTTCTTTAATATGCTGGTGATTCTTTATTAACTGCTAAGGGTGCACCCAATCACTTCATCCAAAGTTGCTGTTGCTTTCAACACATTTTTATGACTATGTTTGATGGCCACAGGTGCATCGTTTAATGTGCCTAGAGCTTAAGAAATGCATCGACAAAATCTCGCAGATATTTTCGTCCATTGAATCTTCTCGACCAGGATGCCAATCAGGAATGAAGGTTCTGTGCGCTTTACACCTTGCCATGGAGAGAGCCAATTCACTTATTCTGCACTGCTCTGAGTCTAGTAAACTCTACTTGGTATTTTTCACTACTATTTACATAATTGATTAAACTGTTGTGATTTTTTGTTTTAATTTTTGTTGAACATGCTTATACCAATATTGTCAATCTATCGTGTGGGATTGAACATGCTTATACATATATTGTCAATCTAATGTGTGGGATTGAGTTTCCATTAACCACCTCATCAACTGAAAGAAAATTTTCATTCAATCTTCAACCTCAAATACTTCCAAAAGCCAAACAAAATGGGTCACAGCAGAATCAAACTTTACATAATGTAAAGCAGTTCTAGCTTTACGTCCACTTGAGGATGCTTGGGGATTCTACAATGTAAAGTAGTCTCCAGAAGAGAATCAAACTTTACATCCACTTGAAGATGCTTGGGGATTCTGTAATGTAGTTCTAGCTTGTTTATTTTGTGAAGTGATTTATTATCTAAAAAACCCATTATATACATTATTTGTTTGCCTTCTTCAATGTAATCATGCTTTTTATCCTCTTTTTTTTGGGAGAGTGTAGGTGTAAATCATATCATTCTTTGTCTAACAGTTAGTTTAACTAATTTTTCCAGGCAATCACAGGGTATAAGATTTTGTTGAGATGTGAAAAAATACGAAACACATTGGAGTCATGTTTAAGCCAAATTCAAAATATGGTTCATCCAGTTATGGCTGCTCAGGTTTGTCCTACTCTAACGCTATAGCCTTTTCTTGTTTATGTACCCTTCAGTGCAATTTGGTGTTCCAGATGTTCTGTCATAAGCTAATGTCTGAGCACTATGTGCAAGTCCAGCTGTTTCTTATAGTGAGCAATGTCTGTATCACATTTCTCCAGGGCATGCAAACGTAGCTTTTTTTTTAATCCTTCTAGGAGGAGTGATAATTTCTTTTGTTCCTCCGTTTGTGAACCATTTTGCAAAGTTTAACATTTAGCTTCTTTAACAGATATCAGACGGTGTAACCACAATCTTAATTTGATAGAGTTTGTCCTTCTTTCCATAATATGTTAAGAGTTTGCCTCCATATGGAGTTTGCATTCTTCATATATTTGTACGAATTTTTCTTCCTTGCAACTTCTATTGATGAAGAGAGGAGGGAATGTGATATATGCTGGACCTCTCGGTCGCCATTCTCACAAGCTTGTTGAATATTTTGAGGTCAGTTTTCATTTTCCTCCATAGCTAGTTTCTAAAGAGTCATCTATTATCAATTTGAAAGTTCGAAATATGATGAATCAATACCTTCTCCTGAAGGCTGTTCCAGGGGTTCCTGAGATTACTGAGGGTTACAATCCAGCTACTTGGATGTTGGACGTCAGCTCTACTTCAGTTGAGGCACAACTTGATGTTGACTTTGCAGAAATTTATGCCAATTCTGGCCTCTACCAGTATGTTTATAGACAGTACTGAGTCCTTTACACTTTATCACTGTCTCTCTCTCTCTCTCTCTCATTGTCCGAGTGCGTGCTGATATTTCTCATGATTTTCTTTTCCAAGAGAAATCAGGAACTTATCAAGGAACTAAGCACTCCAGCACCAGGTACCAATGACCTCAACTTCCCTACCAAATACTCGCAATCCTTACTAACTCAATGCTTGGCTTGCTTCTGGAAACAACACTGGTCATACTGGAGGAACTCACAGTATAATGCTATCAGATTCTTCATGACAATTGTCATCGGTATTATTTTTGGTGTTATCTTCTTGGGCAAAGAAAGCAAAATGCAAGTCTATAATTTTGGCATTTACACTCTAGTTATCACATTTGTGGTAATTATTATTATTATTATCAATTGACGTCAATACTAACATGAAGATTAATTGTATAATTTTTGGTCAACAGACACCAACAACAAGACTTGCTTAATCTGCTTGGAGCTACCTATTCTGCTGTCCTTTTCCTTGGAGCCTCCAATGCTAATGCGGTGCAAATTGTTGTAGCAGTTGAGAGAACAGTATTTTACCGTGAAAGGGCAGCTGGGATGTATTCAGAGTTGCCTTACGCATTTGCTCAGGTAAAGGATAAAAGACATTACATCACATCTCTCTCTTCTTTTCGCTAAGAAGAATGTGTATATATGGTCTCCCACATCCAATATTTACACGGTACTTTTTCTATTACAGGTGGCCATAGAAACAATTTATGTTGTAATTCAGACCTTTATCTATGCTTTTCTCCTTTACTCGATGATTGGCTTTGAATGGACAGCAGTCAAGTTCTTCTATTTCTACTACTTCATATTCATGTGCTTTACCTACTTCTCCATGTATGGAATGATGGTTGTGGCTTTGACTCCTAACCATCAAATTGCGGCTATTGTTATGTCCTTCTTCTTCAGTTTTTGGAACTTGTTCTCTGGTTTCCTCATCCCCAGGCCGGTATGTATCTATAACGTGAAATACTACTTTCAGCGTCACATATATACCTGTATGAGGAGTTTTGTTATTGTTTTTGTCATACCACATATATCTTTTTACTTGAAATCATGTCATTATTATCATAATTATGACACTTGTGCTCTCTAGACACATAAACGTTGTCTTTTTTCATATATATATATATATATATTCTTTAATTTTATAATAAATTATATTAGCGTCTCTTAAAGTTTAACAAAAACACACTAATAATTTAGAAAAATCTGGGTATGTAATCTAAGCATCAATTTACTTTAAAATCTTATTGGATTCAAATCAGTGGCGACTCTAGGTTTTTATAAGGATGGGGTTCACTCCAAAAAATTAAGTTCCCCAATTTTTATGAGAAAAAAAAATTAAACTAATTAAAATTTAAACTTCTTCAACTTCAAGTAAAATAAACTTTTAATAAAATACTAGTGTCTTAACAAATCAAAAAAATATGTAAGCTTCTACAATTACATTCAATGAGGTGCCATTTTTTGAAATTTTTGCATGATAAATTCATTGTCAATAGTGTCAAACACATCATTTTCTATATATATTATCAAGCAATCATTCAACCATTGATTTGTTGGGGTCAATTGATTATTAAGTAAAACATTTACCATTAAAAAAAAAAAAATCAAAAGCTTTTGGCAAGCTGATGGGGAGATGGCTCCCCATCAGTTGCTTGGTAGAGTCGGCCATGATTCAAATTGTTTGATTATTCTTTGAGTATTTATTTTCTATTATGACTGTACAAAATGCTTTAATTACAGAACTTGCACTTGCTTGTCCTGTCCTTATACTGAAAATTGGGTAAGCATTGAATCTTGTTGCACATCCTACTACAGTATTCTTCCATATTTTTTTTCTTCATGAATTGCTAGTGGCATTCAAGTTTTTGAGACATTTATTTATGTACAACGAGTGATGGGCATGCTTACTCTTCTATACCAATGCTGTAGATTTTCCATTTGTACCCAATGTTTATTCATGCAGAGGCATAAGGCTTTATTTGCTCAGAAACTATTGTTGGGTGATTTTAATCTATAGAGGAATTTGAAACCTTGTAAACCATTCTCCAACCAAATTTTAATGTCTCATAAAATTCTACATGTTCAAGCATCTCTTGGAAGAAAAAAAGAAGGAAAAATTAGTTGGGAAACTGGAAGGGTTATGTGGATTCACATTAAGATTTTCTCAAGTATATTCCTTGTTTTGTTGGTCCAAACCATCTGCCTGTACTTGTGGTTGAAGTGATATTGGTGTGTTTAATGCTTGTAATTTTATCATCTCAGTGTTGATTCCTCTTTTTTTTTTTCCCATAAAAATGGAGTCAAAAACAAAAGGAACCCACCTCCTCACAAAAGGGAAGTAGAATTTGGAGAAAACAAAGAAAAATTGAACATTTAGAGTTTCGGATTTATTTTAGTGCTTTTAGATGGCTACATGATTTTGTTAGACTGCTATTGGACATGTTTCAATTGATGCCGAAACCTGTATCATAGCTAGATAGGGGCACTTTAAATTTTACATATACATGTGTGTGTGTGTGTGTGTGTGTGTGTGTGTGTGTGTGTGTTTATGTATTTCATAGGTAACAGAGACTTAATAAGGCTAATTCTTTTATGTGTATTTCATAGGTAACAGAGACCACATGGTGGGTTGGGTTAAGTCACGGTTCCGCAGCCTTCTTGTTAAGGTTAGTGTCTTGATCTCATTTTAGATTATTAACTTCTTGTTGATAACTACTGTGATTGTTTAGGCAACTACATTTGTATTCTCTGTACTTACTGGTTGTGTGGTAAATTTGTCCTTGTTAACACCTATTTTGGTGAATGCTTGGTAGGTGACAGCACAAGATGTGTCAACCATGCTGAGATGTGAACAAAGGACCATCATCTTCCTTATAGAACCCGGGAATTTTTGTTTCTTAGTAGATGCTTTCATAGTACTTGTATGTATAATTAGTTTGAATTGCATCTTTTGTGCCGATTTGTTTTGTAATAACTTTCAACTTACCACTAGGTTAACTTTATTTCATCTTGGAATTGAAATATTTTTGCGTATTGAGAAGCATGAATTGATCTAGTATTATGTTTGTCTAAATTTAGTCAATATATTGTATATTTTTCATCTTTATAAAAGGGATTTTTTTTGGGTTAAATCTCACAGAATTAGCACAATTTATTATTAATTTTTTTTAAAAAAATGAAGTTATAACGGCGTTTTTAAACGCCACTGTAGAATACTAACGGTTATATTTTTAAAATAAAAATGATCTATCACGGCGTTTTTAAAACGTCGCTAAATGTGGAGTGACGTCATTGCATCATTCTGAAGCACATTTAGCGGCGTTTTTTAAAACGCCGCCTATACTAATATAGCGACGCTTTTAAAGCGTCATAAAGTTACAGCGACGGCCGCATCTTCGGCGTTTGGTACTAAACGTCACAAAAACAATTAGCGGCGTTTTTGATAGTTATAGCAGCGTTTTTTAAACGCCACTAAAAGCTTAATTTCCAGCAGTGTATTCTGGGTGAGAATTAGTCAGTTGTCCATTTTTGAAGATATTTGCGATCTATTTTGCTCAAATTCTATAAATACGAGCCTAAGCCACGGTGTTGAGGGTTACAAAAATTTTAAAGAAGCTAAATCACCCTTGTAAGCTTATTCTTCTTTAGATTGAGTTTAGTTTACAACAAGAGCTTATCCTCTTCAAGAGATAGAAGTTTACCACCTTTCTCCTTGCTTTTATTTCTGTCTCTTTCTATCTATTTCTAGTGTTTTTGTGTTGTTTTGGATCCATTTCAAGTGTTGGAACTTGGGGTTGAATAGCTACCAAAGGTAAAGAGGGCTAACATCCTTTCTTGTGCCTTAACTCATAGCTCATACCTCTTGTTCTTGTCTCTTTTCTTTGGCTTTCAAACTGATTTTCAGAGTTTAACAGGGCTGAAAAGATGGTTTAAAAGTCTCAAAAAGTGGAGAGGTTAGTCATCTCTCCTTACTCTTGTTTACTAGTTTTGTGTCTCTTCATTCTTCCTCTCTTTTTGTGCATTTTTAGCCACTGTTTTTCACATATTAGAGGCTGTTTAGGGCTGTCCTAATTTATTTAATTAATTTATACTTTGAATATCTAGCTTGTTGTGTTGTAAGTCCTCGTGGCTTCGGTTGTTTAAGTCTTAAACACCAAGTCATTTGAGTTGATGGCTTTGCTTTACTTAGTTTTCATATCAAGAGTCTCATCCTAATAATCAAGTTCACGTCATCATTTTTGCGCTCTCCCTCCTTTTTTCTTTACTTTCGTTTAAGAGTTATTTCAAACGATTGATTGTTATTCAAGACATAAGAGAGCGACATATGCTCAATGGCTTAATCTCTATAGAAGTTCATCATCAAGGCGTAGTCTCCCTTTTATGCTATGAATCACTTCTCGTTTGACATTTCTTCTCATTTAGTGGACTTAAACATCACTTTGGACAAATTGATTAAAAAATGGAAAGGATTAATAAAATTGGTTTTAAATGAATGAAACCGACATAAAGAAAATGTTTAGATGGTTGGATTTGGCCAGACGTTATGCCAAGACCATCGTCCCGAGAATTGTCACTTATCAATCCATGATACGTTGATGAGACTTAGAGCGTGTCTACTTCCCTCTTTGAGCCTTCATGATAGAAGGAAGAGGTTGTGGTTTTTCATTACATTTATTCAATTTTGTCCAAACGTGCTCGGGATCATCAAGCCATCAACTTGTGCTTATTGGTAGTTTCGGACTCGAATTTGTTCTTCTCTTGAGTTTAACATGACAGAAAAGAGTAGAAAGGACAAACAGGGCCTAGAAAGGCTCTGTCTGCACTATTGTAGACACCCCATTTTTGACCAACCTTAAGACTCAGACGTCACCGATTGAGCACTCGGTGATGGTGCATATTGTGCTCGTTCAGAAGTTTCAGAGTTTCGGCTGCGAGCCTTGCCTCCGGACTTCCGGACTCTTTCATGCTTTGTCTCGGTTTGCAAACCAGGCTCTGTTTTCTCTGTTTTCTCTTCCCGAAGGGAGGGAGAGGTCTCATAGATCATCTCTCAATGGCCGTAGGCTACGTTTCGTGGTCGTAGGCCATTTTGCCCGTTTGGAGTCCGATTTTCGGTTTTTCAGAGCCGTTGGTCGTGTGCCTCGGTTCGGGACCGCTTAACCACCTCCGTTTGCTCCGGTTTTTGGCATGCATCTTATTTGCTCCCTTTTGAGGGACACTGCGGTCCGAAAAACCTACTTCGTGGTCGAACACCACTTCCGGTGCCTAACAGTCAGTTTTCGGGGCCTCGGGCTGCGCGTTTCGGCCCCCGAACCTCCATTTTGCATCGGTTTGAGTTCATTTTTGGCAGGGACCTCTGTTTCACTGCTAAGAAGGTCGTAGAAGGGTGGGAGGCCAGTAATTGTTCTGACAACCAATTTTATTCCTCCATCGCCTTCCGTCACCTGTTTTTCTCACTCGAAAGCCAATGTTGACCACCCTAAGGCCACTTTTTCCAACCCTAAACCACATATTTGTGTTGTACCCACCTGGGAGGCCACCAATATCACATGGCCGGCCAGTAATTGTGTCTGACCCTTTTGAACCCCTCCAAAAAGTGACCTTTTCTCTCTCCTGGTTCATTCTCTCCAGTTTTTGACCATATGGTTGTGTTGTGCACACATGAGAGACCCTCTTTTTGGCATGGCCGGCCATTAATCTTCATTGACCCTTTTGACCCTTGGCCGACCGGCCATGGGGAAGGCCGACCGGCCACCTAAACCCTAGGAAACCGGCCGGCCATGATCCTCTCCTCTAGTACTTTACAAATATGTATTTTGTTTCCCCCCAGATTGTGTATCCGGGGAGGCCAACTTTTGGGGGGAAACTTGAATTCCATTCCCCCCCGTTTTTCTCCCCTTTTTTCCCACACCTTTGCCTATATATCAGGCCCTCCAACTCCCATTTGAAGGGTTACAAAATTTGCTCTAAGCCTTCTACATTGTATCTCTCTCTCTCTCTCTACACTCCAACCCTCAAAACCTCCCAAACCCTAAACCATTTCTACTCCATCTCCAATCCAACCAATCCACCATCCTTTCCAACACTTGGAGCTGGTTTTCCAGAGGCAAGGAGCACCTTTTCTCAAGCCAAGAGGCTGTTGAAGTTTGGTCTACAAGGGTGAGCCATACTTTTCCTCTTTTTGAGCTTCTTTTGCATGCTTTATAAGCCATACTTTCTTGTATATTTGGGCTCCAATCCTAACTGAAAATAGCATTATTTTGAGCTCCTTTTTATGTTTGTTTAAGGGCCTCTCCCTGTTTGAGGCTTCCTTTTTACTCTTGCTTCTTTACCTCTCTTGTATGCCTCTTTCTTGCATAGTATTTTAGGCTCATTTTTAAATTGTTTAGAGCTTGGTTATAAACTCGAAAGTGGCTTATTTTGAGCCCTTCTTCAATATTGATTAAGGGATCTTCACTGTTTGAGGCTTCCTTTTGTCACTTGCCTCTTTATCCCTCTTTTGGCCATATTTTTGCATGTTTTGGTAGCCCCTTGTGCTTGTATTTTTGGACTCTGGTCCAAACTGTAAATAGCCTTATTTTGACCCCATATTCATTTTTGATCAAGGGACTTTTTCTGTTTGAAGCTCCCTTTTTGCTCTTTGTGTTTAAACCTCTTTTTTAGGCCTTATTTTGCATAGTATTTTAAGCTTGCATATGTACTGTTTTGGGTTTGGTCACTAACTGTAAAACACCATGTTTTGGGCCTCTCTTCAACTTTGTTGAAGGGCCCTCCTCTGTTTGAGGCCAGAAACCATCACTTGCTTCTTTGTCTCCCTTTTGGCCCATTTCTTGCACAATAGTTTAGCCATACTTGTGTTTGTTTTCGTGGCTTGTTGTAAACTGTAAAGTGCTTCATTTTGAGCCCTCTTCAACTTTGTTGAAGGGCTCTTGGCCATTTAGGGCCAGCAGCTGCTACTTGCTTCATTATCTCTCTTTTGGGGCCATTTTTGCATGTTAACTTAGCCCTATTTGTGTTCACTTTTTGGCCTTTCTTAAAACTGTAAATATTCTTGTTTTGGGACTGTCTTGATTCTGTCTTCACACTTCATGTTCAAATAATGCATGCTTTGCATAGCCATAGGTCATTCCATTTCGGGTTCATTCCATGCATCGGGTGCCATGTTTCCATGTTTCGGGACTGTTTTGCCTCATATTTCAGCACTGAAATTTGCATGTTTGCATACCATGTTTCATGCCTTGCCATGTCTTGTTAGAGTGGCATTCGTGCCTTAGGGTTCGGTCCTCGATTTGCGTTCATGTGTGCACGCATTTCGAGTGTCTCATTTTCATCTCATGGCCTCTTATGTGAGTGTGGCTGAGGTCCACTCATGTTGGTGTAAGTCCATTGTGCATTGAGTATGCCATTTCATTTTATAGCATTGCGTATGCTAGGTTATATGTTAGCGCATTGTGTATGTCATGTTACCTCGTGCATCGTGTATGTCATTTCATAGCATTGTGTATGCTAGGTTGTATCTTAGTTGCATTCATGCATCTCATGCATATTGCATTGTGTTTGGGATAGGAGTTAGCCCAAGTACGGGAAACGAGGTACGTTTCGTACTCCAAGTGACGGAACGTGTCTCAATTCTCAGTCGCCGACACTCCGGATTATCCATGATGGAGTCTAGGTTTTGCTGTGTTTTCATGTGCATTCATTCCATATTGAGTTGTGCAATTCGACTCCTCGGCCATCATACATCGAGATGCGTGATTGGTGTCACGAGGAACGAGGTATGCATGCATATGTAAAAATACATTGTCATGCCCCTTTCTTGCTCTCTGTTGCAGCAAATCAAGAATCGGCAGCCTTCTGGAGTTTGGCACACATTCCAAGAACAATTGCAAACAGAGGCAAACCGGGGTATTGCGGTGGATTTTTGCACAAAGCAACCCGGACATGCATTATTCATCATCCGAAGCAGCGTCAAGGCAGTCCCTAGCTTGCATGCTAGTTTACAGCTTACCTAGTTTAATTTGTTAATTAATTAGGATTTTGTAATTATTTGGACTGTAATATTTATTCGGGACTGTATTATTTATTCGGACCCTCTGCGCGAGGGCACAACTGTAATAAGTGTGCGTGTGTGTGATGTATGTCTTTCAACCCCACGTCTTTCTCCCTTTTATTTACCCGCTTATGATGGTTAGATTAGGGCATGTTCCAATTAGCATACAGTATGATAGCATGTTTGCATTCATTCATCTGTTTTGCATGCACCGGGCTCGGCGCATCATACTAACTGCATTGTATTTTCAATTCCAAGTTGAATACATGTTAGCTGTAGCATTTCATATGCCATGTTTAGAATAGCCGAGCCTGCTATAGTCGCACTTTTACATGTGTTGCATTAGGCATTTCTGTATAATTAGGATCATGCATGGATTTCTAATTAGTTTCTGTTTTGGCTTGGAGTACTCGGTAAGTTTTATGCTTTAGCATCCTTGCATGTGTGTGAGTGACTGCCATGAATAGCATGCTTACCATGAGGCTATATGCTTATGTGATATAACTGCCTGAATGCCTGTGGGTGAAGGTTGGGTTATTTAAATTGGAACAATTCATCAAATGTGTGTTTTAAGCCCACTAGATAGTGGCAAAATCATGTTTTCTAAGCCCACCCGAGGGTGGCAAATCCACGTCTTAGCCTACTTGCGAGTAGCACCATCAAACCATTTTCAAACAAACAAACAAACATGAAATGTTTTGTTCCAATTCAGGCAATCCAGTCTACACTTGTATGTTGTGCGCATCACATAGTAAATCTAGGCTAATAACCGGAATAAGAACGCATAATGTTTTCAAAAATAGATATCATGATTAGTAGAGGCCGATCTTTGATCGGGCGAGCGGGGGTGCTCACGAAGTGACCTTCCCCGATCGTACCCAAGTTCCCAAGCCGAGGCAACTTTGGTGATGACGGACACGTGGCCTTAGGCAAACGAGTCAGGGTTTCCTAAATTTCCCCAAAATAAAATATTTAGGTGGCGACTCTGTATCTGGCAAAGCAGTCCATGTTTGGCACTTCTTTCAAAAATTTATTTTCTCAAAACGATTTGCCGGATTTGGACTCTTTGGTTCAGACTTAGAACCGTGACAATTTTAGAGTCCTGAACTGTAGTGAGCCCAATATCGAGCGGAACGGGGGACTCGTTTCTCCCGGGGGCGTTCGGGGACGTCTACAGTTTCTGGCGACTCTGCTGGGGATTTATGAACTTGACTCGAACTCATGATATCTGGTTTTGACTACACTTATGTGTTTCTTTGCATTGCATTTGCATTGGTGCGCCTAGGACACCGTGTTTGCCATCTGCTATTCCTGAGCGGTTTGCCGGAGGCTTGTCTTGTCAAGGCATGACCATAAGGCTGACCGGTTGTGAGCTCTGCCAGTATGGGAACACAAACTCCGATTTTACCGGGGCACCTTTTTTGACCATTCGACCTAGTGCATATTCAGAATCCATAGTGACCATTCCAAACTAGGACAGGTTGCTTACCCGATATAGGTTGTTTGAAACCGCTGCGTGCGTAGTGAAACCCTAGCTCCTGACAAAATAGGACAGGGAAAACCCTACCCCAACATAGGGGTGTTTTGGCTCTCAATTATATGTTATGTGCTGTCAGAGTGTGTCTCTACAGGGGTTGCATATATCAATTTGCGAGTTTGGGGCATCAGGCCTGCGGGCATCAGTCAGTGTTTGAGAATCAGTTATCTGCGGGTATCAGATTCAGTCTCTAGGGATAGTGATTCAGGAATAATGATCAGTGTTTGAGGACAGTGTGTATTCAGCTTATCGACTGTGTGTTGTTATGCCCAGCCGTGTGTTGTGTATTTATTTTTAGCTGTTATGCTGTCCATTTATCGGTTTATTTATTTCCTTATTGCTTTATTTATCTTTTTATTAGGGCAATTTTAGCACAATTGCTTCCGACCCAGTAGATATTCCCAAGCACTTTGGACAAGAGGTCGTCGGCTCAATCGATCTGAGGATCTGGTTGACGGACAGCCAGTGTTTCATTCTTTACCCCCAGTTGTCAGAAGAAGGCCAAGAAGACACAGTGTGTCTGAGCAGAGGTTACCAGAACAGTGGTCTACCCTAGCAGTGAACAGTCGAGCTGAGGTTTTAGTTTTTGCCATAGAAATACACATACCAGTCAGTCAGCGGGATCAGCAGAGTGTAGCCGGAATGGAGGAAATGATGCGTCAGCTCCAAGAGAGCATGAAGCAAATGCAGGAGGACGCTGTCCGCCAAGCGGAATTCTCTAAGCAGCAGGCCGCAATCATGGCCCAACAGGCGGAGATAATTACCTGGCTCCAGCAACAAGCCGGAGCATCAGCCTCACATCCAGTTCCTCCCCCACCAAGGATCCTGTTACCAGAGCAGACACCAACTGTCCAGAATGTCCTGCCAAACACCCAGAACACCTTACCCAATGTCCAGAACATCCAAGAGGACACAGACCTTCCAACGGGGCCAGCTCCGCTCCCGCTTCCGCCTCAACTGTCCAAGACCCATACACCCAACCACCCGGACTCTCCCTTCGAGTTCGAAATAGACCATACAGCTCTGAAGCTGAGCAAGCTCAAGAAGCTTTTCAAGAAATCACAAGGAGTAAAGGCTATTCCGAATATCGAGGACGGATATACCGATATGGCCGTAACGTTGCCAAATAGATTCAAAATGCCGCAGATTGATCGTTTCAACAGATCCGGGGATCCCATGGTCCACCTCCAGTTATTCTCAGATATACTGCGGCCAATGGGCCTAACCCGACCACAAAAGCTTTCGCTGTTCGGCCGAACCGTATCGGGTGTAGCCGCTATCTGGTACGCGAAGTTGGAAGATGATGTAAAAAGAAGTTGGGATGAAATGGTCGAGGCCTTTGTCGCACAGTACTCGTACAATACCCAGATCGAGATTACAACTCGTGATCTCGAAACAACGAGGCAGGAGCCCAAAGAAACTTTCTCAGATTTCGTAACTCGGTGGAGGGCGAAGGCATCGATGATCACTTTGAGGCCCACTGATAAGGACCAAATCAGGATGATTGTGCGCAATCTTCAACCAAAATTGATGCAGAAGATGATTGTACTCCCCTTCCCCACCTTTTCGGATCTACATGAGATGGGGGTACAAATCGAGGATGCGATGAAGCAAAGTCTGATTGACCAGGACAGGGAGCAACCCCGGAGAACATTTAACCGCAACAATAACGCAGGCCCGAGTGGCGCTGCAACCGTAAGAGCTTCGAAGGTCAGCATGGTCGCCACCATTCCCCCTCCCCTTCCAAGGCCCATGGCAGCCACACCTTTCTCCGGTGCATCCGGAAGTAATACCCAAACCACTAAATACCAGCCCAGAGGTCAAAGAACCTTCACCCCACTATACATGCCTTTGTCTAAGGCTCTGGGGGTCTTAATCAGAAAGGGGCATCTAAAACCCCTGGAGCCGAGGCCATTACCAAATCCACTTCCACCCTCTCACAACCCAGCCAAGTACTGTGCATATCACCAACAGCACGGTCATGATACTGACCAATGTTTCAGGCTACGTCACGAGATTCAAGACCTCGTTGACAAAAATGTGATCCTACCCCCAGAGAAACCTAACGTCACAACCAATCCACTCCCTACACACAACCAAGCTCCACCTCCCAAAAGAGTCAATCTTATCCAGACTGGGGTCGTGTCTTACGATCCTAGCACCTATATTACTCCTACCCATCTACCTAAGACGGAGGTGCTCCTTCCCGACTGCACTGACTTCTTGTGCATATTGGACATCTCTACAACCCAACCTGAGCCAGTGGTGGCGACTGTGGGAGACAGCACAACAGAGGTTACAGAGGAGGATGGAATGGTTGAGACAGGGTTTGAGCAGTCTGGAAACTTTGCTGGGGAAACCTACGACCCAAGTGAGTACATCCTGTTAGTGGGCCAATCTGAGCTAAGTGTAGGGCTGCCAGAAAAAGCAAAACTATGTGTGATTCAGGGGGACAGATTTGAACAAGAAACGGACAATCTGACGGCTGTAGAAGAGGGCCTTGCCAACCTTCAGTTCTTCAGTGACCAAGAATCAGGGGATGCGGCAGTCAACTGGTTTGAATATGAGGAGTCGGCAGAAGTTACCGGATGGTTAGATGATCAACCAAACATTGTAGAATTTCAACCAGAACGAGGCCAAGCAGGGGCGAGAGTACCAGTGATGGCCGGAAGGACCGAAAGTCAGAGTGCATTGCCGGAGAGCGCCGATACAAAGAATTTCGCTCAGGACAGAAACATTGTGAATGCAGGAAAAGTTGAACAACAAACTGCACTGACGCATGTAGAACAACAGGGTTCTGAGAGAACTGGGAAAGCCAAAATCCATGAGGGGATCAGAAGTGCTGTGGGCACAAGAACAGAGGATGCTGTGAGCATGCAGGCTGAAAGTGCTGTGAGTACAAACATGCCCGAGCCAGACAGGTGCCTTTTGAATGCCAACGGAATGTAGTGGGAAGACGATGACTTATGTCTTGCCCACACAGACGAAGACTGGGGAAGCAATCAACCAGACGACAC
Organism: Camellia sinensis; assembly: GCF_055761805.1. Lineage (NCBI taxonomy): Eukaryota > Viridiplantae > Streptophyta > Magnoliopsida > Ericales > Theaceae > Camellia > Camellia sinensis. The sequence goes on from NC_138961.1 coordinate 46,360,434, forward strand.
CTGGTACCTCGATGAGGTTGATCACATGACAAGAAGCGGGCGGTACTTCAAGCCCCCGCACCTAGACCAACCCGAGGCATCTGGGAAGGACAGAGAAGCCGAGAGACAGAAAGAGAAGCAGATCGAAGAGGAAGCTGTATTGAAACAGCTGAAGAAGATACAAGTAGACATCTCCATCTGGGGACTGCTTATGGCGTCGTGAGTACACAGACAGGTTGTCTTATCTGCCATGGACAAGGCCAAACTCTCTATAGATACTACACCAGAACAGTTGGTTGGGCTGGTTTTTCCGGGAGGAGGTTCCCCGGCATTAACCTTTTCAGAAAAAGAACTACCACCTGAGGGCACAAATCACAACAAACCCCTCTACGTTTCCGTGGAATGTAGAGACAAGTGGATACCGGTGGTACTTGTTGATACCGGGTCCGCCATCAATGTCAGCCCAGCCAGAACAGCATATGCAATCGGGTTGAAGCCCGCGGACTTCGTGCCGACTGCTCAGGTGATCAGAGCATATAATAATACTAGCAGGGAAGTGATGGGGACTGTCAAAATTCAGACCCAGGTTGGTCCCGGACAACACAAAATTGAATTCCATGTCTTGGACGTTCCCGCAACCTTCAATCTACTCTTGGGGCGGCCGTGGTTGCGCCAAGTAAAGGCAGTCTCTTCCACTTTACATCAGATATTGAAGTACCCTTACGGGAAGGGGGTGGCTATTGTCTTCGAGAATTCATCAATCCATCTGCCGTCGGAAGTGTCCACACCTGTCTTGGAAATCGAGCATGGCACTGAGGATGTGTTCTTATCAGGGTTCACTTTGGCTGAGGCTCGAGTGGTGCAGAATATTATGGCTGTGAATGAGGGGGTGTACGTCAGTGCTCAATCCGTCTACCTCATGAACAAGTTACAACACATCCCCGGGATGGGATTAGGAAGGAGCGGCTGGAAGGGCGTCGCAGCATTGGCCGAAGTACCACACAACCCTCATACCTTTGGCTTGGGTTATCTGCCCACCAAGGAGGACTGGGTGAGGAAGGGAAAGGAAATGGCTGGAAGAGCCAGAGCAAAGCAGGCCGAGAAGCCTTTTGAGCTGATGCATAGGCCCATTCAAGGTACCCTAAACGGACGCTTCGTCCGGGAGGGGAAAGACTTTCCATTTTGCGGCTTCCCAGAGCCGTGGCTAAACGCGGAGAAGAAGCGCGTGCCAGGTTTCGAGATCTTCTTCGACCTGCAACTACCCGGGGATGATATCGCCGAAGAGCAGACAGACCCATCAGCTGAGATTGGGCAGTGTAAGGCAGTGGATTCCGAAGGCGCTGAAATTGAAATGGGGGTAGCGCTGGCATGTCTACTTTCAGATCCTTCGATCGACCAAAAGTGCTTGGGGGATAACTTCTCGGTTTCCATGATTGGGGATGAAACGGCTGCGGGCCTACCAGCAACTATTTTGGATACATCTATCGCACTCTCTCTCACTTGGCAATACGAGAAGGGGTTTTTGTCCAGCAGCGCCGGGTCAGGTAGTGCGCCGAAATCCGATTCCACCGAATCTTGTGAGTCAGAATCAGGTTCCAGCTCGACTGAGTCTGAGTCTGATAATCCTAGGGATGATAACCCGGATGCCACAGTTATGTCCAGGTCGTCTTTTTCTTTCTCGTTTGAGTCTGTTGTAACCGAGAATTCGGACGATTTGGATGTGCTTAATGAGAATCAAGTAACTGTGGTTTCTGAGTACTTTTCTGTGCCCTTAATTTATTGCATAAACTCAGACTTTTAAAATTTTGATGAAAACGACGAGGAAGAAATTCCTCCGGTTTTGCAACGTTTAATTGAGCAGGAGCAGGAGAGATTTGTCAAACCCTTAACGGATGAAATCATTACCGTGAATATTGGTACTGAGGAGGACCCGCGGCTGGTCCAGATCGGGTCCACGTTGTCTTCGGAGGAACGCGAGCGCTTAGTCGCTTTATTAAAAGATTTCAAAGATGTTTTCGCGTGGTCCTACGAAGACATGCCTGGGATCGATCCTGAGATTGTACAGCACCGGATCCCCCTTGACCCCGAGGCCCGACCTGTCAAACAGAAACTCAGGAGGATCCGCCCGGACAGGGCTCTCAAGATTAAAGAAAAGGTCACCAAGCAAATCGATGCAGGCTTCCTACTGGTGTCCGAATACCCGACTTGGTTGGCCAACATCGTTCCAGTGCCGAAGAAAGATGGCAGGATCCGGGTGTGCGTGGATTTCAGGGATTTAAACAGAGCTAGTCCGAAGGATGACTTTCCCTTGCCGCATATTGATGAGTTGGTGGATTTCACAGCAGGGCATGCTTTGCTCTCATTCATGGATGGCTTCTCAGGGTACAATCAGATAGTAATAGCACCTGAAGATCGGGAAAAGACTGCATTCACCACCCCGTGGGGGACATACTGCTACAGAGTAATGCCGTTAGGGTTGAAGAATGCCGGAGCTACTTATCAACGGGCCGCGACCACAATATTGCACGACATGATCCACAAAGAGGTTGAGGTGTACGTGGACGACATGATTGTCAAGTCCAAAGAAAGAGAGGGCCACTACACCGCCTTACAGAAGTTCTTCCAAAGGATCAGGGAATTCCGGTTGCGGCTGAATCCTCAGAAGTGTACGTTCGGTGTTACAGCGGGAAAAATGCTGGGATTTCTGATTACACAAAGGGGCATCGAGGTCGACCCTTCAAAAATCAAGGCTATCTTAGAAATGCCACCACTAAGGATTGAAAAGGAGGTGCGAGGCTTTCTGGGTAAAGTGCAATTCATAAGACGGTTTATCTCGAAATTAACCTTAACTTGTGAACCACTTTTTGGTCTCCTGAAGAAAGGCAAGAAAGTCCAATGGGACGGCCGATGCCAAGCTGCTTTTGAACAGATCAAGAAATATTCACAGAACTCACCCGTGTTGTCGCCACCAGAGCCGAGGAAACCGTTGATATTGTACCTTTCAGTGACTGAGACTACAATGGGCTGCATGCTCGCACATGAATCAGAGGATAAGGTGGAGAGGGCCATCTACTATCTGAGCAAGAAGATGTTGGATTACGAGACCCACTACACTCCGCTGGAAAAGGCTTGCTTAGCTTTGGTATGGGCTACCAGGAAGCTGCGGCACTACTTGTTAGCTCACTCCGTAATGTTGGTTTCACGACTGGATCCTATCAAATACCTTTTTGAGAAACCGGCACTTACAGGTAGGCTAGCTCGTTGGTTGCTGTTGCTCTCCGAATTCGATTTGAAATATGTAACACGTAAGTCAGTCAAGGGAAGAGCAGTGGCAGAGTTCTTAGCCGATCATCCAGTCGAAGGAGGTGAAGCAGTTGAGTACTTATTCCCAGATGAAGCCATTTTGCACATCGACGACGAATATTGGACGATGTACTTTGACGGAGCGTCAAACCAATACAAGTATGGGATAGGAGTGTTGCTGATAGCACCCGACAATTCCCGTATCCCTCTAGCATTCAAACTCCGGTTCAAAGTCTCGAACAACGAAGCAGAATATGAGGCATGCATTGCCAGTCTAGAAGCAGCCCTGGAATTAGGGGCAAGACGGTTGGACGTCATCGGTGACTCAAACCTTGTTGTATCTCAAGCAAAAGGAGACTAGAAAGTCAAAGAAGAGAAGATGATGATGTATCACCAGACCCTGGACTTGTTAATTCCTAGGTTCGAGAAGCTAAACTTTGCTCATCTTCCAAGAGAGAACAACAGGTTCGCAGATTCTTTAGCAACTCTATCTTCCATGATAGACATCCCGTTCGGAGTCCAGATGTGTCCAGTCATCATTGACCAGAAATTTGCACCTGCCTACGAGTCGATTGCTGCTATAGATGAGGTTCAGGACGAAAACCCCTGGTATTACGACATTTGGAATTTTTTAGAGAAGGAAAAATACCCACCAGGGGTAACTGCCAAGGATAAAAGGGAAATCAGAAGAATGGCCATTCAGTTCATCATCTGTGGGGGTAAGCTGTATAAGAGAGGTCATCTGGGAATGCATAAGCTGTGTGTTGATGCCGAAGAGTCGAAACATCTAATGGAAGCCATCCATGGAGGGGAATGCGGTGCACACATGAATGGAGTAATGTTAGCACGGAAGATCCTCAGACAGGGTTACTATTGGTCCACCATGGAGAAGGATTGTGTTAGTTTTGTTCGGCGATGCCACAAATGTCAGATCCATGCAAATCGCATGAATATCCCGCCGTCGAAGCTGTACAACATGACTTCACCATGGCCATTTTCAGTTTGGGGAATTGATGTGATCGGGGCTGTCACTCCGAAGGGGTCGAATGGGCATGAGTTCATCCTAGTCGCGATAGATTATTTCACAAAGTGGGTTGAGGCCCAATCATATGCCGTGTTGAAGGCGTCGCACGTTGCAAAGTTTATCAGAAATAGCATCATCTGTCGCTATGGGGTCCCAAACGAGGTCATTTCAGATAATTGTTCCCACTTCAAGAAGGAAGTGATTGACTTGTTGGAGAAATACAACGTGGCTTTTCATAAGTCATCCACATACCAGCCGCAAACCAACGAAGCAGTCGAGGCCGCCAACAAGAATATCAAACACATACTGCAGAAGATGGTGGAAACCTACCGGGATTGGCCAGATAAGCTGCCCTTTGCTCTGTGGGGCTACCGAACGTCAATCAGAACTTCTACCGGAGCGACTCCGTATTCATTGGTTTATGGGATGGAGGCCGTTCTACCTATCGAGATTGAGGTTCCGTCATTACGAGTATTGGCTAAGTGTCAAATAGCTGAAGCAGATTGGCAGCAGAGCAGGTTTGAGGAACTCATGCTTTTCGATGAGAGGAGACTGAAAGCACTGTACCATGTTCAAGGTTATCAGCGCAGAATTGCCTGGGCTTTCAACAAGAAAGTTAAGTCCAGGAATCTAAAGGAAGGAGATTTGGTGCTCAAGGACAACCGAGCTCCCATCCACGACCCAAGGGGCAAGTTCAGACCTAATTGGACTGGTCCCTATATCATCAAAGCTATCTGGTCAGGTGGAGCTGTGGTTCTGATGGACCTAGATGGCCTGAAATTTTTCCAACCGATCAACATGGACAAGTTGAAGAAATATTACCCCTGAGAGGCTCGCTAGGCCGAAAACCCGAAAGGGCGACCTAGGCAAAAGTTAGAGCACAAAAAAATTGGAAAATATAAAAACTGAGCTCGCAAGGTTGAAAACCCGCGAAGGGCGACCTTGGCAAAAGTTAGAGCGTAAAAGGAGAGTGAAAATACTCGAGTGAACCTAAGCCTGAACTACGTAAGGCTTGATTCCCATCTTTGGGATACGTAGGCAACTTCATCCTGAAGTTCAGCCATAAACTTTTCCCCGATCAACTTTGTCCATTTTGACCATCTCAGTCATCTTTATCCATCAGCATTTATCGCAATCTCCGGTACAGTGCTATTCAGACTAGGGGCAACTTTCCGTTGCCACACGGTGTCGCGGTACTACTCAGACTAGGGGCAACTTTCCAGTTGCTAGGATCCGGGGTTGTGCATCTCAGTGACAGATCTTAGACGTGTCCAGTTCTGATCCATATCGAAAATGGTTTTGAAAAGTTTTAATAAAAGTTGACTTTGTTCAAATTAATCTCTTTACAACTAAGACCATTTTTGGACCAAAGCGGAAAATTTTCAGTACCACAACCTTCAATTTCATTGATTTCAAAACAGAGTTTTCCTGCTCTTGCATACAATCGAAGTTGCTTTTTATTACATTCATAAAGAAAACTTGAAAGTACTAATAAAGTAATAAATCTGGGGCATAGTCAAGTCAAGTATCCCTGCGCCCCCTCCTAGAGCTGGTCGAAGCCTCTGATGCCAAGCTGGGCCCGACCTGTGCCTCCTCATTAAGTCAGTCCCAACACTCGTTAGACAAAGTGCAACTGAAAGTGGGAGCAGGGGCCAGGAGCTCTCTAGTCCTCCATGCTGTGGCATATCGGGCAACCTGTGCACCTCGGACCGGGAAAGCAGCCGGGTACTCAATCCCCTCTGGCGGGCAAATCTGATCATGACCGAACTGGCGCAGGAACCGGAACGGAAAGTAGAACACACAGTGGGTCAGACTAATCAACTGGATCCCGATCAGCCGGGACATGCTATAGCTCATTGCCAGGAGATTGAGCCAAGGACAACGCCAAGCAATGCGATCTGCAGACAAATTGCACATCCAGTCAAACCACCACCTTTCATCAGGGGCATCGACTAGGCGCTGTCGAAAGAAATAGCCTCGAGCTGAGTAGGCTGGGCAAGAGTCCACAACCTGCAATTTGTCCATCAACCATACCTGGGGAGGGATGAAAAATGAGAGAATAAAGAATAGAGAGATGTACGGTGAGGGAAAAGTGAGAAAAGGGTTTTTGTGAGAAAAACCGAGCCTGAGGGCCGAGTGATGTGAGCAAATACATATGTAAGATTGGGTGGGAAACATTACCTGCAGCAGCAATGGACTCCCAGCAAATCTAGTCGTCTCCCGGCAATAAATAGCATCCAAGCCCATCAGTGTCTCGGCCAAGGTCATGGCGATGCAGCTCTTTCCTTCTTTCAAGCCTTGAGCAACTTCAATCAGACGAATGCTAAATCCGCCAAAGCCCGGGGAAAGCAGAAAGTGAGACAGCAGGCACAAGCAAAGGGCGCGCTGCCGGAAACCTTGCCAATAATGGTTGATGCGGTCACCAGCGTCAGAAAAGCGATGAATCAAACCGAGGATATCCAGTTCCCCATTACAGATCAGAGACCGAGCGTCCTGCGTGGTGAGTCCACACATCCGCCCTAAAGCTTGGGCGTGGCCACAGCGAAACTAGGGCAAGACCTCGTCATGACATTCAGATTCCATCAAAACTTGAAAATCTTCAAAAGTTGGACATACCTCTTGCCCGCCAAAGCTAAAGACATGCGTCACCGGGTTCCAAAACCTCGTCGCGGCATGGAGGAAAGGAAGGTGCAGCAGAGTGCGACTCAGCGCGAACAGTGCATTCAAGTCGAAACCCCGAAAGTTTAACTTTTCCGAACCATCTAGAGAAGCGATCCAAGCTGTGAGATTTTCAACGAGAAACACCTCCATTTTTGTGCAAAACTAAGATGAATTGAATGAACCACGGAGCTAAGGCTTTTAAAGAGGAAAAGACACTATTCGGGGGACAAGTGTCAAAAATTTGACGGTTGCTGAGCTGAGTGGCCGGCCGGCCACCTTTTCTGGCAGGCCAGCCATTTCTTTTTTCAAAACCTGGCCGGTGGCCTCCCCTTTGTAATAAATCTGGCCGGCCGGCTCCCAAAAGTAGCCGGCCATGCTCCAATGTGTGTCTTTAGCCTTGTTTTACCCTCCAAGAGAAAGTTTCAAGCATTTCCATGCAACGGGTGTGTCGAAGGCCTCTATTTCCCTCTGTTTCGGATGTGTTCCGTTGCCCAGATCGTTCGAAGTACACTTTGTTTTGTTAAGTTTTGTTTATCGAGTTGTTGTTTTGTTTATCAAGTTGTCGTTTTGCTTATCGAGTTGTTTGTCGAGCTGTCGTGTTTCGTGTTTTTGAGTTGTTACTCTTTGTTGAAAGCAATTTTTGTTTGAGTCTTGTTTATTGAGTTGTCAACACTATTGTGTTTTGCTTATCGAGTTGTAAACTTGCTAAAGTTTTGTTATATCTTAGAAAGTTAAGTTGTTGCGTCGGTTCACTACCTGACTGGGCAAAATGCACAATGCACATTTCCATTCAATCTCATTATGGTGCAAAATGATGCGATATGATGCTAAGAGTTTAAAATACAACACTTTTTTCAAAAGCTGTTTCATTCCATCATGCTTCGCTTGTTACAACATTTTACAGACTAAGGCACAAGTTTTACAAAGAATAAAACTGCTCGATAATGTACAATGTGCTACAACTACTAGCAAAAAGATAAATAAAACAGGAAACAGCCGCATCTGTGCTCTCAAGAGCAGGAATAAGAGGCCCTCTTCGCCCTCTTCTGCGGAATAAACTCTCCGCCACCATCGCCATCATCATCATCTGAATCAGAGTCGTCATCCTCGGGATCCCCCTCAGCCTCGCCTCCACTCTCGGAACCAAGACCGGAGCCGTCCTCTCTGTCAGCAGTTGTCTCCGACTGACGATCTGCAGCCTCCTCCTCCTCCTCATCCTCACCGGGCTCCTCCTCTACAATGTGTGCTCTACGTCTACGAGACGACCCCCCTCCAGCTCCTCGAAAAGGCCTGGATGGCCCAGCTCCTCGAAAAGGCCTGGATGGTCCACCTCCCCGAGAAGGCCCAGGTGGCCCGGCCTGCGACTGAGCATATACCGGGGGCATCTGAGAATAAAGAGTTCAATTTAAATACATCAGTCCAAATATGTACATCAGATGCAGATACAAGAAAACTACATGAAGTGGGTACATGTAAACACAGTGTATAAGTGAGGTGTGTGTCAGATGTGCTCTACACAAGTAGCCTATCAATGCAGCAGAAATCAGCATATCACCAGAAGTATGATAAATGCCAGAAAACTAAAGGGTACCTGGAAGCCCATGATGGACAACTGCGCCTCCCTCCGCAGGACCATCCGCTCAAGTGAGGCTACCATCTCGAGCACCTGATCCATGTACTCAACAGGGGGCTGCAGGTGCAAAGGCAAGGGTATCAGTAAAGGAAGGAACGTCTAAGTATCTGAGTAATGAATCAAAGCCGTAAAACATACCGGTGGTGAGTCGGGGTCTCTGACATATCGATGGCCGGGCATCGGAGGCTCTATCGGGATCGGAATCGGAGAGGTAGTCCCATATTGCCACCCTATCAACTCGGTCGGCATGTCCGGCCATCCAGGATGAGGATAAGTCAGGGGAACCAATCCATTCCCACCTCTAGATGTACCAGCCCTGCTGGTGGAAGGGGCGTCTGCAGCCCGAGCTCGGGCCTGGCTCGAAGATGGCATGCCAGCAGGCCTCATCGTCGGAGTACGAACTCCCGTCAATGGAGACATCAGGTATATGTGACGGTAAGTAGCGTAATCCCCCTCCTCAAGATGTAGCAAAGCATCAGTACCTAGCATAGCACTAACAACATCCCGGGAAGAGAGCCTATCAGCAATCTGCATATCGATTGGGGGTGCTGAGGGAGGGTCCTGAGAAGTGTACCCCCAGACCTGACGTAAGAAGCGGTCCCCCAAAAACCAGGCCCTACCAACTGGCCCTTCGAACGGGATCCTGTACCGGGAGACACCCCACCCTCCGGCAAACTGGAATCGGAGACCTTCACCTAAAGGCGCCCAGGGCTGCCATGTAATCTACGGATAACAGACGCATAAACCAAGCAGAAATCAAAAATGTACAGGACAAATCAAAGATGAAAACAGAAAGAACTGAGAGTTCTGAAATACCTCCGTCGACCGCACTGTGTCGAAGTACTGCCGCAGATAAAGGAGAGACTCCCGAGGTCTTGGCCGGTGCTGGCCTTCAAATACAAGTGAGTACGGGGTCACGAGAGGTCCCTCTACCACCAACTCCGGGGCCAATGTCGGGAAATACACATAGACCCACAACTGTGGAAAACAAAGCAGAATACGAAGTGCTGAGGGTAAAGTGCACGATACAGAGTATAAAGTGCGCCGTGTGTGCAATGTGCAAGTAATAAGGAGCAAAAATGTAAATCAAGAGGGCAGAAAGTACCTCCCAGGCTCTCCAATAGCCGCCAAGTAAGTCCCCCCGTCCGCGAGAGGTCGCGCTCATGTAGCAATAAAGGATAGCCAAGCCGGCACCACCCCAGTCATACCGTCTGACCTGGGACAGGTCCACCAAAGCACTCAACAGATAAAGCCCAACAGTGTTCCCCCTGTCGGCAAACAAAGTGGTCCCGAAGAGGAACATCAGAAAGCCGCGGGCATACTGTGCTGCCTCCTCAGGAGTCCCGGGCTCCATCTCCACCCGCCGGAAATGGGAAGAGAACCAGGTGTATCGGACTCTCCCCGAAGGTCTATCAACAGGCGGGCAAACCCCCAGCAAATATATCCAAGCAGCCTCCCACTGGCCCATGTCCTCGTCGTAAGGGATGGGCCAACCTCCCACGTCAAGGCCAGTCAGTACGGCAAAGTCAAACGGGGTCATAGTCAAGTTCCCCGTGGCAGAAAAATGGAAGGAGTTGGTAGTGTCCCACCATCTCTCCACCAAGGCGACCATCAACGTCCTCCGGGCAGGACAACGAGATAGCCCAGTACAGAAGGGCCCAAACCTCGCCAAGTCAACCAAATCCCGAATAGCCTCCGGGAGCTCGGCGTACCAATCTCTCGCCGCGGTAGAGCCATATCCCCGCACAATGCGAAAAGTCACCTGCATTCAGAATGAATACATGTTTCAGCATAAAATGAATAAGCTGCGTGCAAAGTAAAGTGTTTTGGGCTGCGTGTTCAACTCTCAATCAGTGTGTGCCGTGTTCACCTTCAATTTGGGCTGTGTGTTCAGAAAATCAGTGTTTTGGGCTGCGTGTTCAACTCTCAATCAGTGTGTGCTGCGTGTTCACCTTCAATTTGGGCTGTGTGTTCAGAAAATCAGTGTTTTGGGCTGCGTGTTCAACTCTCAATCAGTGTGTGCTACGTGTTCACCTTCAATTTGGGCTGTGTGTTCAGAAAATCAGTGTTTTGGGCTGCGTGCTCAACTCTCAATCAGTGTGTGCTGCGCGTTCACCTTCAATCTGGGCTGTGTGTTCAGAAGATCAGTGTTTTGGGTTGCGTATTCAACTCTCAATCAATGTGTGCTGCGTGTTCACCTTCTATCTGGGGTGTGTGTTCAGAAGAGCAGTGTTTTGGGCTGCGTATTCAACTCTCAATCAGTGTGTGCTGCGTGTTCACCTTCAATTTGGGCTATGTGTTCAGAAAATCAGTGTTTTGGGCTGCGTGTTCAACTCTCAATCAGTGTGTGCTGCGTGTTCACCTTCAATTTGGGCTGTGTGTTCAGAAAATCAGTGTTTTGGGCTACGTGTTCAACTCTCAATCAGTGTGTGCTGTGTGTTCACCTTCAATCTGGGCTGTGTGTTCAGAAGATCAGTGTTTTGGGCTGCGTGTTCAACTCTCAATCAGTGTGTGCTACGTGTTCACTTTCAATTTGGGCTGTGTGTTCAGAAAATCAGTGTTTGGGCTGCGTGTTCAACTCTCAATCAGTGTGTGCTGCATGTTCACCTTCAATTTGGGCTATGTGTTCAGAAAATCGGTGTTTGGGCTGCGTGTTCAACTCTCAATCAGTGTGTGCTGCATGTTCACCTTCAATTTGGGCTGTGTGTTCAGAAAATTGGTGTTTGGGCTGCGTGTTCAACTCTCAATCAGTGTGTGCTGCGTGTTCACCTTCAATTCAGGCTGTGAGTTCCGAAAATCAGTGTGTGGGCTACGTGTTCAACCCTCAACCAGTGTGTGCCGTGTGTTCACAATCAATTTATGGGCTGAGTGTTCAGGAATTCAAGTGATTGAACCGTGTGTTCAGAGTGCAAACAGAATGCATGAAAAATTCATAATATGTTACAGAAAAGGTAAGAACGAAGTAAATACCTCTCGTGCCTCATGGGAGAGGTGATACTCTGGCTCCCGCAGAAGGAGATCCTCGGGTGCTCGCTCGTCGAAATCGGTGAAGTGATAGAAAATAGCCCGCGGGAGGATATGAGCCTGAGGGGCGTACCTCTCGGGGATAAAGGGGCGAACCCTCGGATGCAAAGACATGATGTCAGGCTCGCCTCCGGCGCCTAGAGAACCTCCGCCGTGGGGAAAGTGACCCGCCATTTCAAGAAATCTGCAAAAAGGGGCAAAAATGAGCCAAAATTAGAAAAAGTCAACAAAAGTCAACTCTCGGGAAATGAAAAGTCAACAAAAGTCAACTCCTGAGAAAATCTTCCAAATATTGAGACAAACTCACCTCAAGTGGAGAAAATGAGAAAAGAAGCCCCGAAATCAAAATTTAATCGGTTCAAAGTGCTTAAAACTGAAAGATTTCGCGAAAACAACTTGCGTGGGACGTTGGAAAACGCGTATAGAGCACAGATCTGAGGGAGAAAATGGTTTGGGAAGCTAGAGGAGATGTTTTCGGAGCTGCACTTGTGAGCACGAAGTGTTTGGATGAGTGTATTTAAAGAAAAGAGACTGAAAAGACAAAATTGCCCCGAATCTGGGCTAGGTGGCCGGCCGGCCACTTTTTCTAGCAGGCCGGCCATTTCCTTTTTCAAAAACTGGCCGGTGGCCTCCCCCTTGCCATAAAAGTGGCCGGTGGTGTTACCAAGATGCCTACCAAACTCTCTGCAAATTTTGGGGAGGATTGGAGTCCCCGAGACCTGAAAAAGTACAAGAGAAGTGCACTTTCTGTCGCGAAATCGCTCCGCCGGAACCTCAGCTTCAACTTCCGATGCGTGTGTCATCGTTACTCATCGAAAGTGAGGTATATCCTTTTGAACATGTTGTAACCTCTCCAGGAGGTGAACTGGAGGCCGCGATCGAGTCGCCCACGCCGAAACGCGCATTTCCTTGCTCGCTGTTTTGTGACAAACATACATCCTGGTTTACGCTTTTTCTGCATTATCATGCACTTAACTTGCATTCTCATGCACATACTTGCATTGTTATACACGTCTCTTTGATATCATCGAGCCTCCGTGCTTAAACTCGCGTTGTCACGTGCGTTTCTTCCCGCATTGCGATGCACTTTTCTATCGACACCGCGGTTGTCTGCATTCGATATCACATTGAACATATGTTGTTAGATATGTTGTGCTTGTTGAGTTTCTTTCTTTTGCAGGCACGATATTGTATGTACGGTTCATTTGAAGCTGGTGCGACTAGACAAATCGCGCAGGTATCGTATCTTCTCCGTGTGAGACGCGACGAGAATTGAATAATTCTCTGCATTCCTAACTGCATGAAATGTAGTTGTTGCTTTGTATTCTTGCTTCAAACTGTTGCATCTATTTGCGAATACTTGCTTCATTACAGCTTGCTGCATTTGCATGATCATGAGTTGCGTCCGACTTTGTGCATATCATTTTGCATCTTGCCCCCTGCCTGCGGGCATGCCTGTGGGCACATCTTTGTTGTTTTGTATGTTTGTCTAAGTCTTCGGCCTTGTCAAAAATGGGTCGTCTCTGGGCTTTGACATTCACTCCCGTCACTTCTTGACTTCCGAGTTCTATCAAAGAGGGGCAACTGTAGGCACCCCATTTTTGACCGACCTTAAGACTCAGACGTCACTGATTGAGTGCTCGGTGATGGTGCATATTGTGCTCGTTCAGAAGTTTCAGAGTTTCGGCTGCGAGCCTTGCCTCCGGACTTCCGGACTCTTTCATGCTTTGCCTCGATTTGCGAACCAAGCTCTGTTTTCTCTATTTTCTCTTCCCGAAGGAAGGGAGAGGTCTCGTAGATCATCTCTCAGTGGCCGTAGGCTACGTTTCGTGATCGAAGGCCATTTTGCCCGTTTGGAGTCCGGTTTCCGGTTTTTCGGAACCGTTGGTCATGTGCCTCGGTTCGGGACCGCTTAACCACCTCCGTTTGCTCCGGTTTTTGGCATGCATCTTATTTGCTTCCTTTTGAGGGACACTACGGTCCGAAAAACCAACTTCGTGGTCGAACACCACTTCCGGTGCCTAACAGTCAGTTTTCGGGACCTCGGGCTGCGCGTTTCGGCCCCCGAACCTCCATTTTGCATCGGTTTGAGTTCATTTTTGGCAGGGACCTCTGTTTCACTGCTAAGAAGGTCGTAGAAGGGTGGGAGGCCAGTAATTGTTCTGACAACCAGTTTTATTCCTCCCTCGCCCTCCGTCGCCCGTTTTTCTCACTCGAAAGCCAATGTTGACCACCCTAAGGCCACTTTTTCCAACCCTAAACCACATATTTGTGTTGTACACACCTGGGAGGCCACCAATATCACATGGCCGGCTAGTAATTGTGTCTGACCCTTTTGAACCCCTCCAAAAAGTGGCCTTTTCTCTCTCCTGGTTCATTCTCTCCAGTTTTTGACCACATGGTTGTGTTTTGCACACATGAGAGGCCCTCTTTTTGGCATGGCCGGCCATTAATCTTCATTGACCCTTTTGACCCTTGGCCGACCGGCCATGGGGAAGGCCGACCGGCCATGGGGAAGGCCAACCGGCCACCTAAACCCTAGGAAACCGGCCGGCCATGATCCTCTCCTCTGGTACTTTACAAATATGTATTTTGTTTCCCCCCAGATTGTGTATCCGGGGGGGCCAACTTTTGGGGGGAAAACTTGAATTCCATTCCCTCCCTTTTTTCCCACCTTTTTTCCCACACCTTTGCCTATATATCAGGCCCTCCAGCTCCCATTTGAAGGGTTACAAAATTTGCTCTAAGCCTTCTACATTGTATCTCTCTCTCTCTCTCTACACTCCAACCCTCAAAACCTCCCAAACCCTACACCATTTCTACTCCATCTCCAAGCCAACCAATTCACCATCCTTTCCAACACTTGGAGCTGGTTTTCCAGAGGCAAGGAGCACCTTTTCTCAAGCCAAGAGGCTGTTGAAGTTTGGTCTACAAGGGTGAGCCATACTTTCCCTCTTTTTGAGCTTCTTTTGCATGCTTTATAAGCCATACTTTCTTGCATATTTGGGCTCCAACCCTAACTTAAAATAGCATTATTTTGAGCTCCTTTTTATGTTTGTTTAAGGGCCTCTCCCCATTTGAGGCTTTCTTTTTACACTTGCTTCTTTACCTCTCTTGTGTGCCTCTTTCTTGCATAGTATTTTAGGCTCATTTGTAAATTGTATCGAGCTTGGTTATAAACTGGAAAGTAGCTTATTTTGAGCCCTTATTCAACATTGTTTAAGGGATCTTCACTGTTTGAGGCTTCCTTTTGTCACTTGCCTCTTTATCCTTCTTTTGGCCATATTTTTGCATGTTTTGGTAGCCCCTTGTGCTCGTATTTTTGGGCTCTGGTCCGAACTGTAAATAGCCTTATTTTGACCCCCTATTCATGTTTGATCAAGGAATTTTTTCTGTTTGAAGCTTCCTTTTTTCTCTTTGTGTTTAAACCTCTTTTTTAGGCCTTATTTTGCATAGTATTTTAAGCTTGCATATGTACTGTTTTGGGTTTGGTCACTAACTATAAAACACCATGTTTTGGGCCTCTCTTCAACTTTGTTGAAGGGCCCTCCTCTGTTTGAGGCCAGAAACCATCACTTGCTTCTTTATCTCCCTTTTGGCCCATTTCTTGCACAATAGTTTAGCCATACTTGTGTTTGTTTTCGTGACTTATTGTAAACTGTAAAGTACTTAATTTTGAGCCCCTCTTAAACTTTGTTGAATGGCTCTTGGCCATTTAGGGCCAGCAGCTGCTACTTGCTTCATTATCTCTCTTTTGGGGCCATTTTTGCATGTTAACTTAGCCCTATTTGTGTTCACTTTTTGGCCTTACTTAAAACTGTAAATATTCTTTTTTTGGGACTTTCTTGATTCTGTCTTCACACTTCATGTTCAAATAATGCATGCTTTGCATAGCCATAGGTCATTCCATGTACCTAATCTCGTGTTTCGGGTTCATTCCATGCATCGGGTGCCATGTTTCCATGTTTCGGGGTTGTTTTGCCTCATATTTCAGCACTGAAATTTGCATGTTTGCATACCATGTTTTATGCCTTGCCATGTCGTGTTAGAGTGGCATTTGTGCCCTAGGGTTTGGTCCTCGGTTTGTGTGCATGTGTGCACGCATTTCGAGTGTCTCATTTTCATCTCATGGCCTCTTATGTGAGTGTGGCTGAGGTCCACTCATGTTGGTGTAAGTCCATTGTGCATTGAGTATGCCATTTCATTTTATAGCATTGCGTATGCTAGGTTGTATGTTAGCGCATTGTGTATGCCATGTTACCTCATGCATCGTGTATGCCATTTCATAGCATTGTGTATGCTAGGTTGTATCTTAGTTGCATTCATGCATCTCATGCATATTGCATTGTGTTTGGGATAGGAGTTAACCCAAGCACGGGAAACGAGGTACGTTTCGTACTCCGAGTGACGGAACGTGTCTCAATTCTCAGTCGCCGACACTCCGGATTATCCATGATGGAGTCTAGGTTTTGTTGTGTTTTCATGTGCATTCATTCCATATTGAGTTGTGCAATTCGACTCCTCGGCCATCATGCATCGAGATGCGTGATTGGTGACACGAGGATCGAGGTATGCATACATATGTAAAAATACATTGCCATGCCCCTTTCTTGCTCTCTGTTGCAGCAAATCAAGAATCGGCAGCCTTCTTGAGTTTGGCACACATTCCAAGAACAATTGCAAATAGAGGCAAACCGGGGTATCACGGTGGATTTCCGCACAAAGCAACCCGGACATGCATCATTCATCATCCGAAGCAGCGTCAAGGCAGTTCCTAGCTTGCATGCTAGTTTACAGCTTACCTAGTTTAATTTGTTAATTAATTAGGATTTTATAATTATTTGGACTGTAATATTTATTCGGGACTGTATTATTTATTCGGACCCTCTGCGCGAGGGCATAACTGTAATAAGTGTGCGTGTGTGTGATGTATGTCTTCCAACCCCACGTCTTTCTCCCTTTTATTTACCCGCTTATGATGGTTAGATTAGGGCATGTTTCAATTAGCATACAGTATGATAGCATGTTTGCATTCATTCATCTGTTTTGCATGCACCGGGCTCGGCACATCATACTAACTGCATTGTATTTTCAATTCCAAGTTGAATACATGTTAGCTGTAGCATTTCATATGCCATGTTTAGAATAGCCGAGCCTGCTATAGTCGCACTTTTGCATGTGTTGCATTAGGCATTTCTGCATAATTAGGATCATGCATGGATTTCTAATTAGTTTCTGTTTTGGCTTGGAGTACTCGGTAAGTTTTATGCTTTAGCATCCTTGCATGTGTGTGAGTGACTGCCATGAATAGCATGCTTACCATGAGGCTATATGCTTATGTGATATAACTGCCTGAATGGCTGTGGGTGAAGGTTGGGTTATTTAAATTGGAACAATTCATCAAATGTGTGTTTTAAGCCCACTAGATAGTGGCAAAATCATGTTTTCTAAGCCCACCCGAGGGTGGCAAATCCACGTCTTAGCCTACTTGTGAGTAGCACCACCAAACTATTTTCAAACAAACAAACATGAAATGTTTTGTTCCAATTCAGGCGATCCAGTCTATACTTGTATACTGTGCGCATCACATAGTAAATCTAGGCTAATAACCGGAATAAGAACGCATAATGTTTTCAAAAATAGATATCATGATTAGTAGAGGCCGATCTTTGATCGGGCGAGCGGGGGTGCTCACGAAGTGACCTTCCCCAATCGTACCCAAGTTCCCGAGCCGAGGCAACTTTGGTGATGACGGACACGTGGCCTTAGGCAAACGAGTCAGGGTTTCTTAAATTTCCCCAAAATAAAATATTTAGGTGGCGACTCTGTATCTGGCAAAGCAGTCCATGTTTGGCACTTCTTTCAAAAATTTGTTTTCTCAAAACAATTTGCCAGATTTGGACTCTTTGGTTCAAACTTAGAACCGTGACAATTTTAGAGTCCTGAACTGTAGTGAGCCCAATATCGAGTGGAACGGGGGACTCGTTCCTCCCGGGGCCGTTCGGGGACGTCTACAACTGTCCTCACTTTAGAGCACAAAAACATTTTTGGCATGAAATTAAGGCACGACTGACTGTTTTTGGACTCGGCCGGATCTCATTTGGGGCCAGCCGACCCCCAATGTGTGGTAAACAGTGACTTTCGGCAGAAACAAATGGTAGTGGCTGAGGGTGAAGCAAAGTAGTCTGGGCAGACAGAATAGCTTCTGGGCACTGTGCATGCAATCGTTGTGCCTCATTGTTGCTTGTATTAATATTATTGTTGTAATTAAGTATTGTTATAATACCCTTGTTGTAATAAAATTAGATAGTTAGTTAATTTCAAGTTTATTCGAATATGTAATAAGTAGTTAATTTAGCTCAATTCACTTGTTTGATGTTGTAATAGTTAGCTATTAATTCGGACACTTGGACACTTATTCGAACCCTCCTACGCGATGGTAAAAATATGTAATAATGGTGTATGTCTTCCAATCCCCATTTCTTTTTTCCTTTTATTTACGCGTTTATAATGGTAGCATAGAGTATCATGTTTCCTTAGCATTTCTCATGTTTGCATACACTCGTCTCACATGCATTTGGGTTCAGCTCATCACACTAACCAATATTACATTTAACTTTCTTAAATGAATACATGATTTATCACATGTCTTGAATTGGATCATATACCATGCTAGTAACCGGGCCTATTTACTTGCATGATTGCATGTGTCACATTAGTCATATTGCATTGTTTAGCGGCATGCATGCTTTCTAATTCTTTTGTTTTGTTGGCTTGCTTTGGAGTACTATATGAGCGTTTATTTCTTTAGCATATTGCATTGCATGTGATTGTCGCCATATCGAGCATGCTTTCCATGAGGCTAATTACTTATGTGATATACTTGTTTGAATGCTAGTAGATGAAGACTAATTGCCAAAATTGGGATAAAGTGACTAATGTATATACAAACTCGTTTTTTCAAGCGACGCGTATTCAAAATAATTTCAAATAAACATGAAATCAAAGTGTTCCAACTTTTGCAAATTAGTCTATACTTGTGTGCAACACCTAGTAATGTTAACTTAATAATCGGAACAAGAGTATATAATGTAAATAAAAATCATATCATGATTAGTAGAGGCCGATCCTTAATCGGGTGAGTGGGGTGCTCAATTCATGACATTCCCCTCTCATACCTAAGTTCCCGAGCCGAGACACTTTGGTGATGACGGATAAGTTACCTTTGGCACGAGTCTCGAATTTCCTAAATTTCTCAAAAATATTTAGGTAGTGACTCTGCAATTTGACAAAACGGTCCATTCTTTGTATTTTTTATTCAAAATCAATTTTTCAAAAGAATTGCTAAATTTGGACTCATTTGTGTTTATCTACTTCACATTGTACTTGTGCAATCAGATTCAGAACCACGGGAGTCCGAACTGTAAGACTATCGTATCCGAAAGGAGCACGAAAAGCAAGCTACAACAATTTACAGATGCCTTATAATAATGCTTGAGAAGGGAATGAAGGGCATATGCATTGAAACAGATTCAACACAAGTTGTTAATCTCATCAAGGATGCATCATCTCAAAACTCTTAGCACAGGGCCATGCTTGAAAATGCTAGATTCCTAATGAAAAGATGCAGTTGTACCATAGCCCATATTCCTAGAGACGGTAACAAAAGTGCAGATGGCTTGGCAAACATGGGTGTGAACCACCAAGACTCTTTTGTTTTTATTAATGATTCCTTCCCACTGAGATTGCAAATCAACTGAGATTGCAAATCTGCTTGTTGCAGGCATCATTGGGTCTTCTTCTACTGTCTAAGGCAACTTTGCCTTCCTTTCTTATGAATCAAAAAAAAAAAAAAAAAAAAAAAAAAAAAAAAAAACTGCCACACTTTAATCTGTATAAACTAAGTTCCCCCACTTTCCCTTTCTTTCTATTTTTCTTTCTCCTTTTCTCTTCTCTTCCCAACTTAACTCCTTTTATAGAGATAGACTTGCAAAAAAAATGTAAATAAATAAATAAATATTATATTAATATATATACATATATGTAATGATTGGCAGAGGGTTGTTGGGCTTTTTCAACCTCCATTTATTGCTTTGTTTGTTTGTTTTGTTTTTGTTTTTGTGTTTTTTGATTTCTTTATTTTTCTTTTATTTTTAGTTTTATTTTTACTTTTTATTATTATAATAATATATATCTATATAATAAAGTAGAACAGATTTTGAAAATATGTTAGACACAATTGTCCTACTAGGACATTTCAATGGTTATGATTCATTTGTCTATTTAGATAGATGGCTGAGATGACCCCCTTAATTTGTTTCTAATTTGCTTCCCGCCCAAGCACGCTCTACTCTCTCTCTCTCTCCCACGTCTCCTCCCCTTCCATCTTTATCTCTCTCCCTCCCTTTCTGTTGCACGTCTCTTCCCATTTCATCCTTATCTCTATCTCCCTCTTTGTTCCTCTTTTTTATCTCTCCCTTCTCTCCAACTGTAGACAAATATTTCAGTTTCAGATTTTGCCTTATCTCTATCTCCCCTTAATTCTCTGTTTGTAGATATATTTTATGAATATGGAATTGGATAGCATTGA
Source organism: Camellia sinensis (assembly GCF_055761805.1). Classification (NCBI taxonomy): domain Eukaryota; kingdom Viridiplantae; phylum Streptophyta; class Magnoliopsida; order Ericales; family Theaceae; genus Camellia; species Camellia sinensis. The sequence goes on from NC_138961.1 coordinate 46,380,648, forward strand.
ATGGGTATCGGATGGTATGGATGAGGATGAGATCCATCACTATCGTCATCATCAATTTTCGTCCTCGAAGCCTCACAACAACGTTGTTTCTTCTGCGATTCATCTAACGACGAGTGTCCATGAGCTTCTCGAATGCCCAGTTTGTACCAATTCAATGTACCCTCCAATACACCAGGTTTGTTCTTTGTTCGATTTAGATTGTTGGGTTTGTTTTGCTTTTGTCTCATTCGTTTCACTAATTTATGTTTTGGGTTGTGCCTTCGTGTTTGTTTTGTTTCTTTTGATGTCTTTGGATTGTTGAATTTGATGTAGAAGATTGGATACTTGGGAACCACTCTGATGATATATTCAATTCAAGCATGTGATTTGCTTGGTTGGGTTTCTATAATTCTATAATTTCATGGGGTTTCTTGATTAGGTTGATTTATATTTCATTTTTCATTTTTTAATCATTGAGAATGTGTTTTCGTGTTAATTCTCTGTTTGTAGATATATTTTATAAATATGGAATTGGATAGAATTGAATGCGTATCGGATGGTATGGATGAGGATGAGATCCATCACCATCGTCATCCTCAGTTTTCGTCCTCGAAGCTTCACAACAACGTTGTTTCTTCTGCGATTCATCCAACGACGAGTGTCCATGAGCTTCTCGAATGCCCAGTTTGTACCAATTCAATGTACCCTCCAATACACCAGGTTTGTTCTTTGTTCGATTTAGATTGCTGGGTTTGTTTTGCTTTTGTCTCAATCGTTTCACTAATTTATGTTTTGGGTTGTGCCTTTGTGTTTGTTTTGTTTCTTTTGATGTCTTTGGATTGTTGAATTTGATGTGGAAGATTGGATACTTGGAAACCACTCGGATGATATATTCGATTCAAGCATGTGATTTGCTTGGTTGGGTTTCTATAATTCTATAATTTCATGGGGTTTCTTGATTCTGTGTTCAAGCTAATTTGGTGCATTAGGGTTTCAAAATTGGTTGTAAATGCGGCAATTTATTTGAGAATTCGTTATGTATTTTGGCATGATGTTCTTCGTTGGATTTTTTTGGTGATTGATTGATGATGTAAGCGGGCTGTATTATGGGGATTGGGTTTTCCCAATTAATTCACAAATTTTCCAAATTTTGGGGGTATTTGGAGGTAAAGGATAATTATTGTGTAATTTTGGAATTTGCTTAATTTGAATATTGGATGGGTGGAGATCTGTGTGGTTTCAAGAGTTTTTACTTGAAAGAATCTGGGTTTTGCAATTTTTATTGTTGTTGTTATCAAAATTGATGATGAGTAATAGTTGATCTTTATAAAACGGGTTTGGATTTAATTTTTTAAAAAGTTTTAGGTCCGATATAATAGTTGATCTTTATAAAATGGGTTTTGATTTTAGAAATATATTTTTATTTTCAGTTTGATTTATGAAATAGATTTAATTTCTTAATGGAAAATGAGTGTTGATTTTTTATGGTTTTGAAAAAAGCTTTTGAAATGGGTGTTGATTTTATTTGATTTAACAAAATCAAATCACAAATTTAAGATAAAATAGGGTGAAAAAAAAAATACAAAGAGGAAAATCGAACAAAGGAAATAAAGGGTTTGTTATTTGAGCTCTCAGAGTAAATGTAGTATTTGTTAAGAGATGAGAGAGGATGAGAGGAGGAAATGAGAGAGAGATTGGAGAGAGAGAATGAGTATTTTAAATACTTTTTAGATGGTGAAATTCTATAAAATGTTTAATAAAAAGTTCAAATACAAATTAATATTTTAACTTAAACTTTTATTAATGAATTTGATAAATTATATTTTAACTTAAATGAACCGCCATTGTACGATATCTTGAACTGATTTATTATAATTGATTTTTATAATGGTGAAATTATTATCATTTTGAATTGATTTTTTTGTAAATGATGTAATACCAATATTAATAATTTATGTTAATTGATTTTTGTAAAATATGTGTAGGCACGGGCATACGCTAGTAATTATATAATACAATACATATATATATACACATGTAATGTCTGTTGGATTTCACCGCGGACAGGGTTTACCTATTTATTTATTTTATTATATTTATTATTTTATATAATATTAATAAAATAATATAATATCATATAAATTATAATAAAATATAATATATACAACAATTTATATATAAATATTTAAAATGTATGAAAACAAATAATATTATATAAAATTATAAAATAATACAAATAAATAGACTAATAAAGTGTATGTTAATATCATGTCAAATGTGTTGTATTTAGATTCCAATCATAATGACAATTTAAATTTGATATATATTTTATTTTATTAAGAACACTTTTAATTTTATTTAAATACGACATATATTTCTATTCATGATTTTGATAATAAAAGAAAGAGTAAGAGTAAGAGTAAGAGTAAGAGAAGACTATACATCATGAGATTAATTCACATGTTTAAAAAAATTCAACAAAGTTTAAAAAATAAAAAATATTATAAAAAAAAAAGAGATGTTATATATTATTTTCATTTTGAACATTAGAATTATATTTCTTTTTATTATTTTGCTAATATAAAAATAAAAAAGGGACAATTATTAAAAAAAAAAATTCAAAGTTTTAGCCTTATGACAAAACAAACTCTGAATTTTTAATTTTATCAATTTAAACATAATCTATTGAGGGAAATTTATTATGAAATTCTCCTTCAAGTACTTGTATCCCAATTAATGTATAAGATATTCTTATATTCTAATAAGTCTTATTATTTTGGATATTTGATCCACTAAATCCAAATTTTCATATTTAATATATTTTATGAACAATTTTATCCTTACAAATATTTTTTGAAATCATAGCAACTTAGTGATATAAACATCTACATTAAATAAATTTGACAGTGTGAATATTCACATTAACAGTGTGAATATTCACATTATGGAGCATTCACACTATCAATATAAACATTAATGGGCGCTTTACCCTATTATTATTAAGGATATTTTAGTAACTTTGTCATCCATAGGACTTATTGGAATATAAAAAAATAATTTAGACTAAGTAGAACATAAGTAGGTGAAAAGTGATTTATGAATAAATGCCCCATCTTTTAATTTGTTTTTTAATATAAATCATTCGTCTATTTTCATTAAATAAAACCAACGGAAAAAAAAAAATATTTTAGTCATTGAAGTTAATGTACGTATATATAAAATGTCTACAATTTCCTTTTCATAAAATGTCTACAATACCCTTTTCAATAATTCAGATTGATAAAATTAAAAACTTAAAATTTAATTTTTTACAAGGCTCAAATCTTGAAAAAATAATTTTACAATTTCTCCAAAAAATAAAAAAATAAGACAATTATATATTACTAGATTAATTTAAACAAGTTTAAAAAAAATTCAACAAGTTAAAAATATATATATATTTGAAAAAAAAATAAAAGAAAGAAATGTCATACATTTGGCTCAATTTCGTCATTTAATTAATTAATTTGTAGTTTGGCTTGGTTCATCTATTTTTTCCACACATCCCTTCATGGGATTGAGTTATCCCACACATGTGAGGTTATTACGTTATGTTTGGTTAGGAGATTTGGGAAGGAATGTAAAAAGAGAAATAGAAAAGGTAAGTAAAATGTAAAAATATATATATATATATACCTATATTTCACTTAGTTTTACATACTTTTTTTCTTTTCCTTTTCAAATCTCTCGACTAAACACAATGTTAGTCTGACTAAATTATTAGGCCTTTTTTGACAACAAGGTTAAAAGCCAGCTAATTGAACTTTTGACTTTTTTGATTCACATTATCTCTCTATTTTTTTACACATTTTTTTTTTAAAAAAAAAAGTCAAAAAAAATTAAAAATTAACTTTTAACCTAATTCTCAAAAACATTCATTTTTTTAAGCAGTGGACTATTCATTTTAATAAACATAGAGTCTAATTCCATAACCTAATTCCATCAAACAAACACCCCCAAGATGGCTAGGGAGATGGATTTGAGGAGAAGTTTAAAAAAAATAAATAAATAAATTATATTTATATTTTATTTTACGCGATGGGCTTCCAAGGTTGACTGGAGGAAGAGGGCTTCGTGTGCATACTTTTGTGTTATTATGTTTACGCAATGCTCGTTTTCTTGATTATAATGATAGTTTAATGGGTATGATGGAAACTGGTCTCCATAAAGGACCTGTCCATTTTAATTGTTTTCCTGATTTTACATTAAGTCTTCGTGATCCTCATATTTTAGATGCATTAACTTTGAATATTCAATTAGATGGTTTATTTACTAATATGAAAGATCAAGTTCATAATATTGCTCTAATTTATCGTATTCATTATAAATGTATTAAAACTAATTTAAATGTTCAAGCTTTACATAAAAGTCCTAAGGATAAAACTTTATTAATTCAAAGTAGTAGTAATGATACTAATATAAATATTCCTCACATGATTGAATGGAAAGATATTGTTCTCCCTGATCAATGGGTTACAATCAATGAAAATTACTCACATAATCAAAAACAATCTACTAATCAAGATATCCAAGATATTCAACAATTTACTGATGGATCAATCCGTATTAAATTTAATCATAGTCAATCTTCTAGACATAGTACTTCTAGAGTACCTACTGATACTGAAATTGAAGATGAATAGTCAAATTAATGAGTACTTCTAGAGTACTCCTTTGTTTCGAAAAAATAGTCAAATTAATCTTGGTCCAACCTCACATAGTAAATTAAAAGGTCTTGATAATTCCACAACTTCTCAAATTAGTGAACCTGTTTATTCAACTCACACATATCTTCCTGATGATGATGATGAGTCTCACGATTCTCCTACTCAAACTGATTTTGAAGTTATACCTCGAATAAATCCCCAATTAATGACAATCAGTAAACTTTTTGCTCATGATCTTGATAAATTACTTATTGAATTTAGGTCTAAAGAAAATAGAACTAAAAGGCATGCTTATCGTGCTAAATATGATTCTAATCAACAATCTCGAATAACTAGAAAATTTTATGATTTTATGATTGAATATAGTTGAGAAATTCCTTTCTTTGAATATTTCGAAAATTATTGCAAAAAAGTCAATACAATCAAAAAACATAAATGGAAAACTTCTCCTAATACAACTGTTAGCTCTAGTCATCCTTCTCTATCTAATATAATTATTGAACATCAAGGATCTGAAGTCCTAGCTTCTCCCTTTAAATTACCTGGTACTGACCCTGAAATTAAAAAAGTTATTGAACAAAATAATTATACTAATCAATGTCTAAAAATAATTGGTAAACAATTAGATAAATTAGAAACTACTCTTGATGAATATTCACCTACTACCGCATCCACTAAAACAACCTTAGATCAACCTTTGCTTAATCTACCTAGTAATCATTCCAAGCGAACTAGTTCAGTTACCCAGGATAATTCTACTGTCAAAGCTATCGAACACCTATTCACTAAATTAACTACATCTGAGAAAGCTTCTCCATCTGCTGAAAAAGGTCTTAATGTATTAAATCAACAACCTACTTTAGACACTGTTTCTAATCAATCTAAAACTGATTCCACTGATACTAAGATCAATCAATTAGCTCAACAATTTCATTCTTCCACTCTTAATAAAATTCATTATCCTAAAGTTAATCCACAGACTACTAAAAATTGGTATTCTCGTCCTACTCCACCTGATCTCCAATATGAAGAAACTAATCTTAATAATCAATTTTCTGTATCTGCTAACAAATTATACGAATGGAATATTGATGGTCTTAGTGAAGATCAAATCCTTTAAAAATTAAATCATTTATCTATGGTTTCAAATAGTTATCGTAGTAATTACCCTGATTACTCTCAACCTGAAATTGTTTCCTTAATCACCTCTAGTTTTACTGGTATGCTCAAATCTTGGTGGGAAAAATATCTAACTGAAGATCAAAGAGAATCTATTATACATGCTAATCAAAAAGATGCAAATGATTTACCTATCTTTGATGAAACTATTGGCTATTATCACCCTGATGTAATTAATACTTTAATTTACACCATAGTCAGACATTTCATAGGTACCCCTACTAATATATATTCTCGCATACATGATCAACTTAGTAATCTTACTTGTCCAACCTTAAGTGATTTTAGATGGTATAAAGATGTCTTTACCTCTAGAGTTATGTTAAGAGAAGACTGTACTAAATCTTTTTGAAAAGAAAAATTTATTAATGGATTACCTAGTCTTTTTGCTCACAAAATTAGAGATGTCATTAGTCAACCTACTGGTGTTATTAAATATGATAATTTAACTTATGGTGATATCATTAGTACTATTCAAAAAGAAGGACTAAAAATGTGTATTGATCTTAAACTTAGTCAAAAAACTGCTAAAGATAAACATAAGGCTAAATATGAATTAGAAAATTTCTGTGAACAATATGGTTTACCACCTGTTGCCCCATCTCGTAGGAAATCGCATAAATACTCCAAAAATAAACATAAGTCATCTTACAAATATTCTAATAAATACAAAAAGAATTATTCACCTTCCAAATCAAATGATAAATTCTATACTAAACCCAAAAAGAAATATTATAGGAAATTTCATACAAAATCTAAATCTAATAAAGATATTACTTGTTATAACTATGGTCAAAAATGTCATTATTCTAATAAGTGTAAAGAAAAACAAAAACTAAAAGATAAAGTTAATCAACTTCAAATTAATGATGAATCCAAAAATCAATTATTTGAAATCTTTCAATTAAACTAATCTGTCAGTAACTACTCTTCGAATAATCCTGCTACTTCATCTGATTACCATTCACCTAGTGATACTTTTGATAATAACATTGAACTAGAATGTAATAATGTTTGTTGTAAACCAGTGAAACAAATTACTGTTCTTACTAAACAGAATCAAGAAGAAACTGCTCTTATTAAATTAATTAGCCATTTAGAAGATCCAGAATTAAAACAAAAATATACTGATAAATTAAAATCTTTATTAACCAACCATGATAGGAAACCTAAATTTGATAAACCAATTATTAGTTTATCCAAAACTTTGGAAAGATTTAAAAATAAACAAAATGAAATTACTCTTCAAGATTTACAACATAAAATTAATCAGATTAAACAAACTATTAAAGATTTACAAACTAAAGAAAAAACTTTAGAAGATGCAATTATTACCTTATAACTTGATAAAAGTTTAGATAACTTTCACGAAAATAATGTTGAATCTCCTAATGAATCTGAACATGATTCTGATCATACTAATCCTGAGAATCTCTTATTTGATAATCGATCACACCAATCCAATCCTGAAGATAAAAGATTAAATCTAATCAATAAAATTCATATTCAAAAATGGTATTCACAAGTTAAATTAGTTATTGATGATTTTGAATTAACTATTATTGCTTTAATTGATACTGGTGCTGATCTTAATTGTATTAAAAAAGGATTACTCCCTACTAAATATTATGAAAAATGTCGTGAAAAATTAACTTCTGCTAATTGTAGCAAAATGCATATTAAATATAAATTATCTAAAGCACATATCTGTCAAGATAATGTTTGTTTTAAAACCTCATTTGTTTTAGTTAAAAACATGGCTGATAAACTTATTTTAGGAACACCATTTATATTCTTATTATATCCATTTACTACTTCTAGTAACGGAATAACTACCCATGTTTTGGACCAACCTGTTACATTTAAATTCTTATCTCCTCCTGAAATATTGGAATTAAATCAATTAAAATATTGTTCTATTTCTCAAACTATTAATCGATTAACACGGCAGTTACGTTTTCTCAAAGAAGAAGTCAATTATCAAAGAATTGATCAACAATTAACTGATCCAGTTATTATATCTCAAATTGAAGAATTTAAATTAAAATTAGAAACAACTGTTTGTTCTACTTTACCAACTGCTTTCTGGCATAGGAAAAAACATGTAGTCACATTACCTTATATTAAAAAATTTAATGAAAGGCAAATTTCTACTAAATCTAGACCTATTCAAATGAATCATGAATTACTTGAAATGTGTAAAAAAGAAATCAATGAATTATTAAAAAATAGAATAATTAGTCCAAGTAAATCACCATGTTCTTATCCTGCTTTTTATGTTAACAAAAATGTTGAATTAGAACGAGGTGTCCCACGCTTAGTCATCAATTATAAACCATTAATAAAATTTTAGAATGGATTAGATATCCTATCCCTAATAAAAAAGATTTGATTAAACGACTTAGTCAAGTTGTTATTTTTAGTAAATTTGATTTAAAAAGTGGTTTTTGGCAAATACAAATTCATCCTAAAGATAGATATAAAACTGCTTTTACTACACCTTTTGGTCACTATGAATAGAATGTAATGCCATTTGGATTAAAAAATACTCCTAGTGAATTTCAAAATATAAAGAATGATATATTCAACCATTTTAGTCATTTTTCTATTGTTTATGTGGATGATATACTAATCTTTTCTCAATCACTTAGTGAACATTGGAAACATCTAACTGCTTTCTTTTATACTATTAAAAGTCATGGTCTAGTTATTTCTGCTCCTAAGATTAAATTGTTTCAAACTACAGTCCGCTTTTTAGGATTCAATATTCACCAAAATACTATTTTACCTATTAGTCACTCCATTGAGTTTGCGTCTAAGTTTCCTGATGAAATATTGGATAAAACCCAGTTACAACGCTTTTTAGGTTCACTTAATTATATTGCTGAGTTTTACAAAGACCTTAGGAAAACTTGTCAACCCTTGTTTGATAGGTTAAAGGATAATTCTCCTCCTCAGTCTTCTACTCATACTGCTATTGTTCAACAAGTCAAGCAATATGTCAAGTCACTTCCTTATCTTGGTATTCTTACTGAGAATTCATTCAAAATTATTCAAACTGATGCTTCTGATATTGGTTATGGTGGCATTTTTCTTCAGAAGGTCACTCCTCAGTCATCTGAACAAATTGTTCGTTATCATTCTGGTGTTTGGAATAAAGCACAATTAAATTATAGTACTATTAAAAAAGAAATTTTATCTACTGTTTTATGTATTACTAAATTTCAAGATGACATTTTAAATCAAAAGTTTTTACTTCGTGTTGATTGCAAATCTGCTAAGTATGTTTTAGAAAAAGATGTTCAAAATCTTGCTAGTAAGCAAATTTTTGCTCGTTGGCAATCTATATTAAGTATTTTTGATTTTGATATTACCTATATACCTAGTTGTCAAAATTCTATTCTTGATTTTCTTACCCGCGAATTTTTACAAGGGGATAGGGATGACCACTCCATTTATTGCTTACCATAAAACCCAAATAACCCATTACCGTGGTCTTATTCACCAACTTGCTTACCGTATTGCTCGACTAAAATCAGCCCGCAAAACTACTAGACGTACTCAGTACATTAACTATCACCAGATTCAAGCTCGTCGCCATTTACTTGCTGATTATTACAACTGTTTGGATTACCATCAAAATTATTTAGATCTCCTTAGTTGTTGCTAATCCTTGTTGCTAATTTTTGTTTCTATTAAACAGATGTCTCGCCCCAGGCCTCCTTCCAAAGCCTTGGTCCCATCTAGTCAACCTATTGTTCCTCCTCCTTTGGAGCTAGTAACCCAATACCATCCTATTGAAATGATTAACCGTTACCAAGTTCTTGGTAACATTCCTAAACCTAGTTACACTTCTGCTTTGGCTACTGATCCTTTTGCTTCATCCAGCCAAGCAGTTACTCCATACCCTCCTAATCCTATTAAAGCAGCCCGACCTGATTATGTTAATCCACCACTACTAATCTCTTTTTCAAAGAGCCTAGTCACCCAAAGAGTCAGTCTATTAATGACCTAGTTAAATCTTATTTTCCTCCTGGATAGCATTTTGTTCCTCTGCATCCAGAAAAATCAATCATATTCTATGAAGATATCCTGTTTAACCATCAGTCCATTGTGATTAAACCTATTTATGATCGGATTTACACTAGTAAAATTGTTTACCATTCACTTTATATTCACAACATTGGTTCCTTAGTTGAATGAGGTTCTCCTTATCAACTTCGAGAATTACCTAATCACTCTCTTCAGTATAGTTATTATGACTATATTGATGCCTGGTTCAAAGTATTTTTATATCAAACTGAAACCTTTAGTCACTCCTGGTTCATCCAATTTGATCAAAATTTTAAATCAGAATTACCTTCTTTGTTTCTGCAATGGTGGACTCATTATGGCGCCATTACAGATATCTTCCTAGATATTCTGATTGAACAGATTAACTATTTCTCAACTATTTTCTCATTCACTCCCCAGCAAAGGAAATTCCCTAAATTGCTTATTTTTATATCCAAATGCAAAATTCCTTAGATATTTAAATGGCATTATGGTATTTCTGATAATGTGGTTTACCGACAACATATGGTTAAATGGAGGGATAACTTCAAGATTCCACACATTATTGAAATTGTTCAAGCTGAATTTCCAATTAACATTCATGCTCCTACACCTGCCATGGTTAAAGCTCAGCAGATCCCAACTGCTTCAGTCACTCAAGGAAGCCCTCTTCCTCCAGTCAACCTTGGAAGCCCATCTTCAAGCTCTTCCAAGCCCAAGTCAAATATTAAATCAAAGGATAAAGTCAAGCCCAAACTTGCTAAAGCAAAGTCTAAAGCTAAGTCTCCAGCTCCTACTTCACAGGCTCAGCCCAAGATTAAATCCAAGTCATCTAAGGATGAGCTGCTCAAAATGGCTCATCTACTAGTTAATCAGGCCCAAACCCAGTCAGATTCGGATAACAGCAGTTCAGAAGAAGGTTCAGACAGTTCACATTCTTCTGAAGGTTCAACTAGTCAACAGAATCCATATGGACCCGAGTTTCAAGATGCTCAGGACCCATATGTCTAGTCAGCTCTGCATTGGATTCCATATAGATACAAATTAGCTTCAATCAATACTCTTTTGAGAAAAGCTGCCAATTTGTATTTATATTGATTCCCTTAGTCACATGTCTCCACCGAAAGTAATGAATAGTAAAAAGTTACTGTTCACTTTCACTATTCATCCATGATTAAACATCAAAAGCTACATCAACTTTAGTCAATCTGCCGAAAGCTTCCGACAGCCTGCTTTTGCCCATGTGCTGTTAGCTGCTCTCATGATCAACTCCAAGTCACATGCTGCATAGTTAGATTAATTTTCTATAAATTGTAATGCCTTAGTCATTTGTACTCAGAGGTTAAGAAAAAAAGAGAAAAATGGGCCACTCTAAGTGAGAACCCACACCTTTCTCTACTGTATAACCCTTGTTTAAACTATTTTCAGTCAATGTATTTTGAAGCAACTCTCTGCAGTTCTTCCGATTAAACAATTGTAAGTTATATTAAAATTTTAATTTTGGTTATTTTGTGTGCATATTTTATCATCTCTTCAACTCTCTGATTATTTAACTTGCTTCAGTCCCCTTTTGGGCTTCCAAGGTTGACTGGAGGAAAAGGGCTTCCTTGAGTGACTGAAGCAGTTGGGATCTACTGAGCTTTAACCATGGTAGGTGTAGGAGCATGAATGTTAATCGGGATTTCAGCTTGAACAATTTCAATAATGAGTGGAATCTTGAAGTTATCCCACCATTTAACCATATGTTGTCGGTAGACCACATCATCAGAATATTTATATTTTATTTTATTTCACACATATCTTTTATGTTCATTTTTCATTTTAAATCTCTCTCTAAAGGGATTTTTGGTGAAAACCCCCCCTCTTTGGGCATGTTTTGTGTCCAACCCACGGAATAAAACAATGACCCCAAAAGCCCCTCAATTAAAAAAAATATTATGAATTGACTGAAATGTCCTTCCATATAAGTGAGAAAATATGAAACAATTCCATAAAAGTAAAATTTTACTCTGAATAAGAGTAAAATGTTACACTCTGAATCTAAAAGTAAAATTTTATTCTGTATAAAAGTAAAATTTTACTTTGAATAAGAGTATAATGTTACACTCTGAATCTAAAAGTAAAATTTTACTTTGTATAAAAGTAAAATTTTACTCTGAAAACGAGTAAAATGTTAGACTCTAAATCTAAAAGTACCAGAGTAAAATTTAAATGTCATTCTAATACCAGAGTAAAATTTTACTCTCATTGTAAACAGAGCACGTATCAGGGTAAAATTTTACTCTAATTCTCTTAAACAAAAAACAGAGCAATAGAAGTAGAGTAAAATTTTACTCTCATTCTCTGAAACAAAAAACAGAGCAATAGAACCAAAGTAAAATTTTACTATCATTCTCCGAAACAAAAAACAGAGCAATAGAACCAAAGTAAAATTTTACTCTGGTTCTGTCAAACGAAATCAGATCAAACACAACAAAAATAAATCCAAAACAAACAAAACAAACAAAACAAAACAAAACAAATTAATTAACAAATCAACATACCTAATTGAGAAGAAAAACCTCTAAAACTCGATCAACAGTCACAAATCTCAATGAAACTCTCGTTTAATTGAGAGCGTTGATCGTCAGCGACGAGATCGTCTATTGTTGACCAAGTGAGAGATCTTCGGCTGCGAGATCTTCAGATTTGGAGATCGTCTTCATCGATTTTGTTCCTGATTTCATTCCTGCGAGATCTTCAACTCAGATTTCAAATATTTCAATTGTCTGATACGTATATATAGAAGGGCAATATTGTGATAAAAAAAATATAAATTATAAAATATTCTTATTATGGTAGGCATTTCCTATTCAGGAACTTTTTAAAAGAAAATTGATTAAATTATCCTTCATCCTAATAAAAAGGTCCAAAAGGGTTTCACCAAAAATCCCCTCCCTAGACCCATATAAAGCAAACACATGCAAAGAGAGTTGAATTACGAGGCAATTATTATTGGCAAAGGCGACATTCTATCAGACATCTAAACACTCTCATCTCATCTGCGTTGATTTCTGCGTTTCTTCCTTCATAGAAGTACAAGATGCTCACAGGTCTCTCTCTCTCTCTCCATGTATATATATATATGAAATGTATTTGTCATATCTGATTTTATGGTTGCCCTTTTAAGTGTTCGATGAATTTCCCCATAGAAAATTTAGTTTTTGGTTTTCATCAAATGTTAAAACTCTTAACCAGTTACACAATGTAGTAGTAGCTTGTGTGTAAAGCATAAATGAGGGAGTTATTCATAAATTGTCTCGTGGTAAATTCTTATTTTTTTTTATTGAATCATATATGTTACCAGTATTCCCTTGGTTTTTTTAGGGCTAAATTTGGGAAGTCACCTTCAACCCAGAGTCATAAACTTGCACCAGAGACAAATCAATGGTATGCTTCACTTTTTTCCCGAATTGTCGTAATAACATGACTAGTGTCAAGTTAATTTGGCATACAATTCATTTATCAGTTGGTTGTTGGATCACTCAAGTCAAAAATTCTACTGCATTGCCGAATTTTGAAATAGAAAACGAAATTTTCTTTGCTCCAATTTACTCACACACACACACACGCACGTGCGCATATATACATATGCACAATAAAAAACCTAAATGCTCAATTTGCATGGATAGATAATGCAATTACTTCAAGAATCTGAACTGAGTTCTGAATGCATGTTTTCAAGTACTGTATTCTGATTCGTGTCACCAGTCTTGTTTTAGGTCGTGTTTGCCATTGGTTCATGGGCTCTCACTTTTTCCTTTGATATTTCTGCTTTATCCATGTAAGTCTAAATGGACCTAACGAACCATAAAATGCTTATTTCTGGCACGGAAAGTCACATGCAATTCCAATTTAGACCGATGAGTTGAAACATACTTTGACATAGTTTAGAAACTTCATGATTTTGATATCATTTATCTTATTTTATATAGCCTTATGGTGTGTTTGGTTGAGGGATTTGAGAAGGGATTTAGAAAGGGAAAGGGAAAGGGAAAAGTTGTGTGAAACTAGGTGAAATGTAGGTATATTTTATTCACATTTCACCTAACTTTTCCCTTTCTCTTTCCAAATCCCTCCTCAAATCCCTCAACCAAACACAGCGTTAAGGTTATTGATTTGCAAGTGTGATTATTAGTAATCTGTGTTGCAATGCCATGTTCAGATCGACATATTTCATGGTTGCCTGTGCTCATGTGACTCTCAGCTGATGGAACTACTTTGATTGTTTGATTGACTCCATCACACTTCAAAATTTTATAAATTGAACAAAGTTGGTACATTTTTACATGTTAATGTAGTGTGAGAGTTCGTGAGCTTTAAAGAATCATTCAAACTAGTGAGTCAACATAATGTATCTATATTTGTCACTTCTACCTGCCTTGCTGTGAACCTTGGTTGTAGAGTCACAAGTTTATTCTCCTCTATGTTAGCTCTGTGATAATTTTTTTCAATTGGTCCCACAGTCCCACTGATGGTTTAGGATTGGTATTGTTTTCAAGGCTCATTTTTTTTAATACATGTAAGTAGGTGGAGCTAGAAGGAACTTGCTTAACTACCTTCCCAGTAGGATTTAGTCCAGTATTCTTATTTTCCTACAGATATTTCACTCATTTGAAAGATGAAAGAATCACAATAGAAAGAAAAAATTACTCAAAATCATATATTGAATTTCAGCACATCATACAATTTCTTTTCTTTTCTTTTTTTGTTGTTTATCTTTTAACTCATTCAGTGACACCGTTACCTCTTATCTTCTTCATTCTTAAAGCCCCGAAACCTCTTGAATTCAGTCCGTATTGCCCTAACATTACTCATGCATTAGTGCATAAAAGCTAACATGCGAAAAACTATTTGAAACATGTATGTATTTTTTGAAACTCAATTCTATTCCAATATTAAATGGTTCTTAATACTAGATGTTCCTTTGTTGTTTAATATACTAATGTCAATAAGTCAAGTGTCTCGTTGTTCACAGGTTTGCATGGTGCAGAATGGCATTTGTCGAGGATAAGGTTGTTACCTAAAAATTTGATTAAATGCACATTAAATCAGTCAACAGAAGATTTCTCTGCTTTCAAGGAACACGAAGAGAATCGGCCTTTGGTTAAAATGTGTGGAATCACATCAGCTAGTGATGCTGCTCTAGCAGCGAAAGCAGGTGCAAAGTTTATTGGGATGATTATATGGCCCAACTCAAAACGTTCCATTTCACTTTCTGTTGCAAAGGAAATATCACAAGTTGCAAGGGAACATGGGGCCAAGCCCGTTGGTGTATTTGTGGATGATGACGCTGACACAATATTAAGAGCTTCTGAGGCAGCCGACCTTGAATATGTACAGGTAAGTTTTTCTAATCTTAGTTCCACTGCATATGGATTAATTAGTTTCTTTCAGTTTGTAATTTGCTGAAGTTATGCAGCTTCATGGAGATGGTTCTCGGGCTGCATTTCCAGTTTTAGTGAAAGACAACCAAGTCATATATGTTCTTCATGCCAAGAAAGATGGAGAGCTTTTGAACCATATTTCAGACCAAGACTGTGCTTTGGTTGATTGGATTCTTGTGGATAGTGCAAAGGGTGGCAGGTAAGAATCTTTACCCTCTTTAAATATAACTTGAATATCGTTTTGTTTGCCTTCATGTTGTACTATCTTCATGAGCTTCAAAAACTATCTTTGGAGTTGTATCGCTCATAAGCAATTATTCTAGTTCCTACTTATTGTTGTGTTAGATAATTATCCGTGAGAATCCACCACTACAAATATTTGAAAATGAGGGCTCACTTAAAGGTGATTTGTGTAGACATGTAGTATTTAAAGAAAAATCTGTTAGATGCAGGATTGAGAGCAAAAGTAGGTGAAAATTTGAAACTTGAGAATGTTGCTCTTGTGGCTTGCTTGGATGGAAGCAAATGGTATTACTCCTTATGAGTCCATATAAATCTATATAAGCCAGTATTGGAATTCAATAATCATGGGTTTCTTCTTATAAGTTCAAACAATCCTTTTTTAATTTCTAAGAACCAATGTTGGAATTGAATCATTATGGCTTTTCTACCATGAAAGAAGTGCATGCCTTAGTTTGTCTTGGTCCTATCCTATTTCGTCTTGGCCCTATCCTATTTCACTGCCCAAGAACTGTATCTTCACTGCCTAAGGACTGGTCCTCTTATCGTTCCTAATATTGAACTTTCGATGAGATATGCATCTTATGCAGTTTATTTATTGCACAATAATGACAAACATATTGATTTGAAAAAATCAACATTTTCTTAGATTGCTGGTATTGTTGGATTCTGCGCTGGAAGTATTTGCAGTTACTAAATGCGTCAGCTGTTTCTTTATGTGTGCTTGCCCTTAATGGCTTTCTTCAGCAACAATAAAGAATCAGCTCTGAATGGCTTTCTTCAGCAATGATAAAGAATCAGCTACTGACTTCATAAATTCTAGACATTTTACAAAAAATTTAGACAGTGGGCTTTGAAGCCACTCAATAGTGAGTCCTTCAGGTTCCAAAATTGTCCAAATTGGAGAGGATGAACAATTGAAGAAAGAAATCCTCTTCTTCTTCTTCTTCTTCTTCACTTTATTTTTTTATTTCATTTTTATTGTTTGGGTTGGCTAAATTTTTGGCCTAAGGTTATGTTTTTATGGATTTACATTTCTCAAAATGTTGCGACACTTTTCCACAGCTGGTAATCATAGTTAATATCAGATATCCTCTTTCAATTAGGAAATAAGAGCCATTTTTTTAATCTTCTGTTACTTTCCTGCGCTAATACATCATTTTTACCTGTCCTGCTTCACTCATTGTAACATACGTCTGCAGTGGGAAAGGATTCAACTGGTCCCAGTTTAAACTACCACCAATTAGAAGCAAATATGGTTGGCTTTTGGCAGGAGGAGTTAACCCTGATAATGTCTGTGAAGCTCTTTCTACACTCAGACCGCATGGAATTGATGTCAGTAGCGGCATTTGTGCTTCAGATGGAATTAAAAAAGATGAGTCCCGGATATCATCCTTCATGAGAGCAGTAAATGCCATACATTATTGATTGATGTGAGAAGTCTTGATTACAAAAACTCAATGAAGCAGAACATGGGAACACTAAGGATGCTGTGTTATTATGTTTGGTAGGTCGTTCTCTTTATTAAGATGACAACATCTTGAACACAGGTTTAAATCTTGCTGTTTTTACTAACTTATTTTTAGCAATCCACTAAATGAAAAAATAGTTACTTTTCTGGTAGACGATGAATATTTGTGGAGTTTATAGCTGCCTAATGCATGGTGTAAATGTGCATTTGCATGCGCACAAGTGGGGGAGAGAGATCCCAATGAAAACAATACTGGTCCTTTCTTTAACATGTTAATGACATACACTATTAACTTCAATTATCATATTACAAATTTAACTAACTCAATACAATCTCCAATTTAGAAGAGCTTGAATACCTATTGCAGAATGGTTGCTCCCCCAATTTTACTTCTACAAGATAATTTATTTCAACTACAGTCAAAATTGAAATCGGTTATAAAGAATTAGTAGCTTAGCAGTCTTCCTATCAGTGAACTTGAAAATCTTCTAGGGCTTCATTCTGCTTCCGGGGAGCCAGAGAGCTGAGGATCTGTTTGATAGTATACAATATCCCCAGTGTCACTCACATAGTGATCCTGTTTCATGCTTCTTACAAGGCTTCCCAATAAGTGAAGTGGAAGAGGACCAGATTTCTTAGGCTCACGATAGTACTTCCCAAGCACAGGCCTAGCAGCCTCCGTCTGTAATTTCAAAAACACGCAAACCAATCAGAACAACAATCAAAATATTTTGTTGCAGTCAGTGTTTAAGTTCAAATTATTGAGAGTACTCACTGCTTCTACTAAGTGGTAGTGTGGGATTTGAGGGAAGAGGTGATGTATCACATGAGTTCCAATATCATGCTGAATGTTGTTTATCCAACCATAGTCCCGATCAAGTGTCGTTAACCCTCCTCGCAGATAACTCCATTCCTGTTTAGAAACAAATCAGCTTTCAGAAAACACAGCAAAACGTGAACCCTAATCAAAATGTTCATATTATCCGTTTAATCAGCCGAACAGTTCTTGCAGCTCAAGAATGGATCAAGTGATTGGTGAAGATAAGAAAATAGGGCTAAAACCGAACCGAGATGTTTATGAACAATTCTAGTACGGCGTGTTTGCTAAATGAATGAGCTCATACGAATTTTTTAGGCTAGTTTATTAATCAAGCCGAGGTTGAGTAGACTGGCTCAAATAGATTCATGAACACAAAGATATATAAATTAATATTTATTTTTATAATATATCAAATATATTTTCATTAATTTATTTTATTTCTATGTTAATTCATTAATAAAACTAACCAATAATACAAACTATATTTATATTTTGCTCATAATCTTCTCTTTTTTCTCTTAATTTGCATGTTAATTTAAGTTATAATTTTCTTTTGAAGCTCAAGCTCGAGTTTCACAAAGACTGACTCAACAAGCAGAGCTTGAACTCAATTTTTTAATGTCAACTTCAGCTTGAGCATCTTGATATGTTCAGTTCTATACCTCGCCACGATACCAAGGAAGTTTCTCCTCATGGCCATGGTGATGCAAGTAAGTCACCAAGTCCAGCCACATGACAAAGATCTGCATTCAGTAACAAAGTTTGAGATTGAAAAAATCTTAACCGGCAGATAAAAGAGTAACCAGAACAAATCTGTCTACAACAATGAAGGGACAACAAGAACTGAGAAAATGAACTAACCGCGTAGGGAACGCCATAGAGTTTAAGCAATTGAATTGGACCCATGACAAAGGACAGGCCAACGAGCAGTGCAGCCATGGCAATCCAGCTCGCGGTGGAGGTGATCACATCTTTCCTCTCACTCCGCACAAACAGATCGCTGCTCGGGTTATAATGAGAGCCAGTCTTTCCAGGGCTTCGACTCCACTGCGATTTTAGGCAAAGAACAGAGGAATAGAACTGTTAGAACTGGAAAAAAAATAATCTATGGACTAACTCAAAGTTCAGATTTTGATTCAATTTTAAAAGAGTAGTTAGCAGGAGGCTCACCAGGTAGATGGGATATGCGAGGAGAGGGAAAGGCAAAGTGAACCTCAAGATTTTGGTAGCGTTGTCCAAACTTCTGTAAATCTTTTCAGATAACTGAAAATGAAGGGGAAAACATTAAAATTGACAGTAATCAAAAAGGAGACATTCATGCATCAAAGTAACTTTTAGGACAATAAAACAGAAACAAGACACCCAAGTTTGATATATTAAAAATTCATTTGAAATTAGCTCGTTCGATGAATAAAGTATACTTGAACATATTTTAAAGTTTACTTGTTAATATTTTTTTGGATAATTTACACTCATCATCCTTCAAACTCAGAAAATATACATTAAGTTTCACAACCTTTTTAGCGAGGTTAAAAGTCAGGACTCGTATAGATGGTGTCTAGATGGTGTCAAGATGACGAGATAAATAAGGGTAAAGTATATATTTTAATATTAAAAAAAAAAATTGGAGATATACTTTTTTTTTTTTCATATAACTATCAAATGACTTGTGAAAATGGAATACGGTTAAAAGTAACTTTTTGATTTTTTTTTTTTTTTTTTGTCACATTTCTTCTCTATTTTTTTTTACACATTTTTTAAAAAATAAACCAAAACATTAGCTTTTAACCTACTTCCAAAAAACCTGAGCACATTTTAAAATTCGTTAATCTATTTGATTGTATTTTATTTTTTAATAAATAAATTAAACTTGAACAACTAATTAATTAGCCTAGCAACCAGAGTATGCAATGACTTACTGGGTGCCATGATTCATCATTCTCAACATGTCCATGGTTCTGATGATGAGTTCTATGGCTAATCCTCCTGCAATTTTTCATCACAATTGTCAATGATTGTGTTATAATTCAAAAAACAGAAAAACAGAATTTTGGGGTTGAACAGAGGTTTCAGAAACAAACCATCCATGGTAAGGGACAAGTATTGATGAATGAAGAAGATGACCCACCACACTATTCAACTTATGATTATTAGAAAAACTTCCATGACCACTGCACAATCAAAAAAACCAAACATAATTAGCATCAAAATCCACAAATGGGTATCAAAAATTGAACAAGAAAATTAAGAAATTGATTGATTACCAATCATGACCAAGAACAAACAGAGCCCAGAACATGGTCCCCTGAGCAAACCAATACAGAGGCCAAACAGCCCAGTTGTTGAAATGAGCCGCCATAGCAGCCAATCCAAAAACCACCACAACATCTCTCAGAACATAGCTTATTGATCTCCATGTATTCTTAACCCAGCAATGTTTCGGAATCGCAGCTCGAATATCGGCTAGCCGGAACGGAGGCGCCGCGCCTGGGTTGAATTCCCCTTCTTCTTCGACCCCATTGACGACATTGATTTTCTTTGTTTCTCTCTCTTCTTCTTCAATAGATTGGACTTTTAGGGGGGTACTGACCTTGATTTTCCAGTTTCTCTCTCTAGACCCAGATGATGATACCCAGAACGAAGAAGAACAAACTGGGTCGGATTGAATTAGTTTGATCTTTGAAGGGTTGGCATTGAGAGAGGTTAGACCTGTTCTGGGTTTAGGGTAGATTCGTGGGAGGGGTCTTAGGCCACATTCTGATAAAACCCAACTCGCCATTAGAGACCCAGAGAGAGAGAGAGAGAGACGATTCAAGAATTTCGGATTCTGGGTCTCTCTCTCTCTAGACGAATTGAAGCCTACACACAATCAATCAATATATATATATATATATATATATAGAGAGAGAGAGAGAGAGAGAGAGAGAGAGAGAGAGAAGAGGATGAGGAGATAACACGAGGGCTTCTCTCCTCCACTTGCAGAGATACAAAAATCTCAACTTGGTGTTTGTTGTTGGTTGTCTTCTCTCTCACAATATATATATCTCAATTTCTCTCTCTTCTTTTCTGGGTCTGTATTGTATGTATGATCTGAAATGCTGGCTCTATATATATGCATAGCTCTGTTGTGGTAATGGATCTCACTTTCTTCTGTCCTTCCCCTGTTCAAAATAAACAAAAATTGCAACGTTTTTTTTGTGCCACCACCATATACATACGTATATGAGAAATTCTACTCTACACGTCTTTGAAAGGATGTGCATTCCATTCCATTCCATTTATGTTTTTTTTTAATTATGATAAATTTTTTTAATTATAATTAATTTTTTATTAATTATGACTTATGAGATCTTTAGTTATATTTTATGTAATATTTAGTTATAAATTTTTTTTTTAAATTAAGATTCAAAAAATATAAAATTATATTTGCTTGGTTCTATTTTTCCAAAAACACTTTTCAGAAAATTCTACTTTCTTATTTTTTATATTTTTTTATTTTTACTGAATTTTTTTAGTATTTTAAGCATTTTTTTTTACTTTTTAGACATACCTAACATAAATATACCTAAAAAGTAAAAAAATTGTGAAAAATATCTTTAAAAATTCACTTAATACCAAAAATACAAAAAAAATACTAGAATTTAGTACATTTTTTATATTTTAATATATTTATTAATTTTTTAAAATATTTTTTTACAAATTTTTTCTATTTAGATACATCTAAGTAAGGTGTATCTAAATAAGTAAAAAAAATATTTAAAATTTTAAAAATATTCACTAAAAATAAAAAAATATAAAAATTAAAAAATTTAATTTTTAAAAAATTTAATCTAAACAATTCAAACTAAATACACTGATTATTATTTTTTTAATTATAAATTACAAAGGGTACACATTGATGGTCTTCCCCTTTATGTATTATAATATGTGAGACCCACACTGATTATTATTTTTTTAATTATAAAATTACAAAGGGTGCACATTGATGGTCTTTCCCTTTATGTATTACATGAGTAATATGTGGGACCCACACTATTATTATTTTTTTAATTATAAATTACAAATGGTACACATTGATGGTCTTCCCTTTATGTATTACTAGTCTATCACTCGTGTAATGTACAGAATAATTATAAATATTTATATTTGTTATTAACTTTTTTTAATATATAAAGTATGTTTTTAAATATTTTTTATAAAAATAATTTAACAATCATATCATTAACCATAATATATATGAGAAATTAAAAAGGCTACTGCAGTAACTATGCACGAGCTGTATCTATAATTATTTATATGAGGAGATTTTAAATACTGATAAGGGATTTTGATCAAATCAATAAATGCAGATATGTGAAAATACGTGTAGATTGAAAAAAATTAATAAATGTTGATTAGGAAATTTTGACCAAATCAATAAATGTTGAGTTTTTTTTTAAATAAATTTTTTTTAAGAAGACTACTGCAGTAACTATGCACGGGCTGTATCTATAACTATTTGTATGAGGGGATTTTAAATATTGATCAGGGATTTTGATCAAATCAATAAATGCAAACATGTGAAAAGACATGTAGATTGAAAAAAGTTAATAAATGCTGATCAATAAATTTTGGCCAAATCAATAAATGCTGAGTTTTTTTTTTTTTGAATAAAAAATTTAGAAAATTAAGGTTGGGAGATTGGAGCTCCTATAAGGCCTGGGATTTAGAAACCCCATTTTCCTTAATATAATACTAGCCTATCACCCGTGCTATGCACGGGATAATTATATATATTTATATTTGTTTTAGATTTTTTTAATATATAAATTATGTTTTTTAAGATTTTTTATAAAAATAATTTAACAATCTTATCACTAACTATAGTGTATGAGAGAAGTTGAAAAGGGTACTGCAGTAACTATACACGGATTGTATCTATAATTATTTGTATGAGGGTATTTTAAATGCTGATTAGGGAATTTTGACCAAATCAATAAATGCAGGCATGTGGAAAGATATGTAGATTGAAAAAAGTTAATAAATGCTGAACAGGGGATTTCGACCAAATTAATAAATGCCGAGTTTTTTTTTTTTTAATAAGAAATTTAGAAAATTCAGATTGGGATATTGAAACTCCCACAAACCTTGGGGTTGAAAACCCCCTTTTGCTTTATATATAGTATAGACTAACATATCACCCGTGCTATGAACGAATTGTGTTTACAATTATCTATATATGTGAATTGTGATTTTTAAATGTCTTCTTTTTTTTCTTTTTTTTTTAATGCCTTATTTTTTTCCTTTTTTATATTATATTAAACTTTAATATTTTGATAATAATCATATGTGTTAGACTTTTCAAGAAATTAAATGTCTTTTTTTTATTATATTGTATTAAAGTTTAATATTTTGATAATAATCATATGTGTTGAACTTTTCAAGGAATTTTTTTTATGCTTGTTCTTAATGCATTAAAGTGTTATTATGAGGGATAATAATATATGTGTTGGGACTTTTGAAAGAATTGAATTTTAAAGATTTTTTTTATGCTTGTTTTTAATGCATTAAAGTGTTATTACGAGAATAAGACTTGGGGGTTGGGAGAAGTTAATAAATGCTATAGGTTTTTTTTTTTAAATCAAGAAATTTAGATTAAGAGATTGGAGCTCCCACAAGGCTTGGAGTTAAAAATCCCCTTTTACTTAATATATAGTACTAGCCTATCACCCATGCTATGCACGGGATAATTATAGATATTTATATTTGTTTTAATTTTTTTTAATATATAAATTATATTTTTTAAGATTTTTTATAAAAATAATTTAACAATCTTATCACTAACCATAGTGTACAGGAGAAATTAAAAAGCTATTACAGTAACTATGCACGGCCTGTAACTATGGTAGGAGAGAGAAAAAAACAAACAAACAAACAAAAAAACAAATCGTAAGCAAAATTGTGATAAAAATAGTAAAAATTTAATTAATTTATTTTTATTAATTGATAAATGCTGAGTTTTTTTTTTTAAATCAAAAATTTAGAAAATTAAGATTGAGATATTGGAACTCCCACGAGCCTTGGAGTTTAGAAACCCCATTTTCCTCAATATATTTACAATTATCTATATACGTGAATTGTGATTTTTAAATGTTTTTTTTTTTTTTAAATGTCTTCTTTTTTTCCTTTTTTATATTATATTAAAGTTTAATATTTTGATAATAATCATATGTGTTGGACTTTTCAAGGAATTAAATGTCTTCTTTTTTTATTATATTATATTAAAGTTTAATATTTTGATAATAATCATATGTGTTGGACTTTTCAAGAATTTTTTTTTTTTAATGTTTGTTCTTAATGCATTAAAGTGTTATTATAAGGGATAATAATTATATGTGTTGGGACTTTTCAAGGAATTCATATGTGTTGGATTTCAAAGAATTTTTTTCATACTTGTACTTAATGCATTAAAGTATTATTATGAGGGTAAGACTTGGGGGCTGGGAGAAGTTAATAAATGCTAAGGTTTTTTTTTTTTTTTAAATCAAAAAACCAAGAAAATTTAGATTAGGAGATTGGAGCTCCTACAAACCTTGGGGTTAAAACCCCCTTTTGCTTAATATATAGTATAGATAAGTCAAAAAGTCATGTGGGTTGAGAGAAGTTAATAAATGCTGAGGTTAATTTTTTTTTTTAAAAAAAAAATTAAAAATTAGGATTGGCATATTAAAGCTCCCACAGGCCTTGGGGGTTAAAAACCCCTTTTGCTCAATATATACTAACTTATTACCCGTGCACGGGATAATTATAGAGATTTATATTTGTTTTAATTTTTTTAATATATAAATTATGTTTTTTAAGATTTTTTATAAAAAATAATTTAACAATCTTATCACTAACCATAGTGTACAGGAGAAATTAAAAAAACTACTGAAGTAATTATGCACGAGCGTTATCTATAATTATTTGTATGAAGGGATTTTAAATGCTAATCAGAGATTTTGACCAAATCAATAAATACAGGCATATGGATTGAAAAAAGTTAATAAATGCTGATCAGGAAATTTTGACCAAATCAATAAATGCTGAGGTTTTTTTTTAAATAAAAAATTTAGAAAATTAAGATTGAAAAATCGGAGCTCCCACAAGGCTTGGGTTTAGAAACCCTATTTTTCTTAATATATTTACAATCTATACTATATTACAAAAGGGGGTTTTTAACCCCAAGGCCTGTGGGAGCTCCAATCTCCTAATCCTAATTTTCTAATTTTTTGATTTAAAAAAAAAAACCTCAGCATTTATTGACTTCTCCCAACTCAACCTCACCATTTATTGACTTCTTTCAACCCACAATCCCTTTTGACTTATCTCATAATTATTGCAACACCCTTTTCAATTTCTCTCGTACACTATGGTTACACACAAAAATAAAAAATAAAAGATAAGAATTTAGCTATAGATCTCAAAAAGATATAGCATCTAAATTTGAATTATGATTTAATAATATAATTATGTATTTTTTTATGTATATCTATCAATATTTTAAATCACTTAATGGGACAAATTAATCAATTTTCAAAAATTATTGATTTTTAATTTACAAAATAAATTATGATTTAATCATATAATTATGTATTTTTTTATGTATATCTATCAAAATTTTAAATCACTTAATGAGATAAATTAATCAATTTTTTAAAATTGATTTTTAATTTACAAAATAGATTAAAAAAAACTATTGACTGATTTATTTATTTAATGGGTTTTTAACTCCAAGACCTGTGGGAGCTCCAATCTCCTAATCCTAATTTTTTAATTTTTTGATTTTAAAAAAAAAAATCTCAGCATTTATTGATTTCTCCCAACCCACAATCTCTTTTGACTTCTCTCATAATTATTGCAACACTCTTTTCAATTTCTCCCATACACTATGGTTACACACAAAAATAAAAAAATATATATAAGAATTTAGCTATAGATCTCAAAAAGATATAAATTTGAATTATGATTTAATAATATAATTATGTATTTTTTTATGTATATCTATCAAAATTTTAAATCACTTAATGAGATAAATTAATCAATTTTTCAAAATTATTGATTTTTAATTTACGAAATAGATTAAAAAAAACTATTGACTTATTTATTTATTTAATGGGTTTTTAACCCCAAGGCCCGTGGGAGCTCCAATCTCTTAATCCTAATTTTCTAACTTTTTGATTTAAAAAAAAAAAAACATCAGCATTTATTGACTTCTCCCAACCCAACCTCAGCATTTATTGACTTCTCCCAACCTACAATCTCTTTTGACTTCTCTCATAATTATTGCAACACCCTTTTCAATTTCTCCCATACACTATGGTTACACACAAAAATAAAAATATATATATAAAAATTTAGCTATAAATCTCAAAAAAATATAACATCTAAATTTAAATGATGATTTAATAATATAATTATGTATTTGTTTTTATGTATATCTATCAAAATTTTAAATCACTTAATAAGACAAATTAATCAATTTTCTAAAATTATTGATTTTTAATTTACAAAATAGATTAAAAAAAACTATTGACTGATTTATTTATTTAATAACAAAAATATTTTATAATCTCTCCCTCCTAATCTCTCACAAATTTTCAAAAAAAATATTAAAACTTGCATTCATTTTCTCTTCCCCAAAAAATCAGATAATATTTTTTATTAAAGTGTTAGATATCTACCTATATTTTATATATTATATTATAACATAACAAAAAAAAACTATAAAACTAAAAAAAAAATCTTTAAAGTTTATAAAACTCACATATCTATCACATATCTAACTCACATCATAACTTACCTAAATAATAATAATTAAAAACAAATGGAAACCACAGATAAATTAAATTAAAAAAAAAAGATGCCCACAACTCCATCTTAAATAAATTGCAAAAAAAAAAAATACCCGAATAGAAACCACATAAAAATAAAAATAAAAATAAAAAGATATATCTATCTATCTATCTATATCTATACTATATATTAAGTAAAAAGGGGTTTCTAACCCCAAGGCCTGTGGGAGCTCCAATATCCCAATATGAATTTTCTAAATTTTTTATTAAAAAAAAAAACTCAGCATTTATTGATTTGGTCAAAATTCTCTGATCAACATTTATTAACTTTTTCCAATCCACATGTCTTTCCACATGCCTGCATTTATTGATTTGGTCAAAATCTCCTGACCAGCATTTAAAATCCCCTCATACAAATAATTATAGATATAATCTATGTATAGTTACTGCAGTATCCTTTTCAACTTCTCTTATATACTATTATTAGTAATAAGATTGTTAAATTATTTTTATAAAAAATCTTAAAAAAACATAATTTATACATTAAAAAAAATCTAAAATAAATATAAAAATCTATAATTATCTCGTGCATAGCACGGGTG
Organism: Camellia sinensis; assembly: GCF_055761805.1. NCBI lineage: Eukaryota > Viridiplantae > Streptophyta > Magnoliopsida > Ericales > Theaceae > Camellia > Camellia sinensis. Next base: position 46,407,937 of record NC_138961.1, read on the forward strand.
ATAGGCTAGTTATCTATATATGTGAATTGCGATTTTTAAATGTCTTTTTTTTTTAAATGTATTTTCCCCCCTTTTTTATATTATATTAAAGTTTAATATTTTGATAATAATCATATGTGTTTGACTTTTCAAGAAATTATATGTCTTCTTTCTTTTATTATATTATATTAAAATTTAATATTTTGATAATAATCATATGTGTTTGACTTTTCAAGAAAATTTTTTATGCTTGTTTTTAATGCATTAAAGTATTATTATGAGGGACAATAATTATATCTGTTTGGACTTTTCAAGGAATTCATATGTGTTAGATTTCAAATAATTTTTTTTTATGCTTGTTCTTAATGCATTAAAGTGTTATTATGAGAGTAAGATTTGGGGGTTGGGAGAAGTTAATAAATGCTAAAAAAAATTTATAAATAAAAAATGAAGAAATTTAGATTGAGAGATTGAAACTCCCACAAGGCTTGGGGTTAAAAAGCCCATTTTACTTAATATATAGTATAAATATAGATAGATAGATATATCTTTTTATTTTTATTTTTATTTTTTGTGTGGTTTCTATTCAGATTTTTTTTTCAATTTATTTAAGATGGAGTTGTGGATATCTTTTTTTTAAAAATTTAATTTATCTGTGGTTTCCATTTGTTTTTAATTATTATTATTTAGGTAAGTTATGATGTGAGTTAGATATGTGATAGACATGTGAGTTTTATTGATTTAAAGTTTATCTAAGATTTTTTTTTTAGCTTTTTAGTTTTTTTTGTTATGTTATAATATAATGTATAAAATATAGGTAGATATCTACAACTTTAATAAAAAATATTATTTGATTTTTTGGAGAAGAGAAAAGGAATGCAAGTTTTAATATTTTTTTTTGAAAATTTGTGAGAGATATTAGGAGGGAGAGATTATGAAATATTTTTGTTATTAAATAAATAAATCAGTCAATAGTTTTTTTAATCTATTTTGTAAATTAAAAATCAATAATTTTAGAAAATTGATTAATTTGTCCTATTAAGTGATTTAAAATTTTGATAGATATACATAAAAAAAAATACATAATTATATTATTAAATTATAATTCAAATTTAAATGTTATATCTTTTTGAGATCTATAACTAAATTTTTATCTTTTTTTTTTTTTTTTGTGTGTAACCATAATGTATGAGAGAAATTGAAAAGGGTGTTGCAATAATTATGAGAGAAGTCAAAAGGGATTGTGGGTTGGGAGAAGTCAATAAATGCCGAGGTTGGGTTGGGAGAAGTCAATAAATGCTGAGATTTTTTTTTTAAAATCAAAAAATTAAAAAATTAGGATTAGGAGATTGAAACTCCCACAGGCCCTCGGGTTAAAAACCCCCTTTTGCTTAATATATAGTATATATATATATATATATATAGATTATAAGATGAGAGAAATAAAGTGCTGTCTTATTATAATTGAGGAGATCTTATAAAAAAAAACATGTAGACATGAATGTCCTCCTATTTTATTGTATTTACAATTATTTATATATGTGAATTGTGATTTTTAAATACTTTTTTTTTAAATGTCTTATTTTTTTCCTTTTTTATATTATATTAAAGTTTAATATTTTGATAATAATCATATGTGTTGGACTTTTCAAGGAATTAAATGTGTTTTTTTTATTATATTATATTAAAGTTTAATATTTTGATAACAATCATATATGTTGGACTTTTCAAGAATTTTTTTTTTATGTTTGTTCTTAATGCATTAAAGTGTTATTATGAGGGATAATAATCATATATGTTGGGACTTTTCAAGAAATTCATATATGTTGGATTTCAAAGAATTTTTTTATATGGATTATAAGATGAGAGAAATAAAGTGCTATCTTATTATAGTGAAGGAGATCTTATGAAAAAAACGTGTAGACATGAATGCCCTCTTGGGACTTTTCAAGACATTCATATATGTTGGATTTCAAAGAATTTTTTTTAAACTTGTTCTTAATGCATTAAAGTGTTATTATGAGGATAAGACTTTGGAGGTTGGAGATGTTAATAAATGCTAAGATTTTTTTTTTAAAATCAAAAAATCAAGAAATTTAGATTGGGAGATTGGAGCTCCCACAAGGCTTGGGATTAAAAATCCTCTTTTGCTTAATATATAGTATAGATATTTTGATCATAATCATATGTGTTGGACTTTTCAAGAATTTTTTTTTATGTTTGTTCTTAATGCATTAAAGTGTTATTATGAGAGATAATAATCATATGTGTTGAAACTTTTCAAGGAATTCATATATGTTGGATTTCAAAGAATTTTTTTATATAGATTATAAGATGAGAGAAATAAAGTGCTATCTTATTATAGTGGAGGAGATCTTATAAAAAAAACGTGTAGACATGAATGCCTTCTATTTTATTGTGTTTATAATTATTTATATATGTGAATTGTGATTTTTAAATTTTTTTTTAAAATGTCTTTTTTTTTCCTTTTTTATATTGTATTAAAATTTAATATTTTGATAATAATCATATGTGTTGGACTTTTCAAGGAATTAAATGTGTTTTTTTTTATTTTATTATATTATATTAAAGTTTAATATTTTGATAATAATCATATCTGTTGGACTTTTCAAGAATTTTTTTTTATGTTCGTTCTTAATGCATTAAAGTGTTATTATGAGGGATAATAATCATATGTGTTGAGACTTTTCAAGGAATTCATATATGTTGGATTTCAAAGAATTTTTTTTAGGGTCTGGCTTTGGTCCAGTCCACCATCGGACTGGACCGTGCTGTTGAGCCCGTAGGGGCTCACCACGGGTTTCGTTTTAAAAATCTGAACCGTGAATGTGTAGAACTCTTTGAGTACTATATGCCTGTAAAAAATCACGTTGATCGGATATCGATAGCTATGTGATCAAATCAGTTTTGTATTAAAAAAAATCGACGGTGAATAAATTAACGGTTGACAAAAAACTGATTTGATCACATAGATATCGATATCCGATCAACGTGATTTTTTACATACGTATAGTACTCGAAGAGTTCTACACATTGAACGGTTCAGATTTTCAAAACGGGACCTATAGTGGACCCCCACGGTCCCAACACCATGGTCCAATCAGATGGTGGACTGGACTAAAGCCAGACCCTTTTTTTTAAACTTGTTCTTAATGCATTAAAGTGTTATTATAAGGGTAAAACTTAGGAGTTGGGAGATGTTAATAAATGCTAAGATTTTTTTTTTAAATCAAAAAATCAAGAAATTTAGATTGAGAGATTGGAGCTCTCACAAGGTTTGGGGTTAAAAACTCCCTTTTACTTAATATATAGTATAGACATGAGTAATATGTGGGACCCACTCATATATGTGTGAGATCCATACCATCCATGGTTGAAATTCAAAGAGAATTGTGTGGATTTCCAAAAAAAAAAAAAAAAAGATTTCAAACATTATTATTCTTATTATGATCTAGATTCCTTCCATTCCATTATCTAAATAGTGTTTTGTTTTAATTACTCAAATTAACCACACACAAAAAAAGAAGAAGATAAATTTGATGATATTTTTTTATGTCGAACGTGGTAAATTAAATGAGCTATGAATATTAAATCAATCTTTTTTTTTTTAAATAATATACGCGAATGATCCTACAAAAAAAAAATATTCAAATTATCTAAACTAACCGGTGGCACACTTGATTCATGCGCAATTCAAGTAAGTAAATATAAAAAATAGTAATAATTCAGTGTATTTGGTTTCAATTTTCTTAATTCAATTTTCTAGAAATTGAATATTTTGTTTTTCGTGTTTTTTTTAGTGAATATTTTTTAAATTTTAAACAGTTTTTTTACTTTTTTAGATACACCTTACTTAGATGTATCTAAATAGTAAAATATTTATGAAAACATATTTTAAAAAATTAATAAATATACAAAAATACGAAAAAATTATTGAATTTTCTTCTTCTTCTTTTGTATTTTTGGTATTTAATGAATTTTTTAAAGATTATTTTCACAAATATTATACTTTTTAAGTGTATTTATGTTAAGTGTGCCTAAAAATTTTATAAAAAAATTATTTAAAATATTTTTTAAAAAAATCATTGAAAACAAAAAAAATATATAGAAAATAAAAAAGTAAAATTTTTAGAAAAGTGTTTCTGAAAATCAAAACCAAACAAGTGGCATTATATTGATATTATATTATATACTTAGCTTAAATGCAATGAGTTCTCTTACATTAAACACATAGTCGTGGTTCAAATTTTGTTCAACTCTTTACGTAACTTTTTTTAAAAATAAAAATAAAAATATACTGCCACATAGCATGAGCAGAGTAAAGGCTTCACTACACTAATTGAAACTTTCACTTAATAATATTACTAACGAGTGGCACAAGTGATACGTATATAATTCAAATAAATAAGAATAAAATAAAATAATAAAGAAATTAAATTTAAATATGTGTACGACTTAAGTGATAAGAGTTTTTTTTATCGGGTTCATGTCTTGTCTACTTTTTTTTGTATAATTTTTTTATTTAAAATATAAAATTTTGAAATCTGTCACGTGGCGAGTGGAGAAGCAAAGGCTTCAGACTGGGGTCTTTGCTTAATATCTATCTATACTATTACGAGCAACTATGCACAAACATATATATATTTCTTATTTTATTATAAAAAATACTAGCATATATTTGTTCATTAATTTAATAAATAAATAAGTTAAGTAGTTCATACTTAGACATAGACTAAGACATTAGGTCATAATCAAGTTGAGATAAATGTTAAATCAATTAAATTATGTCACTTTTGATGTCTAGCACAACTATAAATCCTCAAGCTAATTCTTATTCTTTTGTATTCGTGAATTATGATATAAGAGAACATATTTTTAAACTTTTACCAAATAGACAATGAGTAGTTAATAAATTGACAAATATAATTTATCATACGCTTAGGCTATCTTTGATATAAAATAAATTAAATTGTAAAACTTATAAGACAAAATGCATTTATATTTCATTGTAAATATATTTTTTGTAATTTTATTGCACTTTTTAAAAATACATTCTACCATATTTTATTTATTTCTTATAAATAAATTTTACGTTATTATTTAATTTCAAAATTAATTTTTAATTATTTATTAAGCCTGTGCATAGCACGGGTATTATGATTTATAAAATAATTTAAAAAAATTACACCCATGCTAAAAAGATTCGTTAAGCAAAGGTGAATGAGAGAGAGAAAATAAGAAAAGGATACAAGGCCTGTTTGGTAGAGCTTATAAGCTGCTTATTTCAGCTTTTAGCATAATTTAAGTTAAAATATTGTGTTTGGTACAACTTAAGTTAACCAGTTTATAGCTTAAATTAAGGTATTTCTCAGCTTATCTCAAAAGTTGGTCAGATGGTGCTTAAATTTTTGACTTAAGCGCGCAACTGGTGTGGGGGACTAAAATTATTTAAATGGCCTCGTCAATACCCAAATATTAATATTAATTAATATTAATATTAATTAAAAAATAAAAAATTGTATATTTCTGAAGAAAAAGAAAAAAATCAATATTAATTGAAAAATAAATATTAATTGGTATTGATTATAATAAATTCATATTGTATATTTTTATATTAATTAAAAAATAAAAAATTGTATATTTCTAAAGAAAAAGAAAAAAATCAATATTAATTAAAAAAATCAATATTAATTGGTATTAATTATTAATAAATTAATATTGTATACTTTTGTAATGAATTAATTATTAATTGATACTAATTAACAACAATTGTTAATTATTAATATTAATTGATACTAATAAAAATTAAATATTAATATTAATTTATACTAATTAATAATTTTAATATTAATTGAGACTAATTAAGCCATTAATTGATACTAATTAATTTATAATGGAAAATAATTGTGACAATAATACTTCCATTACATTTTTAGCAAATGTATCAATTTTTATATTAATTGATACTAATTAATACTACTTATGTTAACTTTTATTAATGAAATATTTTGTTTTAAATTAAAACTGAAAAAAATGACAAAATAATCATTTTTATATCATATAAGGGCAGAAAGGACAATTATACAGTAAAAAGCTATTTTACAACTTATTAACCAAACACTACTCTGCTGTTTAAATCCATAATCTCACAGCTGCACCAAACAGCTTAACCGCTTATGTTCACAGCTATAAGTCATAATCTGATAAGTTATAATCTATAATCATTTTTCCATAGCTCTACCAAACAGGGCCACAATGTGATATACCAAAACTAGCTATTGTGAAAAAAATTTAAAAGTTGTACTTGATAGGTAAATACTGATTTCAAGAAAGTTAAGAGGATAAAGGTCACTGATAGTTCATTATTGTCATTTTCATTTTGTTATTAAATTTTTTGACTTAAACAAATGTTGCTAGATTGAGTTTCACAAAAAAGTATATACATATATATTACTATTATATGGCAAACCAAAAAAATGTAATTAATAAAAAATAGTAATAATAATTATTGAGTTTCACATATTTAATATATGGCAAACTAAAATTATGAAACCCTTACAAAATAATAAAGTATTTATATTTTATCATAGGTATAGTTTTTTTTCCTAAAAATAAAAATTTAAAAGTGAATTTTTATAATTTATCATAATTTTTGTTTAATTTTTACTAATTACATTATGATTTATTTTATTGTTATTTGGAACTTAAAACATAGCATTAATGGTAGGAGAGAGAAAAAAACAAACAAACAAAAAAACAAATCGTAAGCAAAATTGTGATAAAAATAGTAAAAATTTAATTAATTTATTTTTATTATTTTAATTTTAATTTTAAAATTAATTATTAATTATTTATTTAAAACTGTGAATAGTAGGGGTATTATACTAGTAATAATATAAATATATTGTTGGGTCCACCAACTATAGATAGATAGAAGATGTGTCCCATGATGGGTCCAATCAACTATTGTTGTCAACCCAACGGTTTAATGGATGGGCGGTTCAAGTGGGTTGCAGGTTCAACCCAACGGTTCAACTCATCCAAACTGAGTTTTCAATATAAACAGTTATGTGGGGTCACTCAAAATGGAAATTGAGTGGACCAACAATTGAACCAATCGATGGATCAATTGATCAAACCGGCCGATCTGGTACAAATTTCAAAACGAACCCAAATATCATCCTTTAGTGGAGAGCCTAGTCCATATTATACCTTTAGTTAAGGAAAATATTTGAAACTCCTAAAAATTCTCACAATTTGACTTAAAATGTTGTAGTACAATAAGGCCAAGTTTTGGAAGATTAAATAAGTGCACTTTTTGTCTTTTTAGACTAAAAAGTTGATGTTGAAAATATGAATGTTTGGGTTAACTTTTGACTTTTTATGAAAAAATGTGTAATAAAAAATTGTAAAAATTGATTTGTAGGAGAAAATTAGAATTGGGAGTTGTGCAGCCGTAATTGTTGACTTTTGGTGAATAGTGATAACTTTTTAACTTTTTGAGTAACTTTTTGACTTTTTGACTTTTTGGGGTGTTCCCAAACTTGGCCTAAGTGTCAACTTTTAATTTGAAAAAAGTTTGAGATCTCAAAAAATGTTCTCGCAATTAAACCCATAATGATGTTGGCATGATAGTTGTCAATTTTTTATTTGTCACACATTCAAGAATATAGATCCAACTCCCTTTCCATATCATTACAAGGGACGCGGGGTCCCTGCGGTGGGTAATCCCTTGTCGTGCCTGCTGTGCCTAAAACGACACCGTTTAATCTTCTTCTTTTTTTTATGTTTTGACTTTATTTTTTGGCATGATAAATTACATTTTGCCCTAAACCTCAAACTTTAAAATAAAAATAAATAAATTTTAAGAATTAAACCCCAAACCCTAAACCCCAAAAATAAAAAAAATAAATTTTATCCCTAAACCCTAAAATAAAAAAAAATAAATTTTAAGAATTAAACCTTAAACCCTAATCTCTAAACCCTAAAATAAAAAAATAAAATTTAAGAATTAAACCCTAAATCCTAAAATAAAAATAATAAATTTTATCCCTAAACCCTAAAATAAAATAAAAAAATTTAAGAATTAAACCCTAAATCCTAAACCCTAAAATAATAAAAAAAAATTACCCCTAAGCCCTAAAATAAAAAATTAAAAAAAATTAAAAACTAAATCCTAAACTCTAAACCCTAAAATAAAAATAAATAAATTTTAAGAATTAAAGTAAAACAGTGACCAACCAAAAAGGAAAAAAAAAGAAAAAAAGAAACGGCATTTGGTTGGTCACTTTTTTATTTTAATTCTTAAAATTTATTTTTTTTATTTTAGGATTTAGAGTTTAGGGTTTAGTTCTTAAATTTTTTATTTATTTATTTTTATTTTAGGGTTTAGGCATAAAATTTATTTATTTTATTTTAGGGTTTAGGATTTAGGGTTTAATTCTTAATTTTTTTTTTTATTTTAGGGTTTAGGGATAAAATTTATTTATTTTTTACTTTAGGGTTTAGGGTTTAGGGTTTAATTCTTAAAATTTATTTTTTTATTTTAGGGTTTAGGATTTAGAGTTTAGGGTTTAATTCTTAATTTTTTTTATTTTTATTTTATGGTTTAGGGTTTAGGATTTAGGGTTTACTTCTGAATTTTTTTTTTTTTTTTATTTTAGGATTTAGGGTTTGGGGTTTAATTCTTAAAATTTATTTATTTTTATTTTAGGATTTAAGGTTTAGGGAAAATTGTAATTTATCGTGCCAAAAAATAAAGTCAAAACATGAAAAAAAAGAAAAAAAGATTAAACGGTGTCGTTCTAGGCACAATAGGTGCGGCAGGGGATTACCCACCGCAGGGACCCCGCATCCCATTACAAGTGAATTTGTGAGTTTAGCATTTGGAATTTCTAACATTTCTATTTAATTTATTACATTTCCAATGATATAAAGACTCAACTCTTTTATTACATCATTGCAGTTGAATTTGTAAGTCTAAAAGTATGAATTTCAACTATTACCTGTACAAATAATATTACGAAAATAACCCATTAGTGGGGGGGAGCAAAATTATTTATAAAAAAATATAAAAAAAATTATAATTATAATAATCAATATTTATAATATTTTTATATTTATTTGTAAATATTTTACACTGACATAATGTCAGTGTAATTTTCCCTTCTTATTATACCTACAATTAGTAGTACAATGATGCAATTTTTTTTGTAAAGTAAAATTTCATAATTAATAAATGAAAGTTAAAAGCATCTTGCTTTTCAATGATCAATTTTTTTTGGTTTATTTAATAATTTTTAGTTTATAAACTGTAAACATAAATAAATTGCAATAAACACTTTAATATGAATTTTTTTTTTTAATGAGAATTATAAGAAATCAAATAAAGAATTTACAAAACTCAAATTTGTTTGGAGATGATCTAAATTTATTTGATAAGTACACTTATTTAGATGGTATCATCTCTCTACTTTTCTTTTTAATTTTTTGTAAAAAATTAAAAAATGCACTAAATTTAAAGTGTTAATTACCAACTCATCTACAAACTTAATCTGATGAAATGAGATAAATTTATTATTTATATAATATTTTCAACAATTTTAAAATCAAAAAGCTATAAATGAATAAAAAAAAAAGGGCAAAACAACCACTAAAAAATAAATAATAAAATGTCACCAAAACTATCACCCAAAAAGAAGTATATAAACCAGTTATTCACGTTTTTTCATAAAATTAAAAATACATATATTTTCAAACATACTAAGTTCATTTCATAAATAAAAAAAAATAGAAAGTCACGAAAAAAATTCACGCCAAACAAGGCATTAATCAAATATTAATTAGGATATATTGTAGATATGTTTTTTGGACGTGGATAGAAGCTATTGGTCTTGTTTGGTGTAGCTGTTTTAACAGATTATAGATTATAACTTAACAGATTATAGATTATGACTTTAATCAAAAGCAGTTAATCTGTTTGATATAGCTGTTAGATTATAGATTTAAGTTGTTGAGTAGTGTTTGTTAAATAAGCTGTGAAGTAGTTTTTTCAATTAACTTTTATTTTTTATTATTCACTATTTGTTTATATTTCTTATAAAAAATAATAACAATATTTTATAATCCATTTGTGTCTTTTTCTATTTTTAAAAAAATAAAAAATAAAAAATAAAAAATCTAAGAGTATAACCGTGAATTAACATGTCCACAGTAGAAGCTGATAATCAGAAGCACGGGGTGAACAGCTTCTCAGAATCAACTTTTTTAACTTAAAATAAGTTATTAGAATCAGAAGCTCTCTGAAATAAGTTTAACTAAACAGTCTAAAATAATTTTTTAAAAGTCAAAAGCCATAAGTTGGCTAAAAAAAGCTCCACCAAACACCCCCATTATTATGCTAGATAGCAAGTCTGTACGGAATGTTAAGAAAATCATAGATCCTACAATTAATTTAAATAATATTTAGATTCTCTCACATGGAGTCTCTCAATTTAAGACAAAATTTAAATTTGGTAAATTCATTTTAAAATCGATGTGATCTGAATTATTCATTGTTTAGTATTTATTAAGTACAATATTTATATAAAAAATTAAAATAATCAAATATCATTAACTATATATTTGAATTATATTTATATTACAAAAAATAGATAACTACTCTTCAAATTATATTTGTCGTCTATTTTTTTAAAATAAATGCGATTCAAACATATAACTATTGATATCTAATCATCTTAATTTTTTATATGAATATTTTACTCAACTAATTTTAAAAAAAGGGATTTTTATTGATAAGTCCAATTTAGAAGTGTTTTAACCCAAGAAGTCCATGAAGAAATTTTTTAACCCATTTAGTCCCATGTATGTATAGTTTTATTTCATAAAGTCCATTTTCTTGATTTACACTATTTTCTTGGACACTTATGCCCTTATATTTAATTTTGATATCCTTATAAATATTTTTTCAATGATTAGCAATTTAATTATGTGAACATTCATATTTTAAAATTCACATTTGTAGGAATGTAAATTGGCCCGTGGGCGGTCCGAAACCCGCCCGCGAGCCAGGGCGGGCCCGGCCCGTTGACAATGTGAATATTCACATTGACATGTTAAAATTCACATTAATAGGAGTGTAAAATTGGCCCCCATCTCGTGGCGGCGCGAAACCCGCCCGCAGTCCATGGGCGGCTCGGGGCGGGCCCGGTCCAGCCCGTTGACAATGTGAATATTCACATTGACATGTTAACATTCACATTGATAAGAGTATAAAATTGGGCCGCGGCCCATGGGCAACCAAAAGCCCGCCCGCAGCCCGAGGCGGGCTCGGCCCGGCCCATTGACAATGTGAATATTCACATTGACATGTTAACGTTCACATTGATAGGAGTGTAAAATTAGCCCGCGCCTCGTAGCTGCCCGAAACCCGCCCACGGTCCGTGGGTGGGCCCGGCCCGGCCTGTTGACAATGTGAATGTTCACATTGACATGTTAACATTCACATTAATAACAGTATAAAACTAGACAATAGCCCAAGGCGGGCCCGACTCGGCCCGGCCCAACCCATTGACAATGTGAATATTCACATTGACATGTTAACATTCACATTAATAGGAGTGTAAAATTGGCTCCTGATCCGTGGCGGCGCGAAACCCGCCCGCGGCCCATGGACGTCCAAAAGCCTGCCCGCTGCCCGGGACGGGCCCAGCCCGGCCTGTTGACAATGTGAATATTCACATTGACATGTTAACATTTACATTGATAAGAGTGTAAAATTGGCCCGCAGCCCGTGGGCGGCCCGAAACCCGACCGCAGCCCGAGGCGGGCTTGGTCCGACCCGTGACAATGTGAATATTCACATTGACATGTTAACATGCACATTGATAGGAGTGTAAAATTAGCCCGAGCCCTGTGGCTGCCCGAAACCCGTCCACGGCCCGGGGCGGGCCCGACCCGGCCTGTTGACAATGTGAATATTCATATTGACATGTTAACATTCACATTGATAAGAGTGTACAATTGGCCCGTGACCCGTGGGCAGCCCGAAGCTCGACCTCGGGCCAGGGCAGGCCCGGCCCGTTGGCAATGTGAATATTCACATTGACATGTTAACATTCACATTGATAGAAGTGTAAAATTGGCCCGCAGCCCGTGGGCGGCCCGAAGCCCGATTGCAACCCGAGGCGGGCTTGGCCCGACCCGTGACAATGTGAATATTCACATTGAGATGTTAACATTAACATTGATAGGAGTGTAAAACTTGTCCGCTGACCGAAGCTCGCCCGCGGCCCGAGGTAGACCCGGACCCAAACCCGGGCCACCCCGGGTCGCCCACGGGCTTCGGGCCGCCCATGGGACGCGAGTCAATTTTACACTCTTATCAATGTGAATGTTAGCATGTCAATGTGAATATTCACATTATCAACAGGCCGGGCCGAGCCGGGCCCGCCTCGGGCCGCCCACGAGCCGTGGGCGTGTTTCAAGCAGTCACGGGGCACGGGCTAGTGTTACACTCTTATCAATGTGAATGTTAACATGTCAATGTAAATATTCACGTTGTCAACGAGCCGGGCTTGCGTCAGCCCAGGGCCGGGCTTCGGGCTGCCCACGGGTCACGGGCTAATTTTACACTCTTATCAATGTTAATGTTAATATGTCAATGTAAATATTCACATTGTCAACGAGCCGGGCCGGGCCCGCCCTGGGCAGCAGGCGGGCTTCGGGCCACCCACGGGCCACGGGCCAATTTTACACTCCTATTAATGTGAATGTTAATATGTTAATGTGAATATTCACATTGTCAACGGGCCGGACCGGGCTCGCCCCAGGCTGCCTATGGGACGCGAGTCAATTTTATATTCTTATCAATGTGAATGTTAATATGTCAATGTGAATATTCACATTGTTAACAGACCGGGTCGGGCCCGCCCGGGCTGCCCACGGGCCGTGGGCTAGTTTCGGGCAGCCACGGGGCGCGGGCTAAATTTATATTCTTATCAATGTGAATGTTAACATGTCAATGTGAATATTTGCATTATCAACGGGTCAGGCCGGGCCCGCCCAGGGCAGCCTACGAGCCACAGGCAGGTTTCGGGCCAGTCACAGGCCGCGGGCTAATTTTACACTCCTATCAGTGTGAATGTTAACATGTCAATGTGAATATTCACATTGTCAACGGGTCGAGCCGAGCCCGCCCCGACCCGGGCCGAGGCCCGGGCTTCGGGATGCCCACGGGTCATGGACCAATTTTACACTCTTGTCAATGTTAATGTTAATATGTTAATGTGAATATTCATATTGTGAATGGACCGGCCCGGGCCCGCCCCGGGCGACGGGCAAGTTTCGGGCCGCCCACGGGCCGCAGGCCAATTTTACACTCCTATCAATATGAATGTTAATTTGTCAATGTGAATATTCATATTATCAACGGGCCGGGTCGGGCCTATTTTTTTGGCTTATGGGCCGGCCCGGCCTGACTCGAATTTTTTCGGGCATCCACGAGGATCGACATGAGCCGGGCCCCTACATATTGACGATATAAACATTTATATTGACGGTGTGAACAGTCACATTAAGGGTATTTTGGTAATTATGTCACCTATAGGACTTATTGAAACATAAGAAAATAATGTGAACTAAATGGAACATAAGTAGATGAAAATGGTATTTTGGTCTTCTTACCTCAAATTAGACCTAATGGAATAGTAAAAAAGAATATGGGTTGAATGGAATAAAGCTCTTAGAAAATAGATTTATTAAAAAAGCTCCCTTTAAAAAATAAATGGTTTGAATTATCAAAATCAGTCCAAAAATTGACCCATCAAACTCAAATGTTCTCTATTGAATGACCAATTTGAGAGAATTCAAGCTCAATTAAATATCAAATGGGTCATGTTATAATATGCCTGCTATATCTATTACAATATTACATTACATGTAAAGTTATAATTCAAATTAGTATACATTGATTATGAATGTGGTGTATGGTTTATTATGAGTCATTGTCATGGTAGAGTTAATAATAAATTATTAAATTAAAATTAGTTATGTCCTGTTATAATGGTGTTTAATTAAGTTTTAAAATTAGTTACAATTAAAATAGTCTTTGATTATGTCTTAAAATAATATTAGTTATGATTTAATACAATTATGATTAATTGTCTCAATTAATATATATACATATATATATATTTGTATTCAATAATCAAGAATATGTATGATATATCTTTTTAGAGCGTATATGTTGGCTTATTTTTCCTACGAAAGAAAATATCATAAATGCGAGCGTACCAGCAAGGATTGAAAAATCCTTACAGATTAAATTCAAGCCAATTATCAGACGATTGTGTTGACGGTTCTTTTGCCTCAACGAAGAGGACTTCACAATTGTCAAGTGTAGAGAAAAGAAAAAGTAAAAGAAGAAAAAGGGATGGAGAAAGATGATTGAGTGAACAATCAAAGTAATAATTACTTACCTCTACTCCTAGGCTTCGAAAAGAAAGTGCATAAAATGCTTCGAAATGGAAATGCTGAAAATAAATGCTTCGAAATATAAATCTATGTTAAACTACTCCTAAGATAAGGAAAATGACAAGAAATATTGAAATCAATTGTCTTTGATTTATGTTCTGGGTCCTTTACAATGTAGCCATTAATGGCTATTTATAGAAGAAAAAATACAGCAATAACTATTTAGTAACTACCCATTTCTTCCATCTTCATTCTTGTCTTGCCATGTGTCCTTCCACTCATCCACTTTGTCCTCCCACTCATCCACTTTGTCCTTCACATTCTCCATTATCTCTATAACTTCTTTTAACTTCCAAATGAATAAAAGGATGCCACGTGTCCTGCAATTATATAAATAATAAATAATAATAAAAATTGCAGATTTATGGTGTTAACATTACCCCCCGCGGCCCTTAAAAATGATGTTTATTTGAATTTTTGAAGGGCCGAACCAAGCACATGACTAACCTAAGCAGCAAAGTGCTTCGAATGATGTAACAACACCAATAAAGCGCTTCGAATGAGTATGAAATTATGACGATGACTCGAATTATTACTAGTAACAAGCTTCGAAAGTGATATAAAGGACCAAAATCAATCTTCGAAGGTCGATGGAACCGACAAAAGACGAATTACATCCTCAAAAATACTCGACAAAGCTTCAAAGGTTCACAACCACCATTATTATTTCTTCGAAGCTGTTGTTGATGCAAGATAGAGTGCTTCGAAGCTTACAAAATTATGACAAAACGGCTTTCGAAGCTGTTTTTGGCCAACATTGTGGTTATTCAAAACTTATATGTTCTGGTTCACACATAATTAATGAAAATATTAATTTTGTGCTTCGAACCAATGATTAATTCTTCGAAGACACCAAAACTGTTGTTCTTCGAGCCAACTTATGATGCCAAAAACAGGCATTATTCGACAACTAATTAATTGTCATTTTACATATATTTGAAGAGATGTACACATTTCGAAAGTTTTCAAAGTTTTATACAGTTTCGAAGATGAAGTAATCAACCTTCGAAACAACTCTTGATGTTTCGAATGTATCTTCAAAGCTTTATACAGCTTCGAATGTGAAGTAATCAACCTTCGAAACAACTCTTGATGCTTCGAATGTATCTTCGATGCTTTGATTGTGTACATACAAACAATTGGCCATCAATTTGAAAAGATAAGCCATTCTCAGCCATTTATTTAAATGCACAGGCTTTTTCTAGCCAAGTTCATGCATTTTAAATGGTCATCCCTTGTTCTTAGTGCTTCGAACTCATAAAAACAATTTGTTAATTTTATTAGCCACATCATCATAATTATATTTTGATGTGAACCACAAATCCAAAAAGGATTTTGAACACCAAAAGTCATGGTATAGTGTGACCATGAAAATTTATACTTTTTGACATTTTGAAAAATGTCAAAAATTTTGAATTCATGAACAGTGGCTTGTTCATTATTCTTGACCATGTTTGTTTTAAAAACATGACTTTTGCCGAATAGGTTTTCATAATTATTTGGCAAAGTGGGTTGTTTTTCCATGTTAGCCATTAATGGCTTATGAAAATCACCCATAGATATATTATTTTCATGACTTCACTCTCTAAAATTTGGTTTTTGGACCCCTCGAGTCATACATGGAACATCATTCTTAGCCAAATTTGGCTCAAGAACATGCTCTTTCGTTGTGTTAATTTCATAATTTGGCTCTTTTAAAACGAACTCTTGAACCCCCCGAGCCATTGATGAAATCAATTCTTTGCTTTTGCTATTTTTAACCATGGAAAAATTCTGAAAAAATTCAACAATTCCGACCATTAAAGCCTCAGTTAAAGATTTGGTAGTGAGAGTTGATAACTCATCATTCCATTGGCGAATTTCCATATCAAGTTGATGAATTTCTCCAATTAAATGGTGTCTTTTTTCTTCCACCAAATAATATTGTAAGGGATGAAAGTTTATTTCATCAAGAAAATGGATTTGTTCTTGAAGATCCAAAATTTCTCTTTCATGCCAATATATTTCATATTGACAAGTTCGAATGGCGAAATCCAAATCGTTTGTCATTTCTTACACTTCGAGTCCCACCGGGCGTGCCAAAAAATGTTGTCTTATTTTTCCTACGAAGGAAAATATCATAAATGCGAGCGTGCCAACAAGGATTGAAAAATCCTTACAGATTAAATTCAAGCCAATTATCAGACGATTGTGTTGACGGTTCTTTTGCCTCAACGAAGAGGACTTCACAATTGTCAAGTGTAGAGAAAAGAAAAAGTAAAAGAAGAAAAAGGGATGGAGAAAGATGATTGAGTGAACAATCAAAGTAATAATTACTTACCTCTACTCCTATGCTTCGAAAAGAAAGTGCATAAAATGCTTCGAAATGGAAATGCTGAAAATAAATGCTTCGAAATATAAATCTATGTTGAACTACTCCTAAGATAAGGAAAATGACAAGAAATATTGAAATCAATTGTCTTTGATTTATGTTCTGGGTCCTTTACAATGTAGCCATTAATGGCTATTTATAGAAGAAAAAATACAGCAATAACTACTTAGTAACTACCTATTTCTTCCATCTTCATTCTTGTCTTGCCATGTGTCCTTCCACTCATCCACTTTGTCCTCCCACTCATCCACTTTGTCCTTCACATTCTCCATTATCTCTATAACTTCTTTTAACTTCCAAATGAATAAAAGGATGTCACGTGTCCTGCAATTATATAAATAATAAATAATAATAAAAATTACAGATTTATGGTGTTAACAGTATATAATAAAATTTTCAATGGTAGTGTTATGGTGAGTTTTTTTTTTTTTTTTATAAAAAAAAAAAACACTAAATTCAAGCTCTTTAAAACGAAAATTCTATTTTAAATTTTTTTTAAATTTTAAGATTAAATCAAAATAAATTAACACAACATATATAAAATTATTGTTACAATCGAGTCGTGTTTTGAGAACAGTTTAGAGTTTAGACTTGACAATTTTACTTTTAAAACGACTTGAGTTTAGTTTGATAAATAAATAAATAAATAAATAAATAAACTTGAATTAGTGGTGGTGTGCCTAACAAGTAACAATGGATGGTTGTTATGTTGACGAGTTCACCTTTTAAGGCGCGTTTGGAGACTGATTTCCGTTTTTTGACCACTGAATTTCTGGGTGGTCCCCACACGTTCGGAACAGACTACGTGGTCGGAATTGTCTCACACAAACCATAAGTTACACATTCAGTTTAAAAAAAAACATTAAAAAAAAAAAAACATAAGTTACACATTGTGAAGGTCCGTACTTCTATTTTGTGGATCTGAATTGTTAACATTTGTGGAGTATATTATTTAGGATAAAATTTAAATTATTTAAACATTCTTAATTCTAAGATTAAATTTTAATTATTTTTTTAAAAAATATCTAAGTCATGCTAATTGTTTATTACTTTTTAAACAAATTTTGTTATGAAATTACAAATATTCAACTAACTTGATTTTTGTTCATAAATATGATCTGTTAATTTAAATTATCGAAATAAGTCTAGGACAAGCTCCAATTAGGTTGCATAAGCATAGTAGTAATCCGTCTCTATTATTCGAGGGAAATTCTAATGTGCACCCCTTTAAAAATGATATATAATATGCACTCCGAATTATACTATTGTCTCTTTAGTTATAACTCATGAGTTCTTTAGTTACGTTTTATATTGTGTTTAGTTATAATATTTTTTTAAATTATGATGCAAAAAATTAAAATTATGTTTTTTTTATATTTATTATAAGATACATATATATACACCATAGTGTTTCCTATTATTTGATGATTTTGAACCATGACTCTCTTTCATTGATGGAAAACACTTGTCAAACTATTTTTTTATTTAAAAATAATAATAATAAATTTTATTATTTTAATTAATAAAAATCAAGCCACCCTCGCCCTGAAAACACCAAATAATTTTGAAAAAATAACGGCACAATGATGTTAAAAAAAATTACAAATTAATATTAAAATTTATATATTTTAATAATTAAAATATTATATTTTTTTTATTATTTTGTAAAAAAAATTTCTCAGCTCCACTTACAAGTAATTCCCCAATAATTTTTAAATACTTACGTGTAGCTTTTAATAGGTGAATTTATTATCTAATAAATCCTATGATAATTAATAATATTTTTCATAAAATACTATTAAAAACAGTCACTAATTCTTAATTTTTAGCAACAATTTAAAAATTGCCATAAAAAAATCACTAATTATAAATTTTAACGACAGTTTAAAAAAATCGTAACAAAAAAAAATCACTAATTTTTAAATTTTAGTGACAATTTAAAAAATTAATCACAGAAAAATACCACTAATTTTAAGTGATAACGATAATTTATAAAAATTGTGACAAAAAAATTATTAATTATCAATTTTTAACGACATGTGTAAAACAAAGTCAAAAAAAATATTTTTAGCCATAATTTTAATATAACTTATTTTTAATAAGATTTAATAAAAATTAAATCAAATTATTAAGATTTAGTGATAATTTACCAATAATTTTTCCACAAAAAACTGATCATTTCGTTTACGGAATCAGTCAATCAATCAGAACTTCGTCAATTGTCTTTTATTGAATTTGTCATGGTGACAAGTTCTCTCCACCCGCCAATCGTACCATAATTGTCTATTTTATTTGTTCAATAAAAATGGACTCTTTTAGGTTTTTTATTTTTTATTTTTTATTTTTTTTAATAACAATTTCGGAGTGAGTAAAGATGAGCCAAATGCAGCCCGGCCCTGAAATTTTTGGGGTTTGAAGTCGATAATCAACTAATAAATTTCTATAATCCTTCATATTTTTTTTTCATTGAATGAAAAAAAAAATTGAAAGTAAAGCACAAAAAATTTGTGTCAAAATCACAAAAAATACTTATGATTATATTACAATAACTAATAAGTATCGCTTGATCTTCACTCTTCTTGTATTTTTAGAAACAAATAAATCAATCATAATTGCATAATCTAATTTTTTTGTAAAATCATTTTCAATGAATAACAATGCTAATTATTTTAAATGGGCATTTTAATTTTTTAATGGATTAATTGATTTTAAGTTAATTTGGGGTTTCCTTAATTTTTTTCGGACTTAAAATATACTTAATATATTAGATTAAACTAAAATAAGAGAGACCCCTTTTTAGGTCTATATTTAATGAATAACAATGTTAATTTTTTTGAATAGCCTTTCAATTTTTTAATGCATCAATTTATTTGAAGTTAGTTTGGACATTTTTTAATTTTTTTAAACTTAAAACGTACCTAATATATTACACTAAATTATAATAGGAGGGGGTCCCTTTTTTAAATTTATTTTAAGGGACCCTAGGCTATGGCCTTGTGGCCTATGCCCCTAGGGCCAGCGCTGGCCAAATGAGGGGTGAGAAGTTAACGACCAATTTTTTTTTTTTTTTTTTTTTAAAATGGAGAGTAAAGAAAATTAGAAGAATTACATACTAAGACCAAAAATTAATTGCAAAGTAATAGAGAATCAAAACTAATAACACTACATTTGGAAGGATTGAATTGAAAGTAAGTACCAAAAATGAGAAAATTGTGAAATTACAAAAATAACCTTAATTCTATTTCTCATATAACTATTTCTATTTCTCTTCCTATTTCTTTATTCCCTCTCTCCTTAAACCTTAGCTTACCAAGCGCACCTACCACCACCTTCTTCAGCATCCGTACCACCTTCTACAATTGACAATTCCTTTTTTACCCTCCTTAACTTTTCCCAATCCCTTCATTGTCTTTCTTCACATTCTTCTGACCTCCCCCCTCTACAATCCATTCCAGTGTCAACCATGTCCCTCTCTCGCAACCCATTTTCTTCTCTACACGATGGCAAATGGCATCTCCTTTGTATGAGATGGCAATGGATTTGTTTATATTAATCTTCGCGATTGTACTGACCTATTTTCTTTAAACGCGATGGCAACACTCTTTCATCTTGGTTTTTAAGAACTAACTTTTGCCAAATTTGTTTTTCATTTGTAGAAAGATGAGAGGATTGTAGAAGAGGGATGGATTCGGCAAAGTGAGGCGAAGGAGGTAAATGGGATGTTAAAAAAGAATGGGAAAGATGATGATGAGTTGAAAAGGATGGAAGAGAATGGGAGGAAAAGGGTGAGAGAATGTTGTAGGTTGCGAGAAAAATGAGGGAGTAATTGCCGAGATTGAAGAAGGTGAAGAAGCAATGGCCAAAGAATTAAGGAAAAAGGAAGTGCGGCAACGGCGATGGCAAAGTTGGACAACGAGAATGAAAACGACGTTGACGGGAAATGCAAGCTTTCAAGTAAATCTTGATTGGTTTGATACAAATCTTACTTTCTAAATCACATCTTTGAAAAGATTGACAATTTTCTCTAAATCACAAGTGAATTTTTTGACGAATAATTTGTTGTTTTTTTTGTTCTTTTTTTCTTTTCATTTTGTTGTACGGCTCTTTGGGATCTTGTTTCTATATGTTACTTTTTAGGGCAAATTACATATACACCCCTTCAGGTTTGACAAAATTACAGATACCCCCTGAGGTTTGAGAAATTACGAATTCCCCCCTGAATGCTATATTTGCATAAGAAATTAGGGGGTAATTTGTTATGAAATATAAACCTCAGGGGGTAAATTGTTATGAAAATACAAACCTCAGGGGGCGGGATGTAATTTCCGAAACCTCAGGGGGGTATCTGTAATTTAACCAAACCTGGAGGGGTGTATATGTAATTTGCCCTATTTTTTAATATAAATGTTTTTCAGGTTCTCAATAAATTAAAAAAAAGAAGGGAATAGTGGGAGCGGAAAAGAAGATAACGAAAGGGAAGGTTATTTTTGCAGTTTCATAATTTTTCCAACTTTTGATAATTACTTTCAGTCTTTCCATGTGCAGTAGTGATATTAATTTTGATTCTCTATTGTTTTGCAATTAAGTCTTCAGATTTATTGGCCAAGGAAATATTAGCTAACTCAAAATAAGCATAAGACCCTTTCGTCAAAATAGGTGAAAATATTAAAATGAATTTTAAAATCGAACAATTTTTTTTATGAATTTGTGAACAATGTCCCCCCCCCCCCCCCCCCCCATCCCCCAAGGGCATAAAAAAAAATCATAAATTAAAAAATTAAAAATTAAAAAAAACAAAACAAAACAAAACAAAACAAAAAATAAAAAGGACTTAACTATGCATTGATGCAATGTGAAAGGGAAAAATTAACAAAAGCTATTCATTAAAATTTTCAACATTATTTTGACCAAAACAATTTACAACTTATGGGGTTTCACAAAATGAAATAAGAATACAATAATTACACTTGCATACAAATTGTCAAGGCAGAGCACCAAATAGTTTTGTGGAACCTTTGATTGAATTTCACTTCCCAAATGGGCCAAGCAAGCTGCATCAACAAATCCAATCAATTCAAACCAGTGCGAGGAATGCGCTTGGAGCTCAGTGTCAGAGAATTTGCTTAGAAAGTTGAAGGTTCGACCCATGCCACTTGTGCTTCCTATACCCCTTCCCCACAACCCTAAGATTAGATTATATATTTAAAAAAAAAAAAAAAAAAAAAAAGCCCAACATGGACACTTCTATTCATATGTTCCACCACTTGCGCTTTTCCATTGTCTTGGCAAGTTCACTAGCCAATGATGCGAAGTTTTCTGCGCCGCTTTGTAGCTCTTCAGTACGCCTGCTTAGTTTCTGGTAGAAATAGTGAGAGAAACCATGGTCAGGGGAAAATTGTTAGCTCTGTGAAGGAGTTCAGGCACTCTACCAGTTTACAAGACAAAAAGAACCTAAAAAGTTCTTTTCTCGCTAATAATAATAAATAAACCTAAAAAGTCATTTTATATTTGTTTACCAGTGTCATTATCTTCTAACAGCCAAATGACCAATTAATCCACATTATTCTCATCGGAACCTATGATTTATGACTAACATAATAACAAAATGGTTGCATATAGATAGATCATCTAGCACCTCAGATAACTGGGGTTCAGGTAATACAATTATGTGTTGGACTTTGGGCATAGGATAATAGCCCGTTAATTTGGGTCAAAATTCCAATACACGGCACATATTGGTCTATCTTTCAATGACCACAGGCAAAACCAAAGTCATCACGCTGCATTATTTCGTTCCAAATTCCAAAATATATAATTATAACTGTTACTGCTAGTTGTTTAATGGTTTACTCATGAACTTCCCACAAATTAAAGGAATCAAAGTGGGAAGGCCAGAGTTCTTGCCTCTCCAACAAACTTGACCAGCATTCAAGAAAGGAGGAAAAAAAAAAAAAAAAAAAAGCCATATAAAGAGAATATCTTAAGACATAAGATGACAGCTTTAGCCTACCTCAAGTTTTTCCCCACGCTCTAAAAGTTTATCTTTTGCTTGAGCAGCAGCTGCAGAGGCATCCTGAAAACAGAGACCATGTAAGCCAACATGTTTCGTATATCATAAAACATTCACTAATAATTTTTGCATGAAATTACCCCATCCTTTCTATATTTAGCCCTAATTTCCTCAGCTGTTCTCAATCTTGGTTTCGTATCTGTACTACCACCATCAAATAGCTTTTCCCTCTCCTTTTCCTTGTCTGCACAACCAAATCAAAATGCTAAGTCCATTTTAACCTTGAAATACAAACACAATAAGACCAACAAAGAAATTTAGTATTAACCTTTTCTTTCAATCTTGATCTTTTGAGACGTAAATGGAAGAGGTGCAGGTTCATCAATGTCAATATCATCTATACCAAAATAAATATAAAAAGTCAATGGAAGGGAGGAAAAATGGGAACAAAAAAACGGAGGGAGAGAGAACTAGAGAACCTATGCCAAGTTCAAGAACATCTAGGTCATCTGTGATGCTTGTAGAAGGGTCTGAGAATGGGAACCGAGAAAATATGCTCTCTAAATGTGCCACAATAGTTTTATGACCTTCAAGATCCGCATGGTTCTCCTCTGCCTTACCACCTTTGAAGCCCTTTATGATACCACCGAGAATTCGAGGGGCAGTACTCTGTAGTAACAGAAGATAGAACAACTCTTTTAACATTTCAAGAAAAAGGAAAAAAAATAGAGATCCTGAGATCATGTACAACAACCTGTTTCCTCTGATTTTGAGATGAAGTAACAGCAGCATCTGCAGCGGCTTCAAGGACTTTATCATGAAAAGAAGGCAAAGCCTCCGGAATCCTAAAATAAAACGAAGATTTTAATCAGAAATTCTACACATGAGAGAGAGAGAGAGAGAGAGAGAGAGAGAGAGAGAGAGACCTGAAGTCATTTTCAAAGGAAAAAAGAGATATGAAAGCAACTTCATTCCCATTCGCCTGTAAAATTTAACATCATAAATTTGAGATTCATATTGTACAGAGCCATAAATGAGCATAACTACATTGATGAGACTTCAATATTTATAAACTCATAAAATGAAAGAAATCACCCAGACTGGAAATCAAGTATGTGCTGTTAGTACAAAATGAGAAAATACAGCAAGAAGGTCAAGTGATACAAATTCAACTCCTACATAAATATTCTGGAGAGAGAGAATGTAAATGAAGTAGAAATTTTTTCAAAAACTATAATTAGTTGCTGATTGCTAGAACTTAAAAATTCTCATGGATAGATATTTACTTTTCTGCAATTGAGTTCTATTAGAATAAGATGGTCCATGAATTTTATTGTAACACGATAACCCCAACTTTTCGAGGATATCCATTTGGAACCTCTTCCCAAAATAATTATGAACTTCGTGCCTTTATCCCTAAAATCACCATGTCCTTGGTAACCCCTGTTGTTGAAACTTGAAACCTTCAATCTGAACCACACCAACTCTGACATCTTATTTGACAGGCCAATTTTAGCACCTTCCAGAATATACAGTTCAGAATCTTGGCCAGCACCGAGATACATTGCCTTATATCAGAGAGCATCTATTGCATAGTTTTATAGTGATATAGAAGATTCAAGCAGAAACTACATGCCTCATATTAGCCAGGAAATGCATGTAATGAACTTCTGGATCAGGGTGCGCTGCTTACTTTCACTTCACTGCTCTAAAGTATTTTTCCTAATTGCTATTTTTTTTATTTTTTTTATTTTTTTTATTTTTTTATTTTCACGCATCCATTATGCTTATTGATGATATTGCGGGCTCCAGATGGAAAGGGTCGGATTGATCCATGCTTCCCAAACCGTTACCCAAAGGTTGAGCTCACAACAAAACCTGCACAAGAGTTCAGTGGGGAACGGGGAGTCCCCCAGCGAACCCTCAGACGAGCAAGTTAGTGGTGAGTGATCGAATGTCCGGATAGAAATGGTGATAGAGAACTTAACCTTTTTTTGTCTTAGGAGCCGGCTTATATCCTTTGCTCATCGTTTCCTTGTCCACTCTGGGCTGACACATTGGCCGAAAGTCTATGTTTTAGCTTGCCTTGTTCATGGTGAGGCTATTCTGTTTCGACGTGAAGGGTTATCGTAATAAATGCTGCAGGGAAGCTCATTAATGACTGATGTATGGTGCAATAACTCTGCAGGATCTTTGTTTGCTGATATGGCTAGCTCTTTACTTTACTTGCCAAGTGTTTGGATCTCATTGGTGCTTGCTGTAACATTAGGTTTTGAGAATGTTGGGCTTTAGTATTTGAATCATGGATTGAGCCTTCAGTGGTGAGCCATATCCTTTATGGGCTTACCCATGTCAGTAGTCCCCCATTCCCAAGTGCCACTTTAGTCCAACGAAGGGAATAAGGAAGTAAACAAGGGTGGTGAGATATCGACAGAGAGAGGACCGACCGGGAGGGGTGGCCGAGCGGAGGGGCCGACCGTGAGGAGGGCCGACCGCGAAGGGTGGCCGAGGGGACGGGCCGATCGTGAGGAGGGCCGACCGCGAAGGGTGGCTGAGGGGACGGGCCGACCGTGAGGAGGGCCGACCGCGAAGGGTGGCCTAATGGAGGGACCGACCGTGAGGAGGGCCGACCGCGAAGAGTGGCCGAGGAGAGGGGCCGACCGTGAGGATGGCCGACCCCAAAGGGGAAGTGGCGGTGCGTGGGGCGCGAGGAGCGGCGGGGCACGTGGTGAAGTGAAGTGGAATAGACAGGGGAGGGGAAGGGAATAGTGGATCGTGGTCGTACACGTGGCGGAATCCTTGAATGGGGGAGGTGGCGCGTTAGTAAGAAGTGAAGGGACAGGGTGATATAGGGCAGTGAAAAGGCAGGGACGGGAGTTTTTCGAAATTTTTCAAACTGGTGAAATTTAACCTTGACCCTTGGAATATAGGCAAACCGTGGGCGTTTGGGGTTGTCCGCTTTACCTATCTTTTTGCAAAAAAACAACACGTCCCAGAAGTAAACTCATTTATTTCCAGTGATACACCTCTACAACACTTTGTGAACTTCCTTGTGCCCGCGTCCGAATCAATACGCAGACACGTAAGAGAAATGGCCCAAAAGGAAGTGCCAACCGCAAGGCTTGATTCGTTAGGTGATGATGATGCGGCGGAGTTGGCAGAACAGTATCGGGTGGAGCGAAGGGAGGGGAGGGTAGTTAGTCAAGCGGTGCGGGCTCGCCCTATGACAATGATTGCGGCCACGAGGCCCATTAGTCAAGCGGATCCGGACCATTGGCACACCAAGCCAGACAGATCCACACTTACGGCGGAGGAGTTGGAGGGAATAAGGAGGAAGTACCAAATTCCCTCGGAAATAGGGTTGAGGCTGCCCACATCCAAGGAGAGGGCGTTGGATGTGCAACCGGACAAATTCAACCTTTACGAGGAAGTGCTGCGACGGGGTTTGAGGCTACCTCTCTCCCAAATAGTGGTGGACGTGCTAAACAAGTTAGAAGTGGCGCCAGGGCAGCTAATGCCGAACGCTTGGAAGATAGTAGTAGCCTGCGAGTGCCTGGCAGCAGACGACCGGAGGGACGGCAATGACAATGGAGGAGTTCTTCTCCTGCTACAAGGCCTCCGATCAGCAGGAAACGTGGGTGACTCTGCAAGCAGTGGCGGGCCGAGGTCTGGTGGCAGGCCTGCCATCTTCAGTGAAGGGGTGGAGGCCGAGATGGTTCTTCGTGTCGGCAAACGGTGGGACAGGAGTTCGCACAACATGAAAAGTCCCCACGAAATCAGTGGAGCCAAAGTTAGGCGTGGAGGCCGAAGACAGAGTAAAGAAGGTGAGGGAGTGAAGGGAGGAGAAAGGAGTGAGGTGGGACGAGCTGGTCCTTCCTTCAACATTGTTTGCCTTGAACTTGGGATTGCAACCGTTGGAAGAGGATCCGGCGAGGGAGGAAATGGAGGTGCGGAGGAAGGCGGAGGAGGAGGAGAAGAGGTTGTTCGCCAAGGCGGAAAAATGCAAAGAGGCGCAATTGGGGCCTGCCCCGAAGCTGGTGATGAGAGAGTGGATCCGACCGCGTCCCAAGTCGGTGGGCAACAAAGACCTAACTGGCTTCGCCCCTCTGCCGCCCCCAGTAGACCCACTGAAGGTGAGGGGCAAGCAGGAGTTAGAGGCGGTTATAAAGAAACTAAGGAAAAAGAGAAGGGGTGTAGAGAGGGGGAAAGATGCCCCTGTTTTGAAAAAGATGAAGGCTGGGGGGGAGGCTGCCCCTGTTGGGAAGGAGTTGAAGGAGAGGATGGCGGAGGAGGCCCCAGAAAATGAGAAGCTGAAGGAGGAGGGGATCAAAGAGGGCGCAGAAGAAGAGACCACTCAAATGGCTAGGGAAAAGCTGGGCCTAAGTGCCCCCATGGTGCCGATGGTGGCACCTGCACCAGAAATAAGCTCAAGGCCCCGCGAGGGGAAAGCGGGGATCAGCAAGCCAGCGACAAGTGCCGCGCTGGCGACCGCCTTGTACCACGCGCGCGCGCTGGCAGGTCGCTCGGCGGAAGGGGAGGGGGCCAGGGTCGCAACCGACCGCTTTGTTGGTGTGGTGGAAGACGCGGCGGTGAGCTCGACGGCACGTTTGTCGGAGGCCGATCTACTGAGAGGGTTTTACTCAGCCCAAATGGAGGCAGCGACTCTGGCGACCGCCCCGATGAACAAGGCGGCGCGCACTAGGGTGGAAGTGGAACCGCTAAGGGCCCAATTGGAATAGGCGAAATCGGAGCTCCAAAATCTAAAGATGGAGACGGCGGGGTGGAGGAAGACCGCCAGGAGTCCGTGCGCCAAGGGTTTGGAGTATGCGCAGAGGGCGAAGGTCATGGAAGTGTTGGTGGTAGTGCCTAAGAACGCGGCGGAGCGAGCTAGTGCCGAGCTCATCGCAACCAAGTCAGAGCTTGAAGCGAAGCACCACAAGCTGATATCGCTTGAGTTCCAATTGGCGGGCGAGTAAAAGAAACTTGAGGAGGTCCAAAAAGCCTGCACCACCGCCAACGAAAGGTGGGAAGAGGCCATGACCAGCAACGAAGATATGTGGGACCAGGCGATCAAGGACAAGGAAGCGGCCGACGGTCAGATCACTAAGTTAGAGAAGGCTCTGGCGGAGGAAAGGCCTAGATTGGCGTCTGAGAGAGCGGCGTACCCCGACCTGTGCAAGGCGGCGGTGGAGCAATTCAAGGAATCCGCCGAATTCCAGATAGCGATTGATGCCGCAGTCGCCAGGAGCTTGGCGAGAGAGGGTGATGAGGGAGTTGGGCCGTCGGGAGCGGCCGTTGGAAATAGAAGCGAAGAGGAAGTGATCCAGAGTTTCCAGCGGTCGGATTTTTATAAGCATGAAATGGCTGAGTTCTGGGACAGCGGCTGGAAGACCTTCATGCACAGGGCGCGAGAGCTGTTTCCAAACATCGACTTCAGCCTCGTGAAGATAGGTAAGACGACGTCGCCCAGACCCCTCTAGACGAGGGGGTTGAGGAGGAGGACCTGGCCTCTAGTGAGGAGTGATCTATGTAGAAAATTGTACTTTTGTTGTTTTGTTTTGTGTTTGTTCGTTTTTGTTTAATTTCTGCAGCAAGTTGTATGTAACCGTAAATTTTGTAAATAAAATGACGAGTTTTCTTTTGTATCATTGTTGTCCTTATTTCTTCTGAGTTGTAAATTTAAAAATAATGAAAATGGCAGAGCAGAATTTAATGAAGAATGGTTGTAAAAGTAAGACATATGTATGAATTGTGAAACTTGCTAGTAGGTTGTGATGTAAAAAGTTTACAAATAGACAGCCAGTCTGACTTGTGAGAAAACTATGGTGCACAAAATGTCAAAAGTGAGCGTGCATGAGAATGTTAAGGAGTGTTAGAAATGAAAAATAGGCTTGGACGACTATGGGCTTGGATTTTAAATGAATTAGAAATGTAAAGTTAAAATTGTAAAGAATGTTAAAAGACGTCATAGTATGGACCTGGATTTGAACTGAATATGGCAACCATGCTGTAACATGAAATTACGAAAATGGACCCGGCTGAACTCTTCATTCGTGCTCAGTCTGGCTGGGGCTTTTAATTAACTCAGCCTGGCTGAGCCTTTCGTGCTCAGTCTGGCTGAGGCTTTGATTAACTCAGTCTGGCTGAGCCCTTCGTGCTCAGTCTAGCTGAGACGTTAATTCACTCGGTCTGGCTGAGCCCTTCATGCTCAATCTGGCTGAAACTTTAATTAACTCAGTCTGACAGAGGCTTTAATTAACTCTATTGAACAAGTCGTTATTGAAGCACAACGCAGATAACAGAGCCATAAAACCATTGTCATTTAAGGCATAACCTATTGATCATAAGTTTACGCCATGTATGAAGAGGACAAAAATAACCAAATGTGTAGATGGTCAAAAAGCACATACAGCAAATGGTTAATACAAAAATAGGACACGACACTTTACTGGAAATAACGCTTCGAGTGCTCGGCGTTCCACGGGTGGGGGAGGTCTCGGCCTTCCATGTCCTAGAGTCAGTAAGTGTCTGGGCAAGGTCTGGCCTTAACAACGTAATGTCCTTCCCACTTGGCTGCTAGCTTGCCCTTGGCCGGATTTTTGGTGGCAAGAGTTGCTTCGCACAAAACTAGGTCGCCAACTGCGAACTCCCTCGGTCGGACTTTATGGTTGTAGTGTGCTCTCATTTTCTGTTGATATGAGGCTCGCCTGACGGCAGCTGTTTCGCGGAGCTCTTCAATCAGGTCTAAATCAACCTGACGTAGGTCTTCGGTTAGTTCTGGGTCTTGGTGCAGAATCCTCGGGGTTGGCATCCTCGGGGTTGGCAGGCCGATTTCCACTGGGATGACTACCTCAGCGCCGTATGTTAAGCAAAAGGGAGTCTCCCCAGTAGGGGTTCGGGCGGTAGTGCGATAGGCCCAGAGTACGTTTGGCAGTTCCTCAGCCCAGAGTCCCTTGACGGCTTCCAACTTGGTCTTGATGATCTTCAAAAGAGCGCGGTTGGTGACCTCAACTTGCCCATTGGCTTGGGGATGGCCTGGGGAAGAGAAGCACGATTGAATGTGGAGCTATGCACAAAATTTCCTGAATTTGGCGTTGTCGAATTGCTTGCCGTTGTCGGAGACGATGGCTTGGGGGATGCCGAATCGGCATACGATTGACTGCCAAATAAATCTGGTTGTGTTCCGTTCGGTGATTGTGGTGAGGGGTTCCGTTTCCACCCATTTGGTGAAATAATCAATGGCGACCACAGCAAACTTGGTTTGGCCCCTACCGGTGGGCAATGGACCAACTAAATCAATGCCCCACTTGGCGAATGGGTAGGGACTGCTGAGTGTAATAAGTTCTGTCGGCGGAGCATGGGGGATGTTGGCAAAGCGCTGACATTTATTGCATTTAAGCACGAACTCAGTGGCATCTTGATTGAGAGTAGGCCAAAAGTAGCCGATGTGGAGTATTTTATGGGCCAGCGACCTGGCACCCGAGTGATTACCACATACACCCTTGTGGATTTCCCTCATCACATAGGTCGCATGGGAAGGACTGAGGCACCTGAGGTATGGGCGTGAAAATCCGCGTTTGTACAGGAGGCCGCCGATGAGGATGTAATTAGACGACCGGGCTCTGACTTTGGTGGCCTGCTGTGTGTCATCTGGTAACTCCCCACTTGTCAAGAATAGAAGGATGTCTGCCGCCCATGGGATAGGTTCATTTTAGAGGAAGTGAACCTCCAGCTGGATTGGCGACGTGGCCGGGTGGGCCAGGTATTCCAGACGAACTCCATGGCTAAGGTCCGATTGGTCAGCCGAGGCTAATTGGGCCATTTCATCTGCCTTGAAGTTTTCTGTCCGACGATCAACTAGGAATCACTGAATACTCGGATATGACTCACACCAATGTTTCTGGCTAGGCGAAGACTTGCTATCAGAGCCTCATACTCGACCTCATTATTGCTTGCGTCAAACAGAAAGCGCAGAGCGCACTTGAAATAACCACCCTCGGGGGTGGTGAAAATGAGACCAGCTCCACTTCCTTCTTTACGAGATGATCCATTGACATTGAGGGTCCAAGAGTAGGGATCTTCTGCCTCAGTGTTGAATTGCTTGGGCGGGGGGGGGGGGGGCCGTGGTTGGAGTGGGATTAGTGTATTCCAGGATAAAATCGGCGACAGTCTGTCCTTTGATCACTGTTCAAGGTCGGTAGGAGATTTCGAATTGGCTAAGCTCAATTGACCATTGCATAAGTTTGCCAGCAAACTCTGGTTGTTGCATTATCTTCTTCAAAGGTTGGTCAGTGAGGACCACTATGGAGTGACCTTGGAAGTAAGGTCGGAGTCGTCTTGAGACTATGACCAAGGCCAAGGCCATTTTTTCCAGTAATGGGTAGTTCTGTTCCGCTCCCCTGAGAGCCCGGCTAATGTAATAAACCGGATGCTGCACTGAGCCGTCCTCCCTGATGAGGGCCATGCACTGCTTCAATTGTTGGAAAGCTTCTTCGGATTCGGTCGTCCACTCAAAAGCCTGCCGAAGGACTTTAAAAAAGGGGAGGCACTTGTCCGTTGCACGGGAAATGAAGCGGTTGAGGGCGGCGACTCTACCGGTAAGCCTTTGAACCTCCTTAACCGTTCTGGGTGACTACATTTCTATTCAGGGCCTTGATCTTTTCGGGGTTGGCCTCGATACCCCGCTGACTGACCATGAAACCCAAGAACTTCCCAGATCCTACGTCGAAGGCGCATTTCTTCAGATTGAGCTTCATTTGATACTTTCATAGGGTGCCGAAGGTCTCCCGCAGATCTGTCAGATGATCGGAGGAGAGTTTGCTCTTGACTAGCATGTCATCGACGTACACTTCCATGTTCCGACCTATCTAGTGATGAAAAACGGCATTGACTAATCGTTGGTACGTTGCTCCGGCATTTTTCAACCCAAATGGCATGACGCGATAGTGGTAGGTTCCTCGGTCAGTGATGAAGGAGGTATGTTCCTGGTTGAACAGGTGCATCAGAGTTTGATTGTAGCCAGAGAAGGCATCCAAAAAACTGAGCATTTGGTGTCCGGTAGTGGCGTCGACAAACAGATCTATGCGAGGAAGGGGATAACTATCTTTGGGGCACGCTCGATTGAAATCGGAGTAGTCGACACAGAGTCGCCATTTACTGTTGTTCTTACGGACCAAGACCACATTTGACAGCCATCTGGGGTAGTCCACGTTCTTAACAAACTATGCCTTCAGTAGCTTATCTACCTCAAAAGCAATAAGAGCGTTGCGTTCCTGGTAAAAGATGCGCTGCTTCTGGCGGAAGGGCCGAAAATGGGGCTCGATGCTCAAACGATGAGTGATGAAAGAGGGATCGATACCCGGCATGTTGGAATGGGTCCAGGCAAACACATCATTATGCCCGATCAGGAGGGTTGTAAGATCGGCCTTGGCTTGAGGGGATAGTTGGCTGCTGATCTTGGCTGTTTTTGTTGGGTTGGTGGGGTCGATGGGAACTTCAACAAGTCCTTCCACTGGTTCCCCTCTGACTAATTCATCTTCGTCTCTGACGTCAAGTCCTTCGATGATCATAGCCTCCTTCAGCTTGACCTCTTTGAGTGAAACGACGTAGCATTCTCTAGCCACAGTCTGCTTCCCCCTTATGGTGTCGACTCCGAGGTCGGTAGGGAATTTCATGGCCAGATGGTACATGGAAGTGACAGCTTGAAAAGCGTTAAGGGCGGTGTGGCCGAGGATAATGTTATAAACAGAGGGGCAGTCGACGACGAGAAAAGTGAGCAACTTAGTGGTCTGCCGTGGGTATTCTCCAATGGTGATGGGAAGATCAATGGAGCCTATGGAGGTCACCCAATCTCCAGTGAAGCCAACCAGTGGGGTTTGAAGAGGGGATAAACTTTCTTCCCCGACCTTAAGCTGGCGATAGGCGTTTAGGAAGATGATGTCCGAAGAGCTACCATCGTCGACAAGCACCCGTCTGACTTTGTAATTGGACAAGAAGGCAAAGATGACGAGAGGGTCGTCATGGGAATAACGGATGCCTGTGCAATCGGCCTCCGTAAAGGTGATGGGCTCCATCCACTACTTGGGGTGTTTGAGGGGGCGGTCTAATGTTGCGACTTCTTTATCTGAGTCTTGCTTGATTTTTCTAAGTTCTGCCCGTTGGGCCGAACAGGATGGTACTCTACATGCAAGTCCGCCGGCAATAACTCTGATTTCTCTAACCGGGATGGCAGGGTTGCCTTGTGCCCGGGGTTGTTGTGGGGGTCGATCATGGCCTTGGTTAGGTTGTGCGGGTTGTCGAGAAGGGGTGCGCCGGTGGTTGTTTCTGGCAAGTTCGGTCCTTGGCCGTTGCTGAGGGCAGGCTGCCGTGAACCGGCTGAGACGTCCCTGGCGTATCATGCCCTCGACTTGGTCTTTAAGGTCAACACACTCCTCGGTATTATGGTCGTGGTCTTGATAGAAGCGGCAATATTTGGACTGGTCCCGCCAATTGGAAGGAGACTGCGACGGTTGGGGCCATTTCAAGGGATAATCTCGTTGGATCTGGTTCAAGACTTGTTCCATAGGGAAATTGAGGGGTGTGTATCGTTCGAACCGGTCGGACGGTCGGGTAGGTGCCGACCGGTCGACTCGAGCAGGTCGGTCGGTATATTGAAGCGTTTGCTGTGTGTACTGGGTGCTTCTGGTTTCAGAGTCCATTCTCTTCTCTCTGGGGGTCGGGTTTTTGGTTGTGGAGTCTTGTCGGGCAGGTAGAGAATCTTCGGCGTTCATGTATTTTTGGGCTTTAGAGAGGAGGGTTGCCACGGAGGTTGGAGGATTTTTAAAGAGGGAAAAAAGGAAATTAGATGATTGTAGACCGGCCATGAAAGCCGTGAGAATGACCTTGTCATCATTTTTTGCCACCTGCAAGGCCTCGGTGTTGAAGCGAGCGAAGAAGCAGCGCAGCGACTCTCCCTCCGTTTGACGGATGTTGAGGAGTTGAGTTGCCGGACGCCGTTGGCGTTGGGCACCAATGAAGTGGCTGAGAAAGGAGTCACTTAGGTGCTGAAAAGTAGAGACCGAGTCTGTTGGCAGCTAACTAAACCATAGTCGGGCCGACCCCTTAAGCGTTACGGGAAAAGCCCGACATATGATCTCATCAGGGAATGCATGGAGGACCATGAGGGTCCTGTAAGTCTCCAAGTGGTCTACTGGGTCCGTTGTACCATCGAAGGAGTCGATCGAGGGCATTTTGAACTTAGGAGGTAGAGGTTTGTCCCTGATGGAGGCAACGAATAGTGAGTTGGCTGTGGTAGAAGGTTTATTCTGTATGTTTTGCATGACTCCTTGAAGCTAGAGTTTCATGGCTCGGAGTTCTGCATCCCAAAGAGAAGCGTTGTCACCACCGGAGTGTAATGGAGGCTGGACACTACTGGCCTCCCCCTCAGGCAGTTGCTTAGATCGGTGGATGTGGGGCTCAAGGTGGTGGGTTCATATTTTGAGGAGGGGGTCGCAAGGCCTCCAAGTTAGATGGTTCAGGGCTCGTTCCCGGTTGGGTGGTATGTCTTGAGGTGGTGGTGGGGGCATAGGAAGGCTTCTTTGAAGTAAAGCATTGATCAGGGCTTGGTTTTGTTCGGCTAAGTGATTAATGTTGTTGGTGAGTTCTGTGAACTACTGCGGTGGGTTGTTCGGGTTAGGAGGGTCCACTTAGGGGTCGGCAACGTTGTGTTAAGAAGCCATGGATCTAATTGTGACCATCCACCTTGGTGGGTGGCAGGTAGGAGATGTCACGAAGATGGCAGGAATGAGTCTCCGGCGGCAATGAGCACAATTACCACACGGAGCTAAAAAGTTCTCATAGACGGCGCCAACTGATGATACTGCGGGCTCCAGATGGAACGGGTTGGATTGATCCACGCTTCCCAAACCGTTACCCAAGGGTTGAGCTCACAGCAAAACCTACACAAGAGTTCAGCGGGGAACGAGGAGTCCCCCAGCGAACCCTCCGACAAGCAAGTTAGTGGTGAGTGATCGAATGTCGAGATAGAAATGGTGATAGAGAACTTAACCTTTTCTTTGTCTTAGGAGCCTACTTATATCCTTTGCTCATCATTTCCTTGTCCACTCCGGGCTAACACATTGGCCGAAAGTCTATGGTTCTAGTTTGCCTTGTTCATGGTGAGGTTGTTCTGCTCCGACGTGAAAGGTTATCGTAATAAATGCTGCAAGGAAGCTCATTAATGGCTGATGTGTGGTGCAATAACTCTGTAGGATCTTTGTCTGCTGATGTAGCTGGCTCTTTACTTGCCAAGTGTTTAGATGTCATTGGTACTTGGTGTAACGTTAGGTTTTAAGAATGTTGGGCTTTAGTAGTTGAATCATGGATTGGGCCTTAAGTGGTGGGCCATATCCTTTATGGGCTTACCCATGTCACTTATCATTGTGTTGCAGCTAATAGTGAATCATGTTGGAATGTATTCCACATCGCTTGGAGTTGCCCCCATCTGTGTTGGGTACAAGGCTCTAGTTTCCCTCTCCTTAATACTTGGATTTTAAGGAGAAATGTAAGCTGGGCTTTTCAATTTAGTATCAGAGCTTGATTGAGCCTATGATTAGTGTGCCGTTTGTCCGGCTATTGTATATTGTGGTCTAGGAAAGTGTGTTGGAATGTGTTCCATATCACCTAGAGTTGCCCCATCTATGCTGGTTATAAAGCTCCAGTTTCCTTCTCCTTAATACTTGGGTTTTAAGGATAAGTGTGGGCAGGGCCGGCCCTGGGCATAGGCCCACCAGGCCATGGCTTAGAGCCCCTCAAAATAGACCCAAAAAAGGGAGCCCCTCCTATTATAGATTAGTGTAATATATTATGTATGTTTTAAGCCCCAAAAAAGTTTTAAGCCCAAAAAAAATTTAAAAAGGCCCAAACTAACTTAAAATAAATTGACCCATTAAAAAACTAAAAGGCCTATTCAAAATTAAAATGGCACATTCTCTCTCCCTATCTAATTCCTAATCCTAACTCTTAATTCAATTTTCCTTAAAATTTGAGAGAAGTGGCACAATAGAACACTAACGAATTTCTCAAGAATTCAGAAGAGCAGCACAGTATAAGTAGGTCTTTTTTCCTATTCAATTAATTAAATATTTGTCTTGTCTTTTGCTCAATTGCTATTAAAATATTGGTATTTATACAAATCTGCATCATCAAGACGAATTAATCTTTTGCTACCAATGCTATTATGACATTAGAAGTATAATAGTTCACATCATCAAAAATTACTTTTGATCAACCATGTCACAAGAAAGGTTGAATGGATCAGCATTGTTATCCATTGAAAATGATTTTGCAAAAAAACTAGATTATGCAAGTACGATTGATTTATTTGCTTCTAAAAATCCAAGAAGAGCAAGAATCAAGTAATACTTATTAGTTGTTGTAATATAATGCTAGGTATTTTTTGTGATTTTGACACAAATCTTTTATCCTTTACCTTCAAAAAAAAATTGCGTTGAATGAAAAAATATATATGTTAAAATTCAATGTATTATTGATTGTTGTATTTTGATATATTCTGTCTATTACAAATGGTTCCTTATATAGATGTAGGTGTAGTGGGTTAGGTTTAGTGGAGTAGGTGAGGTGGTAGTGGTGTAGTGGGTTAGGTTTAGTGGAGTAGGTGAGGTGGTAGTGGTGGTAGGTTTATTGATAAATTTTAACAGCCTCCCGCAAACTCAAGGAGGATAGAAACTAACCAACTTGAGTTTGGAGAGAGGAACAAAACAAGAAAATACATAAAAATAAAAAAGGATAGGAGACACTGTATGGTCGTGTCAGACCATTGGTGAAGACACTGGATGGTGGTGCCATAACGTTATAGAGGACACTGTATGGGGGTGTCATAACGTTGTAGAGGACACTGTATGGTGGTGTCATAACGGTGTAGAGGACACTGGATGGCGGTGTCATAACGGTGTAGAGGACACTGGATGGCGGTGTCAGAACGATATAGAAGACAGTTTATGGGGTCATGTCGGACCGTTGTAGCAGACAATGTTGTGACAGTTGTGGTGACAGTTTACGGAGTCTTGCTGGACCCTTGTAGAAACTAACCGGAATCAATGTCGGGACAGTTTACAGAGTCTTGTCGGACCCATAAAGGAGCTAACCGGAATCAATGTCGGGACAGTTTACAAAGTCTTGTCGGACCCATGAAGGAGCTAACCGGAATCAATGTCGGGACAGTTTACAGAGTCTTGTCGGACCCTTGTAAAGTCGCACCCTCAAAAGGTGTGCCCAATCTTTCAAAAGGCGTGCCATCAAAAGGCGTGCCCAATCCATAAAAAGGCGTGCCATCAAAAGGCGTGCCCAATTCATAAAAAGGTGTGCCGGACATGATGGCGAGGCACGTGGGCGCCTTGGCTTGCGCGCCCGTTTTGTCGTCTGGTGGCAAGAGGCGCGCGATGCGCGTGGCTGCCTCGGCTATTTAATCAAGACGAAGGCTGAGGCTGAGGCTGAGGCAGAAGCTGAGACAAAAAAACTGAGAGAAACCTCTGAAAAAACTCTTCCTTTGCTGAGAGAGAAACGCTGTAATACGTTGGAACACTCTGTTGCCCAGAAAATGGCTTCGTCTTCCCGTGGGCTGCTCACTCTCTTTCCTGACCTCAATGAGTCAACAAGAGAGAGAACTGGTGCGGTGGCCAGTGAACCTCAACCAAACACCTCTATGTTTGCTCCGTTGAACTTTCCGATGCGGTCGGTGGAGCAAAAAATGGCGGTGCAAACTGATATTGAGGCCAATCAGTATACTCTGAAGTCATGTGTGGAAACCATGACTGCGGTCACAAACTTGTCGCACCGGCTGCAGAGCAGGACAAATGAGGTGCAACAGTTAAACTCCCAGCTGGCTCTGCTCCAACGCATGTATAAGGATGCGCGAGCAGAGATAAGTGTGCTAAAGGCAGAAAACAAGGAGCTGAAGCGGAAGGCCACCGTTATGTTCCGATTTGGAGGGCCGCCATATGCTGCAGGGGAGGAGCAGGGAGTAGTGATCATGCCCAGTGGAGTGGGAAACACGGAAGCAACAACGGCAAGGGCCGTCCAGGACGGAGGCAAAAAGAAGAGACCTGCGGCAGAGTAGAGAAGAAAAATCCCACTGTGGGTGTGGTTGTTTTGTTGTGGTTGTGTTTGTTTGTTTTTTTTTTTTTTTTTTTTTTTTGGTGTAGAATGGTGATCAGGGCGAAGTCCCGATAGAAATAAAATGAGTGTATTGTGCAAATCTAAATGGTTTGAAGGTACAAGACTGAGCAGAAAAATGAGATGTAATTAATAGAAGTTTGTTTTTTTTTTTTTTTTTTTTTTGAGACAATAAAATAAAGAAAGAAAAAAATAATAATTAAATTTGAAAGCAAACGTAGGAGAGAGAGGGACAAACTCAGGTGGATGGCATGATAAAAAAAAAAGGCAAAAGAAATAAAAAAAGAGAAAAATGCAAAGTGGAGACAAATTGAGTGGAATTCGGTGGAAAGAAGTGAGAAATCAGGATTATAAATTGCTTTGGCTAGTGGTAGGGCCCACCAGCACTATTCACTTCAAAAATGTGGAATGGTGAGCATGTGTATGCATGTGCTCTCTCTTGTCACGATAGCTTCTCCTTTAGTTGGAAAAAGGGGTCCACACACAGAAGATACTGACAGGGAGAACAACTCACACACAGCACTAGTCTCTCTGTCGATGGTGTTCATGGGCAGGGGTGAAAAATAGATTTCAAAAGGGAGAGCTTTTCTGAGGGAGGAGAACAACTCACAGGCAACACACACTCACACACAAAAAAAAAACACACACATACAGCAGCAGCTGAGAAGAAGAACCAAGAACCATCACCATTGCAACTGCACAGCCAAGCCACTGCAGCCCATAGCTCTGACCACCACGACTCACTGGAACAGCAGAGGACCAAGCAGCATTCATGAAGCAGCTGGATCTGCTGGGCTGTTGCAGGGGTGACAAACTTGAAGAGCCGAGCACGGATGATTAGCACATCTGAAGAAATAGCCCAGGTTGGCACAACATCAGCAAATAAGGAGGAGAAGGGATGACCCAGATGAAGATTTGGATGCCCGGAACTGGAATGTGGATAAATCAAAGAAAATGTTGGAAGAGACACTGAAGTGGAGATCAACCTATGGCGGACCGTCTCCGCCTTGGGAGCTTGACCGACGACGGCCTCTCCTATAAGGAGAAGTTCATTGTCAGGTGTTATGAGGTTGGGATTAACAAAACTGCTACTGTTGAAACCAGTGCTAATCGTTTGCAGGAGGTATGTAATCATGCTCAGAGAAAGTGAGGTGCCGAGAGGGAGAGGGAGGGTTGAATTGGTTGAGATCCGGCGGGCGGTCAAGGCAAGGTCGCCGCCCGCCGGAAGGCGAAGAACACCAAGATCTTTAACCTTGCTCTGATACCATGTTAAAATTCAATGTATTATTGATTGTTGTATTTTGATATATTTTGTCTATTACAAATGGTTCCTTATATAGATGTAGGTGTAGTGGGTTAGGTTTAGTGGAGTAGGTGAGGTGGTAGTGGTGTAGTGGGTTAGGTTTAGTGGAGTAGGTGAGGTGGTAGTGGTGGTAGGTTTATTGATAAATTTTAACAATATATATATGTAAAGGACTCCAAATGATCTAGTGATA
This sequence comes from Camellia sinensis, assembly GCF_055761805.1. Classification (NCBI taxonomy): domain Eukaryota; kingdom Viridiplantae; phylum Streptophyta; class Magnoliopsida; order Ericales; family Theaceae; genus Camellia; species Camellia sinensis. Next base: position 46,447,517 of record NC_138961.1, read on the forward strand.
TTTATTAGTTGATTATCAGCTTTGGGCCCCGGAAATCTCAGGGCCGGGCCTGAGTGTAGGCTGGGCTTTTCAATTAATCATACCCCCTTTTTCCCAATTTGTATCATTCAAGAGTAACTAATACCTGATTGCAACTAGCTTTGAAAATTATTTTTGTTTTTATTTTCACAATCTCTGTTCTCTTTCCTGCCTTATTTGTCCATCATATTTTTCATTCATCCTAATATTCAGGTCTGGTTTCCATCTTCATAGACCTCAGACTTCAGTGTTCAACAGCTCAATCCTGACCAAGTATTTAATAGAACAAATCTCACCATCCAAATTCATCTGAAGCAGTGCGTGCAGCAATCTGATTCTGAAAGTACAGGTGTAGACTGTTGAAACTTCACTCTTTAAACTTAGCAGAACACTAAAAATGTGTAGATACTAAGAAGACAAGAACACATATCTTCTAATGACTCTCATTATGGTTCTAAGACATGAGATTGACCAATTTCATAAGCTGAAAAATAGGGACAAAGAAAACACTAACCATCATAATCTGCCCTGTATCAGAAGAGCTTATTGTCTTGCTCATGCTAATCTTGAAGTTCCATCTAAGAATTGACATTAAAGAACTTTCTCCCACCAATTCAAGATGTGGAAGGGACCTGTCCAAACGTTTAGAAGAAAAAAAAAGAGAAGTAAGATAATTCTGTAAAATTAACTACCAAAAAGAAGATAAACCTTATTACAGACTTGCTGAATCAAGAAATTGACAGAATTACTATGAAAAGCATTTGAATGTCATCATACCACTAAGCAGTATAGCAGTAAAAGTCATTCAGTCATAATATGTTGTATTTAACATCAGCATAATTTTAAAAGAAAAAAATAAGCCACAAATAAAGCAATTCACCTTATCTCAATCAATCCAGTCTGGTAGACTAGAATCAACCCACTTTCTTTTCCATCTTTCTTGAAGATTGTAGTCCAACAACATGGTTTTTCAAGGTTCACTTCATGGATGGACTTACTCTCCCCCTAAATAGAACAGCTTTCCTTAATTTGTGAAAGGAATTACAGAGCTTTTTCACAGAAAATAGATGGCAAAATAGGCACCTTAATCAGAGACTTTAAAGAGTACAAACGCAATGCATCCTCACAACAAAGTAAAACAAGTGAGTCCATAAAATTTGGTCCTAAATATGTGGCTTGAGCAGAAGTGTCAGATTCGGTATCGATTGAATCATGTTCAGGGTGAGATTTGGTTTGTGTAGGTTCAGTTTTTGCTTCAGGATCCTGAGACGAGTTTAATGAAAGCTTTTCACTGGACACTTCAGAGAAAACATTGCCCTCTGCATACAGAAGGTTCGTAAGAAACTCTAACAGTAACTGTAAAGTAAAGCCATCAGCTATGTTCCATTCAAGATTATTTCACTTGCCTAAAATATAAATAGAAATCGCAGTCAACTCCATTGGGTGCATCAACTGAGAGCTGAGCATATTGCCCGTGGTGCTATCCGTAACAACAATGTGTGCATCTCTGGTCAAGATGAAAATTACTTCTTTTGCAGATTCATTTGAACTGTTTTCAGAGTGATCCAAATTGCTATGAATATTTGGGAAAGTTTTCATAGCTAGAGAGATGGCTGGGGAACTTGAACTGGATAGACAATCTGTAAGAAACAAAACTGAAAACAAACTGATATCAAGCACCGCAACCTGAAATGGCATAAAAGGTGAATCCCTGTCAGTGACATAGCTGACCATGCCAATCAATAACTCAAACTGAGATGAACAAGTGCAATAGATTTATCAATTAACCACTATGTGTATGTTGCTTACACGTCCACATTCAAATCCTACTGCTAGTCTGTCTCCAGAATTTACATACTGCAGGATGCGCACAGGAGAACTAAGGACGGAAAATATAGCCGTACATGGAGCTCCATTCTCACCACGCAAATTGCAAACTGCAAAAAAAGCTATGCAATGCTCATCATGTTAACAACAAAGAGAGCAAGACAGTTAAAAAGAGTGAGCATATGTCATTGACATTAACATCCTAGAAGACAAAAACAGGTAACTTGCATTCAAATTGAAAGGACTAGTTTAATAAGTAGACATTGTAAGTCCACTAAAACATTTTTTAATGCTTGGAGGGTGGCGTACCTGATTTTCTCTCTTTATTTGGCTTTTAGGATTGTTGAGATACTGTGTAAAGGAACAATAGCATGTCACCCAAGACAGTGCGAAACAGATTTTCATGTAACCAACTTTAAACAATTTAGCAATGCTTTGTGGGGCTGAGTTTAGTTTCTTTGGGTTTTACGGATTCGTTCTTTCACTCTACTCATACCTGTATCTTCTAGCATCTAGCAAATTTTCCACCAGCAGTTTGAGGTTTGTTTCTACATCTCTAGAGGGGTCCAAATTTTTTTTTTTTGTTTTGTCTTTCTCCAGCTTGTCTGTCATGTAGAAGAAAATACTTACGCAAGTTCGAGGTGAGCATTGGAACAATTATACACCCAGAAAATTATCTGACCAAACACAATTTTATACCATTCTTGTCTCATGTGACAGAAAACCAGGCTGCGTAGGATCGACCCGAAAGCTCAGACATTGTTGGACTCATAATTAGTAAATAAAAAGAAATTAAAAGATGTAAATGGAACCCATGTTGAGTTGAGAGATCCCAAAAGAAACCCATTTTGTTTTGTTCTCCCTTTCTGTTCACTATCTGCTCATGTTTCAAGCAATATACACAACAATAAGGATTTGACACTCCTCTCATTTGATTAATAACTATAAATTCCAAAATCTAATCTCAAACTTGCACCTTCTGTCTAGCTTTGTTTGTGCAACCATGTTTCAAGAAATTCTTTCTCTAAACCCTTCAATGGCGTGATAATAAGTAGTAAAACACAAGGGAAACAACATCCAAATAATTGACATTTACAAAATCAAACCTTCACGTTTGCCTTCTGTCACTAAGTGAAAACTCATTTCATCCGAATTCCCAATTAGCCTATACAGGCGAACCTACATATACCCAAAAAGAAAGTAAGGCAATCAAAAATGTGTATCAGCATTAACGACACTCGTTGTCCATGGAAATGTAGCCACATTTATACACACAGCACACCACACGTGCGCACACAAACAGAAAAAGAAAAAGAAACTTACCAGACCATACTCATTGCCGACTGCCAAACTTAAAGTGGAGGAGAAAAAGTCCAATGCTGATACCGATGCATTTGTTCCAGCAACTTCAATGCCTTCAACCTGTGAATAACGTGGCGTACGTGATATTTAAGTAACAGTGGCCCAATTAAACTAACCTGTGTAATTAAAATTATGCAAGATGCCTACAGCATCATTAATATTTGACAATTGCAACACTGTACTAACCTCAGATCCTATGACAAAAGTGCAGGACAGAACAGGAAATGTAGCATCCCATATTCGAACAGAACCATCTTGATAGCCTGCTATATATACTCTCTTAATGGCATTGTCTTCAGCAAAGGACAGTTGACTGGGAACACCACCAGTCAGAGGCCAATTGCTACACGGTGCAGTCACAGTATGTTTTGCTTCCAAAATTGTCTAATTAATCAAATACATAAATGCATTAAAAAAATTAAAAGGACACATGCAAATCAAATAATTTGTATTGAACATACTGAACCATTCCAAAGTGGCTCACATTTGGAAGGCATTCAGTACCTCAGAAACAGCCCTCGAAAAACTCCCTTCTGCCTGGATCAACTTGAGCTTTGCTACAGTAATGTATGGGTCAACAGTAGGTATAACCTCAGGATATTGAACTGCAGGAATAGAATACTTCTTCTCTGGCTGAGACATCAAGGCAGACAAGCAAGAATCATCATAAAAATGTAATTGTCCAGGGTTGCTCAACACAAAGAGTGAAGAGGTGTCAGATCTCTCTATTGCACCGGCATTTGGCACTAAAATCATATCCGCAAAAGAGCCATTAAGTGTGAGGTCTACACGGCCAATGCATTTTAAACTTTCAATACCAGAAGACCAATCAAGAGTGAGGATCTGAAAAGACATAAAAATATTAGTGCAAGACTCATATAATCCATAAAACATACGCAATCACACCTACACAAATCAAAACAGAAAGTAACAACTCATACTTTCACCATACATTAAGGATTAAAATTTCATTTTGGTTTGTTGTTTCGGTTAGCTTGGAAATAGAACCACTTCAAAAACATAAGAGAAGTCACAAAATCATTCGGAAACGTCTGGAAATGTTTAGAAACAAAAACTAAAACCTACAGAAATTTTTATACATTCCCAATAAATAAATAATAGAACATGTTGAGGTATAAACATCTCTTTACATAAAGGGCACAAGTGTACAATCCAAAAGTAAACCCAGCACAAACCAAGAATTGTTAATTTTATGTCAAACAAATCAATCTTATCAAGAACGTGTGTATAAAATTTCAAATGTGCATATAAGGATCCAAGTAAGTTTTTACAAAATTATTAATAAATAATGATATTAATAATAGATAAAGGTCAAAAGGTTTATAAGGTATGGGAGTCCTTCTGGAAAACAAGGTCACAACAAAATTAGGTTCCTCTGATAATGCTGAAGAGACTGCACCTTCTATTTGGATGAAGGGAAACTAAATTAAGCACTGGAGTTGCTTCGTAACGGTGCAATGCATTTAATGGAATTAAAAGTGGTACTTAACAAAGGGGGAAAATGTATGAAGCAACACTGGTTGAAGAGAAGAGGAGAGCAAGTTGTATAAAAAGGTTCAACCATGTGCAACCTAGACTATTGATTGTACTAGAAAAAAAATGGAAGAGAATCTTGATTGAACTTGGAGATGCCAAAAAGGACATGGGAAAGGTAAAAAATAAGTTGTGACGGAGGACATGATTGAAGTCAACTGAGGAAATGATCTTACAAACAGTCAACCTGAGAATATAATTAAGGCTTATTTTTCTTTAGGTCAGATTAAAAGTGAGCCGCAACGAAAAACTTAAGGTAGATCCAATATTTGATTGAAGGATTAAAATATATGATTGTTGCAACATGATTAACTGCAATCAGCATCAGCTATGGGACAAACATAAACTAGTGAGTAGCAAATCTACAGCAAGGAAAGAGGTCCAAAGACAACACCATGGGAATAGTGAAAAGGGATCCTTCAAACTCTTTTCAAAAGATCCATTCCCACAGGGTTAGAACTGCAGAGCAAAGTTGCATGTTGCTAAAACCCTAATAGCTGAGTTTAAGGCAACGCATACCACCATTATATTATCAAGCATAATATTACAATCTATCAAAATACATGGAAATTATAGAGGCAAGAATGTGTAAAATGCTAAATCAGGTTTAGAGCACACCGTTAGAACTTCTTCAGATCCAATTTCATCGCCACCGTAGACAAAGAGTTGGCCCCCCCGATCAGTATGAAATTTGTTTCCAGACCAATGTAAAACAATGACTGGGAGTCTCCTGTCGACAGATGATAACTGTAGCTTAACATTATTAGATGCCCTTTGACCTCGCTGATCTTTGCTAGAAGCAGAAGTCAATAAGTTCCATAACAAAATATCTCCATCAACATAACCGACAGCAAGAATCGATCCATCAGAAGATGCCCAACAGAGAGAACTTATCTCTTTTTCTTCTTGTTCAGGGTCTGAAGTATTAGTAAACTGATCATAGTTCACTTCATTTGGAGAATCAACCACTTTATCATTCTTCAGTTGGAGATCTGTATTGCCTCTAACAAGAACAGCCCGATCCTCGGTAACATCCCAGAGAATGATCAATCCACTCTCATACACAATCAGCACTCTGCCAATGAATTAAACTGTTGTAAACACTGATAAAACAAAGCAACAAAACTGAATGTCTAATGTAAAATAATAGATAAAGAACATGAAGTAAAATTGCTACCAGAAAAGACGGAACTCTATGTTAGAAAGCTTCTATTAGGCAACAATATGTTGAGTATAATTAGTACACATGCATACTATGAAGGACACAAACGCAATAATACATGTCAACACATACAAACTTCAAGAGACAAAGAGAGATTAGATAGTTAGTGGCCTTCGGCAATGGATCAAGGAGGAGACAATTTGTGAAAGTAGAATGGCCAACATACAAGGATTGCAAGGTTACCCTAGCGAGCCTGACCACACAATAGAGCTAAATAAGACCAGATGTGATTATCAAGAGAGGTAAATAAAGAAAACCAGAACAAGAAGACAAATATTAGGTGATAGAAAGAAAATGTGGCACAAGTTACCTCACTCAAAGATTCTCCTTCTATCCTAAATAGTCAGTCCTTTTTAATTTGGAATGACCCAAACTGTAGGACCTTCCAATTCTATACCATTGTGTTCCACATGCGAGGCTAGCAGTAAGCTACTTTCTTTCCTTGCTGTCCTCAGTTGAAATCTCCAGGAAGATTGTTCTTCCTTATCTTGGTGTTTTCTGCTATTATATGTGGAATATAGCCTTACTATTTGTTGTCTAAAGCTTATTATGACTATGTTGTCAGGATAATTTGTTTTAATCCTGGAGATTTTTATTCTTATAGCTACTCCTAATTGGAATATCATACTTATCAGCTACTTGGACTTCGTTAGCGTAAAGTTCTCAACAGAAGCCACCCTATAATTGTTGTTGTTTGCAACAAAATTGGTACTAAAGCCTATCGGATTGCGTCACATCAAAAAGCAGATAAATACATATGTAATGTAAAGAGGTCAGCATATAGTCACAGTTGAATTTTGTAATTTGACAATAAGGTTGAATATGGAGAGATAATAAAGACAGAAAAGAGAAAAGAAAGAACACAAAGGGTTAATGTGGTTCAACCAATCTTGGCCTACATTCACATGCACAAAACCCTATGGGTTGCATCTTTCATTCACTCAACTTGATACTCTTGTTTACATGATACACCATATATATAGAGTGGGAAATACAATCAAATCCTTTTAGTTAAGGGATTGAAATAAATCAAAGATACAAACAATATGATAAACACAAATCATGAGATCTCCCTATATTTTGATATCTTTAACAATATAATCTTATTTTAACAGTCACTTGCCTATGAAGTGGAAGGGAAAACTATATAGAATAACTATAAAACTCAATATGCCCGTATGGATTAGAGTGTTGGCTATCACAACCCAATTTCTTTCTAAAATGAATGTGTTTAAATGCACCATTGAGATGGGCAAGCATGCTTTGAAAAACAAAGAATGATCGAATTATAAATAAATGCATTCACAAGAGATTATGGAAGCACCAATTGGAGAACAGTTGAAGAAAATAGATTAAGATGGTTTAGCCATGTAGAAAACATGAGTGAGGCAACCAAGGAGAAGAGAATTCCATATTTTGAAGTTGTTGCAGTTATTAGTGAAGACGAAAACAATGCATCTGAAGGTCATGAAAAAAGACATGTTGGCATGTGGATGGACCCAGATAAAGCGAAGGGGCAGAATCGGACTGCTACGCTTGGCCCCATATAGCTGAGACAAGCTTTATGGAGTTGAGTTGAACGATGTCCTCATTAATAAGGCTATTGCTGGAATAGGATATCTTCAAATGACATTATATATGAGGATAACAGAAAAAATGCGAGGAAGAAAGGGGAAAAGAGAGTAATCACGAAAAGAAAATTAAAAAGTACGCATAAATAAGGGTGTTCGTAGTTCGGTTTTGGACGGTTTGCAGATCGGTTTGGACTAGCCCGCATGTATGCGGTTTGAGAAAAATTCAACCTGCAACCGCCCACAGTGCGGGTTGCGATTTGTGCAGATAGGGTTCGCAAATGTGCGGGCGGTTTGCAGATTGGACTTTTTTCAATTTCCAGATTCAATATAATATAAGATTGATTTCAATTTAAAAGTAATTAACAGATTCAATTTCCCTCCATGAAGGAGTAGATTCAATTTCCTACAATGTTCACAGAGCAAACAAAAACATTCAAAAACAATGGTCTCTACAATATTTCTTTTAGAATCATGAAATTAGGGTTTGATAGGTTGGCCAAAAATATCTAGGATAGGATGAATGAAATCAACCGTCTTAGGTTTTTTTTATTAAAAATAAAAAAATAAAAAAAATTCTAAGTGCAGGCAGGTTCTTGCGGGTGCAGGTTAAACCCGCAACCCGCAATTATGTCATATTCCAAACCGCATCCACCTGCATTGTGTCTGCGAAACCACCCATTTGTATGCGGATTGGTTCGGATTGGACGGGTTGTGCGGTTCGGATAACCCTATGCCCAGCCCTACCCATAAATGACTTCTAGCATGTAAATTTTGTTTAGTGGTTAACTAATTACACCACAATTCAATTTGATCAAGTGTGAATTATCTTCACAAGTTTCAAGTGTTCTATGATGATGAGCCATGTCAGAAAGATGACAAGCAAAGGAGAGAAGCCAAATTCTCATGATTACCCTTTCATAAATGCTTCATCAAGGGGGATTTAAAAGAGTTCAGAATTGCTTTCATTCTTTTTGTTGGAGGGTTGCCCACAAGTAGCTTGAGGGAAACTTGGGATGTGCCTCTTCATAAAGGGATAGAATAAACATTAAACAAAAGTAAGATCCCAGTTCATAACTTGAAAGGAGTTGTTTTCAGCTCTTTGCCTTATTTTTGGAAGCTTTCCGTCTTATTCAGATCCTTTGCTTGAGTTCTCAAGGGATTCTACTCTTACTAATTGTCAGGAGTTTTCCTTTTGTACATGTCTTGTTGCACCCTCATATCCAACCAATGAGGGGTCCCATTTTCCTGCGCTTTTCTTGTATACAATACTTGTAAAAACAAAAAAAATTGGCATCCATGTCCTTGTTAGGCACTCAGTTCATGCAAAGACATGAACCTAAATGGAAAGGCTAGTGAATATTCAAGAACTGCCAGCATATACATGGAAGTTGCCATCTAGCGGGTTCTTATTGGAGTGCAGTACAAGAGTTTTCAAACATATTTCGAAAGTCAAATCAAGGTTATCCAAAAGATAAATGCAAAGTCATACTTTGCAAGGCTGATGTCTACTTCTTAATGGCCAAATTCTAACCTAAAGATGAACACACCAGTGGTAATGAGAAAACTAAGAATAAGTAGAAGTATTTCTTGGTTGGAGAGGCAGCTGTTTATGGTGTTATATAATTGGGTTACGGGGTTGGTTGATCCAGATGTTTTAGCTTATGTAGATTTTGTGGAGGATTTAATAGCTTAGTATTTTTTCCTTGGGGATTTGAATTTTGTATTCTTTGCATCATCTTGATGCTTTTCTAATAAATTTGCTTATTTATCAACAAAAAAAAAATAGAAGTAGGCTATGCATATAGCAAGAAAACTTCTATTTCAATTTTGTTTTGTCTCGCAGATAAATCAGATTGAAACTGCGGGTATGGCTATTTGACCTGTTTCTTTGACTTTTTCTTATTTATGTCTCCTCTGTTTAGTATCCATCTTTTCCTAACCTATAGCAGACTAGCAGTTCTTTTCTTTAACCAAATATTTCAAGAATGGTATTCCTCCACATATAGAGTATCATAAACTCATGGTAACAAAACTTGATGCATGGTGTAAAAAATCAAAACCAGAAAACTGAACAGAGAAAGTTCAAGTATTCCTTGTCTTGCCTATTTCCAAGGGAACAAGGTTGTGGGAGCACACCAACAACAGATTGATGATTGGGCAATGAAATCCCTACTGTTTCTGCAGAATGAACAAAATATGGTATTTATTATATTAAAAAAAATAAACACAAAATTGAAGGAAGAAAGAGAGACGATCGGCAAAAAGAAATAATTCAAAACATCTGAAAATTTAGTTATTTTTGTTGTTAATGCAGAATAATGAATTATCCATTCTACATACCACCCACCAGGAAATTTTTTATTATTATTATTACACCTTAAAATGTCCTTCCATACTTAATGCTAATTTTACATTTTTTTTTTCAATTTCTTGTTTGCATCATGTTGGATTAAAGGCTTTATTGCAATATGGGGTTGCATTTGAAGGAGACTGTTAGAGAGGTCAATATTCATTGTTGGGCCCCTTTTCTAATTGTTTAAACAATTGCTAGTATAGCTCAGATACCAATTCAAAAAATAAAGGGGCAATGCACACACACATAACTTGGATTTGAGGTGTGTGCTTGGAATATGGAGACAACAAATTTGTTAATGTAAGATTTCAATAATATAAGAAGTCATGACCTGGCACAATGGCAAGTGTTATCTGCCCCTAACCTCGAGGTTATGGGTTCAAGTTATGGGAACTACCCTCTCCACACAAAATTAAAATAAAAAATAAAAAGTGGGGTAAGGCTACCTACCGAGTATCTCTCCCAACCTCTACTGTAAGAGCCTTTTGTACTAGCTACAAGTTTTTTTAAGATTTCAATAATATCACATTACCAGGAATGGAAGAATGAGTCAGTACCAGTTATAAGATTTGCAGGAATGTGATACGGCAATTGTAGAATTTTTCCTTCTTCAGCATCATACTTCAATACAGACAAAAAACCATACTCATCTCCAACATACCTGAACGTAACAACAAAGAAACAATATTTTAGGCTATAACCAAGTTAAGCTCTCATTTTCAGCCAATTACTACTGAATTGAGCGGCAAAACAATTTTGGCAGTATTTTACATGTAATGGGTGCCATAGATAACTGAAAAAGCAGTTATGTTTGACTCCCACTTTAAATTAGAAGCTATACACCTGCGTTCTAGATCCCAAACCTGCCAAAATCAAAGGTGTGTCAGCAATTAAAAGGGAGAAAAACAAAAGACTGTATGCAAAGATAAAGACAGATTATAAGTCATAATTGCTTCACAAGATCAACTTGCCTACAGAAAATCAGTACCTGAAGTTCATTTTCATTTGAGACACTGGCTAGAAACCCTTGGTTTTCTAGGAACTGTAAGAGAATAAAAAAACAAAAAGATTATAAAAAAAAAAAAACAACTAGTATCATTAAACAAATTGTGGCCGTTTCATATTTTTCTGTTCTCAAAAATGTTTCAATGGCATCCTCCAATTCATATTTCAACAATCAACATTTGACATCACAAGGGCATACATTGGACACATAAATAAACTAAATGTAAACAAATCACTTGCATCTCAGAAAACAAATATTCCCTCCATCCCAAATTAATTGTCCCCAGAACATCAGTTCTTAAGGAGACATCATTTAATGCATGCACATTCAACTACATGCATAAAAAGTACGAATTTTCAAAACTACCCTCCATCCATGTTTAAGTCGGTGTTTGAAATTATTATTTTTTTATTTTAATATATAAAAGGGGGCATGTAGGAAAGATAGGAATTTCCTACATTGATTTTCCAAAGTAGAATAAGTGGACATCCAAAGAAAGACAAAGAAAAAACAATTTCGATGAATGGACTATCATTCAAGGATTTAGATGCATTAAAAAAAATGTGAGTAAGATATATCAAGCAATCGCAAAGAACCAGCAAAACATTTTTTTTTTTTGATAAATCCAACCACAGCAAAATGTGTGAAACAAATCCAATGCAAATGAAGGAAATTGCACTATGCGGAGTAAGTTAAGAAAAACCAGATCAAATTCAACTATGTTGATGAAGGACTACAACGAAATTTGAAATGTAAACAAGAAAGAAAAGGAAAAAAGGAAAGATGATCATTTTGTGCATCTAGCTCCCAGACCTGTAAGTTTTTGAAGGGCAATGGCTTGGAAGATAAGAGAAGTCCTTCAATATTATCACCACCAATCACTTTAATCCTACCATCACTGCAATGAGCATGAAAGAAGAAAGTCATTAAGCAAAGGAAACCAGAGAAAATTAACATTCAAAAAACCATAATCAGTGCCTCATAATGCTGGATGCCCATCTGTTGGTTCCAACAGCTACTACATGATGTAGAACTGCTCTAATTGACAAAATTTCAAATATTGTTCAGATATTTGTCTTTGGAAAACTCGTAACCATAAAACTTATGTGATTCATTAAATGAGGTCCCAGAGAGAGAGAGAGAATTACTAATAGATAGAATCATGAAGTTTGGTTAATTGTTCCCAAATGGGAACTTAAATTCAACATACAGAAGTTCAAATGGGGTCAACATGCAAAGGTCATCTTTTCCTTCTTCCCCCAAACATTAATTAAAATATTGGTGGTGATATCATTTCAAACGTGCAATCAAGGTTAAGTTACATTTTGGGGAGGGTCTAGAGTAAGTCAATCCCTTATGTTTTTGTTTTACTTCTCTTTGATTGCATAGGGCTGACACTCCTTTGGTGTTCTTTTAATAAAATCTTATTTATATAATAAAAAAATTACAAAAAGTAATTAAGGTTGACAACTATGTTTTGAATTGCCTTCTTATGCCATACAGATTGTGATTACCCACCCAATTTTAGCTAATAATTGTGATACGTTGACATCACAATACATAAACTGGGCCAGACTTGCTAGCGACAAAGCAAATTATGAAGTTAAAAGAATCACATGCACAGTTGATGCAACCAAGTATTCTCTTAATAAATTAACGATCTCTTTTTCTTTAGATTATTTGGTAAATATTTTGCCTCAAACTTATTCAAATTTAAAAGCATTTGAATTGACCACTGAACGAGGAAAATGTTCATGTACTATTGTCAACTAATGATGCAGAGAGCATGCAAACAAGGACATAGATTAAGTTAGATGACGGAGGACAGCTTTAGAAAACTTAACCTAAGGCAGCCCAAAAGTAGACTTGTGGTGGGTTTAGGGTAAGCAGGGATTCTAAGTTTAAGATTTTAAATGGTAGAAGAAGGTTTATAGAGTATATGGACAGAAAGGACTTCTCAAAAATTACAGGTTGCAGGATTTTCAGAAATCATATGATTAGTGGGCCTAGAAAACAACTATTTTAGAGTACAACAGTTACATTGATGGCCAATGTGTAGGATAAAATATTAGGGTTCGTTAGGCTTGATTTGGTAGTGTTTCAAGGCTGAAAAGGGCACTATTTGGGGATTGTAAACAGTAACCCAAGAACAACAAATGAGGAATAAATTATAGGAATTCAACCTAGAACTCCAAAGGAATGTATCACACAAGTTCCAAAAGCTTCTTATAATTCTTTAAAACTCAACTCCATAGAATGAAAGATTTACATAAATAGTTATAGGTTGTTGGCTCTCCTAATTACATTAATGGTTATAGGTGGTTGGCTCTCCTAATTCTACTATGACTAGGACTTAAAATTCTAGGAAATTTTGACTCTTTGACAACTAGACTATTCTAGACTTAACAAAAACTTCATATTTGACCCAATGGTTGGCGGCTGCTTTTTCCAAATTAACGTTCCCAAGTTACTGTTCAAAACCTATATTTAAAACCCAAAACCCCACCCAATCAAGCCTAAATCAAATCCAACCCTTTTGCCTATCTTTTGGTCTTCAATGTAACAACTAAACCTCTAATTGGTTTTTGTCTAAAGGCCTCCAAAAGTTAATTTTCTGAAATTAACTATTTAATTTTGGAAACTAAGCACATTGCAACCCTTTTCAATCTCCAAAACCTATAAGACTTCTTTAACATGTAAAAACCTTTAAAGCATAGATTTCTGTATCCAAAACCACCACAAAACCAATAGTAAGCAGCCTTAGTCTAAGCATCCTAACATAGTCCCACATCAACTGAACTTAATGTCATTTAATAATTAAAAAAGAAAAACATTACTCACAGTGTCCCTATTGCCAGAAGGCGTTGAATGGGATCAAAAGCAAGAATTGATGCAGTGGACGGGATCCCAAAGTGAACAGAAACACGTGGATCCAAGTCTTTCAATGTTACACTTCCCTTTGGCACACTATGCTGAAGAACAAAAAATGGATGTAAGTATTACAATATATTAAATTATAGACATATAGCAAAAGTTAAAAAATTTGCAACCCACATTGCATATCTACATTCACATTATAGGATGTGGGTGAGTAATTAAAAGCATAAAAATAATAAAAAATTGTAAAGAGGGTGTCTTTGACTTGGATATTTTGTTTTCCCTAATTTAATTATTAGAAAAGGTCACAGGTCGTAATGCATTTAGGAAGTGTTGGATGCGATTACATGTTCCAATATATTTACTTCTGGCTGGAAAATTGGGTACAAGTTAAGTTCAATTATTCTCAGCACCGAGTAAATAAAAGAAGTTCTTAGCGTATGCTTACTATTTCCTTTTGTTTTTTCCTACTCCCAAGTCCTAAGTGCTTGATAACTAGCAACCTCAGCGATATATGATCCAGAGGGCTTTTTTTTTTTTTTTTTTAATTTCAAATCCTTCATTTGTATTAATTTAATTATAGAAGCTTCAGTTATGAGGCTGCTTTTAATTTTCTAATTGATTTACTCTCAATCCATTGATCATCCTTTTCCTTCTCCCCTTCTTCCTTCATAAATTTAATGAAGTGAATATAAGTTGATCTGTTCCCCCCAGTAATACAAATACAAATAACCTGATCAGATATCAAAAATTTCAGTTATCAATCTTTTTACCAACAAGAATCACAAAGAATCAAGCATCCTTTTTTTCTTCTTTTTATTGGAATCATAGCAGCAAAATCTAAAATGCCCCAAAAATATTTCTCTCTTAATTTTATTTTCCCTGTGATTTCTCAGCAACCAAACAAAAGAGAACGAAAGCAATTGCGCACACAATTAGGTATTGACAAACAAATGACAATTTTGCAATCACTATCGAAGAGGAATTTGAGAGATATACCTGAGGAGAGTGAGTGACCTTGTTGAATAATTTGGCCAACGTAGCCATATATACGAGAATCGACGAGCTCAGCGTTTGTTGTTGTGATCTTCTTCGATTGCTTGGCCTCTGAGAATCTCAGGTGGCTTGTGGATACATCCCTAGGCTGAATAAGTCTTCATTTGGCAAAAACATTTTTAGTTGTCTTTTTTAAGTTGATTTTTGTCTCGTCTACCAACGGGTTTTTTTTTAGTAATTTTTTGGGTTTTTTAATTAAAATATAATGTAAAAAAATTAGTAGGTTTAAAATGATTTTTTAATTTTTTTTATAAAAAAAAGTGTAAAAAGTAGGGAGAAAATAATTTTTTTGACTTTTTTATATAATTTGTTAATTTTTTGATTTTTTAATAATTTTTTGACTTTTTAACTAAAATCACCACTTGCCAATAGGGATGGCAATCTGAAACCGGCCCGATGGGGACCCGACCCCCCGATCCCGAATATAACGGTTATTCCCCGAAAAATACCCCCGACGGGCCGGGGATGGTGATAAAAAAAAATTCCCCGATAATTTTCGGGCCGGGGACGGGGATACATGTTTCAGTCCCGGCCCGGCCCCGGCTCCAGCCCCGAACCCCGGCCCGAGCATGCCCCGATCAGTCCCCGTGTGTATATGTCTCAGTCCCGTGTGTATATAGATATATATGTTTAGAAATTAGTGGTTATGTTATTATTTTATCTCAACCACTCTCTCTCTCTCTCTCTCGTTCTTCTCTCCCCCTTTACTCTCTGTGTGACTGAGAGATGAGAAAGAAGCGAAGGTCCAACCCTCCGTCGCCTCCTCCCCTCCTCGCCTTCACCACTGTCCTTCATCGCCTCTTCTCCTCCTCCCCGTAGTCCACTTCGCCCATCCGTGACTGCAACGTACACAGACTTCGATCTACCTCCGATCACAGACTTCGATCAACTCGCTGTGTTGATCTGCCAAGACTTCGATCTACCTCCGACCACAGACCACAAACCACAGACTTCGATCAGTTTCTACAGCGGTGGATCTACCTCCGATATGTTTCTACGGGGGTAGATCTGCCTCCGATCTGTTGCTATGTTGATTTGTTGATGAAGATGAAGATGTTGATCTGTTCATATATATATATATGTATGTATGTTTATGTATATATAGATTCATATATACAGGTTTAGATTTTTTAATTTTTTTTTAAGTTGATGATGATTGATGATGATACTGGCAGTGACGGGTTGGGTGTATATATAGATTCATATATGTTTATGTTTATGTATATATATATTTTTTTAAGTTGCTGATTGAAATTCATATATATATATATATATATATGTTTATGTATATACAGAGTGTTGTTTTTGTGTTTTAAAAAAAAAAAACAAACAGGTCGGGGATTTTCGGGGTCGGGGAAACCCGAACCCCGATCGGGGGCGGGGGTGGGGGGCCGATAGGGTCCCCGTCGGGGATCGGGGCCGGGGCCGGGGAATTTCTCACTATCGGGGATCGGGGACAGGGAGGGTGGTCCCCGGCCCCACCCCGCCCCGTTGCCATTCCTACTTGCCAAACGAGTCAGTTTGGAATTAAAAAAAAAATTAATTGGTTTTTTTTTTTTGAAAAGAAAAAGTAAAAAAAATGTAATTTGAACCTGATATTTTATTTTATTTTATTAAATTTTTAATTAATTTTATCTTTTAGTAGCTGTTTTAAGGATAAAACACCAACAAATCCCAAATTGTGAACTTATACACTACCTGTCTTTTTTCTATTAAACCGAAAGGTCCTGAAACATGCAAAATATCAAGGTTATCCTCGAGCATGTGCGTTTTCAATGTTTTAATTGGGGGCAAAATGGGTTTTGGGTACTGGTAAAATTACTAATTTGGACATAGAGCACACTATAGGCTTTTTTGGTTTCTCTCGTTTTTTATCGAATCTCTCAACCTCTAGAAGGAAAACATTGAAGATTAACATTTCCACATTTTAACATTTTCATTATGATATATTGAAACTCTAAATGTGTTTTTGGATATTTCGAAAGTATATTTGAACAATTCCACATTGTGTTTCGGTAGGAGCCCTAGACCCAAACATTGTAAAAGGTTGTGTACATTGCGCAAGTCAAAATACGAGCGCCGTGCACTGCGCTAGAGCAAGGTTACTGTCGATTTCATAGAAGATTGGTTTACAGAACAGGAGGTCGGTGATTTGTATCCCTTACATCGATATGAACGTTGTCAAAGCTGTTGACGATGACAATGAACCGCGA
This sequence comes from Camellia sinensis, assembly GCF_055761805.1. Classification (NCBI taxonomy): domain Eukaryota; kingdom Viridiplantae; phylum Streptophyta; class Magnoliopsida; order Ericales; family Theaceae; genus Camellia; species Camellia sinensis. The sequence goes on from NC_138961.1 coordinate 46,464,579, forward strand.
ATGTGTGATTCATTTGCCATTGTAATTGTCGATGTTATAGAAGTTTGTAGCTATGATTTGTGATTGTTTTGTGTTGTATTTGTGTATTTATTTTGAATGTATACATTGTGCTAGATGTTTATCACAGTTTGCGATTAAGGCATAGGTCACAATCATTAGAAATGAAAATCACGTTTTCCGATAGATTACAGCGTAGTGTACATTGTCATTGGAATTCCGCACCGATGGGTTGGGATTTCAAATTTCATTTGTGTGGGTGTTTGATGTGCATATTGGATGTTAATATTACCTTTGAAATGGTAAATAAACACATTCGTGGGTGATATTTTGGATGTGTTCGTCTGGGAACATCAATGTGGATGGTGATGGTTTGATGTGAATATGTTAATTTAGCTTTATCATCAAATGATTAAATAGGCAATTGAAATGTTTGTTATGTATGGTATGATGCAATGCAATGCGTTATGTTACGTAAAATTTAAGTGCATGTGTATTTTTGTTGCATCTGCAAATATGGTAGGCTAATTACTGGATGTGGGTTGATGTTAATATGGTAATCAAGATTTCGATGTGGCGTTAAATGGTCGGACAAAACACGTAGAAGTTGGGTGGTGGTAGTTTTATGAGCACAATGCATTGTGGTACATTTAGACATGAATATGTGTGATTTATTAGTGTTTCAATTACAAACTGTGTTGTATTTTTTATTGCGCACTGAATGACGTTATGTAATGTAAATCCGGTCTGTATGGTAACATATGTAAAGATTTACACCTTTCTGTGCTATGGTGGTTTGGATTTTTATGCTTAGTTTGTCAGTTAATATTGGAAAACAGAGACATTGTTAACATTGGAGGTTGGTAGTGTTGTGTATCTAATATGACAACAGTAACGTTGTTGTTAATGTGAATTAAATTTGTTTGTGAAATTCACCATCACCACTGCGGCAGAGTTCCGAAAGGAACAAATACAAAAAAGGTAATACATCAACAACAATGAAACCACCTCACCTGTAAATCAATGCAGCAAATCTACATAAAAAGGTAATGTAAACATACGGTATCCCAATCAAACAAACTCACATAAGTATACAGAATCCACCAAATCCCATAACAAAGGGTACAAATGTAAACTCCAAACATACCAAATCAAATAAAAATATTCCTTCCCAATCAAATAGGACTAAATGGTTTATAAGAAAATACACAAGACTAAATGGAATAACATTTCTTGAATTGGGATTTATCAGTAATTTTTCCTTTCAACTCTATTAGCTTTTGCCAAATGAAGTCTAAAGCCTCGTTTGGCAACATTACTTTTTAGCATAAAAGTAAAAAAGCCAATAACTTATACCAAAAAGTCAAACATTTTATTTTCTCTCTACTTTTTACACATTTTTTCGTAAAAAAATAAAAAAATCATCACAAACATACTATTTTTTTTTTACATCATATTTTTACAAAAAAATCAAAAAATTACTAAAAAAACCTGTTTCCAAACTAGGCCTAAATATCCTTGGCATATGCATGTTTATAAGCCGTTAATGCCCTTGTTAGGCATCTCAGTTGGGAGTTATTGGGCTAAAATTGTCACAAGAAAATAAAATATATTAAAAAGTTAGTTTTTTAAAAATTAAGTTTTTTGTTTCTTGTATTTTTTTTTTTTACTGAATATTTTTTAAATTTTAAATAATTTTTTTACTTTTTTAGGTGCACCTTATTTAGATGTATCTAAATAGTAAAATATTTATGAAAAAATGTTTTGAAAAATTAATAAATACACAAAAATAAGAAAAATGCATTGAATTTTTGTTTTTTTTTTTTTGTATTTTTGGATTCACTGAATTTTTTAAAGATTTTTTTCACAAATATTATACTTTTTAAGTATATTTATATTAGGTGTGTCTAAAAATTTTTAAAAATTTGTTTAAAATATTTTTAAAAATGCAATGAAAACAAAAAAATAGAATTTTTTGAAAAGTGTTTTCTGAAAATCAAAACCAAACAAACTAATCATTTTATTTTTTCTCTCACAAAAATTTAAAAAGTCAAAAGAGTCACAAGAAACTCAACTTAAACGAGACATTTTAGCCCTCAGTTTTGGTTATTTTAAGAAGTAAGTTAAAAGCTAAAATTTTGATTTTTTATGACTATTTTTAAAAAAATATGTAAAAAAGTAGAGGGATGATATGAAAAAATAATTAAAAATCAAAAAATTGACTTAACCTCTAATTAAAATAGGCCAAAATAATTTTAAAAACAATTAAAATTAAGAAGGTGTTTGGCCTGCACTAAAAAGAGAAGTGATTGGCAGCTCAAATTTGAGCACCCGAATCCCCCCGAATTAAAAAACGACGTCGTTTTCGTCGTTTTTGATTTATTTTTTTTCAGAAGAAGAAAATCAGAAGAAAATCATAAGAAGAGAAGGAAGAAGGAGGAAGAGGAAGAAGAAGAAGAAGAAGAAGAACTGGACTGGAGGGACCAGCAAAAGCGGGCTGGAGGCGGAGGCGGAGGCAAAGGGCAGAGGCAGGGGGCGGAGGCGACAGCGGGGCTGCGATGAGGGGACGGCGGGGCGACGATCGGGCGGTGGCGACGGCTGGCGGAAGGGCTGCCATCTCTTCCTCTCTCTTCCTCCTCTTCCCTCTCTTCTCTTTCTCTCTTCTCTTCTATCTGATTCGGGAGATTCGGGAAAAAAAACATTTTCCCACTAAAAAAGTGCATTTTTTTTAACACATACACTTATTTAGATCACATCAATTAATATCTATCAACATTTTTTCTTTATTTTTATATCCATTTTCTTTACTTTTTTACATAATTTTTATAAAAAAAATTAAAAAATACACTTATTTAACTAATGCATCACAAATCACTCATAAATAAACCAAACCCACCTCCTAAGATTAATGCTTGGGAGCACTAAAAAGGAAACACTAGGGGAGCACTAATGAGGTGGCTCTCCCTTTGATGTGATGGTTGTCTCTTGTGTTTTTCTTTTTTCTTTTATTTTTTACATTTTTCAACTCATTAGAGCTATTAGTGATGGAATTTTTTAATGGTCTCTATCATTGCTGCACCTCCTAAAGGAAGCCAATGATTTTGAATGTGTCATGTCACACACAAGCACCAAACCCAATAAAGCATACGTGACGATTTGGTAAGAAAAATGGTAATGACGTGGAATGAAACCCACTCCAACTCTACGGAGTTCGGATCCTCGGCCGCCATACCCAGCGGCCCTTTCCAGCAACGCCCCAAAACGACGTCGTTTTGGGGCCAATTTTCCAAAAAAAAATAATAATAAAAATAAAAAAGAAGAACGGGGTCTGCTACTGGTTCATCCATATATATATATATATATATCTTTATATCTATAGATGAAGAAAAAGAAGAAGAAGAAGAGAAGAAGAGGAAGAAGGAGCTGCTGGGTTCTGTTGGGTTCATCATCAACAAAAAAAAAAAAAAAAAAAAAAATTGTTCAAAATCTAGATTTGATTGTTGATGAAGCTGATGATGAAGCTGATGATGATGTTGAGCTGCTGGGTTCTGCTGGGTTCATCATCAACAAAAAAAAAAAAAATTGTTCAAAATGGATTTGATTGTTGATGAAGATGATGAAGCTGATGATGATGTTGAACATGATGATGATGTTCAAAAAAAATTTTGATCGCCGATGGCCTCTGCTTTCTCTACCTTTTTTTTTTCTAATTGATTTGAATCTGGATCTAAAGGGGGAAAAAAATTGATTCCTGTGTTGAAGACCTCTGTGTTTTTTTTTTTTTGACCACCGATCTGTTTTTTTATGCATTCAAAAATTGATTTGGTCACCAATCTTTTTTTTTTTTGATCTGAAAATGATGAAGACCTCTGTGTTGTTGTTGATGAAGGTGCGTTTTTTATGATGAAGATGAACTGAATGTTGGTAGATGATGAAGACCTCGGGTGTGTTTGGATCATTCTTCAAGAACTAAATGCTTCCCCAAATTTTCCAAGAATGCTTCCCAGATTTGGATCATTCTTCATTTCTTTTTGAAAATTTACAAAGGAAATATATATATATATATATATATATATATATATATATATATATATGGATGAACCAGTAGCAGACCCCGTTCTTCTTTTTTCTTTTTTTCTTTTTTTTTTCTTTTTTGTTTGGAAAATTGGCCCCAAAACGACGTCGTTTTGGGGCGCTGCTGGAAAGGGCCGCTGGGTATGGCGGCCGAGGATCCGGACTCCAACTCTACGAGGATGATGATGATGATGATGATGATGATGATTAAGCTTCGTTTGGATATTAATATTTTAATTAAAAAAATTAAAAAATTATTAATTATTATATATATATATTTTTATTTTTTTACATACTTTTTATAAAAAAATATTAAAATAATTTATTCCTAAATGAGACCTAACTCTTAACTAATTAAAAATAAGGGCACACCATTGTTAGTTTTTTCTTTTTTTTTAATTTCCATATCTCTATCATTTTAATACACAAGATAAGATAGGTGTCAACTTTTTAATTTTGCACCATCATATAAGGTTCATTTTCTTGGCATGTTGAAAAATTTATATTTACCATGTTATATCATTATAGATAAATTAATAGTTAACTCGTGTGATATACAGGTTAATTTTTTTTAAATAATATTTTTATATTACAACGTATGTGTTACACAAATCTTAATTTTAATTTAAAATTAAAGTGTAATTTTAATTATTTATTTTAATAATCTTAACTTTATCATTGTATAAAAATATTACTTGAATACTTATATATAATAATTTTAGTTAAAATATTTATATATTTTGATAATTTTAATCTTATCATACTATAAAAGTTAATTATCATATAATAATTTATATAGTACTAGTAGAGTAGCATGTGCATTGCACATGATAAATTTTTTTATCTCTTTTTTTTTAGTTATTAGTTTTTATAATAGTTTTTAGTTTTTTGTGTTTTACTTTTTTATAATAATTGCAGTGGCCAGACCGCATGAGTGGATATTAAATGTACGATAAAAGAATAAAAATTAGCATAAACATTTCATATATTATCCTATATTTTTATGTTAATGTTTATGTATTAAAATTTTGAAAGTAAATCGAAACCAATAGCATAAATTAATTGTAGTCCATATCATATTATTGGACTAAATACTATTAAATATATAATTTATCAGATTGTTTCACTTTTGTTATATGTATGTATGTGGAAATCAACTTGGTAATTAAAAAGTGAAAAAATAAAACATCCAACTAACAACGTAGTTCTATTATTATTATTAAAGGTGAAGAAATAAAACATCAAACTAATATTGTAATATTATTATTATTATTTTGAAATAAAATAAGTAAAGGAAATTGAAAACTAAAGTTTTTTTTATAAAATTCATTTATTTTCTAATTTAATCCTCTTTGAAGTTAAACTTTGGGAATTTGTCATATTGCTATTTTTCATTCCATATTGATTTTCATTATTTTGAACTTTTTCTGCTACAATCTTCCTAGATGTGCGAACCTTGTCATTTATCTGGTCTAACCTTGTGAAAAATATGTATGTATGCTTAAAAGCAAGTTTTAGCGCCTCATAATAGGTAATGTTGATTGTACAATCTATTTTAGATTGCAAAATAGAGTTGTTTTGATCCATCTGGAACAGAGTCAATTATTATTTGTGAAAGTGTTGCAGTGGATTGTGACTGACAATTGTTTCAAACCCTCCGAAACAAAATTTATGATTAATACACAAAACCTAATTGAAAAAAACAAACCAGGGGCTATTAGTTTATGAGTAAGATCACTTTGAATCATTATTACTCATTCAAAGTAGATCAATTGCAAAAATATTTATTTTTTTTACATATTTTCATGATTTTTCTTGATTTGAATCTCATAAAATTTCTCTCATTGTTCATGAGAAGGTAATGGAGAAGACAAATATTGAACAGAGCACAATAGTGAAATTATTAAAAAAATAATCATATTATGATATTTGATGGTATTGATGTTTGAATGCTCACCATTCATAAGAAGATAGTGGATGAGACAAATATTGGATAGACCACAGTAGTAAAATTATTAAAAAAATAATCATATTATAATGTTTGAAAGTGTTTGATATTTGAAGGTATTTGAATTCCAGAATGTGTTTGGTTGTTTGGTAGATGTAGGTTGATGTTTGATATTTAATAAGTTTGGAAGGGTATTTTCGGGAAACATAAAGAGTAGAAAATATTAGGAGTGCAACTCGGCCGGGTTCGGCCGGGTTAGGAGGTTATCCAAGCTCAGCCTAAGTTATGCTGAGATTTGCCCAGGGCCACCCAAGTCCGAATTGTAACTTGAGATTGTCTGCCTAAGCCTAACCCAAGTTCAACCCGCAAGTTGCACCCCTAGAAAATATAGCAATTATTCACACTTTTATAATAGTAGTAGATAGTAGATATATTAAATTATAAGGTAATAAAATAAATACTCATTTTGACATTAAAATAATAGTTAAATTGAAAGAAGAATTAGCAATATAAATACATTGTAGTTGAATTAAAAAGAAAATACATAGATCTGATGATACAGTTTGTCCCAGTGAATGAATCGGACTAGTCCAAGCTCCTCAAGCCCAGGTCCAAATGATCAAGCCCACCGGATAACCTGCAAACAAGTTCAACGGGGAACGGGGTAGTCCCCCAATGAACCCTCCGACGAGCAAGTTAGGAAGAAAAGTAGAGTGTAGAGGGAGAGATTAGAGGTATGAAAGCTTAACCTTCTTCTTGTCTTCAACGTTTGCTTATATCCTTTGGTAATCATTTCGCTGTCCCTTCCGACTTGCCTTCCTCGCCGAAAGTCTATGCTGTAGCTTACCTTGTTCAGGGTAAGGGGGTCCTGTTCCGACGGAGAGGTGTTGTCGTAATAAATGCTGTGATGGGCTGCATTAATGGTGATGTGCAGTGGCAATAACTTTGCAGATCTTTGTCTGCTGATGTGGCTTGTTCTTCACCTGCCGTGTGTCTGAATGTCATTGGCTCTTTATGCCATGTTAGACTCCAACTGTCCTGGACCTCACCAGCTGGGTTATGCATTAGGCTCCAAGTGATGGGCTTGGATTGTTCATAGTGATTCGTGGCCTTTATAGGCTTATACACGTCAGTAGTCCCCCATTCCCGAGTGTAGCTTTAGTCCAACGAAGGGAATATTAATAAAGTAGATGAGGGTGTTAGGGATTGACAGGATGGAGGTCGACCGGCAGGGGTGACCAAGGGGGTGAACCGACCGGGAGGTGGTCCGACCATGCAGGGCGACCGAGTGGAAGGACCGATCACGGGGAGGACCGACCGCGAAGGTTGGCCAATTGGGAGGGTCGAATACGAGGAGGGCCGACCGCGAGGGGGCCAACCGCGGTGGTTGGCCGAGTGGGAGGGTCGACCACAAGGGGGCCGACCGCGAAGGGTGAGGTGGAGGGGCGTGGGGCTCGAGAGGCGGCGTGTCACATGGTGATTTGAAGTGGAAAAGACAGGGTGAGAGGAGGAGACAGTGGATCGTGGTCGTACACGTGGCAACATCCTGCGAGGGGGAAGAGATTAGGCGCTAGATCAGAAATGAAACGATAGGTCATTATGGGTGTTGAAAAGACAGTTTTGGCGGATGATTTGAAAAGTTTTCAAACTGGCGAAAATTAATTGGGATCCTTGGAATACGGGCAAACCGTGGGCTTTTGGCATCATTCGATTCACCTACTTGTATACAAAAAATCAAAACATTCTAAGTGTTAATTCCTTTGTTGCTCACGATACACCTCTGCAACACTTTTTCAATTTCCTTGCACCTGCATCCGAAGCGATTTGCAGACATATCATAGAGATGACCCAAGAAGGAACTGCGAGTGTCAGGGTGGATCCACTTGGTGATGATGATGCAGTGGAGTTGGCGCAGCAATATAGGGTGGAGAGGGGAAGGGAGTTGGTGGTACGATCCCATGGTTCCACCATGATAGCAGCGCCGAAGCCAATCAGCCAGGCAGAGCCAGATCACTGGCATACAAAGGCAGATAGATCAACGGTTAGTGCAACGGATTTGGAGGTTATGCGAGAAAAATACCAGGTGCTTGCTGAAATAGAGTTATTGTTGCCGACGTCGACGGAGAGGCCATCTGACGCCAGGCCAGGGGAGTTTACCCTTTATGAGGAAGTATTGAAGGGAGGACTGAGGCTGCCCCTACCGCAAGTGGTGGTAGATGTCCTGAATCGTTTGGAGGTAGCACCGGGCCAACTAATGCCCAATGCGTGGAAGATCTTACTGGCCTATGCAAGTGCGTGGCCGAAGGCGAACGAAGGGGTGGCCATGACAGTAGACGAATTCTTCGTATGTTACAAGGCGTCAGGGCAGCAAGAGACTTGGGTTACTCTACAGGCAGCAGCAGGGAAATGGCTAGTGGTAGGGCTGCCGTCGTCGATCAAGGGGTGGAGACCACGGTGGTTCTATGTGTCTTCCAGTGGAGGGGTTGGAGTGCGCACCATTTGGAAAGTGCCCACCAAGTCCGTGGAGCCAAAGCTGGGGGCAGCAGCAGATGAGAGGGTGGGGAGGGTAAATGAATGGAGGGAGAAGGAAGGGGTCAGATGGGATGAGCTCGTTCAGCCGTTGGCTTTGTTTGAGGCGGGGTTGGGTCCACAGCCGAGCGGTGGGGACCTCGACCGAGCGGAGTTGGAGGCTAGGAGGAAGGCTCAAGAGGCGGAGGATCAGACCATTCTTGCCAAAGCTCAAAAATTCAAAGAATCTCAGGAAGGCCGACCGCCAAGGCCAGTTCCAAGGGAGCGGATCCGTCCTCGCCCTAAACCCTTGGGGGAAAAAAACTTAGGTGAATTTGTACCACGACTGTAATAACCCTCGTCACTGTTTACCGAATAACCACTGATTACCGTTAAACTGAACTGATTATGACTGATAAGTGAACTGAATAAACTACTGAACTGACTGACTGAAATTGAAACTGAATTGACTGAGTATATCTGTTCAATTGTATGTCTATCTGTTTGATTGATTGATTATCTGTTCAAGTCTTTGTGTTAAACTGCTAATTGAAGGCCTTATCGGCGGCTGAACTGGAAACCGATTAGTGTTTTATGATCATCGTAATTTACGTGATTTTATGGTATAATTATCTGAAAACTGGTTAGGTATGATTAAATTAGATTAAAATGAGTTAAATTGCATAGTTGGCCTTATTTACCATTTTGCCACTTGAGTGGCCCACTACTTGAACCCTTTGTGATCTTCTTATACACTCAAACAAAACATTTCTTCTTCCATTTCTTACACACAATCGACCTTAGAGAGAGAGAGGAGCTAGAAGAGTTGATTTCAACTTGTTTCATTGTAAATTGGCTTGAATCTTGGTAGAATTGAAGGTTGATAGCAACATTAACCCATAATCCAAGACCTAAGGTAGATCATTGACCTTCTTTATTGTGTATTTGAACTTATTCTTGCATAATTCTTGAGCCTTTAGTGATTTAAGGCATGAATTGGTTCATTAATGTTGAATTGGAACTCATTCCATGCATGCATGTTTGAATTGTTGAATTTGAGTTGATTCTATGGAGAATTGTCTCATGCATGCTCATGGTTATGTCAAGTCCATGTTTTCATCTTGTTTTTGGAACAATTGGCTCCTTAGAGAGCATCAAATTGAAGCTTTGAAATGGTTTTAACCTATGCATGTCTGCATGTTCTCCATATTCATGAAATTGGTTTGAATTGGATTTAGTTGAAACACTCTTGGGCTTTGATTTTACAATTGAGCTTTAGAACCATGTTAAAGTATGAGTTTTGATGTGTTTTCTGGAAAATTGGCCCAAGATGATCGAAATTATTGTTTAAAAACTTGGTTTTGAGCTTGAGGTTCAAATCTGGAATTTCTAGAATTTTGACTCACGCTCGAGCGGGGTGACTGGCGCTCGAGCGTGGAAATCGTGCTCCCAGCATTTTATTCTATTTTAAAGTCCGCTCGAGCGGAATAATTGACGCTCGAGCGGGACCTTGTGTCTCATGCTCGAGCGGGTGTCGAGCGCGCCAATCGAGCGTGATTTTCGCCTATCCAGCACTTTTGACTGTTTTGCATAACGCTCGAGCAGGTGAGTCTACACTCGAGCGGAAACCTTTGTCTGCATGTCCGCTCGAGCGGTTTAACCTACGCTCGAGCGTGACCCCTGTTTTCTGAAAAGTCTGAAAATGCTTTTAAAGTGCATCATTGCATCTTCATCTCATCCTAGGCATTCTTAGACCTAGTTTAAGACATCTTTTTGAGGATGTAGATGTAGAACACACCGAGGCAAATTAGGGGTTAAGTTATTATCTTTCCCAACTGTGTAGCTTAACGCGTGTTCAATCTGTTAACTGTGTAGGGTTGGCGACTGGGGAAACGCGCTCTAGCTTATCGTAGCCCAGAACTCTGTGAGTAACAACTGTGTAAAGATATGTTCAAAATGATTATCTTCTGAACAACTGAACTGTACTACTTTCTGAACTGATTACTGTTAACTGAATGAATGTATGTCATATATTCTGAACTATATTGTGGCATCCTTAGCACCTATTGTTTACTGATACTGTTACAGAGATCTCTGTCGGTTCCCTTGTTGGAACCACTACTGTTACTGACTGATGGCCATCATTTACTGCTCGGTCTTTTAAGACCTACTGTTTACTGTACTGTTATGCTAATGGATGTACCACATATGACTGCACTGACTGAACGACTGAAATACTGATTTAATGAACTGTTTTCATTACTGTAAGGACATTCATTCTTAACCCCTTTACGCATTTGTGTTATTCACTGGGCTTTAGCTCACTGTTCATATATATATGTAGGTGTGCAGGCACCAGACCGCAGCTAGGAGCATCGGGGTAAACTTCCATTTTGTCATGCCAACCGTTGTGCCTCACTGCGAGATTCCGAGCCTGCCAAGTTATGGCTTAGGGGTGTTTTTAGCTTCCCCTTCATCTCTGTAACCGTTTTGTTTACTGTACTGTTTAATAGGGATTAAGTCCCTGACTGAATGATTTTACATATGTACATACTGTTTTGTCTAACTGTATATATTTGAATGAAAAGTCTTTTTGCATACAGACTGTCACAGCTCATTGGACATTGTTTATTTACTGTATTGGCTTCCGCCAGCCCCTGTGCTCTGTATTACTGTTAAGCAGGCCTTCGGTAATCTTGGATTACTGGCCGGTTACGGTGTTAAACCTATATGGGCGGGTTTGGGTCGTGACAACGACCGCCCCCAACAGATCCTTTGAAGGAGAGGTCTTTGAAGAAGATGGAGGTGTTGGGTGTAGTGAAGAAGAAGAGGAGAGTGAGGAGGAGTGAAGAAGAAGAGCCTGCCCAGAAGAGGAAGAGGGAAGTGAGGGCAGAAGAGACCAGTATGGCGAAGGGGACAGAGGGGGGGGGAGGTGAAGGAGACCCCAGGAAGAGTAATTGTCCCAGAAGTGGTGGACATTGCCTCAGAGGGTATGGAAGTCATTCTAGTAGTGGCGGCGATCGCCGCGGGGGTCGCAAGGGTCGCCCCTAAAGTGCAAGTAGAAGGTGGGGCGACTGGCCCTGAGCCAAGGGGAGAAGAACAGCCCCAGGGGGCTCCTGCACCCCAAGGAGGGGGAGTCAGTCTGGCTACTGTGATCTACCATGCTCGTGCGATGGCTGGGCGGCTGGAGGGAGAAGAAGGCCTAGCCAGGGCAGCGGCAGACCGCCTTGTGGGGATCGTAGAAGAGGCAGCCTTGCGCTCAGCAGCCAGATTCAATGAGGCTGAACTGCTGAGGGGGTTATGCTCTGCTCAAATTGAGGTAACCACCTTAGCAGGGGCTCTACTAAAGAAGGCTGGGGCTGCAAAGCTCAAGGCAGATGAGGCCAAGGCTCAACTTGGAAGGTTGAAGAAGGAGAGCGCAAACTGGGAGAGTGCCCACGCTGAGTTGCAAACGGTCAAGGTGGAGCTGGAGAACACACGCCGCCAGGTTGTGTTGCTCGAGTTCTAACTGGCTGGCGAGCAGAAGAGGTTGGATGAGGCACAAAAAGCCTGCGCGGTCGCGGTCGAGCGGCATGAAGAGGCGATGAGCAGTAATGAAGAGCTGGTCAGGCAGAAGGATGAGGCATACGTGAAGATTAACGATCTGCAGAAGGAGTTGGAGGGCAAACGTACAAAGGCACTGGAAGAGAGGAAAAGCCTTCAGAAGGAGTTGGACGTAGACAGAGCCAAGGCAACTGCTGAAAGGACATCCCTGAAGAAGGAGTGGAAGGAAGAGAGGGCAAAGGTAGCCTCTGAAACGGCGACCCTGCAGAAGGAGCTGGACGAAGAGAGAGCGAAGGCAGCCTCTGAAAGGGTGGCTTACCTCGATCTGTATGTGGCAGCAGTGGATCAATTCAAGGGGCCTGCTGAGTTTCAGATGGCAGTGGATGCCGCGGTCGCCAGCAGCTTGGCGAGGGAGGAGTCTGGGGGGGGCGGGCCCATCGAGGACAACCGCTGGGGGTAGAACTGAAGCGAAAGTGATTGAGAGCTTTCAGCAGTCAAACTTCTATAAACACGAAATGGCTGAGTTCTGGGACAGTGGCTGGAAAATGTTCAAACGTAGTGCTGAAGAACTGTTCCCAGACTTAGACCCCAGTAGTGTAACAATTGATGAAGATGATGTGGCCCAGACCCCCCTGGATGAGGGTATTGAAGAAGAAGACAAATGAGTGAAGTGAAGAAAGTTTGTACTTAAGAGAGTTTTTTTTTTTGAATGGCTGTAATAAACTCATGTACAAATTTCTGAATAAATAAAATTGCAATTATGTTTTCGTTTGATTGTCTGTGCTTGTACAGCTGAAATGAATGAGGCGTGGGCGAAGCGGGTGTATAACTCATTGTGAAGTGCAAAGTGAAGTTAAACTTGTAATAAGAACTAAATGTAAGAACTCTTCAGTGTAAAGTGGAGTTGAAGTTGTAATAAAAACTCAATGCGGAGTGAAGTTAAGAACTCCTTAATGCAGAGTAAAATTGAACTTGTAATAAAGACTCAATGCAGAGTAAAGTTAGGAACTCCTCAATGCACAGTGAAATTGAACTTGTAATAAAGACTTAATGCAGAGTAAAGTTAAGAACTCCTCAATGCAGAGTGAAATTGAACTTGTAATAAAGACTCAATGCAGAGTAAAGTTAAGAACTCCTCAATGCAGAGTGAAATTTAAAATGTAATAAAATTATAAGTTTGTGTTTGCCACACTGCTGAAGTAGATTAGTGGTTTATTGGAGTGAGGCTTGGCTTGTAAGGAAACAGGCTGACTTGTAATAGTTTGATTGAGAAGAAAATAACCTGACTTGTAAAGAAAACGTGTAAGAACGTCTTTGGAATTTGACTAAGCAAAGAGTGGTGTAAAGACTTGAATCTGGAATTGTGATCAAGTGTGTTTACTAATTCCACAAGCATGAAGTTTGCATAGATGGCTTTGACCGAGCCCTGCATGCGTGCTCTGTTGGGGCTAAGCTATGATTCACAGATCCTGAACCTGAAATTGTGGTGCTCGGTCCGGCTAAGATTTGTTATGCTTAGGCTGGCTGAGGCTTGGTCTGGCCGAGTGCTTCATGCTCAGTCTGGCTGAGGCTTTTTGATGCTCAGTCTGGCTGAGGCTTTATGATGCTCAGTCTGGCTGAGGCTTTATGATGCTCAGTCTGGCTGAGGCTTTATTAGAGATGGCAATTTAAACCCGGCCCGACGGGGACCCGACCCCCCGACCCCGATTAACACGAGGATTCCCCGAAAAATACCCCCGACGGGCCGGGGACGGTATTCAAAAAAAAATCCCCGATCATTTTCGGGCCGGGGACGGTGATAAGTTGTTCCGCCCCGGCCCCGGCCCCGGTCCCGATTCTGCTCCGCCTCTCTCTCCTCTCTCACTCACCAACCCACTATATAATATATACTCTTCTCTCTCTCTCTCTTATCACAGATTAATCTAACAAAACTCCTCTCATCTCTCATTTCGGATCTCTCTCTCTCTCTCATCTCAGACCCCCTCTTCCTCTGCCGCTCTCTGTCTCTCGTCTCTACGCCACCGTGGCCGCACTCCGCAGCTTGATACCAGCGGCGCAACCAGTCTCCATCTTCTCTCCTCTCTCAACCGATCGAGACCTCTCTTCTCTCCCTGTGTCTGTGTGTGTGTGTGATGATGATGGCGACTCAGATCTCAGTCTCAGATCTGCAGATGTCTGTGTGTGTGTGTGATGATGATGGCGACTCAGATCTCAGTCTCAAATCTGCAGATGTGTGTGTGTGTGAGATGATGACGATGAGGGGTTCTGTAACTCAGTTGGTTGAAGATTGGTTATGAGGATGATGACTGGTAATGAGGATGATGAGGGGTTCTATTATGAAGATGTGTGTGCGTCTGTGTGTGTGTGTGATGATGATGATGATGAGGGGTTCTCAGTTACCGTCGGGGATGTTTCGGGGTCGGGGAAACCCGATCCCCGTTAGGGGACGGGGGTGGGGGGAGTGAGGGGTTCCCCGTCGGGGATCGGGGGCGGGGACGGGGGGGTTCCATACTTTCGGGGATCGGGGACGGGGAGGGCAATCCCCGGCCCCGCCCCGCCCCGTTGCCATTCCTAGGCTTTATGATGCTCAGTCTGGCTGAGGCTTTTTGATGCTCAGTCTAGCTGAGGCTTTTTATGATGCTTAGTCTGGCTGAGGCTTTTTGATGCTCAGTCTGGCTAAGGCTTTATGATGCTCAGTCTGGCTGAGGCTTTTTAGTGCTCGGTCTAGACGAAGCTTTTTAATGCTCATTCTGGCTGAGGCTTTATGATGCTCAGTCTAGCTGAGGCTTTTCATGAGTACTGCAATCAAAACGTCATTAAGACATCATATAGATAACTGAGATACATAATTGATGGCAGGGGAAGTGTAACCCAGTTAATTAAAAAGTTACATTGCGTAAGGAGATATCAAGAATGTGTAAATTTGCCGAAAAGAAAATACAATAACTGAGCGATACAAAAGTAGGAGCTTATTGGAAGTAATGTTTCAGGTGTTCGGCGTTCCATGGGTGGGGGAGGTCTCGACCTTCCATGTCCTGAAGTCGGTAGGTGTCCGGACGTGGTCTGGCTTTCACAACGTAAGGTCCCTTCCATTTGGCTGCCAGTTTACCCTCAGTCGGATTTTTGGTGGCAAGAGTTGCTTCTCTCAAGACAAGATCCCCTACAGCGAACTCCCTTGGTCGGACTTTCCGATTGTAGTGTGTTCTTATTTTCTGTTGGTATGAGGCCAGTCTGACAGCTGTGGTCTCTCTGAGTTCTTCGATTAGGTCTAGGTCTGCCCGACGGAGCTCTTTGATTTGTGCTGGATCCGGATGTAAAACCCTGGGAGTAGGCAGACCGACTTCTACTGGAATAACCGCCTTAGCGCCGTATGTTAAGCGGAAAGGGGTTTCCCCAGTGGGAGTCTGAGTTGTAGTTCAGTAAGCCCAGAGTACATTTGGTAGTTCCTCAGCTCAAAGTCCCTTAGCAGCTTCGAGCTTAGTTTTAATGATCTTCAGGAGAGAACGGTTTGTGACCTCGACTTGGCCATTGGCCTGGGGATGACCGGGGGAAGAGAAACCTGGTTGATTCTGGAGGTCGGCACATAACTTCCTGTACTTGGCGTTGTCAAATTGTTTGTCGTTGTCGGAGACGATGGCCTGAAGGATGCCAAATTTGCAAACGATTGACTACCAGATGAACTTGTTTGTGTTCCGCTCGGTAATGGTAGCAAGGGGTTCTGCCTCTACCCACTTGGTGAAGTAATCAATGGCGACGAGCGCGAACTTAGTCTGACCTCGGCCGGTGGGGAGTGGACCGACCAAGTCGATCCCCCATTTGGCGAACGGATAAGGGCTGCAAAGTGTGATCAACTCTGTAGAAGGAGCATGGGGGATGTTGGCAAAATGTTGACACTTATCACATTTGAGCACGAAATCAGTCGTATCTTGATTGAGAGTTGGCCAGAAATAACCAGTACAGAGTATTTTGTGGGCCAGAGACTTGCCGCCTGAATAATTACCACAAATTCCCTCATGGATTTCCCGCATTACATAGGTTGCTTGAGCCGAATTAAGGCATCGCAGGTATGGGCGTGAAAAACCACGTTTGTACAAGACGCCACTAACCAGGATGTAATTGGACGACCGGGCCTTAACTTTGACGGCCTGCTATTGGTCATCTGGGAGTTCCCCCGTTGTCAAAAATAGGAAGATGTCAGACGCCCAAGGGATAGGTTCGTTTTGGAGGAACTGCACTTATTGTAAGTCGGGTGAGATGGCCGGGTGGGCTAGGTATTCGAGGCGGACACCGTGGCTGAGGTCGGACTGGTCTGCAGAGGCCAACTGAGCCATCTCATCTGCCTTGGAGTTTTTCGCCCGAGGTATGTGCTTGATGTGAAAGGTATTGAAGAGGCGAATAAGGGGGAGGGCCATATCCCTGTAAGCTCGCATTGTGTCCTCCTTGGCATCGAATTCCCCCGTAATCTGGCCGACGATGAGCTGGGAGTCGCTGAACACTCGGATGTGGCTGACTCCAATGTCCTTGGCGAGGCGAAGTCCTGCTATCAATGCCTCATATTTGGCCTCATTGTTACTGGCATTAAACAAGAAACGGAGAGCACATTTGAAATAGCCACCCTCAAGGGCGGTGAGAATGAGGCCAGCCCCACTACCTTCCTTGCAAGATGATCCGTCTACGTTGAGAGTCCATGAATGCAGGTCTTCTGGCTCAGTAGGGGTTGGTGGGGGTAGGGGCGCAGCGGTTGGGATAGGATTAGTGAATTCCAGGATAAAATCCGCGACAGCCTGTCCCTTAATTGCTGTTCGAGGCTGGTAGGAGATGTCAAACTGGATGAGTTCCACTAACCACTACATGAGTTTGCCGGAAAGTTCTGGTTGCTGCATGACCTTCTTCAAGGGTTGGTCGGTGAGAACCACTACGGAATGGGCCTGGAAGTAAGGGCGGAGCCGTCTGGAGGCGGTGACCAAGGCCAAGGACAATTTTTCTAGCAACGGGTAATTCTGTTCTGCTCCCCGGAGAGCCCGACTAATGTAGTAGACCGGCCGTTAGACAGAGTCGTCCTCCCTGATAAGAGCTGCACTGACTGCGGTGCTTGAGACGGCTAAATAAAGGAAAAGGGGCTCGCCCGTAATTGCTTGTGAAAGGAGGGGGGATTTGACATGAACTGCTTCAACTGTTGAAAAGCTTCTTCAGATTCAGTTGTCCGTTCAAAAGTTTGTCGAAGAACTTTGAAGAATGGTAGGCACTTATCTGTTGCGCGGGAAATGAAGCGGTTGAGGGCCGTAACTCGGCCAGTGAGCCTTTGAACCTCCTTAACCGTTCTGGGTGACTGCATCTCAATCAAGGCCTTGATCTTTTCAGGGTTAGCTTCAATGCCCCGCTGACTGACCATAAAACCCAGAAACTTCTCAGTTCCTACGCCGAAGGCGCACTTCTCTGGGTTGAGCTTCATTTGGTACTTACGTAGGGTGGCGAAGGTCTCTCGCAGGTCGGACAGATGATCAATAGAGAGTTTGCTCTTGACTAGCATGTCGTCGACATAGACTTCCATATTCTAACCTATCTGATGATGGAAAATGGCATTGACCAACCGTTGGTAGGTGGCCCCAGCATTCTTCAGTCCGAATGGCATCACGCGGTAGTGGTAGGTACCTCGGTCTGTAATGAATGATGTATGTTCCCGATTGGACGGGTACGTTAGGATTTGATTGTACCCAGAGAAAGCATCCATGAAGCTGAGCATTTGATGACCGACTGTGGCGTCGACCAGCAAATCTATGCGGGGAAGAGGATAGCTGTCTTTAGGATAAGCTCAGTTTAGGTCAGAGTAATCGACACAGAGTCGCCATTTTTCATTGTTCTTGCGGACTAGGACCACGTTTGACAACCATTTAGGGTAATCCACGTTTTTGATGAATTGGGCCTCAAGGAGCTTGTCAACCTCTGCGGCTATAAGTGTATTGTGCTCTAGATGGAAGATGCGCTGCTTCTGGTGGTAAGGTCGGAAATGGGGTTCGATGCTGAGGCGGTGAGTTATGAAAGAGGGGTCGATGCTCGACATGTCTGAATGGGTCCACGCAAATACATCATTGTGCTCGATCAGAAGGACGGTACGGTCGGCCTTAGCTTGGGGGGATAGTTGGCTGCTGATCTTGGCAGTTTTCATAGGGTTGGTGGGATCGATGGGAACCTCAACGAGCTCCTCAACTGGTTCTCCTCTGACCAGCTTGTCCTCATCTCGGACGTCAAGTCCTTCAATGATCATGGCCTCCTTCAACTTGACTTCCTTGAGTGAGGCGACATAACATTCCCTGGCTACAGTCTGCTCTCCCTTTACTGTCCCGACGCCTAGGTCGGTAGGGAACTTTATGGCGAGGTGGTAGGTTAGAGTGATAGCTTGGAAAGCGTTGAGGGCGGTGCGACCAATGATGATGTTGTAGGTAGAGGGACAGTCGACCACAAGGAAAGTGACCAACTTGGTAGTTTGCCGTGGGTATTCGCCGATGGTGAGGGGGAGATCGATGGAGCCGATGGAGGTCACCCGGTCGCCAGTGAAACCGACCAAAGGGGTTTGGAGGGGAGACAGGCTTTCCTCCCCGATCTTAAGCTGGCGGAAACAGTTGAGGAATATGATGTCTAAAGAACTGCCGTTGTCGATGAGGACCCGTCTGACCTTATAGTTGGAGAGGAGGGCAGAAATGACGAGAGGGTCATCATGACGATAACAGATGCCTGTACAGTCGGCACCCGTGAAGGTGATGGGCTCTGTCCACTGCTTGGGCTGTTTGGAGGGTCGGTCTACCGTGACAACTGCTCTGTCTGAGCCTTGCCTTATCTTCTTGAGTTCTGCCCTCTGAGCGGAACAGGATGGTCTGCCACAAGCAAGGCCACCTGAAATGACTCGGATTTCACCAACTAGCGGAGGGGGATTACTTGGCGACCGAGGCTGTTGTGGGGAGCGATCATGGCCTTGGTTAGGTTGGGCTGGTTGCTGGGGTGGGGTACACCGGCGGTTGTTTCTGAGGGGCTCGGTTCTTTGCCTCTGCTGTGGGCGGGTGTCCGTGAACTGACCGAGACACCCTTGACGAATGAGGGTCTCGACCTGATCCTTGAGGTTGATGCAGTCATCAGTGTTATGGCCATGGTCTTGGTGGAAACGACAATATTTGGACTGGTCTTTCCGGTTGGAAGGGGTCCATGAGGGTAGGGGCCATTTGAGGGGGTAGTCCCGTTGGATCTGGTGGAGGATTTGATCCATGGGAGAATTAAGGGGCGTGTACCACTCGAACCGACCGGGCGGTCGGGCTAGTGCCGACCGGTCAACGCGAGGAGGTCGGTCGGTATAGTGGGGTGTTTGGCTGTTATACTAGGTGTTTCTGGGTTTTGAGTCTTTTCTCTTTTCTCTGGGGGTTGGGCATTAGATATTGGATCCTGCCGAGCGGCTAGTGAATCTTCGGCATTCATGTATTTTTGGGCTTTAGAGAGTAGGGCGGCCATGGAGGTCGGGGGGTTTTTGGAGAGGGAGAAGAGGAAATCGGATGATCGTAGCCCGGCCATAAAAGCCGTGAGGATGACCTTGCCATCGTTTTCCGCTACCTGCAGGGCTTCGGTGTTGAAGCGGGTAACGAAACTGCGCAGCGACTCCCCCTCGGTCTGATGGATGTTGAGGAGTTGGGTTGTAGGGCGGCGTTGGCGCTGGGCTCTAATGAAATGGCTAAGGAAGGAGTCGCTGAGATGCTAGAAAGTGGAGACAGAGTCTGCTGGTAACTGGCTGAACCACAGTCGGGCTGACCCCTTCAGTGTCACGGGGAAAGCCCAACACATGATCTCGTCAGGGAAGGCATGGAGGATCATGAGGGTATGGTAGGTCTCCAGATGGTCGACTGGGTCCGTTGTACCATCAAAAGAGTCAATGGTGGGCATCTTGAGATGCTAGAAAGTGGAGACAGAGTCTGCTGGTAACTGGCTGAACCACAGTCGGGCTGACCCCTTCAGTGTCACGGGGAAAGCCCAACACATGATCTCGTCAGGGAAGGCATGGAGGATCATGAGGGTATGGTAGGTCTCCAGATGGTCGACTGGGTCCGTTGTACCATCAAAAGAGTCAATGGTGGGCATCTTGAACTTGGTGGGCAGAGGTTTGTCCTGGATGGAGGCAACAAATGGTGAGCTTGCCGTGGTAGAGGGTTTATGCTGAATATTCTGCATGACCCCTTGGAGCTGGAGCTTCATTGCTCGGAGTTCAGTGTCCCAGAGGAGAATGTGGTCACCATTGTCAGTTAATGGGGGCTGGATGCTGCTAGCTTCCCCTTCAGGGGCTGGTGCCACGACCGAAGGGTGTGGGGGTGGAGGTGGTAGATTTACATGCCGGGGGGGGGGGGGGAGGTTGTAAACCTTCCAAGTTGGGTGGATAGGGTTGCGGAACAGTATGGCTCGGGGCTCTTTCTTGGTTGGGTGGGATATCTAGAGGTGGTGGAGAAGGCATCGGAAGGTTTCTTTGGAGTAAAGCATTTATCAAGGCCTGGTTTTGTTCGGCCATACGGTTAATGCTGTTGGTAAGCTCAATGATATACTGTGGTGGGTTGTTTGGATTGGGAGGGTCGGTTTGATGGTCGGCAGCATTATGGTGAGAAGCCATGGATCTAGTTGTGACCATACACTTGGATGGGTAAGAGGAAAAGGTTGTTAGGACAGGGTCTCCGGCGACAATGAGCACAACTGGCGTCCGGATAAGAACTGTTTCCCACAGACGGCGCCAACTGATGATACAGTTTGTCCCAGTGAATGGATCGGACTGGTCCAAGCTCCTCAAGCCCAGGTCCAAATGATCAAGCCCACCGGATAACCTGCAAACAAGTTCAACGGGGAACGGGGTAGTCCCCCAGTGAACTCTCCGACGAGCAAGTTAGGAAGAAAGGTAGAGTGTAGAGGGAGAGATTAGAGGTAAGAAAGCTTAACCTTCTTTTTGTCTTCAACGTTTGCTTATATCCTTTGGTAATCATTTCGCTGTCCCTTCCGACCTGCCCTCCTTGCCTAAAGTCTATGCTGTAGCTTACCTTGTTCAAGGTAAGGGGGTCCTGTTCCGACGGAGAGGTGTTGTCGTAATAAATGCTGTGATGGGCTGCATTAATGGTGATGCGCAGTGACAATAACTTTGCAGATCTTTGTTTGCTGATGTGGCTCGTCCTTCACCTGCCGTCTGTCTGAATGTCATTGGCTCTTTATGCCATGTTGGACTCCAGTTGTCCTGGACCTCACCAGCTGGGTTATGCATTGGGCTCCAAGTGATGGCCTTGGATTGTTCATAGTGATTCGTGGCCTTTATGGGCTTATACACGTCAAGATCAATTATGTAAAGTATTGATTTTTTCTTTAATATTATTTTTGAATTATAAATGCATATTGTATATAAGTATATAAAATTTAAATTAAATATAAATGTTTCATAAGAAAAAATTTCTTGTTAAATAAAGAAATAGAACAACTTGTCTACAGTGTAGACCATTCTGATTGGTCCAATGTGGCCACTAAAGGTCTCATCTCAATGATTCCAATAGTTCATTTTCAAAAGAGTAAAGTACAAATACATCCCTTGAAGTTTGATTAAAATACGAATCGCCTCCTGTGGTTTTGAAAATTACATTCCACCTCTCAAGGTTTTTAATTTCATAATGAATCACCCCTTTTATTAATAAATCATCAAGTCAATTAATAATTTTTAATGATATTAAAAATATGTTTCAATTAATAATTTAGGTAATTTTATTATTTTATAGGAGAGCAATTATGAATTTCATTTTTTTGGTTAATTCTGTTAAATAAAAAATTCTAATAAGGGGTATTTGTAATTTTTCAAACCACAGAGGGCAATCTATATTTTAA
Source organism: Camellia sinensis (assembly GCF_055761805.1). Lineage (NCBI taxonomy): Eukaryota > Viridiplantae > Streptophyta > Magnoliopsida > Ericales > Theaceae > Camellia > Camellia sinensis. The sequence goes on from NC_138961.1 coordinate 46,486,531, forward strand.
GCAAACCTCATGGAGTGTATTTGTAATTTACCCTTTTCTAAGCCACAACATGTAGATCATCCATTAAAAAACAGGTCAATGTAATAACTGTAAGTACGTTCGTTCATGACATTTATTTGCAAAAAAATAAAAGACAAATATTGTTTGAAAACTAGACCATCTATTTTTTGAGAAACAAATGTAATAAACTAACGTGACTATAGTTATTAGATTGACCTGATCTTTTTCATGGATGTCCTGCATGCTGTGATCTAAAAATTAAATAATTCATATCATTAAGACAGAACTCATAGTAAACCTCATGGCCCAAATAATATGGTCCAATCCATCGAACTAGAGACAAGCAGTTCCGTGAAGAAACTTGAAAATTGACAAACTCCAAATAAACCAAGTTTTTTAATAATTTACTATTATTTTTCGACTCAATTATATAGGCTATAAAAAATTGAACTACTCAAACTCTAACTTGTTTATTGATTTGATTAAAACTAATTTGAAATCAACCAGATACATAAACAAACTAAGCATACACATTTTGAAAACTTGATAAATTTTTTAAGCTAAACTCTATTTCAACATGACTTATTTATAACTATAATAAGACATTGGCTAATAAAATATTACGAGTTTTTTCTTTTTTTTGGTTCTAGGTTATACACAATTCTTGTTTATAATTTTTATAAAAACTTTAAAAATTATATTTATAAAAAAAACAATATAAATAATTTATTATATTCTAAAAATAAAAAAGTATTTTCACTTGTTTTCGAAAAACAAATGTCCATTTCTTCTCTCTCCCTACCTCTTCTTGCCATCACAAACTGTTGCCATTGAACTCTTTAATTCATTGAGTTTGTTTCCCCCATTCAGGTCGAGCCATCATCCATATCTACTGATTAACCACCTTCATCCAGTCTCTCATTTTTTATAGTTAGCAACTAAGTGTCATTGTAAATCAAAGATCACAAAACTTGCAGCGGAATAAAATGTTTAGATCATACCTGATTCGATCTAAAACCTCATGGATAAATCACGTGCTTCCAGAATCTAATCAATCAATCCAGTAGTGGGGTGATATTACAATGGTGATGTTAACACCATAAATCTGCAATTTTTATTATTATTTATTATTTATATAATTGCAGGACACGTGGCATCCTCTTATTCATTTGGAAGTTAAAAGACGTTATAGAGATAATGGAGAATATGGAGGACAAAGTGGATGAGTGGGAGGACAAAGTGGATGAGTGGAAGGACACGTGGCAAGACAAGAATGAAGATGGAAGAAATGGGTAGTTACTAAGTAGTTATTGCTGTATTTTTTCTTCTATAAATAGCCATTAATGGCTACATTGTAAGGATCCAGAATTCATAATCAAAGACACTTGATTTCAATATTTCTTGTTATTTTCCTTATCTTAGGAGTAGTTTAACATAGATTTATATTTCGAAGCATTTATTTTCAGCATTTCCATTTCGAAGCATTTTATGCACTTTCTTTTCGAAGCATTAGGAGTAGAGGTAAGTAATTATTACTTTGATTGTTCACTCAATCATCTTTCTCCGTTCCCCATTCTTCTTTTAATTTTTCTTTTCTTTACACTTGGCAATCTTGAAGTCCTCTTCGTTGAGGCAAAAGAACCGTCAACACAATCGCTTGATAATTGGCTTGAATTTAATCTGTAAGGATTTTTCAATCCTTGCTGGCACGCTCGCATTTATGATATTTTCCTTCGTAGGAAAAATAAGCCAACATTTTAGCCAACATTTTTTGGCACGCCCGGTGGGACGTCAAGTGTAATAAATGGAAAATGAATTGGATTTGTCCATTTCAAATAGTCTAGATGAAATTTATTGGCGTAAACAAGAAATTTTGGATCTTCAAGAAGAGATCCATTTTCTTGATGAAATAAATTTTCATCCCTTACAATATTATTTGGTGGAAGAACAAAGACACCATTTAATTGGAGAAATTCATCAACTTGATATGGAAATTCGCCAATGGAATGATGAGTTATCAACTCTCACTACCAAGTCTTTAACTGAGGCCTTAATGGCCGGAATTGGTGAATTTTTTCAGAATTTTTCCATGGTTAAAAATAGCAAAAGCAAAGAGTTGATTTCATCAATGGCTCGGGGGGTTCAAGAATCCGTTTTTAAAGAGCCAAATTATGAAATTAACACAACGAAAGAGCATGTTCTTGAACCAAATTTGGCTAAGAATGATGTTCCATGTATGACTCGGGGGGTCCAAAAACCAAATTTTAGAGAGTCAAGTCATGAAAATAATATATCTATGGGTGATTTTCATAAGCCATTAATGGCTAACATGGAAAAACAACCCATTTTGCCAAATAATTATGAAAACCTATTCGGCAAAAGTCATGTTTTTAAAACAAACATGGTCAAGAATAATGAACAAGCCACTGTTCATGAATTCAAAATTTTTGACATTTTTCAAAATGTCAAAAAGTATAAATTTTCATGGTCACACTATACCATGACTTTTGGTGTTCAAAATCCTTTTTGGATTTGTGGTTCACATCAAAATATAATTATGATGATGTGGTTAATAAAATTAACAAATTGTTCTTATGAGTTCGAAGCACTAAGAACAAGGGATGACCATTTAAAATGCATGAACTTGGCTAGAAAAAGCCTGTGCATTTAAATAAATGGTTGAGAATGGCTTATCTTTTCAAATTGATGGCCAGTTGTTTGTATGTACACAATCAAAGCATCGAAGATACATTCGAAGCATCAAGAATTGTTTCGAAGGTTGATTACTTCACATTCGAAGCTGTATAAAGCTTTGAAGATACATTCGAAACATCAAGAGTTGTTTCGAAGATTGATTACTTCACCTTCGAAACTGTATAAAACTTTGAAAACTTTCGAAATGTGTACATCTGTAAAATGACAATTAATTAGTTGTCGAATAATGCCTGTTTTTGGCATCATAAGTTGGCTCGAAGAACAACAGTTTTGGTGTCTTCGAAGAATTAATAATTGGTTCGAAACACAAAATTAATATTTCCATTAATTATGTGTGAACCAGAACATATAAGTTTTGAATAAACCACAATGGTTGGCCAAAAAACAGCTTCGAAAGCCGTTTTGCCATAAGTTGCTTCGAAAGCTGTTTTGCCATAATTTTGTAAGCTTCGAAGCTCTCTATCTTGCATCAACAACAGCTTCGAAGAATTTATAATGGTGGTTGTGAACCTTCGAAGCTTTGTCGAGTATTTTTGAGGATGTAATTCGTCTTTGGTCGGCTCCATCGACCTTCGAAGAATGATTTTGGTCCTTTATATCACTTTCGAAGCTTGTTACTAGTCATAATTCGAGTCATCTAGTCATAATTTCATACTCATTCGAAGCACTTTATTGGTGTTATTACATCATTCGAAGCACTTTGCTGCTTAGGTTAGTCATGTGCGTGGTTCGGCCCTTCAAAAATTCAAATAAACATCATTTTTAAGGGCCGCGGGGGGTAATGTTAACACCATAAATCTGCAATTTTTATTATTATTTATTATTTATATAATTACAGGACACGTGGCATCCTCTTATTCATTTGGAAGTTAAAAGACGTTATAGAGATAATGGAGAATATGGAGGACAAAGTGGATGAGTGGGAGGACAAAGTGGATGAGTGGAAGGACACGTGGCAAGACAAGAATGAAGATGGAAGAAATGGGTAGTTACTAAGTAGTTATTGCTGTATTTTTTCTTCTATAAATAGCCATTAATGGCTACATTGTAAGGATCCAGAATTCATAATCAAAGACACTTGATTTCAATATTTCTTGTTATTTTCCTTATCTTAGGAGTAGTTTAACATAGATTTATATTTCGAAGCATTTATTTTCAGCATTTCCATTTCGAAGCATTTTATGCACTTTCTTTTCGAAGCATAGGAGTAGAGGTAAGTAATTATTACTTTGATTGTTCACTCAATCATCTTTCTCCGTTCCCCATTCTTCTTTTAATTTTTCTTTTCTTTACACTTGGCAATCTTGAAGTCCTCTTCGTTGAGGCAAAAGAACCGTCAACACAATCGCTTGATAATTGGCTTGAATTTAATCTGTAAGGATTTTTCAATCCTTGCTGGCACGCTCGCATTTATGATATTTTCCTTCGTAGGAAAAATAAGCCAACATTTTAGCCAACAGGTGAATATCACCCACACAAACCACAGTGCAAAATGACTTGATCGTTGTTTCTTGGGAGAGAGTCAGTTTATGGGTTGAAAAACAAAAACTACGTTGTTGCTTTCTTAGGTTACCCATAACCATATATCAGATATATATTATATTATTATTATTTATCCATATCAGTTAAAACTGATAATATCTATATCCTGAGTGGTTATCCTAAATAGGTTTGAATTTAATTCAAAACCTATTTGGATAAGATCCAAATTATGTTCAAATGGTCATGCCACATGGGCGCCCATTACTAACATCTCCCACTCGCACATGAGTTGGCATGACACTGCCACATCTCTGTCTCAATCTCCCAAAAATAAACAATCTCATACTAGCCACTGCACCGTGCGACTGCTGAGAACACCTGCATGTGGGAGCTCTATACTAGAAACTCAAAATGAGCCAGCATAGAGACATCAACCCAAAAAGAACAGAAATAGTGTCTCATATACCCCAGACCCATCTAATTACACCGGTCTAAAAAACATCTCTAATCCCTCAAAAAAGAGCATGTTTGACCCTCTCAATTCTTGCAATATATTCACACTCAATTCGCCTCTCATACAGAGCGATGTGAGTTGCCGGCAGTGAATATACAACAGTGGTGTAATACTAGATGATCTTCCCTTTGCACTCATGTCATTTAGTTTAGGATTGACCGCTTTCCCAGTGATGTCCCTTAAGGCCGAATCATGCATGACCGCAGGCAACATACCAAAGTAGCAGAACATCAACCCCTTACCTTATGACATAGTCAAAAGTCACAAAAGGGTACATAAATGAAAGTCATATCAATAATGACACGTAAGACTCACACGGTGAGGAAGCAGGGATCCATTCTCTCACCTCATTACTCGGTCGCCAAGCACATATAGTATGAATACATGTTACGGTGGAGTAACTCTTCCATAAAGAGTGATGTCATACTCGATACACCGTACAGATATTAGTCTAGTCGCTTTCTAGCGCCTAACCCGAATTCTCTATTTGCTCGCCTTCTAGGCGCCTGTAGACACCCCATTTTTGACCGACCTTAAGACTCAGATGTCACTGATTGAGCGCTTGGTGATGTTGCATAATGTGCTCGTTCAGAAGTTTCAGAGTCGCGGCCGTGAGCCCTGCCTCCGGGCTTCCGAACCCTCTTCTGTGCCTTGTCTCGGTTTGCGAACCAGACTCGGTTTTCTCTGTTTCTTTCCCTGAGGGAAGGGAGAGGTCCCGTAGACCATCTCTCAATGTCTGTAGGCTACGTTTGGTGGCCGTAGGCCATTTTGCCCATTTCGGAGCTCGATTTCCGGTTTTCCAGGACCGTCAGGCCGTGTGCCTCGGTTCGGGACCGCCTAACCATCTCCGTTTGCTCTGATTTTTGGCATACTTCCTATTTGCTCCCTTTTGAGGGACACTGGGGTCCCGGAAACCCACTTCGTGGCCGAACGCCACTTTCGGTGCTTAACAGCCCATTTTCGGGATCCCGAACTGCGTGTTTTGGCCCCCGAACATTCGTTTTGCATCGGTTTTTGCTCATTTTTGGCAGGTACCTCTGTTTTATCACTAGGAAGGTCATGGAAGGGTGGAAGGCTAGTAATTTTTGCAGCAACCAGTTATATCTCCTCCGGAGCCTCCCGGCGCCCGTTTTTCCAACTTTCGGGCTAATGTTGAACACCCTAGGGTTAGTGTTGCCAACTTTCAACCACATACCTGTGATCTACACACCTTGGAGAACCCAAGAAAGTCATGGCCGGCCACTAATTGTTCTTTCCATTTTTGCCCCTCCTCTTTGAGGCTAATGTTGAATACCTTGGGGCTATTTTCTCCAACTTTGAACCACATATTTGTGATGTACACACATGGGAGGCCCCTAAAAGTTGGTGGTCGGCTACTAATGTTGCTTGACCCTTTTGAACCCCTCCTTCCGGGCTAATGTTGAACACCCTGGGGCCATTTTCTTGAACTTTTAACTACATATTTGTGATGTACACACATGGGGGAACCCTAAAAATTGGTGGTCGGCTACTAATTCTCATTGACCCTTTTGACCCTTGGCCGGCCGGCCATAATAGGTGGCCGGCCGGCCACCTGCAGCTCCAAAACTGGCCGGCCATGATCCTCATGATTGGTACTTTACAGCTGTGCACTTTTTTCCCCCAAAATATCTGTATCCGAAGGAAATATCTTGTGGGGGAAAGATTACCTCCTTTTGGCCCCACCTTTACACCCTCTTTTTTGTCCATATAACCAGCTGCAAGCATGCATTTTAGAGGTTAGAAAAATTACTCTTCAAGTCTCCATAGCCAACTCCATCTTCTTCCTTCTCAATTCTTCAAAAAACCCTAACTCCCTAACCATCATTCCTTCTACACCACCAAGCTCCACCACCACCATCTCATTTCCAGCAACAAGGAAGGATTCTTGAAGGCTAGAGAAGCTGCAAATCCATCCAAAAAGCAACAAAAGTTTGAATCTTCAAGGGTAAGTAACACTTTTACCCTTTTGAACCTTTTTCTTGATCTATTTCTAAACCCCACTTCTTTTTGGTTTCAAGCTCCGGCCCTAACTGAAAAGGGCCATCTTTTGAGCTCATCTTCACTTCTCATTAAGGGCTCAACCCTGTTTGAGCCCTCCATAATACACTTGCTTCATTGATCATCTTGTATGTCATAGTTTTGCATGCTATTTTTGACCCATGAGCAATTTATTTTCGAGCATGTTGTAAACTGATATTAGGCTTATTTTGAGCCCCTATTCAACATTGAGGAAGGGCTCAACCTTGTTTGGTGTCTCCATGTGTCACTTGTAGTTCAATCCCTTATTTGGCCCCATTTTTGCATAAATTAGTAGCCCTCTTTGCTTCTGTTTTTGGACCTTGGTCCGAACTGAAAGTGGTCTTGTTTTGGCCTATACTTCATGTTTCATTCACACTTTTTTCCTGTTTGGTGATTATTTTATATACTTCATGTTATAGCACCTTTTGAGCCTTGTTTTGCATCACATTTTTAGCATATTTTTATACTGATTTTGAGGCTGCCATTTACTGTAAATGTTCATATTTTTGGTCCATCTTCAGTGTTGTAGAAGGAAATTTTTCAGTTTGGGTTTAGCTTATACCACTTGCTTCATTACCCCTCTTTTGGCCCCTATTCTTGCATGCTATTTTTCCTTTATCTATGCTTGCTGTTTGGTCTTGTTTATAACTGTAAAAGTGCATCTTTTGGGACTGTCTAGCTTCTGTCTTTGCATTGCATGTCCATATTGTGCATATTTGGCATGGCTGTAGGCCATTTCGGATGCCTAATGTTGCATTTCGGGACATTTCCTTGCATTTCATGTCATTTCGCTTCATTTTGGGACTGTTTTCCCCCCTTATTTTGTTGCTGAAATCCCATTGGCATGCTTGCATATCATTTTTGCCATGTTTCATCACTTTTTTGCATCGCCTCGGTTTGCGTGCCCGTGTGCACGCATTTCGAGGCACTCCGTTTTTATCCGCTGGCATCCCATGTGAGTGTGGCTGAGGCTCACTCATGTTGGTATAAGCCCATTTGTCATTTCCATGCCATTTCATCACTTTTTTGCATCGCCTCGGTTTGCGTGCCCGTGTGCACGCATTTCGAGGCACTCCGTTTTTATCCGCTGGCATCCCATGTGAGTGTGGCTGAGGCTCACTCATGTTGGTATAAGCCCATTTGTCATTTCCATGCCATTTCATCACTTTTTTTGCATCGCCTCGGTTTGCGTGCCCGTGTGCACGCATTTCGAGGCACTCCTTTTTTTATCCGCCGGCATCCCATGTGAGTGTGGCTGAGGCTCACTCATGTTGGTATAAGCCCATTTGTCATTTCCATGTCATTTCATCATATCTTGCCATTGCCTCGGTTTGCATGCCCGTGTGCACGCATTTCGAGGCACCTTCTTTTTATCCGCCGGCATCCTATGTGAGTGTGGCTGAGGCTCACTCATGTTGGTATAAGCCCATATCATGTTTCCATGTCATTTGCATTGCGTATGCCATTGCCTCGGTTTGCGTGCCCGTGTGCACGCATTTCGAGGCACTTCATTTTCATCAACCAGCTTCTTATGTAAGTCTGGCTGAGGCTCTCTCATGTTAGTTTAAGTCCATGTTACATTTTCCATGCCATTTTAGCTATATTGCATTGCGTATATCATCGCCTCGGTTTGCATGCCCGCGTGCACGTATTTCGAGACACATATTATCGCCTCGGTTTGCGTGCCCGTGTGCACGCACTTCGAGGCACCTCATTTTCATTGTTTCTGTCATCACCTCGGTTTGCGTGCCCGTGTACACGCACTTCGAGGCACCTCATTTTCATAGCATTCTGCCATTTTCTCGGTTTGCGTGCCCGCGTGTACGCATTTCGAGGCATCTCATTTCATAGCATTCTGTATGTTAGGATTATATCTTAGTTGCATTTCATGCATATCATGCATATTGCATTGTGTCCGGAGTAGGAGTTAGCCCGGGCACGGGAAACGAGGTACATTTCGTACTCCGAGTGACGGAATGTGTCTCAATTCCCCAGTCACCGACACTCCGGATTATCCATGATGGAGTTAGGTTTTAGCTGTAGTTTCATGTGCATTCATCCTATATCGAGTTGTGCATTTCGACTCCTCGGCCATCATGCCTCGGTATGCGTGATTGGTGGCACGAGGATCGAGACATGCATATATCTGTGCAAATACATTGCTATGCCCCTTTCCTGCTCTCTGTTGCAGCAAAATCAGGAATCAGCAACTTTCCGGGACTTGGCACGCATTTCAAGAACAGGTGTAAACAGAGGCTAATTGGGGCATTCCGGTGGATCTCTGCGTAAGACAATCCGGACATGCATCATCCATCAGAAGCAAGGAAGTCCCTGGCCTACACGCCAGTTTTATTTGCTTTCTTAGTTAATTCTTTAATTAATTAGGATTTTGTAATATTTTGGACTGTAATATTCTTTTATTTGGGACTGTAATATTTGGACTGTATATTTATTCGGACCCTCCGAGTGAGGGCACAACTGTAATAAGTGTGGGTGAGTGTGATGTATGTCTTCCAACCCCACGTCTTTCTCCCTTTTATTTATCCGCTTTTGATGGTTAGATTAGGGCATGTTTAAATTAGCATACAGTATGACAGCATGTTTGCATCATTCATCTGTATTACATGCACCGGGCTCGGCGCATCATACTAACTGCATCGTACTTTCAATTCCAAATTGAATACATGGTATTTGTAGCATTTCATATACCATCTTAGAATAGCCGAGCCTGCTATAATTGCATTTTGCATGTGTTGCATTAGGCATTTCTGTATACTTAGGATCATGCATGATTTCTAATATAGCTTTTGTTTTGGCTTGGAGTACTTGGTAAGTTTTTATGCTTTAGCATCCTTGCATGCGTGTGAGTGTTGCCATGAATAGCATGTTTACCATGAGGCTATGCGCTTATATGATATAACTGCCTGAATGCCTGTGGGTGGAGGCTGTGTTATCTGAATTGGAGTAAATCATCAAATGTTTCAAGCCTACCTGCGGGTAGCAAAACCTCTTTCAAAAAAGACAAGCATGAAATGTTTTGTTCCAATTCGGGCGACCCGGTCTATACTTGTACGCTGTGCGCGTCACATAATAACCTAGGCTAATAACCGGTATAAGAACTCACAATGTTTTCAAAAATTGATATCATGGTTAGTAGAGGCCGGTCTATGACCGGGCGAGCGGGGGTGCTCACGAAGTGACCTTCCCCAATCGTACCCAAGTTCCCGAGCCGAGGCAACTTTGGTGATGACGGACACGTGGCCTTTTGGCACCGAGTTAGGGTTTCCTAAATTTCCCAAAATAAAATATTTAGGTGGCGACTCTGTATCTGGCAAAGCAGTCCATGTTTGGCACTTCTTTCAAAAATCTGTTTTCTCAAAAACGATTTGCCGGATTTGGACTCTTTGGTTCAGACTTAGAACCGTGACTACGAAAAGTCGAGTCCGAGCTGTGGCGAGGTCCCCCGCGGGCTTGTTACAGCGCCAAATGAGATCTCGTATCTGGCTAATCATAACAGGCACAACATGGAAAGTGGGTACTAACATCCATGTTTGGTCCTTAACACGACCTCATCTTGGTTATAACCAAGGCGACATACATAGTGGATGATTTAAGCCTCTCTTGGCTCCAAATAAAATAAACCACCAGTCTCATCCTTGCTCGCTCCCAAGCGTCAATGGCGATTGCTCGTGTGAGTGAGCCAATCTTGCCTGCTGACATCATCATTTGCTAATCATTATGACACAAACCGTAATAGTGTCAACATCCCATCATCTCAAAATAAGTGACCGATTTTTAAAAAAAAAATTGACCACAACTTGCGCAATTATAGATTCCAAACATAAGCCTTATCAGCACCTCTTGCGATAAGTATATACAACGGAATCCACCATGTGCGCCTCACATGAAATGATTTAAGATCACTACCTCTTGCGCAATAACCTCTCTAAAGATATTTTTGGTGACCAATTTGCGTTCATTCTTAATGCGCCCAACTAGCGCAGATGCGCCCAACTAGCGCATTGAATTTTACAAGGAGCAAATTAATATGCTTCTAATAAAGCATTTTATCCACAGTCTAATGAGCAAGGTCAATGTCTAAACAACTCAGTTAACCATTTATCAAAGATAAAACTTATCATGCCGAATACGCCCACATAGCGTACTTTAGTGTAACAACCCTCATACTGTTTACTGATTAATGACTGAATGATTACCGTTAATCATTGATTACTGCGAAATGGAACTGATAACTGACTGAAATTGAAACTGAATTGACTGAGTATATGTTAGTTAATTGCATTCTATCTGTTTAATTGTCTGATTATCTGTTCATGTTTATATGTTTAAACTGCTAATTGAAGGCCTTACCGACGGCCGAATCCGAAAACGATTAGTGTTCTATGATCCTTAGAATTAAGGTGATTTTATAGTATAATTATCTGAAAATTGATTGGGTATGATTAAATTAGATTAAAATAAGCCAATTAAAGAGTTTGCCATATTTACCATTTTGCCACTATCTCATATACACACACTTGAGCCTTTTACACTCCACGTATGTGATCAAACTAAACATTTCTTCTCCTCTTCTTGCCTCAACCGACCCAAGCTAGAGAGTGAGAGAGAGTTGAGTTGTTCTTGAGAGATTTGCTTGATCTTGCTTGGAATTGAAGTGTATTTGCATATTTGAGCTCCCTTCTTGAACTACAAGACTAAAGGTAGCTCCATTGTCTTCTTGTCCATGTTTTGAGTTGATTGTTGCATGGTCCATGTTAGATTGTAGAGCTAAGTCATGATTTGGGTCATTAATGGTGAATTGAAGCTTAAGTGTTGCATGCATGTACATATATTGAAGTTTTGAGGTTGTGGTTCATCATACCTCACATGCATGTCCATCTTTTGGTCATACTCCATGAGTTCATCTTGTTTTTGAAGGCTTGAGCTCTCTTGAAACAGCATTAAAGCTTTGAAAATGATTTAAGATCATGCATGTCATGTTTGAAGATTGTTCTTGGAAAATGATTTGAAATTGGTTTGAAATTGGGTTTGAATTAAACACCCTTGGGCTTTGATTTCTCAAATTGGGCTTTAAAACATGTTATTCTATACGTTTATAGATGTTTTCTGGAAATTTAGCCCAAGAGGTCGAGTTTTGATGCTTTTGAACTTGAGTTTGAGCTTGGAGGTGCAATCTGGGTTTTCCAGATTTCGCACTTCCGCTCGAGCGGGGAAATTTACGCTCGAGCGTGGAATCCGAGCAACCAGCATCTCTCTGCACTGTTTTGCAGTCCGCTCGAGCGGAGTATTGGGCGCTCGAGCGGAGTCATGTCTCAAGCTCGAGCGGGCGTCGAGCGGAGATTTCACCCATCCAGTACTTTTACAGTACGCTCGAGCGGGAAAGTTTGCGCTCGAGCGTGTACCTTTGTTTGCCTGTACGCTCGAGCGGGGAAACCTGAGCTCGAGCGGGACTCTGTTTTTCTGAAAATCCTGAACATGCTTTTAAATGTACATCTGTGCATCCTCATCCCATTCTAGGCATTCTTAGGCCTAGTTTAAGGCATCTTGTTGAGGATATAGATGTAGAACACACCGAGGAATTAGGGATTAAGTTATTATATTTCCCAACTGTATAGCTTAGTGTGTGTTCAACCTGTGAACTGTGTAGGGTTGGCAACTGGGGAGACACGCTCTAGCATACTGTAGCCCAGAACTCTGTGAGTAACGATTGTGTAAAGATATGTTCAACTGATATCTTTTGAATACTGAACTGAACTGTTTACTGAACTGGTATTACTGAATGAATGTATGTCCTTTATTTCTGAACTGTACTGTGGCATCCTTAGTACCTACGGTTTACTGTTACTGTTACTGTTACAGAGATCTCTGTCGGTTCCCTCGTGGAACCACTACTGTTTACTGACTGATGGCCATCATTACTGTTCGGTCTTTTAAGACCTACTGTTACTGTTATGCTAATGGATGTACCACATATGACTGTTTACTGTACTGAACAACTGAAATACTGATTGAATTGAACTGTTTTCATTACTGTAAGGACATTCATTCTAAACCCCTTTACGCTTTATGTTATTCACTGGGCTTTAGCTCACTGCTCATATATATATGTAGGTGTACAGGCACCAGAACGGAGCTAGGAGCGTCAGGGTAACTCCAGTTTTGTCAAGCCAGCCTTTGTGCCTCACTGCGAGGTTCCGAGTTGCCATGCTATGGCATGGGGGTGTTTTGTTTGTTTTCCCCCGCCTGTCTTCTGTACTGTCTAACTGCTCTGTATAGACTGACTGTTTACCGTACTGTTACCAAGGGATTAGGTCCCTGTACTGTGTGACTGTAAACTTTGTATAGACCGTACTGTTTTGTACAGACGGAATGTTTTCTGTACCGCTATCTAGGGTTGAGTCCCTAGATTGAATGAATGTCAATATTGTACATACTGTTCTGTACTGTTTATGTATAAATGCATGGAAAATCTTTTGCATACAGACTGTCACAGCTCATTGGACATTGTTTAATTACTGTATTGGCTTCCGCCAGGCCCTGTACTCTGTTTTACTGTATTACTGTTAAGCAGGCCTTCGGTAATCTCGGATTACTGGCCGGTTACGGTGCTAAACCCATAGGGCCGGGTTTGGGTCGTGACAGAGTGGTATCAGAGCGATACTTATCACGAGTTATACCGCACACACGTGTCCAAATGAGCTATAGGGTGTCCTAGAAAAGTTATTAGGGCATCTCATGAACTTGAAAAGTGTGTGGTTATGTTATGACTGAAGATCTGCTAATGTGTTAAACTGGTAAACAAATGACTGCTTATGTTTAAAACTGTTATAACTGCTTATAGTGAAATGGACAATGCAAATGAACCTGAGTCCTCATCTACTGAGGCAAGAATGGAAAGAATGGAAAGAATGATGGAACTGATAACTGCTAGACTTGAACAACAACAGAACCAACCGCCCCCACCTCCTCCTCCGGTTCGGCCGGAACCTAATGCGAATGTGGATGATGGGGATATTATTGCTCTCACCCATAAATTCAGCAAGATGAAACCGCCATCCTTTCAGGGAGGCCTCGAACCGTTAAAGGCTGAAGCTTGGGTGCTTGAAACAGAAAAACTATTTGAAGTGTTTCCGTGCTCAGAAGCAAATAAAGTATTGTTAGCTACCTTCACCCTACAAGAAGAGGCTAGAAGGTGGTGGATGTTGATCCGTGACTCAAATACTGTTATGACATGGGCTCAGTTCAAGGAGTCCTTCTTTGAAAAGTATTTCCCTCAGTGTGTTAGGGATAGGAAAGTGACTGAATTTGAACAGTTGAAGCAGGGCACAATGTCCGTTGCAGAATATGAAACCAAATTTACTGAACTTGCCCGTTATGCACCGCATATGGTGGATACTGAGTATAAGAAGGCCAGAAAATTTGAAGGTGGCCTTAATGTGGCAATACTTGACCGGATAAATGTTTTGAAGTTACCGACTTTTGTGGGTGTTCTCGACCGGGCATTGATGGCCGAGTCGAACATTGCAGCGGTGAAACAATCTGAAACACCAACAACTGAATGGCATGGAAAAAGGCAGGGTTTCAAATTCAAGAAAGGCAAGCACAACCCAGCCAACAAGAAACAGAATACGGGGACAACAACTAGCCCCAGTCAAGGGAGTGGATTCATACCACCCTGTCCTGAGTGTGGCAAGAAGCACAAGGGGGTCTGCTATAGAATATCTGGAGCCTGTTACAGGTGTGGCAAGGTGGGCCACATGGTTAAAGACTGCCCCTCTACTCCTCAAGGCAATAGCAAAGCTGCAGCCAGCGGCGCAGCATCAAATGCTCCACCAAAGCCTAACCCTAAAGCTGCCGGGAAAGAGCCTGTGAGGCAAGGCCGAGTGTTCGCACTAGTACCGGGAGATGTGCAGAATACCGAGACCGTTGTGTCAGGTATTCTCTCTATCTGTACTCAAAATGCATATGTACTGATTGATTCGGGGTCTACACATTCTTATGTATCGCATGCTTTCTCACGGAAATTGAATAGACCCTTAGAACCTATGAACTATCTGCTAGCCGTATCATCACCCGTAGGAGGGTCCATGACATGTGCTTATATGTACCCTGCATGTGAAATCATTGTTGGGGATATGCATCTGTTTATTGATTTACTGCCATTGAACATTGATCATTTTGACGTAATATTGGGGATGGATTGGTTACAAAAATATCATGCCACCATTGACTGTGTGACCAAGCAAGTTGTTTTCCGTCCACCTGGTTTGCCTGAATTTGTGTTTAATGGGAATGGAGTAGTACCTCCTCCGTATTTGATTTCATCTGTGAAGGCTGTTAAACTAATTAGAAAGGGATGTAAAGGATATCTGTGTTCTGTACTGACTGTGTCTACTGATAATAGTGATAAAACTGATGTGAATTGTATTCCTATAGTCAGGGAATTCCCAGATGTATTTCCAGATGATCTGCCAGGGGATTTGATTGACAGGGAAATTGAATTTACCGTTGATGTGATTCCGGGAACACAGCCAGCTTCGAAAGCTCCTTACCGAATGGCTCCAACTGAACTGAAGGAGTTGAAAGTACAACTGCAAGAACTGTTAGATAAAAAGTTCATCAGACCCAGTACCTCACCATGGGGTGCACCAGTTTTGTTTGTAAAGAAGAAAGATGGCTCACTGAGACTGTGCATTGACTACCGTGAACTGAATAAGGTAACTGTAAAGAACAAATACCCATTACCGCGTATTGATGACCTGTTTGATCAGTTACAGGGTGCTAAAGTATTTTCCAAGATTGATCTCAGATCCGGATACCATCAGTTGAAGGTTAAACCGGAAGACATTGATAAAACTGCTTTTAGAACAAGGTATGGACACTACGAATTTTTGGTTATGCCTTTTGGAGTCACGAATGCCCCTGCTGCCTTTATGGACCTTATGAACAGAATTTTTAAACCATACCTTGATGACTTTATCGTTGTATTTATCGATGACATATTGATTTACTCCAAAAGTGTAGAACAACATGAACATCATCTGAGACTTGCCCTGCAAACCTTAAGAGAACAGAAACTGTATGCTAAACTGTCTAAATGTGAATTTTGGCTTGACCATGTTATGTTTTTGGGGCATGTTGTTAGCAAAGATGGAATTTCTGTTGATCCACAGAAAATTGAAGCTGTAGTGAACTGGCCTAGACCAACAAATGTGACTGAAGTCCGAAGCTTTTTGGGATTGGCTGGATATTACAGAAGATTTGTCAAAGATTTCTCCAAAATTGCCCTACCACTGACACAGTTAACACAAAAGGGGACATCATTTGACTGGACTGACCAAAGGAAATCTGCCTTCCAGGAGTTGAAAACTCGATTAGTGACCGCACCAGTTCTTACCTTACCTTCAGGTACGGATGGTTATACTGTATTTAGTGATGCTTCTCATAAGGGTCTGGGGTGTGTTTTAATGCAGAATGGGAAAGTTATTGCTTATGCTTCCCGACAACTGAGACCACATGAAAAGAACTACCCAACCCATGATCTGGAACTTGCTGCAGTAGTATTTGCACTGAAAATCTGGCGTCACTATCTGTATGGGGTGACATGTGAAGTGTACACCGACCACAAGAGCTTAAAGTATTTCTTCACACAGAAAGAACTGAACATGAGACAGCGGAGATGGCTGGAACTGATTAAAGATTATGACCTACAGATACTGTATCATCCGGGAAAAGCCAATACCGTTGCCGATGCATTGAGCCGGAAATCGATCGGAAACTTAGCATGTTTGCTTACCGGACAGAAAGAGTTGCTTTGTGACCTTGAAAAATCTGAAATAGAAATTGTTTTGAGAGAACGAGGTGGAACCTTAGCTGCTATTTCTGCTCAACCAGCACTGATTGAAGAGATTAAAGAGAAACAGCAACTGGATGATTTCTTGAAGAAGATCATCGAGGAAAGAGAATCTAAACCGAGACCGGGATTCAAATTCGAGAACAATGTACTGAAATTTCAAGAAAGACTGTGTGTACCAAATGATACTGAACTGAAAAGAAGAGTCCTGCAAGAAGGCCACAATTCGAAATTGTCTATCCACCCGGGGAATACGAAAATGTACCAAGATCTGAAACAGAATTTCTGGTGGCCGGGAATGAAGAAAGAAATTGCTGATTTTGTATCCAAATGTCTTCATTGCCAACAGGTCAAAGCTGAACATCAACGACCTGCCGGACTATTGCAACCCCTACCCATACCAGAGTGGAAATGGGAGCATATCACGATGGATTTTATCGTTGGATTACCTCGCTCCAGAAAAGGTATGGATTCCATTTGGGTTATTGTTGATAGACTAACCAAATCTGCTCACTTCTTACCTGTCAAGACGATTTATAATGCGGACAAATTGGCTGTC
The DNA here is from genome assembly GCF_055761805.1 of Camellia sinensis. NCBI lineage: Eukaryota > Viridiplantae > Streptophyta > Magnoliopsida > Ericales > Theaceae > Camellia > Camellia sinensis. Next base: position 46,503,715 of record NC_138961.1, read on the forward strand.
ATCTATATTGATGAAATTGTTAGACTGCATGGAGTGCCTGTGTCTATTGTTTCTGACAGGGATTCGAAGTTTACATCGAGGTTTTGGCAAAGCCTACAGACGACACTGGGTACTGAACTGAGACTGAGTAGTGCCTACCATCCTCAGACAGATGGACAGTCAGAAAGGACCATCCAAACTCTGGAGGATTTACTGAGAATGTGTGTCCTTGATTTTCATGGAGACTGGGAAAGTCATCTGCCATTAGTTGAATTCGCCTACAACAATAGCTACCATTCGAGTATTGGTATGGCGCCTTTCGAGGCATTGTATGGCAGAAAATGTAGATCTCCGATTTGCTGGGCAGAAGTTGGAGATGGGCCGTTGCTTGGGCCCGAGATTGTGTATGAAACAACTGAAAAAGTGAAACTGATACAGCAAAGACTGAAAACTGCACAGAGTAGACAGAAAAGTTATGCAGATGTCAGAAGACGGGACAGAGAGTATGAAGTGGGTGATCACGTTTTTGTGAAAGTGACACCAATGAAAGGCCAGACTCGTTTTGGAGTCAAAGGCAAGTTAGCACCGAGATACGTCGGACCATATGAGATCATTGAGAAAATCAATCCGGTGGCGTATCAAGTTGCGCTCCCTCCTGAAATGGAGCATATGCATAACGTCTTCCACATCTCTATGTTGAGAGACTACCTTCGGGATCCTTTCCATGTAATAGAGCCTACTCGTGTAGTGCTGAGTGATGACTACACTTACGAGGAACGGCCTATACAGATTGTTAACAGACGGATCAAGAAACTGAGGAACAAAGAGATCCCGCTAGTGAAAGTTGACTGGCAGAACCATGGTGGTGTGTATGCCACTTGGGAAAGGGAAGATGACATGGCCAAACGATATCCTGAACTGTTTCCACTGAATCCTGTTTTCTTCCAGAATGAAGGTAACTCGAGTTTAGAGGACTAAACTCTTTATAAGGAGGGGAGACTGTAACAACCCTCATACTGTTTACTGATTAATGACTGAATGATTACCGTTAATCATTGATTACTGCGAAATGGAACTGATAACTGACTGAAATTGAAACTGAATTGACTGAGTATATGTTAGTTAATTGCATTCTATCTGTTTAATTGTCTGATTATCTGTTCATGTTTATATGTTTAAACTGCTAATTGAAGGCCTTACCGACGGCCGAATCCGAAAACGATTAGTGTTCTATGATCCTTAGAATTAAGGTGATTTTATAGTATAATTATCTGAAAATTGATTGGGTATGATTAAATTAGATTAAAATAAGCCAATTAAAGAGTTTGCCATATTTACCATTTTGCCACTATCTCATATACACACACTTGAGCCTTTTACACTCCACGTATGTGATCAAACTAAACATTTCTTCTCCTCTTCTTGCCTCAACCGACCCAAGCTAGAGAGTGAGAGAGAGTTGAGTTGTTCTTGAGAGATTTGCTTGATCTTGCTTGGAATTGAAGTGTATTTGCATATTTGAGCTCCCTTCTTGAACTACAAGACTAAAGGTAGCTCCATTGTCTTCTTGTCCATGTTTTGAGTTGATTGTTGCATGGTCCATGTTAGATTGTAGAGCTAAGTCATGATTTGGGTCATTAATGGTGAATTGAAGCTTAAGTGTTGCATGCATGTACATATATTGAAGTTTTGAGGTTGTGGTTCATCATACCTCACATGCATGTCCATCTTTTGGTCATACTCCATGAGTTCATCTTGTTTTTGAAGGCTTGAGCTCTCTTGAAACAGCATTAAAGCTTTGAAAATGATTTAAGATCATGCATGTCATGTTTGAAGATTGTTCTTGGAAAATGATTTGAAATTGGTTTGAAATTGGGTTTGAATTAAACACCCTTGGGCTTTGATTTCTCAAATTGGGCTTTAAAACATGTTATTCTATACGTTTATAGATGTTTTCTGGAAATTTAGCCCAAGAGGTCGAGTTTTGATGCTTTTGAACTTGAGTTTGAGCTTGGAGGTGCAATCTGGGTTTTCCAGATTTCGCACTTCCGCTCGAGCGGGGAAATTTACGCTCGAGCGTGGAATCCGAGCAACCAGCATCTCTCTGCACTGTTTTGCAGTCCGCTCGAGCGGAGTATTGGGCGCTCGAGCGGAGTCATGTCTCAAGCTCGAGCGGGCATCGAGCGGAGATTTCACCCATCCAGTACTTTTACAGTACGCTCGAGCGGGAAAGTTTGCGCTCGAGCGTGTACCTTTGTTTGCCTGTACGCTCGAGCGGGGAAACCTGAGCTCGAGCGGGACTCTGTTTTTCTGAAAATCCTGAACATGCTTTTAAATGTACATCTGTGCATCCTCATCCCATTCTAGGCATTCTTAGGCCTAGTTTAAGGCATCTTGTTGAGGATATAGATGTAGAACACACCGAGGAATTAGGGATTAAGTTATTATATTTCCCAACTGTATAGCTTAGTGTGTGTTCAACCTGTGAACTGTGTAGGGTTGGCAACTGGGGAGACACGCTCTAGCATACTGTAGCCCAGAACTCTGTGAGTAACGATTGTGTAAAGATATGTTCAACTGATATCTTTTGAATACTGAACTGAACTGTTTACTGAACTGGTATTACTGAATGAATGTATGTCCTTTATTTCTGAACTGTACTGTGGCATCCTTAGTACCTACGGTTTACTGTTACTGTTACTGTTACAGAGATCTCTGTCGGTTCCCTCGTGGAACCACTACTGTTTACTGACTGATGGCCATCATTACTGTTCGGTCTTTTAAGACCTACTGTTACTGTTATGCTAATGGATGTACCACATATGACTGTTTACTGTACTGAACAACTGAAATACTGATTGAATTGAACTGTTTTCATTACTGTAAGGACATTCATTCTAAACCCCTTTACGCTTTATGTTATTCACTGGGCTTTAGCTCACTGCTCATATATATATGTAGGTGTACAGGCACCAGAACGGAGCTAGGAGCGTCAGGGTAACTCCAGTTTTGTCAAGCCAGCCTTTGTGCCTCACTGCGAGGTTCCGAGTTGCCATGCTATGGCATGGGGGTGTTTTGTTTGTTTTCCCCCGCCTGTCTTCTGTACTGTCTAACTGCTCTGTATAGACTGACTGTTTACCGTACTGTTACCAAGGGATTAGGTCCCTGTACTGTGTGACTGTAAACTTTGTATAGACCGTACTGTTTTGTACAGACGGAATGTTTTCTGTACCGCTATCTAGGGTTGAGTCCCTAGATTGAATGAATGTCAATATTGTACATACTATTCTGTACTGTTTATGTATAAATGCATGGAAAATCTTTTGCATACAGACTGTCACAGCTCATTGGACATTGTTTAATTACTGTATTGGCTTCCGCCAGGCCCTGTACTCTGTTTTACTGTATTACTGTTAAGCAGGCCTTCGGTAATCTCGGATTACTGGCCGGTTACGGTGCTAAACCCATAGGGCCGGGTTTGGGTCGTGACATTTAGGCTCCCACAACAAAGGAAAAATCAAGGAATATAGGTCATCTGTTTCTCCCAAAGACAATCTGAGGATTCACTCAATAGCTAAGGCTTTGGCTTTTACCGATAGGTAAGTCAATGGGTTTGCAATTTTGCATCTAGAATCGTTCTAGGATATTCCTTATGTAAGTCATCGAAGACAAACCGAGAATTTTCCTAAAACAATCCCTAAGGATCGTACATCCGAGCATATGAATTACATCACCCATGTCCATCATATCTAAAATGGAGGACTGCCCACCCTAGGTGGCGACAACCTTATAAATTCCTGGCTCATAATGACTAAGTAAGGAAAAACTTCTTTTGGACCATTGATCATGCCTCAGTGGTCTTCATCGATCATCGTTGCCCTATCATGGCTTGACGAAATCTAAGAACCACTGTTTGGATAACTGCTTTAGGCTGTAAAAGATTTATTGGAACTAGCAACCTTTTTGCGCTCCTAACTTTTCACCATAAAAGCAGAAGGTAAATCCCTACGGATCTACTTATCCAATTCTCTAATGAGAAATCGGGTCACAATGTCCACAAATCAATGTTCCGAACTTATGTCAATTATAGCCTAAGTCAAAATAACCTCACTCCCCAGGAGGAAGTCTTCTCATGGTCTACACTTTCCTCAATGGTGCGACCATTCGGTATCTAGCGAGCCTTATGCCTCAACAATGACTATCCAAATTACGCATAACTTTATAACAGTTTTGCGTCATAATGGAAAGTCAACCAAATTATAAAAATGGTTAATCCTCAAAGACTTTTTCTTAAACTGCGCAACATTGATCCACTTTTTAAAAACAGGGGACTAGAGCCTTTGGCATTATCCTAGGCTCTTTATCATCTTGCGGAGCAATCATGAATGTTTCCCTCTCAATCACCCAGTGATGACGTGGAAAATTTTCACATTTGCTACCACGCAACTAAGAATGTAGAGTATTCTGCTCTAATGGAGTAATCCATTAGTAGACACATCGCTCCCACTGTCCCTAGGATATTAGAAATTTCTTTCCATTCTCAACTAGGCTACATAGAGCGCTATGCTTAGAATTCTCCATCTTATAGAGTTCCAAAAACTCTATTCACGTCACCTTTACTAATAAAACTTTATGTGACTTAGTTACACTACGACAAAGCTGCTTACCTATATGCACATGACCCGGAGGGTTTGCATGACCGCATACAATAATGCGCCACACGACCTTTTGTGTTTACAAGACAGCATACAATAATGCGCTATAGAACCCTAGGTCTTAACTTCACAATCTTATGAGAAGTAGAATAAAGATAAGCTGCTTAATGGTTACAGATCGCCCATAGATGGCTCTCTGCTAACCCATTACTCAAAATGGAGTGTAAAATCTGATATGGAGGGCACTTAGTTAGGGATATAGGCAATAAACTAGTGCAATTCCCAATTGGGAAACATTTTGCGCCATTATCTACCTAACATTAACAATATTTAATTCCTTATCTCTACTACACCAGTGTGTTGTTGAGTACTAGGAATAATCAATTTTCTAAGCATCCATCTCTCTTCACAGAGTTTTTCTGAAAAAATAACTCAAATAGATACTCGCCACCTTGGTCAAAACTAAAAGCACAAAAAACTCTTATCTAATTGATCTCGACCTCATATGTGCAATGTCAAAAATCGTCTCTAAACTTTTGACTTATGGGAGATCAAATAGTCTTGACTCAGATGCGTATCGTAATCTATAAATGTGTCGAGATTGAGGCTTAGCTATCATACCCTCACACATATCTAGTCACAAAATATCATAGTGGACTAAATGCGCCAAAACAAATGACCTTCTGCGGCTTTCCTACTTACTTGTGCGCACCCATTGCGAACAAAGTTACACATTTACATGAGAGCAGGATGTCATAAGCGAGTGGGCCCGAGAAGGCCTACTCAAACCATCGTGTCATCATCTCATTAATGTGATTAAGTATAATAAGCCACTGGTTCATGACCAATGTCATAAACGAATTCCAATCATCTTAATGTGTGAGTTCTCGAAGACAAGTTTTAAAGGTTTAGGCCCAACTAGGTAATGACTCACGACTAAGTCATATTCACTAGATCATAAAAAGGATGTCATGGAGATATCAACTGCGCCTAAGTCACAAATTTAACTAGTAAGTGCTAATCCCCTGCACCTTCAAGTCAATTTTATTCTCCATACACTTTACTACATCTAGTTGAAAGATGACGATACTCCTGTTGCCATCTCTATTTCTCGCTTCATAGTTACTTGCAATTAATTCTACTATCCATAAGAAGGAGAGAATAAGCTATCAACTATGATAGCTCCTGAAGTAACTTAAGCGCGAATTAGGCTAAAGAGTCTAATTCTACACAATGCTCTTACAAGCGATGCGTTAAATTCTTAGAGTCATAACAACCTTGTCAGCCTTAACCTTTTCATTACTATGCTGCAACGTTTGCGCTTAGTGGTAAATGTTATTCAAAACGTTAGCCTAGTAAAGGAATCACACAAAGAAGCACCTCATCCATGTTTCACACTCAAGTGTGGAAACAGTAAGTGTCCACACTTAGACAAGTTGGCAATGCTAATAGATTTTGCAGCCACTAAGCGCCAATCTTTTCACTCAGTGTTAATAGATTTTGCAGCTTCTAAGCGCTAATCTTTTAACTTCACGTGATATTTCAACGCACACTATTATAGTGCATGAAATTTCGCTCAATCCACTCCCAATAATTGGGTAGAGAGCAAAACACTGCTCGTACTACACTTAATGACTAATTTATTTAAGCTTGCATTTCTTGGATGACGTGACTCTTGAATGTTACTTCATCCAATGATGTAACATTATTTACAAGTCAAATTACAAAGTCAATCCGCGTAGCTCATTAGTCAAGATCATATACAGATCTATTGAGGGCTTACTAATTTCATAACTCCAAAACTCGCCAACCAAAACTATGTAGCGTGCCGCTAACTATAACGCACACATTAGTTTTTATTGTGCCAAACAAGGCAACAAAAACACGGCGACTTTGAGTCATGTTTCCTTACTTTGGCTCAATTAAGGTTTGACCTAAAGTCTCCAAGACTTTTGCTCATCTAAAGAATGAGATTAGTTTGTTCACATTTGAACATCTCTACTAAGTCTAGGTCAACCAAATTAACTTCCATAAGCTAAATCAATTTAGAGAGAAATTCGCATTGGGATTAATTTGATTAGCATAACATAATTTTGCCGCAAAAATCTAAATTAAATAGTGACAATATTACACAAGTCGCAAGATCGAAAATCCGCTATGCTCGTAATCATCTCTTGCACCACAAGTGACAATTATCCAAAATTTAGTTTAATTTATGCGCAAAATATTGGTTTTCGGGAGTTAATCTACAAAGATTTCTCTCAACCGAATAACCTCCCACTGACTATGGCATATACAAAGCATGATAAATTCCATACAATAGCATTTTAATGCAAATCTACAAATAACTCATGCTATATTTATTTAATAATGGAATTCTAATAAATAAATAAATAATCATGCTCTTCTAATTACAACATATTACAAATCCAAAAAAAATATGCTGTATTCAATATTCAGATTATGCCATAATTAAAGTGTACATCATTTTGAAATTTTCTGGAATTTTTCTGAAATATTCTGGAATTTTCTGGTATTTTCTGGAATTTTAAATAACTAATTAAACACACATAAAATTAGAAATAAAAAATCCAGAAACTAGTAAACAGAAACAATATTCAGATTATGCCATAATTAAAATGTACATTGTTCTGAAATATTCTGAAATTTTTCTGAAATATTCTGGAATTTTAAATGACTAATAAATACACATAAAATTAGAAATAAAAAATCCAGAAACTGATAAAATGAGACAATATTACCAGTAAATAATAAAACCTTTCAGAAGTCTACAATAAATATTTCAGCCCCAGAAAATTATTTATGCAATACCAGAAGCAGTTTAAAGCACAAAACATGAATTATTAACACAGGAAAAAATAATTTATATTTTCTGAAAATTTTCAAAATTTTACAGAATGTAGAAAAATTAATTCTGAGTCTAAGGGTACCAACCATGCTTAAAACAAAGCTATAACGAATAAATTATGGCCAATTAACACAATTCAGAATTAAAAAACAAACAAACAGAGCCTTAGAGCCAAGCCAGGTGGAAAAAACGGCTTGGTTCGGCTCGGCTCGGCGCCGCTCAGCGCAACTCGGCGCGAGTCGGCTCAAGGAGCGGCTCGGCGCGCGGCTCAGCCGCGGCTCGGCGCTCGGCTCCAGCCCTCGGCTCGGCGCGCGTGCGAGCGCGGACGGCGCGCGTGCGTGGACAGCGCCGCCGACGCGCGCGTGATGGCGCGTGCAGGCGCGTTAGCAGGGCATCCGGCGCGTGGTGGCGCGTGGTGGCGCGTGGCACCGCTGGGAGGCGTCATACAGCGCGTGTATCACACGCGCCGCCTTCCCGGGTGTTTTCTGGTCCGATTTTTATACTGCCGGACTCCTTTTTTCAAAATAAAACCGTTTATGGTCTTAAAAAAGACATTAATGATCATAAAAATGAAATATTTTGGATCTCCACATCTTTTATAAATATACACATGATAAAAGAAAGCACGAAAATATCCATCAATGGCTCTGATACCAATGTAAATCAAAGATCACAAAACTTGCAGCGGAATAAAATGTTTAGATCATACCTGATTCGATCTAAAACCTCATGGATAAATCACGTGCTTCCAGAATCTAATTAATCAATCCCAGTAGTGGGGTGATATTACAATGGTGAATATCACCCACACAAACCACAGTGCAAAATGACTTGATCGTTGTTTCTTGGGAGAGAGTCAGTTTATGGGTTGAAAAACAAAAACTACGTTGTTGCTTTCTTAGGTTACCCATAACCATATATCAGATATATATTATATTATTATTATTTATCCATATCAGTTAAAACTGATAATATCTATATCCTGAGTGGTTATCCTAAATAGGTTTGAATTTAATTCAAAACCTATTTGGATAAGATCCAAATTATGTTCAAATGGTCATGTCACATGGGCGCCCATTACTAACAGTCATTAATAAGAGTAGTCATTAATAACACACAAGAATAACCACACCTAGAGCTACTATACAACTTAAGCCTCTTATTGAATGATTGGTTGTGGATTCACTTAGTAGTCATCCCATTGTTCAGCCAATGCCACATCAACAACAATCTCAAACATTTTTATCCCAAGAGGTGAGCAATCATTCAATCAGACAATACAAGACCTTATTAATTAAAATACTTATTTTTATTAAATGTAGGTTCGCCTTTTAAAGAAAGAGAAGAAGGAGAAGATCTAACAAGGCAAAAGTACCTACACCGTTAGTTTTTAATTTCTTTTCTAAATCTATTATGACATGATGTGATTTGGTGTTGAATTTTTAAAAGATTACGAAATGTTATCTTCAATTCTAATTTAAAAAGTTTATGTGCATGTCAAAAATATCATACATGTGCATTGGGAAATTTTGTACATGAGCACCTTTTACATGCAGCAAGTATTGGTTTTCTGGGATGTTTTTTTCATTCCATTCCATTTTTGTACTTAAATCTTATTGCTTTATAATGCCAAGCCTTTTTCTTACTACTATGCTATATGAGCCTAAGCCTTGCATAGGAAAACCTTAATTGCGCAAATCTATCACAACTACCAGAATTTTGGCTCTAGTATCCCCTGATTGGTTTGTACTACTTCATTTGTGTTATGTTAATTTGAAATCTAAATTTGATTACCTTGTAAAAAGACGAGATAGTACACTTTCCATTTGTATCCTATTGAAACCCTTTTACCAAAGAGCTTCTGAAGCAGAGGTTCGACAACCCACAATCTCAATCCAATCCAATCCGATCAAATCAAAATACTTCTATATACATATATATAGATATATCATATACATTGTTCTTCATGTAATTCTTGGTTTAGATTATTATATGCAATAGTTTATGCTATAATCTTTGCTTGCTGAGCCATATTTTATTGGGTTTTTGGTTTATTTTTGTGTCTGATAATTTGTGGGTCTAGGTTTCTGTGCAATTTTGATGTATTTTGGTTCTTGCTTACTTCAGTGGTCTAGCAATTTTTCATTTTTGGCATGTTTGTATTGTTTAGCTTTGATTGATTTATATGTTTGATCAACTATTCCTTGGACTAAACATAGACTCATCACACTTAGACAAACCACAAATTCAATCTAACCAAAACAATTCTTTATACATATATAGATATCGTTTACATTGGTCGTGTAATTCTTGGTTTAGATTATGACATGCAATGGTTCGTAGGTTTAGGATTTTTACAGAGTGTTGATGAATTTGGTTTGTTTTTATCTTCGTTGCTCTTCTTTAGTGGTCTAACCATTTTTCATTTTGGCATATTTATATTGTTTCTCTTTTGATTGATGAAGAATTTATTTTCCAGTTTTTTATTTATTAATGCCAATGATGCAGAATGTAACTACCTGCTGACTTTTTTCTTTGTTTCTTTGTTATCAGCTGTGGAGGAGCGCTCATAGAACTCCCAAGCAACCTAGATCTTTTGGATGATATTTCCTTTGTGAAGTTGGGCCTGGTGGATGATATTTCCTTTGTGAACTTCCAAGCATTTCATCATTTTTATTGTTAAATTTTTATTTGCTTATTGTTGTGCTAACCAAGATTGTAGAAAATTGATGTGGAACTTCTGTTGAAATCATATTTTTTTGCTTGTCTTGTTGAATTTGTTATTTGACAAGTTTGTAATATATGTGTGATAAAATATTTTTTTCCTTTTATTTTTTGGTTGTGTTTGTGGCTTGATTTTGGTTTAGAATAATTATGCAATGTTTACCTAAATTTAGTCAATATATTGAAGTAGCAACAAATTTGTATCCATATTATTGCTATTTTTAAGCTTTATTATAGGTATTTTTTTAAGTTAAATCTCACAGAATTAGCACAATTTCAAAAATAAAAAATAAAAATAAAAAATAAAGCTATGACGGCGTTTTCAAATGCCACTATAGTAAAGTGCTTATGGTTATATTTTTAAAATAGAAAAGAGCTATCACGACATTTACCATTATGAAGTACATTTAGCTTAAAATGTCGCTTATACTAATATAGCGACGTTTTTAAAGCGCCATAAAACTACAGTGACGGCCGTATTTTCAACGTTTAGTACTAAACATCACAAAAAGAATTAGCAGGGTTTTTGATAGCTACAGCGGCGATTTTAAACACCTCTAAAAGCCTAATTTCCAGCAGTAATTAATAACGTCATTAGTAAGACCTTTAACTGAATTACAAAAAATGGTCGAAAGGATAGAGGCCGAATATTTTTAATTAAATTGCAAATATCAAAGTTATCATATTTCACATTGTTCCTCTTCTTTTCTCTATTTCCAATTATCAAATCGTCACCTAAAATATAAAAAATGATATACATAAATAATTTTTTACTTGATTTTTTCACCACTTTAAAACAAAAGTATGAGCCTCACTTATATTTATTAATGTGAAATTTATTACTTTTTGTGTTTAGAGATAAGTAAACTTAATAAATAAATAAATAAATAAAAATCTATTTATGTCCAACATTATTCCTTAAAATAAGATTGAAATTTGATCGACTTGTGTTTCAAATCTATTTCCTTTACTTTAATTATTTTTTCTCATAAAACATCTTCCTGACCCCTTTTTAAAAAAATAATAATAATAAATAATAAAAAATAAAAAAATCTTCCTGACAACTGAACCGACCAAAGGTGAGGTTAGTTCAAATTTCAGCAGCTCCACTACAAAACCATAGGGACACAGAGACGCATGGTTGTGTGCTTATATTTTTTTTTATACACTGTCATCTGATTTATTTAGGAGCATGCTTGCTGATTATATTATAATTAAGTTATACCCATTAAGAAAAATTCTATATACCATAGTTACGACTTTGGAGGTTTTTTAGTTATAATTTAATTATGACTTAATTATATATATTATGGTGTTAGTTACTATTTATTATAATTTTGATTATGACATTATTTTAATTATAATTCAAAAGTTCTTTGACTATACCTTATGCGATGTTTGGTTATGATTAATTTTTTAAAGATATGACTCATATAAGATTGAGTTATGACATTTATAGTGATCAACTTTATAAATATCGTACACACCCTTATAGTATTACTCACCTTTATTAAATTAAATAATGCTATATATATACTAGTTGGAACCCACGCGTGACGTGGGGTGGTATCACAATTGCAATGCTTGTCGCAGTTATATATTTAGAAAATGTATATACATAGAAGACAAAATTCTGATTTCAATCTATCCAAATTGTGTTCTGTGTAATGTGTCGATAATCTTGCTTCTTAGGCTAACAAATTAGCAATTGAACCTTTAGCTTTGGAAATTATAAAGATATGTACATAAAACACATTGTATTTTTCAAGTCTCCCCACAAAATTTCATGCAAGGCCTATGAATAATAAAGAAAAAGAATGAACAAGGCAAGCTCGATTTCATAACGTTGTCATAGGTTTTCTCTTCAAGGTCATATTTAATCTCCTATAAAGAGTTAAAACTTCCATGAGAAATGTCTAATTTTTGTGTCTTGGTTGAAAATTCTTTAGCCTTTCCCAAGTTAGCAAGTTCATTGCACTCAGCAGTTATAAGTGCAAATCAATTCGATGACGCATCTTTGCTTACAAACTTCAATGGGAAAAAAATAGTTTTTCGGTGATTTTAATTCAAAATTAAAGTGAGATCTAACTGCTGGTTGAGAAGGGTCTAAATGGATTTAGTTTTTCCTTAGCGAAAACTTCACACCACAAAAAGAATGAGCAAAAATCATAAGCATTAGATAAGAAATTGTCTCATAAAATGGGTATCAGGGGTTTTGGAAAGGTAGAGAACCACCTATCCCATATTGATTATAGAGAAAAATATTAATATGTATTTATATCCCTTATTTTGCAAAAAGGTGTGAGCCCTTTGGGCATCCAAATTTTCCAGAGGAAGGGAGTTATGAATGTGTGAAGAATGATCTAAGTCCAAGATTATGGACCAAGTGTGTTATGAAAAAATATATAATGTCAGGTGTTGGAGGCTCTTCCTCTGGTGCTCTTGTTCTTTGGTAATGCAATGAATCTGTTTTAAGAATATCGTGTGAAACACGAGCCTCGGTTTGATTCTTTTTTCCATTTCCAGATTCTATTTTGGTTTCCAATTTTATTCTCATGTTCTTGTTCTTTGGTAACTGCAGTGAATCTATCTTAAGGATATCATGTGCAACACGAGCCTCCGTTTGATTCATAAGTATTAGATAAGAAATTATTTGGGAGAGACAAAGTTTGAAAGAAAAAAAGAAAAAAAAAAAACCACTTTACCCTGTCATGATTTGAGACTAAAACAATCTATTCCTATGGTTCAAATATTAGGGTGAGGATAGTTCGGTTTGGATTGGTTTGGGATGAAATCAAAATCAATCTATTTATCCCCAGTTCCATAAAAATTGAAACACAACCAAATCATTTAAATCATAGAACCATTTCGGTTTGGAATTACAGTTTCACATAATCTGTTCACAATAAAAATTATGTAACATTTTCAAAAAAATTCAACCTATCATAAATTTTAAAAATAATAATAACATGTCCATCAAACAAAGTACTCTCATAATATTCATTAGTTAAGCAAAAATATAACATTAAGCAAGCATCGTTCAACTTTAATCTGTCATGATCTTTCGAAACATAAACTTTCAAAACATAAACATGCACATTGTTCCACCATTAACTTAAACAAACATAATATCTAGCAAATAAACATATATGATTTAAGTTATAAGATCTGGTTCGATTCAAATCCGAAATCGTAAACTTAAATTGGAACACATCTGCAGAGACTAGTTCCTCAATTTTTCAAACCAAGACCAAACCACGAATTAAAAAAACTAAACAAAACCTATTGAATTAGTCTAGATTGATTTAGTTTACGAATTTTTCGATTTTCTTACTCAACTCTATCAAATATAATTAAAAAGTTTCATGTGATGGTAAATTACATTGTTAGCATTAAATTTTTCATCTAAAATAACAGAACATATATTACATACCATTTTTTTAGAGTGGACTTGTTTTTTAAAAAATAAAATGAATTTAACACAACAAAAGATAATTTAATTTCATTTTCTCGAAAATTAGAATAAAAAATTAAGAATTATAAAAACAAAAAATTGTGAAAAAAAAAAGTGGAGTAAACAACTAATATCAGAGAGAAAGTAAGATAAATGAACAGAGAGAATGAGTGGGAGTTTAATGTTCATATTAATTAAGGGGTGGTTTGGAAAGTCAGTTAAAAGTTAATTTCTTTATTTTTTTTTTATTTTTTTGTATGTAAAAAATATGAGAGATGATGTGACTAAAAATGAGTTAAACATTAAAAGTTAGCTTTTAACTAGCTTCCCAAATTACTCCTAGTTGTACAACAGTAGCAAAACAAACTACTCTCAGTCAGGGCTGGCCCTGAGATTTAGGGGGCCCAAGGCAAACTTCAAAAATGGGACCCTCTTACATTAAAAAAAAGTTCATGGATAAAACGATAAGTTACAACTTTTTTATTTATTTGTAGCCACAAAAAAATTTACTTGCACATATAATCATTAAAATTATAAACAAAATTTACTTTCATATATTAAAATAGGAAACAATCATTATAAATACTACAAAAAAAAAAAAACTAGTCTTGTTGCTTTTTTTTTGGGCCCCATGTTCAATTGGACCTATAGTATTTGAGTCTTTTTTTTATATCTAAAACACAAAATTATATTTGGGGTCTCCTATTTTCAGTCCCAATTTGAGAGTCTAAGGTAGGGATGGCAATGGAGAGAATTGAGTGGTTATTAATTTCTCATCCCCATCCCCATCCCCCTATAATTATTTTTTCCCATTTCCCATTCCCCATTCCCCATGACCAATGGGTACTACCCTCCACATCCTCTAATGGGTTTGAATTTTTCCCAACCCAACTTGACCCAATAATTTTTATTTTATTTAATTAATTAATTAATTTATTTATTTTTCTAAGGTTCACAACCAAAACTAAATATATATTTAATTTAATTTTTTTGACTTAACAATAAAATCAAATGCACATTAATTAATTAATTAAGAAGTTCGTTTTAAAGTAATTTAATATATAATTTTAAGACAATCAAATAAGTTTTTAGTGATTGAAAAAAAAAACCTAAAAATTATATAATTATGAGTGTTTTTACCTGATGACGCCACATTAGAACATTTTAAAGACAATTAAAGAAAAAATAAAATCTTACAAGAATCATGTAAAAAGGATATTTAATTTTAAATGAAATTAATAACTCAAATTTAATTGGACCCAAAATTCTTACAAATTTTTCAATTGAATTTCATTGACATTTATATTTACAACACACTAATTCAACTGAAAGCAAAAGAAATAATTTTTTTTTTTTTAAAAAAAAAATGAAGTCCAACAGTAGCAACACTCCAACAACAATAGCAACACTCCAGCAACAGCAGCATTTCATGAAGATTGATCAGTGCATAAGCCCTGTCAAGGTCTGTTTGCACCAATGCTTCACTGCTCCAATGTTCACTCTCTTGTACATGAAGAAATCAAGTCCCTAATTAGTGTAAATCCATATATTCAATCCAAACCACAAGTTAAAAGGAAAACTAATACACCAAAACATCACTAATGACAACCTCACTTACAAAAAATTTACAAATCTATACTATTAACATGATAAGGCAGCCCAACACAAATCCACCAGCAACACCATCTCACCCCCTTTTCATATCAAAAAACCATCATAACATGGAAAAACATCCTGAAGAGTCAGCAGCCCAACACAAAGAGGTATCCCTTCCTTGCAATAAGATTAAATTTTTGGTGGTGGCCATTTCTTCAAAACAAAACAGTTGTTATCTCGGATATCTAAAGACTGAAGAACACCTAGAAAGCATGCTTTTAAATATCAGCCATATAATATCCATCGATACATTAGGGATTGGATACTTCTGATATCATTATTTACTTACATATCAGTCTGATACTATCCAATACAGCCTAATGTATGACTATATTGCCAATACCAATAGGTATATCATTATTGAAAACAACGAAGAAGAAGAAGATGAAACAGTGCCAAAATATTATTAATTTACTTGAGATAACGTCAACGGTACCATTACATGAACTATTAAAGAAAGCCAAACTAGACAGAAACAAAACCTTAAAACAAACTAGACAGAAACAAAACCTTAAAAAAAAAAAAAAAGAGAGAGAGAGAGAGAGATGGAGCAGCAACAGCTTCTTGACTTTGTTATCAAGAAAGAAATACAAGACGTGGCGGAGGTAGTGGTAGTGATGAAAAATAGGTTTTATGTGGAGGGAAGGACTTAAAACTTAAATCTGAAACATTCTGAGAATAACATAAATATTGAATTAATATTACCTCAACACTACCAAAGGGAAACAAATTCACAAATAAGAATAAAATTGATGTACTAAAGGCATACCCAATGCAAAAGAAAGATCATCTTTGATTCACATCCATATCATCATATATAGTGGCATAACCAACTGATTCTAATGTTGACTTTCCTGAAAAATAAGAAGAAAAAAAATAAGTATTGAGATTATTCAATGAAAATATATTTATTTTAAAAATAAATATATGTTGATTTATTTAAGTACTCTGCATCTCTATAGCCCACAACCAACTCTGTGCACACATCAATGCTTCCAAAGTATCTGGATGAAGTCTACTCTGATACGGGCTCACCAACCTACCACTAGTGTTAAATGCAGACTCAGAAGCAACAGTGGATACCAGAATAGCTAAAAAATCCCTAGCTATTGCCTGTAAGGTTGGATACTTCAATACATTTGATTTCCACCAAGTCAACACATCAAAATTAGGAGTTCTTGTCACAACATCCTCTTCTAAATAATGGTCTAACTTTGATGTTACATTGTTGACTTTTTTTTCTTTGCTTTCTACTAATAAGGAAATCATAATCTGAAACTACTTTTGAATCCCCAAAATTTGAACTTGTAGAAGATTCAACATTAGCATCAGTCCCCAAACTAAGTTGTCCTTTATACTCTTGCAACAAATCATAACAAAGTTGGCGAATCTTCGTAATTTCCTCTTCAGCGGCATCTCCATACAGTTTATCAAAATAAAACTCCAACACACTAAGTTTGTACCTAGAATCAAGTACAATAGCTACCCCTATAAGACCATGTATAATAACCCAAGATTTGTCAAGCTTTCCCAACATTTTTGATGCTATTGATATAACAACCTCAATTGAACAAGAGAGCCATTAGGAGATAGTTATCCTAATCTCACATAAATTTGGAAAAGCAACATTAGCTGTGGGATATTTAGTTCCAGAAAACAATGCAGTTGCTTTATAAAATATTTTAAATCTCCCACAAATTTCTCTAGCGAACTCCCACTCCTCCTTACTTGGCAATGTTATATATTGGGTCTCTTTATATTTGAAACGGTAAAATACATCCTTATATAACAAGGCAGTTTAAAGCATCAAATATGTTGAATTCCACCTAGTAGCACAATCAAGTCCCATCTTTTTAATATTCAAATTTTTCACTTGATAAACTGTTTCTTCAAATTTTTCTACTCTTTTAGGAGTTGCTGTCCAATAAGCTACACTATCCTGAATTTTCTCTACACCTACTCTTATCACATCCAATCCATCTTTGACAATCATGTTAGGTTTTATTTCTTGGCAATCCCGTTTGACAAAACTCCTTTGAGTTGTAATTTTATTCGCATTTTTATTTCAGTGAGGCTATGAGTTGTTAGATGCGAATCCAACCCGAATCAAGCATTTCAGAGAAGTTTGTGATTATAAAGCTTTCAAGATTGCCACTTCACTGATTATGACGGGGATCGAGCTGCCCGGTCAGCTCGCGGGGGTCCAGGGGGCAGCGTCCCTTGGCGGGTCCGGGGCAGCGCCACGGCGGGGTTGAGGGGCAGCGCCCTCGAAGCAAAATGCAAAAATGCATTCAAAGTTGCCTGTCCGATCATGTTATATTTTTCCAGTTTTTCCATTTTTGGCCTTCCCGCTCGAGCGGGGAAAGTGACGCTCGAGCGGGGATTGGAAGCTCTCAGCATCTCTGCAGTCGTCTGAAAAAAATACTGAGATGTGTGATTTTGCGCTCGAGCGGGCTTTCTGGCGCTCGAGCGGACCTCTGTGATATTTCGCGCATTTTTGCTGAAGCCCGCTCGAGCGGGCTGTTGGGCGCTCGAGCGGAGATCGCGGGACAGATTCTATAAATTCGCGTGTTGGGTCAGATTTTAGACTTACTTCTCCAGATCTTCTTTTTGGTTTCTAGGGTTTATATCTGGGGATACTTTGTGAGTTTTCTTTGATGTTTTATTGAGTATTCAACTCATGTTCTAAAGAGAGTACATCAAAGGTTGTGTTTTGTTCTACAAAAGAGAGTGTTGTTCTTCAGTTGTGTATTCTGAAGAATTCGAGCCTGAAGCTGTGGTGGAATCCAGAGTGGCTCATCAGAAAGACAATTCCGTGGTGAAGATGGGGTTGGAAGAGGCACATAGAGGTTGGTTCAATTAGGCGTTGTGGATTCGCTAGGTAATTGAGAGTATACCTGTGTAATTCCTTTAAATCTTCTTAGTGGATTGTTCTTGTGGCTGTTGCCCGTGGTTTTTTGATCACAGTTGGAGGTGTCCAATTGTGGTTTTTTCCACGTTAAATCGTTGTGTCTCTTTGTCTTGATTGTTTGATTGGGATTGTTATATTCTGCTTTAAATTGATACATAATCACAAATCAACATCTAGGGGATTTCTAGATTTTTCAATTCAAATTGAGAATATGTGCGCCAAACGCATATGAAACAAAGTCCCACCCAAAAGAAGAGAACTACTATCCAATTTATCCAACAAAATGTTAATCATCGCATCGCTGGTGGAACAATTATCAACAGTGATAGCAGATACTTTTCTATCAAGATCCCAATCCATCAAACAATTGAGCAAAGCATCACAAAGAACTTCTTTTGTATGTGGACATGGAACATAAATGAACCTAAAATCATAAATTAAAACATAAATTAATTTATATTCGTATAATATATGATGCAATAACAATCTATAATAAAGCATAAATTAATTTATATGCAAAAATATACCTCAAAATACGGCTTTGCAATGACCAAGAATCATCAATAAAGTGTGTCGTGACCGCCATGAACCCTTTCTTTTTATTACTAGAAGTCCACATATCAGTTGTGATTGCCACTTTACTTTGATTGCTCTGTACCAATCTCATTATCTTCTCCTTCTCATTGTCATAGATCTTCAAAATATCACTTTTTATTGTGTTTCGAGAAGGCACTTTAAACAATGGTTGAACCCAATATGATCCACAATAGACAAAGGGTATTCGGGCAAGATTATGGCATTTGAAAGCTCTCTCCTAGCAATATCTTCATGAAAACTATAAGAGACTTTCGGACTCTCCTTGTTAAAGTTGCTAGTTAAAACTCTTTGCCTCATGTCTATTCCCTCCTTTTTCTTAAGACAACTCCTATAGTGATCACGCAAATGTGAAGTTCCATGCTTCGGATTACCCACTTTTCTTAAGACAATATCTTTTGAACCCAATATGATCCACACTAGACAAAGGGTATTCATGCAAGATTATGGCATTTGAAAGCTCTCTCCTAGCAATATCTTCATCAAAACTATAAGAGACTTTCAGACTCTCCTTGTTAAAGTTGCTAGTTAAGACTCTTTGCCTCATGTCCATTCCCTCAATTTTCTTAAGACAACTCCTATAGTGATCACGCAAATGTGAAGTTCCATGAACCCTTTCTTTTGATTCCTAGAAGTCCACATATTAGTTGTGATTGCCACTTTACTTTGATTGCTCTGTACCAATCTCATTATCTTCTCCTTCTCATTGTCATAGATCTTCAAAATATCACTTTTTATTGTGTTTCAAGATTGCGCTAAAAACAATGGTTGAAGTGCCATCGAATATCTTTTGAACCCAATATGATCCACAATAGACAAAGGGTATTCATGCAAGATTATGGCATTAGAAAGCTCTCTCCTAGCAATATCTTCATCAAAACTATAAGAGACTTTCGAACTCTCCTTGTTAAAGTTGCTAGTTAAAACTCTTTGCCTTATGTCCATTCCCTCCATTTTCTTAAGACAACTCCTATAGTGATCACGCAAATGTGAAGTTCTATGCTTCGGATTACCCCCAAGATGCTTCTTACAATAATTACATATGGCTTTTCATACGTCATTAATTTCTTATTTCTTAAAGTGTTGCCATACAAAACTAGGGTTTTTTCTAGTAGCTAAACTAGAATCAGAATCATCTACATCAAGGACATTTTGATTGGGGAGGGGAGGCTGTGATGGTAAAGAGGTCTCACTCTCAACTGATATTGATGGTTGTAAACCATCAATGGGTAGTTGGGAGTTTACTTGAGAGTTTCCTTTAACTTCCGACATTATCAATGCGTAAAAATCCTAGAGAACATAAATTAGAACACACACAATCATATTGATATTCCCTAACAACATTTTTGCATAAAAAGGAAAAAATAAGAGAAGAAAAAACAACAAATTCTAGGAAATTGAGTTACACCAAATGATTAGAACATGGATTTCATGCCCATACAAGGAACAAACATCCAACAATTTATATTAACAAGTTCAATTCAACTAAAATTGGATTAACATAGACACAAATGGAAGATCTATTTACTCCATATCAATAACTGAGCTGGATTTGGTTATATCATAAGGGGGGAAAGGGAAAGGGAAAGGGACAACGAAATGTAAAAAATAAACAAGAATTATTAAGACAGTGAAACTGAGCATTTTAATAGATAAGCAAAACAAAGTATACTGATGCAAATAACTTGGTTATTGTATTAAAAGTGAGGCATTCTCTTGCACAATTACACTCTGGTCAAAATAGACGGCAAATTTATTAAACATTAAATAACTGCAATGCCATTGAAAGGTGAAAGAGCAAGAAACATCGCTGGCAGCAAGAACGATTTCTAATGTCAACTCCGGTTATGAGAATTCTACTAAAAATAAACACAGTCCCAAGTATTTTCTTGAAAGTATCTATCCTCCATTACACCACTTGAAGAAGATTGATTTACAATTTTGGTTATTGTACGGTCATCATAGTAAATGTACCAAATCAAATGTGGACACATGGGAGTTCCAAATTATAGTTACTAGGAAATTTTGTTTGAGAGGAGAAACCCGCTTCCAACGGAGACAAACCTCGTGAAATTTTAAAGAAAGTCTTAGAAAATCATTCTTGGGACGTTTTTGAAACTCTAGCATAATATGAAGAAACGTCTATATCACGAACCGTCTCCCATTTTCCATAATAATTTGGGCCATGTTTCTGTTTCCTGCTTCCGCTTCCCATATTGGCAATGGTCCAACTATCAAACTTATACAGAGTAACATTCATCATTTAATAATGAAGCAAACTAAAAGAAGAAACATTCATTTGCAAGATCATTATATTAAGTTGTTTATTGCTGGACCAACACCCATGATAAGGCCACTTGAGAAATTTTACCATCAATATCTCTATATGGCCCTAACTCGGCATGAAGAAACATTTAAAAGTGAAACTGAAAGCAGATAGATTCCTCTAATGTCCTGAATGGTTGGCATTGTCCTTAGATATATATATATATATATATATAAAGCGAAAAGAGGAAGACATGATGACGAAGAGCTTTGATTTTAAATCAGTGAAATGTCTAATAAAACAGTAACAAGTATTGGCATCCATTCAATTCCAACAGTGCTTTCAATTGAACATTGAAGATCTCAAATTCAACAGCTAATATGAATTGGGAAAGAGGGGAATTTGGGGATTCCTTCGTATCAACTTTTACTGTTGCAAATCGGCTAAGAACGATGAATTCAAGAGTGGAAAATTGGGATTGAATTGGAGACAAATTATTAACTCTTTAACATCCTGCTAGTTACAAAAATGGCAGAACAAAGATTCACATAGATGAAACTCCCTAGTTACTCTGTTTTCATGTTGAGAAAGAGTAAGAAAGATAAAACAAGGTCTATAATCTTTCATCTAATTCTACAATTCCATGAACTGTAATCTCCAATTTCAACTACCCAACCAATTATTAACTCTCTATCACCATGATGGTCAGAAAAATGATAGAACAGAGATTCACAAAGATAAAAATCCTAGTTAATCTGTTTTCTTGTTGAGAAAAAAATCCATAATCTTTCATCTAATTATACAATTTTAGTACATCTTCATCATTCCAATGCATGTGAAAGACAATAAAACAAAGACCATGTCACAAAGATGACAACCCCAGATCCTTATTTGGTTGCCGAGAAAATGGAAGAACAATGTTCTTGCTATCATGCAAGCTAATTCATCAGCACATGTTCATAAGTGCATCTACAAACATGCAAAAATAAATTACCCCAAAAAATCAATCATCAACTAGGTATTTGCCCATATGGGTTTCTCAATCAGACCAAAAAACAAAGCAAAAATAGTTGCAGAACAAGAGAGAACGAGAGAGAGAGCTCACTACGCTGGAGAACTGTGTTAAGCGCGAACGAGATCGCTGGAGAACTTTGATCTCTAGTTGCTTTCGATGTTGGAACAGAGAATCTGGAACTCATCCACTGTTTACAACCCTCCCCATCCATTGTGTTCTCCATTGTGTTCTCTTATCGGAACTCATCCAATGTGTTCTTTATACATCTCTTATCGGAACTCTGATTTGGAGTGGGAGTGGGAGTGGGAGTGGGAGTGGGAGTGAGAGAGAGTGAGAAAAACCTAGTTGTGTCAAAACATACGGAGAAATGAGCCCGACCCATTCCCTGATGGGGAATTAAATGAAGGCCTCGTTTGGGAAGTGACCGGTTTAGCAAAAAAGTCAAAAAGTTACTAAAAAAATCAAAAAGCTAACAATCCATACCAAAAAGTCAAAGATTCCTTTTTCTCTCTACTTTTTGCACATCTTTTCATAAAAAGCTAAAAAATCATCCCAAACATACTAATTTTTTTTACATCACATTTTAGTCAAAAAGCCAAAAAATTGCTAAAAAAGCTTGTTCCCAAACGAGGCCTAAATCTCCTACTGACCCGATGGATAAAAAAAAAGGAGAAACCCATGTATTTCGGGTAGGATCTCCATGGGTAACCATTGGGTATGGTTTTTATTGCCATCCCTAGTCCAAGGCGCAGGCCTCTCTTGCCTATCCTCAGGCCGGCCCAGCTCCCAGTAAGCAAGAAGCATGAGGCAAGCAGGAGCTTTAGGAAGTAAGCAGTAGCGTTAGAACACACTTGTACGGTTTTTGGAGATGTTATAGATTAAAATCATTTGATTCATTTTTCATACAATTCTGTAATAAACAATTTAAAAACATCAAAGCGTAAAGTTCCCACACATAGCCTACCACCAGGAGGTACAACTTCCCTCACAACATGGCAGCAGCCTGCCACTCATCTTCAAAATTATTAATTTTTTAGTATATTTTAAAAAGGAAAGAGAAAAGAATGAAAATACTGAGGTTTGCATTGCATGACAGTGAATGAGATATCACCTTTGAACTCATAAAAAATTGGAAAATATTTGTTCAAATACACAGTGATTAGGTTCAATAGGTGGTGTCCTTAATTTACTGAAAAATATTATAATAAAAAAGAAATATGGAAAAATTAAATTATCAATTATTTTATCAACTATTCACATATTTGTAGAACTCTAAAGTACCAATTATTTGCATGTGTAGAAGTCTATGTATGCCGGTCCCACACATATGCGAGTAATTACTAAAATGGTTGATAGTTTAGTTTGTAATTATAACAAAATTGTTATTTCACCACAATTTTGATACATTATTTTACATTAGAATGATATAGCAATATTACTTTGATAGACTACTTGTTTTAGCCTTTGTTAGGAAGAACTTTTTTAATCTAACTTTTTGATTATTTTAACTGACTAAAAAAGTTCTGTTTAGGGTGCATGACTCCTTCTCTCCTCCTTCAGCTCCTGTTACTATAATTCGCAAATGAATTACTGAGGCAATTGAAGCTAAGGCCTTGTATTTGTTGCGGAGGCAACACACCCCCCTCATGATGAGTTAATGAGTTGGAGTCGTCCACCTCCCAGTTGGGTCAAATTGAATGTTGATAGGTCAGTTCTGGGTACAATTGGCCTAGCTGGTACTGGAGGACTAATCAGATCAAATCAAGGGGAGTGGTGTATTGGTTTTCAACATTTCATCGGTGAAACCACGACGATTACGGCTAAATTTTGGGCTATTTGGCATGGACTTCATCAGTTGTCATCTAATCTATCCAACGTTGGGAAAAAGCTGACCCTAACTTCAACCTATGTCATGAAATTCGAGCTCTTATAGCTAGAGATTGGTGTTGTAACTTGCAACCCATTTGGCATGAGGCAAATATCTGTGCAGACCACCTAGCCAAATCAGTCAAGCAGCAGCGGATCGGAGATGTTGTCGGTGCCTCCTAGTTTATTGTTCTCCTTGTTAGATCAGAACCTGCACGGATTTGGGTCCTTGCGTAATTCTTCTCTATAGTTGGGCTTAGGCCTCCATTAACACTTCAGCCAAAAAAAAAAAAAAAATTCTGTTTAAAAAGAACTTTTGGCTTTTCATATAGTTTCGAGGGAAAAAAAAATTAAATGATTATTGTTTAAATGTGAGATTTTGTCTTATTGACTTTTTAACTTATTTTGTCTTTTAATAAACTAAATTAATCTCAACTCACTTGACAAACGAAGAATTGTTTGTATAATTATGTATTATTTTATAATGATCGTATTCTTTCATCACATTTCATATATCATTTTTAAGGTAACACATGCAAATTAATTAGATATTAATAAAATAATGGGAAAATTATTTATAAGTTATATTTGGAAGACTTATTTAATGTAAAATCTTATGAATATTCTTTTAGAATTTGAAGTCCTATTTAAATAGGGTTGCATTCCATAAAGTCCTATGAATTGTAAATGAATGATATTAGTGTACTATTATACCTGCAATTTGTTTATATATTGTACCTTATTTTCTCATTCATCATATCATATTTGGGAAGGCATTTAGAAAAGACGAGTCTATAGACAACGACAGTGCGAGTTTTTTTTGCCTTGATCGCTAAATTCCAGTGCATTTTCAAATTGTTACTTAAATGGATGTGGATATAGTCGATAATATGATGAAGTTTGATGGTTGTGTGTTGATTCCTTCGACAGATTTCAACTCCAATCAGTTGAGGGAAAGATGTTTTTTTGTTGTTGTTGGAGTGTGTTACTGTTTGTTGAAGTGTATGGATTGTTCATCTTTAATAGGGCATTGACAATCTATTACATTTATTGATAGGTACACGTTGGCCAATGTTCTGATTGAATGTGTGTGTTTAACATTATGATGGTGGATGCAGTTTGATATGTTCGATGCGTGGAGTGGTGTGTATGGGTTCAAGAGTTGAGTTGGAAGTGTTTGGTTTTGGTTGTTAATTGGATGTCGAATGTGAACTACGTCATATGATGGCAATTGTACATTGGGACCTGGATGATAGTATTATGATGCATGTTACATTTAGTGTGTAACGTTAATCTACATGCACCATGTAGTAGATGACATTTGTGTGTTTATTCGGTTGTATATGCATTTGAATGTGTATTGTGTCTTTGTTGTAATCAGTGTTTACATGCATGTCAGTGTACATTGCGCAAAATTATTGGGGAATTAGATTTGTAATTGAATGTGGATTGAATCTCATCGTTTGATGTTGAAGTTATGCTAAGTTGTGGGTGATGGTAGTTCAATACATGAGTTGGGTTGGGATGCTACATGTTACATTTAGGAGGTTACATTATTCATAATTCAATGGTGGAGTATTGAAATGTCATGTTGGGATTGGGATAAAAAGCATATGGGAATGTCACGATGAGTTTGGAATGTTACATGTTACATTTACGTTGGGTTTAGAATGAGAAGTATATGAGAATGTCACGTTGAGTTTGAGAATGTCACCTTGAATTTGGGATGTCACATGTTACATTTATGTTTTGAATTTCAAATTTCTAACCATATAAATATGATCATAATCTATGGTAACATTAGATTTCCCATATATGGTATTGCCATTAATCAAGTTATTTTGAATTTTAGAAGCATATGTGAATGTCATGTTGAGTTTAGAAATGTCACATTGGGTTTGAAAATATCATATGATACATTTACATTTTGAATTTCAAATTTCTAATCATATAAATATGATCACAATTTATGGTAATATTGGGTTTCCCATATATGGTATTGCCATTAATTAGGTTATTTTGAATTTTAAATTTCTAACTATTTAAAATATGATCACAATCTATGGTAATATTAGATTTTCCATATATGATATTGCCATTAATTAGGTTATTTTAAATTTTAAATTTTTAACCATATAAATATGATCACAATGTATAGTAACATTGTATTTCCCATATATGGTATTATCATTAGTTAGATTATTAATTAATTAAGATTGATGGTAAATGTGTTCACAAGAAAACCAAAGGACTTATTGGATTATAAGTTTTTTCAAGACCATATTTTGTATAAGTTTTTCAAATATGACTTATAAATAATTTACACTAAAATAATAAACTTACCATGTGCGACATCAAATAAGAAATATTCATTGTAATATTACTCATATCTAAAATGGAAAATGTTAGAGATTTCAAAGATTTATCAAAATTTTTATCAAATCTTTCACATGAGGTCTAATACTTACACCCATATAAAATATTTGATAAAAAATTTAATAAATCTTTTAAGACCTCTGCCATTACTCTAAAACACATTCATTCCAAATATAAGGACCACACTACATTAGGATTAATGTGTGATTTAAATTGAAAAGTACTTTTTATTCTGAAAAACTTATTTTGGCAATAATTTAATGCGGCCTTTAAACTTGCACTACATCAAAAAGCAGTTTTGGCGACCAAAAATGTAAATTTCGTCGCTGAAAGTAGGACAATTGGCGACTAAAATTGAATTAGTAGCCAAAAGTGAAGACTTTTGGCGACTAAAACAGTTTAGTAGCCAAATTTGTACTTATTGGCGACTAAAAATCAGATTAGTCGCTGATTACATGGGTTTTAGCGACTAAAACAATTTTAGTAGCCAAAGGTGAAGGTTTTTGGCGACTAAAAAAAATTAGTAGCCAAAAGTATAGGCTTTGGCGACTAAAAAATGGTTTGGTCGCCGATTGTAGGTGTTTTACCGACAAAAAAAAATGTTGTAGCCAAATGTAAAGGTTTTTGGCTACTAAAAAATTTTTAGTAGCTAAAAGTGGACAATTGGCGACTAAAATTGAGTTTAGTCGGCAAAAGTGGCGGTTTTGGCGACTAAAAATCAGTTTAGTCGCCGAAGGTGCTTTTTCTTGTAGTGTTGTTACAAAAAACCCACACTATTTTTATTTTAAAATATTTAGAGAAATTATAAATCAGTCATACAATAAAAAAATTATTATATTATGGATTAAATCTTGGAAAAATTTCAATTTAGTCCAAATTCTAAGAGATAATTATAGATAAGTGATAAAATTTACGGATATTAATTATTAAAATTATATTTTTTTTCATGTACCTATAATAATTTTTTTAAAAGTATCATGATAATACATTTTCTAAGTACCATAAAAAAAAAAAAAAGTTATCATGGTAATTTCCCCTTAAATCTTTTATGGTACAATTCTAACGCATAAATTTTTTTTGTACCAAACATATAAAGGAATTGAGCTATGCATACAGAAAATTTATACCATCATTTATATATTTATATATATATTTTACTGTTCCATTGATTTGTAATTTTTTCAAAATATTTTGTCATAAATTTGTAAAATACCATTATTTTATTATTTTGGATTGGTTTGCAAAATTTGCTATTTTAGTTAGCTTTTTTATTTTTTTAACTAAAAAAGTTGTGTTTAAAAAGTTGATTGACTTTTTTTTTTTAATAATTGATTTGATAATTGTAAAAAAAAAATAAAGCAATTATAATTTAAATGTGATATTTTATCTTATTAACGGTTTTAATTTATTTTATAGTTATTTTAAACCAAAATCATCTTTCCAAACCGGCCACACCAATTGGGATTTGGGGTGCCTGCTGTGCACCCACGCACAGCAGGCACAACTGTGAACCAAAACGACAACGTATCCTCTGATTTGGAATTTTAGAATTGTTACTTGCAACCAAAACAGCTGCGTTTCTTTATGAACCCTCCACAAGGCCAAAAGTTATATATAGAGGATTTGATAAGACGGTTTAGTTATTATTATGAGCTGGTTTGGGAAGTTGGAGTTTTTTTTAAAAATATTCTTAAAAAGAAAAAATTATTTAGGGAATTTATCCACTTTTTAAATTATTTGGATAATTAATTTATTTTTTGAAATCGTATTTTAAAAATGTAATTTTGAAATTGAAATTACATTTTTAACATGTAATTTTCTTTTGAAATCACAGATTGAAAATGTAATTTATGATGACATGGTCAAATTGCATATTCAACATGCGATTTGGAGTCTCCTTCTATACTTAATGGTATCTCTATATCTAAATAAAAATTCGCTTTCATATAGTCGTTGTGTTCTAACTCAACAATACAAAATAAACGATTCAGTTGATTAAAAAAAACTTGTAATAAGTCCTACGAGTCCGAACAACACATTCCCAATTCAATTTTTGACGCAATAATTTTGCAATGATTTAAGATTAAGGCCTCGTTTGGGAACATGCTATTTCAGTAACTTTTTGACTAAAATATGAAGTAAAAAAAACTTGCATGGTTAGAATGAATTTTTAGTTTTTTACAAAAAGTAGAGAGAAAATTGAATTTTTGACTTTTTAGTATAAGTTATAGGCTTTTTGATTTTTTTTAATAAATTTTTGACTTGTAAACAAAAATTATTACTTACCAAACGAGGCCTAAATTATCCAATTAATAGATTTTGGGATTTGTTACTCATTCATTCATTCAAACTTTTGCAAGATTATTTATAGGGTAAATTACACAAATAGTTCCTATAGTTTGAGACTTGTGTCACTTTGGTCCCTGACTTTTCAATTGTGACACATTTGACCTTGAATTTTAAATCTTGTTCCAAATAAGGGCAATTGAATATATAATTAGATTTTTCAAGAGTAAAATTGTCAATTTGATAAAATATAAACTAATTTGACAAAAATAAATGTCAAACAAATATTTTTGAATTTTAAAAAATTATTTCTACCTACTAAAAATAAAATTATGTAAAATTGATAAATCTTTTAGACATTTATTTTTTTTTACCAAATTAATTTTTATTATATATTTGGATGATGATCATGTAAAATTAATTTAAAAAAAATAATCATGTAATTTTTATTAATTTTACATAATTTTATCATTGGTGGATAAAAATAATTTTAAAAAAATTAAAAATATTTTTTTGACATTTACTTTTGTCAAATTAGTTTATATTTTATCAATTTGATGATTTTACTCTTGAAAAATCTAATGATATTTTCAATTGTCCTTATTTGGAACAAAATTCAAAATTTAGGGTCAAATGTGTCACAATTGAAAAGTTAGGGACCAAAGCGACACAAGTCCCAAACTATGGGGACTATTAGTGTAATTAATCCTTATTTATAAAAAAAAACTTATTCAGAATAACCTAATGCAAAGCAGGGAAGCCAGACCCCTAGTATAGGTTGGTTTGGGAAGTGGGTTGGCTTTTTGGTTTTTTAACTTTTTGACTATTTTAACCTGAGACTAAAAAGTCTCGTTTGGGAAGAACTTTTTGACTTTTTATGAGAGGAAGAATGTAATGATTATGAATTAAATGTGATATTTTATCTTGTTAAATTAAAAAATCTATTTTATTTTTTATGACTATTTTAGCTAAAAAAATCCCAAACCTCAACTTCCCAGAGTTTTTTTTTTTAATATTCTAAAAAAAAAAACTATTTAGAAAATTGACCAATTTTTCAAACAATTCGAAAAACTAACCTGTTTTTGAAATTATATTTTGAAAATGCGATTTTAAAATTGAAATTACATTGTCAACATGCAATTTCATCTTGAAATTGAAAATGCGATTTCAATTGAAAATCGCATGTTGAATATACAATTTCATCATGTCATCATAAATTACATTTTCAATCTGTGATTTCAAAAGAAAATTACATGTTAAAAATGTAATTTCAATTTCAAAATTATATTTTTAAAATACGATTTCAAAAAATAAATTAATTATCCAAATAATTTAAAAAGTGGATAAATTCCCTAAATAATTTTTTCTTTTTAAGAATATTTTTAAAAAAAACTCCAACTTCCCAAACCAGCTCATAATAATAACTAAACCGTCTTATCAAATCCTCTATATATAACTTTTGGCCTTGTGGAGGGTTCATAAAGAAACGCAGCTGTTTTGGTTGCAAGTAACAACTCTAAAATTCCAAATCAGAGGATACGTTGTCGTTTTGGCTCACAGCTGTGCCTGCTGTGCGTGGGTGCTCGCACAGCAGGCACCCCAAATCCCACCATTGTCTCTAGTGTATTTGAGTGAAACTGTAAAAGTTGTCTGAGTCCTCCATCATGTGCATAACATATGACAATTTTTCATTCAAATATATCTTATAGAGGATTAACAAAAAGATTTTAATGTTCAAATTCAAATAGTTTCCAAATAATTTGAGGGGATAAAGTGTAAATGATTGATAGTTTAAAGGACGTTTAATATAATTTGTCCAAAAAGATTTATACCAAACACATAAAGGATTTGAACCATGCATACAGAAAATTTATACTATCGTAAAAAAAAATATATTTTTTACTATTCTATTGATTTGTAATTTTTTCAAAATATTTTATCATAAATTTGCAAAATACCATATTTTATTATTTTGAATTAGTTTAGAAAGTTGGTTATTTTAGTTAATTTTTTTGACATTTTAACTATTTTTGACTAAAAATGTTATGTTTAGAAAGTTAATTAATATTTTTAATTGATTTAATAGATGTGAAAAAAAAATATAATTTATATATAATATTTTATTTTATCAATTATTTTAACCTATTTTATTTTTATTTATTATTTTAAACCAAAATCATCTTCCCAAACAAGAACATGCCACATCAATTGTCTCTAGTGTATATATGAATCAAAAAAAAAAAAAAAAAAATTGTCCCCAGTGTATATGAGTACGGTTAGAAATCATAAAAAAAAAAATATCATAAATATCATCACGAAAAATTATTAACTTTTAAATTATATATACTATAAAAAATTACACATTAATCAAATTTCATAATGCATTTCATGTTCCCTGCTGCTTATATTTGAGTGAAACCGTGAAAGTTGTCTGGGTCCTCCATCTGTCGTTACTCTTTGTTTCGCTCTGTCTACGAATCATAAAAATGGCGTCCTCAACTCACCACTTACCAAACCCCTACGGCACCACTGCAGCTCCACCACCGACACCCTCAACCCAACCCAATCCCTTCCCTTCCTCCGCCCCCTCCGCCGACGTTTTATCTCGTCTGCTCCACCGCCTCCCTCCCACTCTCTCCCTCCCTACCCGCCTCTCTCCTCCACCAACCACCATCACCACCACCACCTCTCCTCCTCTCATCTCTCTCTCCCCCCAAAACCCTACCCTCCTCACCGACCTCCTCTCCGCCTCTTGCCAATTCGGATTCTTCCACCTCACCAACCACTCCATTTCTCCCCAACTCGCTCGCTCCGCCGAGTCAGACTCCCTCTCTCTCTTCACCCTCTCGAATGATCAAAAACAAATCCATTTCCCCAAAAACTGGCCGCTTGGCTTTGAC
Source organism: Camellia sinensis (assembly GCF_055761805.1). NCBI lineage: Eukaryota > Viridiplantae > Streptophyta > Magnoliopsida > Ericales > Theaceae > Camellia > Camellia sinensis. Next base: position 46,535,266 of record NC_138961.1, read on the forward strand.
TGCGATGACAACGAGGATGATGACGGAACGAGTTCTGACTCGTTCTGTTTCGACTCGGCTTGTTCTCCCGAGTCGACCGAGTTGTCATTATCTTCGCTTCGTGAGTTCACTCGTGAAATGGAGAAGGTAGGATTGGAGGTGGTCGAAGCGCTATCGTGCGCGGTGGGGTTTGAGAACCCGGTCCGGGAGGACCCCACTCGGGTCTGTTCGTTGATGTGGATCTCGGAAGGGTCTCCGGGTAACACTACGGTTAGGTTTTACCCGTATGTAGTCGGGTTAGAGTACCAAATCAGGTGCCGGAAGTACTCATTGCTGGCGGATTCGGGTCGGGTTTCGGACTCGCCTCGGGTCGACTCGATCCTGGTCACACTCGGCGACATTGCTCAGGTAAACTTTTTCTATTTCTCAATTTCTTTAATCTACTTTTCAGTCACTAACAAAATAAAATGTTAAAAGCTACAAATTTTTTAATCAATTGATGTGGCATATAAAAATGAACTTTTAGAATCTGCATAATGAAGAAATGCAATGCCGTAGAGGAAAGCATTCGGGGATCGGATAGACTTAAAATAAGGTTGACTAACATTATAAATAGAGATATAAATTTATTTAATTTGACTGAGAAAATAACCTTTGATAGAATCCTATGGAGAAGGAGGATTCATGTAACTGACTCCATTTGATGAGACTTAAGGTTTGGTTTGATTATCAATAATATAGATAAGTGTCATATTAATAAATTAAGACGGTGTAAAATATCGTTTAATCCGTTAAAATCATATTGATCTGCATCAATTCGCTAATCACGAATTAAACTTTAAATTTTATAATCCGTCTTTGAAATCACACCGCTCCGTTATAACTAATACATATATATTTTTTAATCTCTAATGAAATATCAAAATAAAAATCAGTGTGAAAAAAATTTAAGATGTGAAATTTTTTACAAATTAATAGTTATATATCTATGAAAATATTATATAAAATTATTGTGTTATATATATGAAAAATATTATGTAAATTAATATTTTATATTATGTAAATGCTTGATAATTGATTTGAATAGTCTTCAATCTATCAATCTGTCCAAAATTGTGATTTGCCAATCCTCTATTCAATTTATAATTTTACTCTCAAATTACTAAAACCGTACTACACAAACCCTTATTATAAATACAAAAAATTGCAAAATGTATTAATTTTATATGGAAGTAGATGTAAACCGGACAATGTTATTTAGACTTGTTAGATCTATTACGGTCTCATTTCGATAATGGAGTGTTTTGATAAATTGATAAAAAGTTGATTTTTTGATTTTTTTGACAAAAAGTTGGATTGTTTTGGGTAAAAAAATTGACTTTTTTAGCTAAAAAAAAAGCTAAAAAGCTAAAAAACTGATTTTTTTGGTGTGTTCCCAAAATGGCCCAATCTGAACCATTAATTTTAACCACTAATTTTTTAGATGACAACAGATCGACCTAAAAAATTTGTGATGACCTTTACATTGTGGTCTAAAACAATTAACAGTTCATGAACCCAAACAGTGACGCCTCTAATTTATATAATGTTAATAATTAATATTCATGTACGCAATTAATCTTTTTTTGATGCAAATGTACGCAATTAATCAAGGTTTAAGATAGGACTTTCCATTTGTTTAAATTTTTTTCATCACTTTTTGAACTTTATTTTTGATATACAATCAATTTAAAAAAAGATTTTAAACAAGTTTCTCAAATATTGTTCTGATAGTTTTAAACTATATTCATAATTTATCTAACATTATCATATTTTATTATAATTTATAATATATTTTTTGTTTTTGTGATCCAAAAAAGTTGTTTAAGACTCTTATTCATATTAAGTTGTTACCAATTGATTAGATATTTTTTTTTGTTCCATTTTTTTTTTTTTTTTTGATGACTTCAACATGGGTTTTGATTGGATTAACTTCATTTCAAATGAAATCAATTTGACCCTGTACTTGTGTGTTGGGGTTGTTTAAATTAATTTTTAAAAAATATATATGTTTTGTTTTGTTTTTTGGTTTTGTTGAAAACAGTTAAATAGAATGAGAAAAGTTACAAAGGGCCGTAATAGGCGCCAAAGGGACCCCACTTAACCAAACTAATGAAGATATATTGATACACATCCCCCAATTTAATGAATAAAATACAAATTTTAATTTTATAATTAATTAATACAAAAAAAGTTTGCATCGTAAACATTTATTTTAAAATTAAAAGATGATTTTGAAATTTTTTAAAACTTATTTAAATTTGGAAATTAAAACTTGGAAGTTATCAATTGTCATATTTATGGGTGGTTTGGCATCCCCTAAATAAGAGTAATGATTCATTCCCCCTTTTTCCCCCACCCCTTTGACTCCCTCTCTCTCTCTCATTGGTTACCTTTTCTTTTTCTTTTTCTTTTTTTTCCTGCTCCTCCAATCACCCCCTGCCACGTGGCAAAGGGGGGTGAGGGGTGACCCCCAAAAGGGGGTCCCAAGCATTATTCCCTAAATAATCTATATTTTTATCTTTTTATCTTTTTTTTATCACATCACCTTTCTACTTTTCTGTACATCTTTTCATAAAAAGATAAAAAGTGCATTTATTTAGATCATCCCAAATAACCTCATTTTGATGGAGAGTATTAAAATCCGATTGTTGTGTGTAGTGATGGGGGGAGCTCTCAAGTCTTGTTTTGTTTATCTGATAATATTAATATTAAGAAAATAAACAATAATGATGAGTTGGCCGGCTTAAACTGTCAACTTGACTTGCAATCTATTTAAGGGGAAAAACAATCATGGAAGGCCGCCCATGTCCATTGATTTCTGATGGAGAAGTGGAGAAGCAATGCTGCAATGGTGGACCCAAACCTACCATATTTTGTTCAATTATTTGATCTTCTTGAGCATATTTTCATTTTTGACAATGACTAGCCTTTGGTATTTTTTTTTTTTTTAAATTATTCTCAACTATTAGGAAAATGAAAATTGATTAAGGAAACGTTTTTGGGTGTTTGGGAAGTGGATTTTTTTGTAGATTTTTTTAGTTGTAGGATATTATTGAAGAAATTTTTTTTTGTGTTTGAGAAGATAGTTGAGTTTTTTTGTGATTGGATGTAATGTTTGTGAGAGAAAAAGTGAAATGATTATGGGGTTTGATATGATATTTTGTTTGGATTTGTCTTTTTTAGTTTTGTAAAACATTTGTCTTGTAGTGAAAAAAAAACAAAAAAAATCCAAAAACTAAGTTCCCAAACACCCCGTTGTTTGACAAACTATTGTCCAAAATTAGTTTTGAAAAAATTATCTTAAAATACCCTTTTTAGGAAACACTTTAAAAAATTTTGAAAATTATTTTCGTACAATAATAATAATTATAACTGTTTTATCAATTGGACATTCTTGCATATGATTAGGTGAAGAAGAAAATATAATGATGTAATTGGCGAAATACAATTATTCAAGGATATGATTAGTTCATGCTGATGCAGTTTCTGTTCTCTCTCTCACTCTCTCTGTCTTTTTTTTTTAATTGCAAATTGAATGAGTTTGTTTGTTTTTCTCAACTCTTGTGTTCATGTGGTGTTTTGTTTTGTTTTGTTTTGTTTTTTTTTTCCCCTACCTTTTTAGTCTGATTAACCAAGAAAATGATCATCTTAGCCTTCTTCTATTCTAATGTATGTGGTGTATGAATGAATGAATGAATTGACAGGTGTGGAGCAATGGAAAGATAAAGAAAGTAAGAGGAAGACCAGTTCCAAGTTTTGAAGATGGCAGCAACAACAACAATGCACACTGCATATCAATGTCGTTGCTGGTAACTCTTCCTCTAGAAAGCATGGTCTCTCCCCTCCTTCCAAAGCTCACTGTTAATAATGGTGAAGAGGACAACCAGCTCAACAAAGAAGACGATGATGATAATGGTGATACTAGTGCAGATACAAGAGAAGATGGGGCGTTCAAATTCAATTCATTTTCTTTCGAGGATTATGCGTGGAGAATCTACCATGAACGCCTCCTCCTTAAGGACCCTCTTGCTAGATACCAAATATAAATTATGCATTTGTTGCCGCTAATATGTCACCACCGTATCAGTTAATAGGCCTCTTTGTTCTCGGAGGAGGAAATTTCAGTGGTGAACAAAATGCTCCCCTTTCAAGTGAGTGATGTTTTTGCCTTTTGAATGGGTGGTTGTTGATTTGCTTTCTTGTTCTTCTTTTTGGTTCTCTTTTTGCCTGGGAGATAAAACTTTTTTTTTGTATTTTTTTCAGAGGCAATATGTTGTTTATGCATTTGGACAAAGGTTTTAGTTGTACCATATAATTTTAAGTTTGAGGTATATGCTTCTCATGACGTTATATTGCTATGAACTTTAATCTTTAAATTTCTTTACTTTCTGAAAAAAATTTAGTTTTTAATTATTTTTTAAACTTAAATAAGCAATCTTGGAAATGATAAAATAAGAGGAAGGTTTTTAACTCGTGACATTATATTTTGCAAGATATGATTAGTTAATTTTGAAAACATTTTTGTTATATATACAATATAAATCTTTAAGTTATGTTTGGATCTTTGATTTGTGTAGAAGAAGAAAAATAAAAAATAAAAGAAAGACAAAGGTGAATGAAGTAGGAGTAAAACTTATATTCTAGAAATATTGAATAATTTTTTATTTTTTATTTTTATTTTAGGTTAGAGTCATCCATTTGAAAGAAGGGGATATAAGAATTCCATCATTTTCTTTTAGTATTGGAGACTTTTTTTTTTTTTTTCCCTTCGTGAAGAGGTTATACATATTTGTGAAAGTTGGCAGGAAACAAATTTAAAGGCATTTTGTTAGGTTTTGTTGGCCCATATTAAGCCAACCTACCCAAAACTGTTATGGGCCATTGGAATACTAGATCGGCCCATTTAAACTTGGACGGTTGGAAAGCCCAAAGAATTTTTCACCAAAAAAAACAGAAGAAAATTTACCAAAACAAACACTGCCAAGATTTGACCCAGAAATAAATAAAACCATGGATTTTTAAGTGTATAAGCTTAAATCCTAGGCTTTTAGAACTATATCAATTTTAATCATCGTTCATATATATCAACAAGTACTAACCGGCTACGGACAATTTTGTCAAAATACTTATTTTTTTTATTGATATATATATATATATATATTTTTCATTTTGATATATGTCACTTTCTTCCTCTCTATTTTTTTTTTTAAATTTTTTTATAATTGGAATGTAGGTTTGCGGTTCACCATTGAAGTTTCACAATCTTGCTGAGGGAAGGGAGATGGATTAGTCATGGCAAAGTAAGAAGAGGGCGAGATGGCGGTAGATGCCACTGTCAAGAGAAGAGAGCCGGGGTGTCAATCATTACAGGGAAAGGGAAGTGTGGGGTTTTCAGTGAACGACTTGAGTGGATGTGGGCAACTTGACAGATGCTGCAATTGGACAACGATAATTAGGGATGGCAACAAGGCAGTGTGGAGTGGACTACGGTGGGGCAAATTTAGTAGGTGGTGATAGTTGTGGTAAGGCGGGAGTGGGACTTGTTGGAAAATGGTTTTGTCAAAACTTTATTTTGCTGATTTTGAGTATTAATTAAGATAGGACTCAAGTGTTATTTTTAATGTTTCTAACTGTGTTCATGTTTAATGCCGCGTAGTGAATAACATCGTGTATTTGGTTGCTCAAAGCCATTTACGGATGAATGAGAATTCAACACGCATTTTTGGGTTCATGGAAATGGCTTTAGGTGAATTTTCTATACATTTGTGAAATGTGCTTGTCCTACATAGGAAAGGCTTAAGGATTTTTTTAAGTATATATACTTTAGCTTGCCACACTTGGGATGGGCCCTAAGGGGCACCCCAAGTTTTGTAAGGAGGGGAGTTATGGATAAAGTGGGCTTGACCCAAAACCACCACACGCTCGCACACCATCGTTACCGGCCGAGCCAGGCGCGGTTGTAGGTCAAGTCGGGTCCTAACTTTAATTTTTTGGATGAAATTCGTTTGATTTTTTTTTTCAAATTCTTGTAGAATTTTTTTTTTCTATACAGAAATAATTCAAATTTTACGCCAAAATTTTGAGTTCGAATTTGCCTCCTTTCCGAACCAATGTTGTTCTGGTTGCACCTTTCCGGCCATCTCCAAACAACCACTAAGACCAACCCGAATAGGTGCATGGTAGGCTATAAATAGCTTGCCATTCCAGCAATTCATTTTATTGAATTTTCCAAACATTTTTTTCATTTCTTCTTCTGTTCGTCCTCATGTGCTCCTGCATTTGTCTATTATTTAGTTTTTAGGAAAAGAAAGAGAGAGTTACAGCATTGTTTGGTTCACTAGACTTGATTTTGTAGTACTGTAAATCAAGTAGTAGTTGTTGCATCTTGAGAAGTAGACGTCGTTAAATCTCGAAGCACCGAAGCGAGGGCGAAATTTACTTTAAGGAGATTGTGTCAAACACAAGCCTCGACTTATAATTTCTGTAAGCAATTGATTCAGAATTTACTTTATATAATTATTTTTTGGATTATTTATTGTTATTTTGTTGTTTATTTTATTTATACATTTATTTACACATACACACAACCACTGGGTGATAACAATTTTAAAGTAGATTTTTGTTTTTTTATTATTTGTGTATTAGACAGACTAATATTTTGTTTCAAGAAATTAAATAGTAGTCGTATACTGTTTAATTTATTAAAAAGTAATAATATATTGTTTAATGATTTCTTTGATAACATAGTAGTCATATATTGTTTATCATTGGAATTTTGTTACAAAATATTTTTCGGTATATTTTGTGTGTAAATTATATTCTGTATAAATTTGTGATTGGTGCATTATTATTTCGTCAGAAATATGACTACTGAAACAAACAGTACTGAGACTATTCTTACTCCGACCTCCACATCTGTTGTACTAGTGATGACTCCAACAGTACCGGTAAATCATGGGAAGAAGACAGAAAAATTAAATGGAAATGATTTTAAAAGATGGCAATAAAAGATGATGTTTTATCTTACGACATTGAATTTGGCTCGCTTCACTCATGAAAAAGCTCCGGAACTGAACGAGGGAGAAATTGACTGGCAAGTGGTTGCTGCAGTCGATGCATGGAAGCATGGTGATTTTCTGTGTCGGAATTATATCTTCAATGGATTGGACAATACACTGTACAACGTGTATAGTGTCAAAAGCACCGCAAAAGAATTGTGGGAATCTCTAGATCTGAAATATAAAACAGAGGATGTCGGTACGAAGAAATTTGTTGTCGGTCGTTTTCTGGATTTTAAAATGATAGATTCCAAGATGGTTATTAGCCAAGTTCAAGATCTCCAATTAATTCTCCATGACATACATGCAGAAGGGATTATTCTCAGCGAATCTTTCCAAGTAACGACAATCATTGAAAAATTATTGTCATCCTAGAAAGAATTCAAGAATTATCTGAAGCATAAGCCCAAGGAGATGAAATTGAAAGAACTAATAGTGTGGCTCAGAATTGAGGAGGATAACCGTGGTTTCGACAAGAAGTCCGAAAACCATATCATGCAGGTTAAAGCAAATGTTGTGGAACATGGACAAGGGTCAAAATTCAACAACAAAAAACAGAAGCATGATGGCAATTGTCCTAAATAAGGATCCACTAGTAAGATCAACAAAGGGATCAACAACGGGTTCAACAAGAGGTTCAAAGGCAAGTATTTTGTGTGCGGCAAAGATGGACATCGCGCTAAGGATTGTCACGTTCGCAAGGATGGAGGGAGTTCAAGCAAAAAGTCAACATAAGCCAACACAAGCCAACATAGCCGAGGATTTTTATCTTTTTGATGGAGTGACAGACTCAATTTTGCTGTAGTAGTCTCTGAGGCTAATTTGGTGGGCAATCCCAATGAGTGGTAGGTGGATATTGGAGCAACTCGCCATATCTGTGCAGATAAGAAGATGTTCACAACCTATAAAGTGATGGAAAGTGGGGAACAACTTTTTATGGGAAACTCATCCACATCAATTGTGGAAGGACAAGGAAAGCTTGTGCTGAAAATTACATTGGGAAAAGAAGTCACTCTTAACAATGTACTCCATGTGTCGAAGATTCGTAAAAATTTGATTTCTAGGTCATTGTTGATCAAGAATGGGTTTAGATTAGTCTTTGAATCTGACAAGGTTGAACTCTCCAAGAATGGAATGTATGTGGAGCGAGGTTACATGAGTGATGGGCTTTTTAAGCCCAATATATTAATTGTTGTCCCAAATTTGGCTATTAATAATAAGAACATATCTTCTGTTTATATTGCTGAGTCTTCTTTTTATGGCGTGGTAGATTAGTATATGTAAATTTTAATTCTTTGCGTAGACTTGTTTCTTTAGAATGTTTTCCAAACTTAGAGTTTGATCCTAATCATAAATGTGAGACTTGTGTTGAGGCAAAACTCACTAAGGCATCATTTAATAAAGTAGGCAGAAGCACTGAACCCCTAAGTTTAATTCACACAGATATCAGTGATTTAAAATTTGTTCAAACTAGATGAAGTAAAAAGTATTTTATTACTTTTATAGATGATTGCATCCAATATTGTTATGTTTACTTATTGAGAAGTAAAGATGAAGCCTTAGAAGCTTTTAAACAATATACGCTTGAGGTTGAAAATCAACTTGGCAAAACTATTAAGATAGTGATGAGTGACAGAGGTGGTGAGTATGATGCACCATTTGAGGAATTTTATTCTAAACATGGTGTTATTTACCAAACCACTGCACCATATTCTCCTAAGTCAAATGGAGTTACTGAGAGAAAGAATCGAACTCTTAAAGTGATGATGAATGCCATGTTGATTAGTTCAGAGTTACCTCAAAACATGCGGGCGGAGGTGATTTTGTCTGCTAACTTATCCTTAATAGGGTACCCATAAGAAAATCAATCAAACACCTTATGAAGAATGGAAAGGTTGACGACCTACCTATAATTACCTCAAAGTGTGGGGGTGTTTGGCCAAAGTGGCAGTCTCTAGTCCTAAAACAATTAAGATAGGACCAAAAACCATTGATTGTGTATTCATTGGTTATGCAAATAATAATAGTGCATACAGATTTTTAGTTTATAGATCTGAAAATCCTGATATACATGTAAACACTATTATTAAGTCAAGGAATGCATCATTTTTCGAACACATTTTTCCTTGCAAGGAAACTGAAGAGGCAAGTTCAAATAAAAGAACTTTTGATACTGCTATGGGTGGTAGTGAAGACCAAAATGATAATGAAGCAGATGAACCTAGACGTAGCAAGAGGGCTACAATCTCTAAATCATTTGGTCTAGATTTTCTGACATACTTATTAGAAAATGAGCCTCAAAACTTCAAGGAAGCAATGTCAAGTCCTAAAACTCCATTGTGGAAAGAGGCTGTGAATAGTGAAATTGAATTTATTTTGCAAAATCATACTTGGAAACTAGTGGATCTTCCAACAGGATGTAAACCTCTTGGATATAAGTGGATATTCAAGAAAAAATTGAAAGTAGATGGTTTAGTAGATAAATACAAGGCTAGACTTGTTGTTAAGGGATACAGACAGAAGAAAGGCCTTGATTATTTTGATACGTATTCACCAGTGACAAGAATAACATCTATTCGCATGCTAATAGCGATTGCAGCATTGTATAATCTGGAGATATATCAAATGGATGTTCATTTCAAATAGTGCGTTAGATAAGGAAATCTATATGGAACAACTAGAAGGGTTTCAAATTCCCGACCAAGAAAAAAAGGTTTGTAAACTTGTCAAATCCCTTTATGGATTAAAACAAGCTCTGAAACAATGGCATGGAAAATTTGATCACGCTATGCTTTCGGATGGTTTTAAGATAAACGAATGTGACAAATGCATCTATGTTAAAAGCACAGACAAAAGCTATGTCATAGTTTGTTTTTATGTAGATGACATGCTCATTATTGGAAGCAATAAAGACATGATTAAATCCACAAAGAAAATGTTGAACAAAAAGTTTGACATGAAAGATCTGAGAGTAGTTGAAGTAATTCTAGGCATAAAAATTACTAGAACATCTGAAAGATATGCTTTATCTCAGTCTCATTATGTACAGAAGATTCTAGAGAAATTTGGAAAACATGACGACCGTCTTGCTAAAACACCTGTTAACAATAGTCTTCATTTGTCAAAAAATACAGATGAAGGTATATCATAATTAGAGTACTCTCAGATAATCGGAAGCTTGATGTACGTAATGAATTGCATTAGGTCAGATATAGCCTATGCTGTAAGTAAATTGAGTAGGTACACAAGTAATCCAGGGTCAGATCACTAGAAAGCGATAATTAGGGTACTTAGGTATCTAAGACGTATCCAGAATTATGGCTTACATTATACCAAATATCTAGTAGTATTCAACAGGTACAGTGACGCAAATTGGATATCGGATACTAAAGACTCAAAATCCACTAGTGGATACGTCTTTACCTTGGGAGATGCTGCAGTCTTTTGGAAATCCTCCAAGAAGACATGCATAGCAAGGTCGACAATGAAATTTGAGTTTATCGCATTAGATAAAACAGGAGAAGAAGAAGAATGGCTTCGTAATTTCTTAGAAGACATTCCAATGTGGCCTAAACCTGTGCCAGCTATATGTATTTACTGTGATAGTGAAGCAACAATAGGACGGGCACAGAATCATATGTATAACGGTAAGTCTCGACACATTCGTCGAATACATAATACCATTTGACATTTGCTCTCACATGGAATAATTTCCATAGAATATGTAAAGTCATAAGAGAATATTGTAGATCCATTGACTAAAGGGCTAGCAAGAGAGCAAGTGTACCATTTATCGAGGGGAATGAAATTAAAGCCTATTATTCAAAAGTCGCTATAATGGCAACCCAACCTAGTTGACTGGAGATCTCAAGATCTAGGTTCAAAGGGACAACCGAATTATGGATGACTTCATGTATCACTAAGGAGGTTTTCTCCTGCCCATTTCTATGATAAGAAGAGTGATACCTGTAGCGTTAGTAGGATAAGCTTTGCTTTTAATAATTCTTATAGCTTGGACATCTAAGTAGGATATGGCAGTATACTCTTAATAAGAAGTCACCTATATGAGTGTGAACTGGGCCGGTTCTGTGAGAATTGAAAAGGCTAAATTCTCTAGAGAATTCATGAATTATTAGGTATTGTTCAGGGCCAAAATGAACACAACCGTAAGAACCAAACTGTGTCTACAGATACACTATGTGTAGTCTATTGTTTTGGCTTACACAAATAGCTGAACAGTTCAAGGCATCTCATCCACTGGTTAGCCAGTAAGTCTGATAAGCTTTCACTAGAAGAGGTTCAAAGCCAAAAGTTATCTATCTCGATGTGGTATATCTTTTTAATGTACTCTTTGTCTGCATTTTGTTCCATGTCCATTATCGTGAATTCCATTCATATGGGGGATTGTTGGAAAATGGCTTTGTCAAAACTGTTTTTTGCTAACTTTGAGCATTAATTAAGATAGGACCTAAGCGTTATTTTTAACGTTTCTAATTGGGTTCATGTTTAATGCCGCGTAGTGACTAACATCGTGTATTTGGTTGCTTAAGACCATTTCCGGATGAATGAGAATTCAACATGCATTTTCGGGGTCATGGAAATAGCTTTAGGTAGGTTTCCTACACATTTGTGAAATGTGCTTATCCTACATAGGAAAGACTTAAGGATTTATTTGAGTATATACACTCTAGCTTACCACACTTGGGATGGGCCGTAAGGGGGCACCCCAAGTTTTGTAAGGAGGGGAGTTATGGACAAAGTGGGCTTAGCCCAAAACCACCACACACGCGCGGGTGCCGTCACCGCCGTCCGTCCAACTGGTTGACTGAGCCGAGCGCGGGTATGGGTTGTGGGTCGGGTTGGGTCCTAACTTTAATTTTTTGGACAAAATTCATTTGAATTTTTTTTTTCAAAATTCTTGTGGGAAAATTTTTTTCCTCATGGAAATAATTCAAATTTTACACTAGAATTTCAAATTCGATTTTTCGAATTCAAAGTTGCCTTTTTTCCGAACCGATGCTGTTCCGGTTGCACATTTTCGGCCATGTCCGAACAGCCCCTAAGTCCAACCCGAACAGGTGCATGGTAGGCTATAAATAGCCTGCCAATCCAGTAATTCATTTTATCGAATTTTCCAAACATTTTTTTTCCTTTTCTTCTTCTGTTCGTCCCCTTGTGCTCTTGCATCTGCCTACCATTTAGTTTCTAGGAAAAGAAAGAGAGAGTTACGGCATTGTTTGGTTCGCCAGACTTGATTTTATAGTGCTGCAAATCAAATAGTAGTCGTTGCATCTTGGGAAGTAGATGCCGTTAAATCTCGAATCACCGAAGTGAGGGTGAAATCTACTTTAAGGAGATTGTGTTCAACACAAGCGTCGACTTATAATTTCTGTAAGCAATTGTTTCGGAATTTAATTTATATAATTATTTTTTGGATAATTTATTTTTATTTTGTTATTTAGTTTATTTATACATTTATTTACACATACACACAACCACTGGGTGATAACAGGACCGACGCCAGAGATGGTTTAATTTTTTAATGTTAAACATGTTGTTACTAATAAAAATAAGAGATAATATGGTATATTATGAATAATGAATTATAAGTGATATTACTTAAAAATATAAAAAATGTGAAAAGGAGTGTTAAGTGTAATATTCCACATTTTAGTCTTATTATACTTAAGAAAAATTAAATGTGTTAGACTTATTTATTTTGATGATTTATTTAATTATGTTTTTAATTTATTTGGAAGCGAAAATAGAATCAAAATTTATTTTGATATTTTATTTGAAAAAGAAAAATAGAATCCAAAATTTATTTTGATGATTTATTTAATTATGTTTGAAAGAGAAAAATAGAATCAAAATTTATTTTGTCCCATTATTTCTCACCTAAACTTTTATCCTAAATATTGTTTGAATGTATTTAATATTTGCTTAAATCAGGAGTTCATTTCAACCCAAAAATAATGCCCAAACCAGAGGTTCAAACAGTCCAAAACAAAAGTTCAAACAATATTTAATATTTGATTAAATCAGGAGTTCAAATAGCCCAAAATAGAGGTTCAAACAGCCTAGCACAGCAGCAGGCCAAAAGGTTCAAGTGGAAGATATTCAAATTAGTAATGATGGAGTGGAAGATATTGGAGTACAACGGCTATAAACGGCTATAAACGGCTATAAATTCAAATGAATACAATGGCTATAAACGGCTATTAGTGTTATTATATATACCAAAACCTCTAATGTAAACAAGTTACAAAAAAAATCAGAAAATATTCTTTGATCTATAATCACTCACATCTATTCTCTGAAAAATTCTCTGAGAAGTATTCTTCAATTTTTGTTTACATCATCTCTTAGAAATTATACATTGAGCCTTATAGCATTAAACTCATCTTTCCTGTGTGAGATTTACAGAAAAATCAATGCTTCATTTTATATATCTATCTTTGAGAGACAATTCTTGTAACTTTTTATGAAAGTAAAAACACTTTTTTTTCAATCTTGTAAGAGTATAGTACACTAAGTGTTCTTGACTTAGAAAGTTTGTGTAAAATCCGTGAAGGATTGTTCTATTTATAAAGAGGTTGCTAGCACCCCTGTGAAATTAGAGCATAGTGGAAAATCTCAAGTGAAGCTTGAGGAGTGGACATAGGCCGAGTTGAAGCCGAACCACTATAAATTTGTTTACCTCTCTCTCCCTTATCTCTTTATTTTATTTAAATTGTTGTAACTATATTTCACATTTTCACTGTGCTAAAATCATTAACTGACATAGTTGTTAGAACACTTGTTTTAATTATTTTTATTTCATTAACTATATTTATCTATTGTGCTAGTCATAATTTTTATTAGGGTATTATTAATTTTTAATTGTAAAAACCTAATTCACCCCCCCCCTCTTAGGTTGTCTTTTGGGTAACAAAATGAAATATGTTTAATAAATATAATCAATAAGGGGTCATCGAGAGAATAATCCATCCCTGCTCCATTTTCTCATTGGGATAGAAAAAAACCCATGAGATGGAGCGGGGAATGCTGGACAAAGTGCCGGAGGGGGGGGGGTAGGAGGGAAATTGTTATCCTTAATGCGAGTGGGGGTGGACAGTTTGAATGCTGTGTTTGTCACTTTGTGGTGGTGTTGTTGATTGAAGGATGAGAGAATAGAGGAGTTGAAAGGAAAGAAGATGACGGAGAGGCGGTAGCTGGGCATGGAAGAGGATGGTGGTAGATGTTGGGAAGAGAACAATAAAAAAGGGCATGAATGGATGTTTTAGCAATGGTGATGAATGGTTAGGGTTATTGTAGTGATGTTGGCCATAAAGGAAGATAGTTGAGGTATTAGTTATGGGAATGGTGAAGGAAGAATTAGGCTTATTGTAGCGGTGGAGAATGAAAGAAAAGTTATGGTGATGACGGGAAAGAGAACGGAAGGAAGAGAGTTGGTAGTGGGCTGTGGAAGAAGGGAAGGAAGATGAAAACGGGTGAAAGTGGGGCAAATAAAGGAAGTAGGTGGAAGAAAGGGTGGGCTGGAAAAAGGGGAGGAAGATGAAGACAAGTGAAAGTGGGGTAAATAGAGAGAGTAGGTAGAAGAAGGGGTAGGCTGTAGAAGGAGAGGAAGATGAAGGTGAGTGGAAGTGGAGCAAAAGGGAGGAATATAAAGGTGAGTGAAAGTGGAGCAAATGGAGCGAGTGTGTGAAAGAAGCGGTGGGCAATGGAAGAAGGAGAGGAAGGTGAAGATAGGTGGAAATAAGGCAAATGAAGAGAGTAGGTAGAAGAATGGGAGGAAGATGAAGGTGGGTGGAAGTGGGGCAAAGAGAGAGAGTAGATGCCAAGTAGTTATGGAGAAAGAGAAGGAATCTAGTGGCTTTGGATTGAATGAGGGATGGTTGACCCATTATAGTGATACATGGTAACATTTAGATGAATAGTGTATTTATTTATTTTTTTTAATGGGAATTTAGATGAATAGTTATAACCACCTTTTACTAGCATCTTTATTAGATGAATAATATTAAAGAAGTTATCACTGTTTCATCAACTCAAATTCTTAACCTTCTTCTTACCATACTCTAAGGTGTGACTACAAGACCACTGGGTCAAACCCAAGATCTATCTAGATGAATAGTTAAGATGCTTATAAAAGGTAATAATAGTTTAGGGTGGTTAAGGTAGAAATTGAAATTGATATTAATTTGAAAGAGCAAAAAACAACACATTTATTGGATTATTTTTTATTTCATTAGAGTCTTTAAACATAAATGAACTTTTAAAATATGAGGTTTATAATTAAAATTTCAAGGTTTTACTTGTTATTGGGGTCAAATTTTAGGGTATGTATTTTTTATTTAATTTATGTGTTGTAATTTTTCTAAAAATAAAAAGATGAAGGTGTCAACAAGTTTGAATACCTCTTTTGCTAGAGAAATTTGGAGAAAAGTCTCTCAAAACCAATTCATAACGGGAGAAAGACATTTTAACAAATTTTAATGGATAAAATCCCTTATTCAATTTTTTTGAAATCAAATGAAAAAGCTTCAATGTGAGGCAAATTTATGTACCAAATTGTCTCTCTCTACTTACTACGAGAAAAAAGCCCCATGCCAATAATTTTGTGTTTTCTTCGTCAGCTCTCTTATTCTCTCTTTATCTTACTAGTTGGCCCTCCACGCGCTCCGAGCGTGGGGTCACATTATAGTTTGGATGTAATTATTTTTAAAATTATAGGTGAAATGTAATTATGTTTTATACATATTTCGTCTTTTTTTTTTCTTTACAAATCTCTTTTCAAGTTCGTAATGTAGTTATGATGCCGGCATTTTTTTGTGTGTAGAAATATGGGTGAATATAATATTTGTGGACATAATTTACAAGATATGATCTATCTGGACTTAAATGATCAGTTCCAACAAATATTGGATTTTAAATAAAAATCTAAATTTATTTATTTTGAAATGTTTTGATATTTTGAAGTCAAAGGTATATTTGTTAAAATGAGTGAAATTGTTTGAAGAGAAATTTAATCAATTTGATCGAGTCGTCTTTGTATGGTATCAAATAAGCTATATAGAATCTTTATATTGAAATTCATAATAATAAAAAAAATTTAGCAATTGACAAGAACTGAAACTACATTGTAATTGAACCCCCATCCAATCCATCAATGCCATACCGGATAGGAAAATTGCTACTGCTATTTTCATATTGATTGAAATATAATTCCTAATCCCTAAACATTTTAATCCCAAATAATTTCTGGATCACAAAAGAATGAAGAACGACACAAAGATGAACATGAATATGGTCTCACCAATGAAAATAATGAACTCCTAAAATCTACTGAAGAAAACAAGAGAAATTTATCTCACATGTTAACCATTTGAAACAATATAGGACAAGAAAACCAAATAAAAAAACACAAAAGAGAAAATAATAACAATTTAAAAAAAGAACAATATTCTTCTAGGGAAAAAATGATATTTTTCCAACTACTTGTTTGTCAAGCTGTTACTTTGAGATTGAAAACAAGAAACAAAAAAACAACTTCCGTGTAACTAACAAAGTTTCCAAACTTTCGTGAAAACTTGACATATATATACTTTCACCCAAATTTTGCTTCACTCCAATTCAACATACTTTTTTTGCATTCCTACATCCGAAAATTTATAATTAACCAAAATTCTAAAACAGAATTAATATATCAAAATTAAAATCAAAGCATAAAGAATAAATTTTTTACCAACACATCCATAAATACGTAGACATTGAGCATGGGGACAGAAGCTTGGATTTTTTGAACAAATGAATGAACCTTACCCAGGAGTTGACTGACTGAATCTGCAGTGGCAAGAATTGGAAACAAATGTTCAGGCAGACCCGCTGAACGATTATTTTTCCAACGATTATTGAAGCTTGTAGTTTTTTGAACTTTTGCCCTACTTCTATATATTACTTGGTTTCCTATTATTTCTCTTCGTTTGATATTTTGGCACTTTCTAATCATAAATGATTGTAAAATTTCTATCTTTTGAATATAGGTTGTTTGTCTTTTTGTAAATTGCGATGTGGTTAAGTATTATTTTTTTGGATTTGTGAACTTCATAATTCAAGTCATTATTAAAGATTAAAGTGTATTGTCTAAAATATCATACATTATTCGTAATCCAACACCAATTCACTAAATTGAGATTCATATTTTGTAGGTAGACTTTCCTGCAATAAAGACATACTAAGATGAAACTGGGAGCAATTTAAATATTTATGTGTTTAACTTGAAATCTTCAAATCACATTCAAATTCAAATATGAAAAATTTCAGCTACTCAAATCAATCTTAAAAAATTCAACTAGTTAAATCAAATTCATATTGTTTACAACTATTCTAAGCAAAATAAGTGGAAAATTTTCATTGGTGGATCTGAATTGATATTGTTTACAATAAGGTTATGTCTTGGATGGAAAACAAATACTATAGAGTGTAGAGCAATGTAGGTGGAGGCAATATGTGCAACCACATCCCCTCGAAATTTGTACATATTTTATCATAATTCAATGGGAAAACAGTGGCAGTGGGATACTCGTCGTTGCTGCAATAGAAATATGACTCAGGTTTGTTGTCTTGTGTTAAAAGATTATTCTTTGTGCCTACATCTCTCAGGTTGTGAGATGCTTTCCTATCTTGGTTAAGTTCTAAGCATGTCAACTTGTTGTGTTTGTACATTCCCGGCCTTGTTTTGTGTGAGTTTTCTGTTGCAATCATATGTTATTGACAAATTAGTAAGATAATTTCATTTACATTCATTAAGCCCCAACATCATGATATGGTTTATGCTCAATTTTCTATGCTTAAATATTTATTTGCCTCTTAGAAATTGGGATAAGTTGTTTTGATTGTAAAGTTGAATTGATGAATTAAGGAAGTTTATGAAAGTTAAAGTTTATGTGAGAAATCAATTTTAACCACTAAATGGGAGATGCTCTAGTTGGGAAAATATCATTTTAGGTTGAACAACATTTCAAATTCTTAGTTGTGCTTTTTTATTTGTCATGGTTATGAGCTTGGCAGTGAATTTAACAACTTTGATGGCTTTTTGGATCACTAACTGTTTTGATAAATTACTTGTGATGCATTCTTGAGTTAGTCCTATGAATTCTTGCCACTACTATGTTCATAAACTTCAAACCATGAGTCCTAATCCCTAAAAATTTCAATCACCAATTAATTTATGGGTCACAAAAGAATACTTGTAATATACATTTCAGATTCTTAGTTTCCTGGTTGATCCCTAATCCCTAAACCTAGTTTCCTGGTTTCTTGTTTTTTTTTTTCCTGCCCTTTTTTTTTTTCTTTCCAACATCAAGGTGGATTTTGAGTAAATTATTCAACTACTTTAGATTGTAAGTCCAGAAGTTTTTTTCAAGTTGTTTTTTGCCAAATATGGTTATGAGCTTGCCAGTGAAATTAACAACTTTCACTAATAAAACACAGATCTTCTTATTTACACAGATAACTTGCGTCTACAACCAAACACTCATCTTGTTCTCCACCCTTTATTTCAAAATAGTGAATAAAAATATAAGCTTTTGGTTGTATGATTTATGTTGTTCAAATTGTGACATGTTACTGATTTGGACAAACATCTTCAACTGGACAACATTAACCACATTAACTGAAATTAGAAAGATGATAAAATTAATAGTTTTAAGTATAAAATGAAAAAAAAAATAGCTATAGTTTTAGGGATAAATGTAAAATTTTGATAGAGTTCATTGAAATGGTGAACTCATTTACCTTTGTTTTGATTGATTTATGTATTGGAACATTGAACTCATTCATTTTAGATTCAATTGGAATAGTGAACTCATTTATCTTTTCTTTGATTGACTGATTTATTGGAATGGTGAACTCATCTAATTAATCAGATATTGATTTGTTTCATATGCTAAGAACCACTATACTCAAAGTCATTTTATTTATTTGTTAATCTTGTTTTTTCTTGTCTTATCTTTATTATTATTATTATTATTATTATTATTATTATTATTATTATTGCTGGTATTTTTATTTTTTTGGTACACAAATGTTGTTTGAACTCTTGTAGGCATATATACCTTTTGATATTCATGTGCCATTTGCTAGTCTACTCTAGTTTTCTATAGTACTATTGCATAGTTAATGTTTTTTTTTTTTTTTTTTTTTTTTTTTTTTTTTTTTTTTTTTTTTTTTTTGGAATCTATCATATGTTGGGCAATTTCTTCTCAATAATATCCAAAATAATTGTTTCATGGACCTCTGGCCTTGTCACAAAACTGGCAATCTACAGTTCTATGTGAACGTTTGGGGATTTACTCTGGCAATGGCTAACTTAGTTGTGTCCCTTTTAATTGGTTTAGCTTAATTCCTTTATGCTGAAAACTGTTACTGTGTTTAGTTCAGGAAAGACGACTTCTAAAGACTACTACAATCCAACCTTTAGTTGGCTTTGAGACTGTTAAACCAATCCTCACTGTATAATTAATCTGAGAAATCAATTTTGTTCTCTCCTGACTCTGTGTTTTTTGTTTTTTTTGTTTTGTTTTGTTTTTTTTTTTTGTAATTCAGTTTTGTTCTCTTTTGATTTTGTAATTCATTATTAAACACATGGTGAACAATGTATGGAAACCAAGACAACTTTGTGTGTCAAATCAATTTTGTTCTCTTCTGATTTTGTAATTCAATTTGTGGTTCATGCATATCAAACACATGGTGAACAATGCATGAAAGCCAAAACATCTCAATCTCTTAGTCAAACATATTTGCAAACACATGGTGGACAAATCATCACATAAAAAAACAAACACAACATCAATAAAATAAGCCCATGAATGTATAATAACATTAAATAGAAGTAGGCATAAGACAGGAACACAAACACAGAGAGAGAGAGAGAGAGAGAGAGAGAGAGAGAGAGAATGTAAGATAAATTGATAGAGAGAATAAATTGTATGTATTATGATTGATGTTGTTGTGATGTATTGTATGTACATTATATAGGAGATGGAGATGTGAAGTGGAGGTGGAGTGGTGGAGTAGGTGAAGTGGAGTGTGTAGTGGAATAGGTGAAGTGGAGGTGGAGTGGTGTAGTGGGTTAGGTTTAGTGGAGTAGGTTTAGGTGTACATTAACAGCCCCCCTCAAACTCAAGGAGGATAGGAACTAACCAACTTGAGTTTGAAGAGAGTAACAAAACAGGAAAGTAAACTGATAAATAAAATAAAACAGGATAGGAGACACGGTATGGTCGTGTCAGACCGATGTAGCAGACAGTTTATGGGGTCATGTCGGACCGTTGTAGCAGACACTGTGTGGTCGTGTCAGACCGATGTAGAAGACAGTTTACGGGGTCGTGTCGGACCGTTGTAGAAGACAGTTTACGGGGTCATGTCGGACCGTTGTAGCAGATACTGTGTGGTCGTGTCAGACCGATGTAGAAGACAGTTTATGGGGTCATGTCGGACCGTTGTAGAAGACAGTTTACGGGGTCATGTCGGACCGATTGTAGCAGACACTGTGTGGTCGTGTCAGAACGATGTAGAAGACAGTTTATGGGGTCATGTCGGACCGTTGTAGAAGGACAGTTTACGAGGTCATGCCGGACCGATGTAGCAGGACAGTTTACGAGGTCATGCCGGACCGATGTAGCAGGACAGTTTACGAGGTCATGCCGGACCGATGTAGAAGACAGTTTACGAGGTCATGCCGGACCAATGTAGAAGACAGTTTACGGGGTCATGTCGGACCGTTGTAGCAGGTTGTGGTGGTGCACCAAGGGGGCAACTTAGGGAGTGCGCCATGAGCGACTTATACATGATACTGTGTATAACCCCCCCTCAAACTCAAATAGGTGTGAAGATAGAAACCTATTTGAGGTTGAAACAAAGGGATGGATAAAGCTAACCGGTGTAGAAGACACTGTATGAGGGTGTATATAGGCTGCCCAAAAGATATACATGGATATAGATATCGAGCCCTCAAAAGTCGTGCCCTCAAAAGGTGTGGCCAATCTTTCAAAAGGCGTGCCATCAAAAGGCGTGCCATCAAAAGGCATGCCCAATCCATAAAAAGGTGTGCCATCAAAAGGCGTGCCCAGTTTGTCGTCGAGCGCCGAGCGGCGCATGATGCGCGTGTCTGCCTTGGCTATAAGACGGAGGCTGAGGCTGAGGCGAAGACAAACAACTTGCGAAGAAAAACTTCTGAAAAAAAAAGTCTGCGTTTGCGGAGAGAGAAACTCTGTAACACTCTGTAACATATTCTGTAACCAACCCTGCTCTGAAACACTCAGCAACCCATAACATGGCCTCCTCTTCTTCCCGTCCAGCTACCCAGAACATGGCCTCCTCTTCCCGGGGTCTGCTCACGCTCTTTTCAGAACTGAATGAGTCCACAAGAGAAATAACTGGTGCGGGGGCCAGTGAACCTCAACCAAACACCTCTGGTTTTGCTCCGTTGAACTTTCCGATGCAGTCGGTGGAGCAAAAAATGGCGGTGCAAACGGATATTGAGGCCAATCAGTATACATTGAAGTCATGCGTGGAGACCATGACCGCGGTCACAAACTTGTCGCACCGGCTGCAGAGTAGAACAAATGAGGTGCAACAGTTAAACGCCCAACTGGTACTGCTCCAGCGCATGTATAAGGATGCGCGAGCAGAGATAAGTGTGCTAAAGGCGGAAAATAAGGAGCTGAAGCGGAAAGCCACCGTGATGTTCCGATTTGGAGGTCCACCATATGCTGCAGTGGAGGAGTATGGGGGAGTGAACGTGCTCGGCGGCGTGGAAAACACGGAGGCAGCACCGTCAAGGGCCGCTCAGGACGGAGGCAAGAAGAAGAGAACGGCTGCAGAGTAGAGAAGAAAAATTCCGCCTGTGGATGTGGTTGTTTGTTTGTTGTTGTTGTTGTTTTTTTTTTGTTGTTGTTGTTGTTGTTGTTTTTTTTTTTTTTTTTTTTTGTTGTGTGTGTGTGGTGTAAAATTGTGATCGGGGTTGATCCCTGAGATGAATAAAACAAAGGTGTTGTGCAAATCGGTATATAGATATATATATATTTTATTGATTATTGATTTATTCAGTGACTTTTTTTTTATTTTTTTTTATTATTAATATATATATATAGGAAAAACGAAAAGGATAAAAACGGGGATAAGAAGAAAACGAAAAATAACTTGTCAAAAGGCTGAGGGACATGCCATGTGGGTGTCATGATAAGAAAAGGCAAAAGAAAGAAAAAAAAAAAAAGTGGAAAAAGCAAACAGGAGTGGAGACAAGTTGGGTGGTGTGGTGTGTAAAGCGTGAAGTGAAAGATGAAAGTTGATGATGATAAAAAAGTTGTGTCTGGGGAGGTGTTCCTATATATATATATATATATATATAAAATCAACAAAAGAGTAGAGTGGGGAATATTATATAGGAGATGGAGATGTGAAGTGGAGGTAGAGTGGTGGAGTAGGTGAAGTGGAGTGTGTAGTGGAGTAGGTGAAGTGGAGGTGGAGTGGTGTAGTGGGTTAGGTTTAGTGGAGTAGGTTTAGGTGTACATTAACAGAGAAGATGAGCATACCGGTTCTTTTGTTTGCTACCGATGCAGATGGTACCAACATCAACAACAAAAGGTATATATATCATCCTATATACTTGGTCAGCTGATGCAAACCACATGTCAGACAATTGGTGATTTGCAAATTGGAAAATTGGAACCACATAATTTCTGGATACCAATTTATTACTTAGAATGACTCACCTGCTTTAGTTTGCATCTCGGGAAAGCAAGAGACAACCAAAACAAACCAACTATGAACTGATAAGGAGAAACACCAATTTATTACTCAGAATGACTGACTTGCTTGATTCTGCATCTTAGGAGAAACATCATTTGCCTATTTCAATAGAGATAGAGATATGGGCAAGGTGAGATTGCCATTATCAATTAGGATGAAGGGCAAAAAGAAGAATTTGATGCATTAGATTCAACCTGCTTGCTTTCGTTCTTCTATATATAGGTTATAGATTTGCGAGTTTTATTGTTCAAAAACAACAAATACACTAAAATTTCACTATATATATTTAGAATTTCATACTCCTTCCGTTCCAAAATAATAGTCCATTTTGAAAAATTCAACCTTTTTTCATAGTACGATTATTACACTTTAAAAATATTAATTTTTTAAAATTACCTTTTGATAGTACATTTTTTTAAGAATATCAATTGTCATAATTGTACTTTTTGTGTTGTTAATGAATTTAAAAGAAGAGCAAAATAGAAAATTCATATTATTTTATTCCTTGATCTTTGAAAAGAGACAAATACTTTGGACAATAAAAAATAGAATAAGAAACTAATATTTTAAGACATACGGAGTATTTAACGTAACTCTTGTTTGGATTTCAAAAATATATATTAATTTTACAACAAATAGATATCTAAATAAAACACTATAATGTTTTAAAATCTATATATTATATACGAAAAAGGAGTTTATAACCCACAAATCTTGTGGAAGTTTCAATATTCAAATCTTAATTTTCTAATTTGTTGATTTAAAAAAAAAAATCTCCCGCCTACCATTCAATTTCAACCTTTTTGAAATTTAAAAACCCTAAATCCTATCGCCGCATCTTATTTTCAATTGACACGTCCCCATACTACCGGACATCATTTTTTTTTATTCACCTCTACAGCCTGATACCTCCACACCGTGACACCTTTATAGCCACAATCTTTATTCAACTGCATGCAAGTAATGGTTCTTTTTTTTTTTTCATTTTTTTTAATTGTGGTTCCTTATTTATTTATTTATTTATTTTTATTATGAGCAAAAATATGATTGTGGTTTTTTATACTCCGTTTTAATTTGATTGTGGTTTTTTTATACACAGTGGTTGTATTTTTAAACTGATTGTGTTTTTTACACTTCATTTTAATCACATGGTGAGAAAAAAAAAATTATAATTGGATTTTTTTAAATCACTATATTTTTTGAAAAAAAAAATGTTTTTTTTTCAAATATCAATTGACTTAATTAGGGCCTGTTTGGTAACATTTATGTTTTCAGGTTATATTTACAAAAAATTTATAAACTGGTTTTTGTTTATTTTTAGAAAAACATAAACTACAAACGCGTTTGGTTTAGACAAAATGTTTAAAAAAATTTAAAAATATAAAAAAGAGTGAGAAATGGCAAGTGGTGGTGGGTGGTGACAGTGGTGGCGGCAGAAGACGATGGTAGAAAATGATTGCGGTTGGTGGTGGCGGAAGACAGTAGTGGAAAATGATGGCGGGTGGTGGTGGCGGCAGAAGACGGTAGTGGAAAATGGTGGTAGGTGGTGGGTGATGGTGGCATAAGACGGTGGTGGAAAGTGGTGGCAAGTGGCGGGTGGGTGGGTGGGTGGTGGTGGCGGAAGACGGTGGTGGAAAGTGGTGGCAAGTGGCGGGTGGTAGCGGCGGAAGACGGTGGAGGAAAGCGGTGGCAAGTGGCGGGTGGTAGCGGCGGAAGACGGTGGTGGAAAGCGGTGACGGGTGGGTGGATGGTGGTGGTAGGTGGGTGGTGGATGGCGGGTGGTGGTGGTGGTGGCGGGTGGTGGATGGTGGTGGCAGGTGGGTGGTGTCAGGTAGGTGGCGGGTGGTGGGTGGTGGTGGTGGTGGTGGCGGGCAGATGGATGGTAGTGACGGGTGGGTGGTGGTGGTGGTGGTGGTGGCGGCGGGTGGTGGTGGGGGGCGGGTGGTGGGTGGGTGGTGGTGGCGAGTGGGTGGCAGGTGGGTGGTGAGTGGTGGCAGCAGGTGCTGGTGGGGGGTGGGTGGTGGTGGCGGCAGGTGGTGGAAAATGGTGGCGAGTGGTGGCTAGTGTTGGGTGGTAAAAAAAAAAAATTGAAAACTCAAAACGGAAACACATTTTTTGAGTTTACATTTTTTGGTCAAATTTATAAACTGAGACCACTAATTTATAAATCAAAAATTTACCAAATAAGTTTTTATTTGAGTTTTTTTAATTTTTGTAAATATAAACTGAAAACGTAAGTGTTACCAAACGGCACCTTAGTGATTGAATTTTTAACACACTGTATTTTATGGTTAAAAAAAGAAGAAGTGTTTTTTAACTATCAATTGACTTCATTACTTTATTAGTATTATTATTATGAGCAACAATGTGATTGTGGATTTTTATACTCTGTTTTGATCACGTGGTGATTGTATTTTTAGGTTGATTTTGTGTTTTTTTATACTCCATTTTAATCACATGGTGAGAAAAAGAATTGTTCTGATTGGATTTTTAACTTACTGTGCTTTTTGAAAAAAAAAATGATTAAATTTTTTAACTACCAACTGATTTCATTGTTTTTCTTTTTATTATGAGCAAAAATGTGGTTGTGTTTTTTTACACTCCGTTTGGATCACAGATTTTCACACTCCGTTTTGATCACATGATAAGAAAAAAAAATTGTATTTGACGCTTCCACATACCGCTACACATCATATTTTTTTATTCACCTTTACAGTCGCAATATTCAATTGATTCCTCCACAGCCACAATCTTCAATTGAAATTGAACCGCCTATAAGTAATCTTTTCATTTATTCTTTTAATTCTTGCTTTTCTTTTTATTTATTTTTTTAGGGAAATTTTTTTAAGGTCACTGATGTTAAGATTTTATAAGATAAAAGACATACAATATTTTCATAATAGTTAAAAATTCCTCAATATTTTTACAGAGAAAATTCTACTCAAAGGAATTTCGAATTTCGCCCCCCGACACAGAGAAACATTAATTTTCACAGAGAAATTTTTTCTAATTTCACAGAGAAATTTTGAAAATTTTCTACTATGATCACAGAGAAATTTCAATGAGAGATCTTAGCTAGTAAAAAAAAAAAATCTTGAACCTTTCTTACTACACAAAGTTTGAAAATGATGTTTCACTAATTTTTTTTTTTACTTTTTAATTAGCAATAATGTGATTGTGTTTTCTTACACTTCATTTTGATCACACGGTGATTGTATTTTTTAACTAATTTTTTACACTCTATTTTAATCACATGCTGAGAAAAAAAATTTGTGATTGAGTTTTTTTTAACTCATTGTGTTTGTAACTATCAATTGACTTAATTTGTGATTAGATTTTTAATTCACTGTGTTTTTGAAAAAAAAAGGATTGTATTTTTTAACTATCAATTGACTTCATTGTTTTATTTATTTATTTATGATTTTTTACAGTCTGTTTTGATCACACGATGACTTTATTTGTTAACTGATTGCTTTTTTTTATACTCCATTTCGATCACATGATGAGAATAAAAATTCGTTTGAGTTGTGACAATCTCTGTGTTTTTTGAAGAAAAAAAATTAGATTGTATTCGTTAGGTTCATATAAAGTACCCACTATTGATGATGATTAGATTGTATTTTGTCTAGAAAAAAAATTTGTAATTGGGCTTTTTAACTCACTATGTTTTTGAAAAAAAAAAATTATTGTGCTTTTTAACTATCAATTGACTTAATTTGTGATTGAGTTTTTAACTCACTATGTTTTTTGAAAAAAAGAATAATTTTGTTTTTTAACTGTCAATCGGCTTCATTGCTTTTATTGCTTTTATTATTATTATTATGTGCAAAAATCTTATTGTGTTTTTTTACACTCTATTTTGATCACACGATGATTTTATTTTTTAACTGATTGTGTTTTTTATACACCATTTCGATCATATGATGAGGAAAAAAATTTGTTTGAGTTGTGACAATCTCCGTGTTTTTTGAAAAAAAAAAAAAAAAATTGGATTGCATTCATTAGATTCACATGAAGCACCCACTATTGATGATAATTAGGGGTCTGGCTTTGGTCCAATCCGCCATCGGACTGGACCGTGCTGTTGGGCCCGTGGGAGCTCACCACGGGTCCCGTTTTGAAAATCTGAACCGTTGAATGCGTAAAACTCGTCGAGTACTATATGCCTGTGAAAAATCACGTTAATCGGATATCGATAGCTATGTGATCAAATTAGTTTTGTATAAAAAAAATGGACGGTGAATAAATTAACGGTTGTTAAAAAGCTGTTTTGATCACAGAGCTATCGATATCCGATCAATGTGATTTTTCACAGGCATATAGTACTCGATGAGTTCTACACATTCAACAGTTCAGATTTTCAAAACGGAACCCGTGGTGGGCCCCCACGGACCCAACAGCACGGTCTAGTCCGATGGTGGACTGGACCAAAGCTAGGCCCATAATTAGATTGTATGCCGAATGACATTAACAGCCCCTATAGTTTTTGTGTTATTTTGGTCCCTGACCTTTCAATTGTGATACATTTGACCATGAATTTTGAATCTCGCTCTAAATAAGGACAATTGAAGACATTTTTGCTTTATGTGAAGGGAAAAGTCGTCATACAACTTATTTTGTGTTAGTTAACTTATATGTTGTTTCAAATATAATGGCCTTTTTTCAATGAATAATGTTGAATTTTTTTTGGGTATAAAGTTCTATTTGGTTTGGTTTTCAGATTTTTTTTTTTTTAAGTAACTAAAAATTAAATTGGTGAAAAAAATTAAAAATACATCATTTTTATATAATTTTATCTTTTGAGAAGGTAGAAATATATATTTTTTTGTATTTATTTTTGTTAAATTAGTTTTTATTTTTTCAAAAGTCAAATATGGCAACAACTTTGATATCCTTGTTAAACCAATCCATTAAATCAAAAAATTTAAAATTAAAACCATTTCATATATTAAACATATCGACTATATATTAAAAGCCTAATTATAACGATTCTGGTTTAGACCCGACTCATTTGATATTTTGAATCTGGGTTTTATTGTCTTATACGATTGTTCATGTCTTATTTCTCCTTATTCCTCATTGAGTTTGGATATTGGAGTGCCTTGGTTGCGTTTTGAACAGGTTGGGAGTTAGTTTTTCAAAATGGTTTCTGTCTAGATTTTGGCTTCTTCACTCAAGCGACACTTTTTGCGCTTGAGTGGTCTTTGAGAACTCTCAGTACTTTTACAGGCCTGTAGAGATACTAGGAGTTGGCATTCTATGCTCGAATAGTACTTCTTGCGCTCGAGCGGTGTTGGCTCGAGCGATCTTTCTTGAACTTGAGCGATGGTCCTTTGTCTGTAAAACTTCTAGGAGTTTGTATTCTTCGCTTGAGCAATAAACTTCTTCACTCAAGCGGTCCCACTTATTGTGTCTGGTCGCTCGAGCGACACTTCTTATACTCGAGCAGTCTGCGCATATATCAGTTTTTAAAGTCACCTTTTTAGCTCACTTTTTCATATATTTCTCTCTCTCTCTAAACATTCTAAAAACCCTAAGTTGAGACCCTCTCTCTCTAAAACTCAAATTCTCTCTACAAATACACCTGGATCCATTGATTTCTTTACCTGTGTCCATTTGATAAAAAGGTAGAACACTTCAAGAGCTTCCTTTTGATCGGAGCAAAGTTGCGTTTCGGCGTCGTCGAAGTTTCTCCATTCCTTCTCTTGTCTTCTAAGCTTGAGGTAGGGATTCTCTGCACTTTCTTATGATTTTTAACTTAGTTATTTGCTATTTCTAAAACAATATTGAGATTTGGAGATTTTTGAATAAATCTAGGGTTTTGGTATAAAATTCAAAAGAGGGGTTTTCAAATGGATTCTTGGAAATGGTTGTTGGATTGTAAATGAGAATGAGTTGTGATAAAGTGATGTGTTTTTTCCCTTGGGGTTGATTTATAAGGAAAATAGGGTTTTGCCCTAAAGATTTCAAATGTTGATTTTGAAAAGATAATGGAATTGATTTTGGAATTGTGAAATTGAGTTGGTATTGATGAGAATTATGGAGTTGGGTATGTATTACCACTCACATCTTGAAATTTGAGAAAGTTTACCTTTATGAAAAATTTATTTATTTGTTTAGAGATATCTTTTTTGAGCTATCAGTGGAGGATAACCATGATTATTCTAGAAATTGCATGAGAAAAAGGAAAGATGTTGGATTTTGAAAGACAAGGAAAAATGTATCTGTTGATGATGAGAGTGGAGTTGGATATGTATTATCACTCATATTTTGAAAATTTATGAGATTTTTTCTGTTATTGAAAAATTATCTATTGAGTAGAAATATCTATTTTGGGTTATCGGTGGAGGATAATCATGATTGCTGTAGAAATTATATAAGGATTAGGTTAAATTGAAACTAATTTCTCATACACTGTGCATCGAGCATTGTTTCATACTTAACATTGAATATGTATTTTTTTGAGAAAAAATGGTGTATACATTGGTGAATTTGGTTAGGGGGTGTGATTGTAGTTTATATTATTATAGCATTTCTGGTTTAGACCTGACCCATTTGATATTTTGGATCTGGGTTTCATTGTCTTATATAGTTTTCATGTCTTATTTCCCCTTACTTCTCTTTGGGTTTTGCTATTGGGATATGTTGGTAGCATTTGGAACAGGTTGGTAGCTTATTTTCAAACTGTTGCTGTCCAAAATTCTGCTTATTCGCTCGAGTGTTGTGCTCGTGCGGTCTTTGTGAACTTCCAGTACTTTTGTAGATCTGTAGAGATACTAGGAATTGACATTTTTCGCTCGAGTGGTCTTTCTTGCTCTCGAGCGGTGTTGGCTTGAGCGGTGGTCTTCTGTTCGCAAAACTTCTAAGAGTTTGTATTCTTCACTCAAGCGGTTCCATGTTTTTGTGCCTTGACGCTTGAGTGACAATTCTTGCACTCAAGTGATCTGTGCGTATATTAGTTCACAAGGTCATTTTTTTGAGTCACTTTTTTGTCTTACTCTCTCTAAACTTTCTAAGAACCCTAGATCTACACCCTTTCTCTCTAAAACTCTATTTCTCTCTACAAAGACACCTAGATCCGTCGAGTTCTTCACCTGTGTCTCTTTGTTATAAAGGTAAAGCACGCCGTGAGCTTCCTTTTGATCTGAACAAAGTTGGGTTTTGGGCGTTGTTGAAGTTCAATCACTCTTTCTCTCGTCTTCTAAACTTAAAGTAGGGATTCTTCACACTTTCTATGAGTTTAACTTAGTTATTTGCAATTTCTAAATAATATTGTGATTTTGGAGATTTTTTAAACAAATATAGGATTTGGGGTTAAAGATCAAAAGAGGGGTTTTTATAATGGATTCTTGGAAATGTTTGTGGTGTTGGAAATAAAGTTGAGTTGTGATGAATTGATTGATTTTGATACTTGGGATTGATATTGAAAGAAAAATGAGATTTTGCCCTAAATGTCTCAAATATGGATTTTATGTAAATAATGAATAGATGTTGGGAATATGAAATTGGATTGGTTTTGATAAGGATGGTGGAGTTAAATATGTATTATCGCTCATATCTCGAAAATTTGGAAAGTGTATCTTTAATGAGATTTAAATATCTGTTTACGACTATCGGTGGAGAATAGTTATGATTGTTGTAGAAAGTACATAAGAACTAGGGGAATTGAAACTATTTTCTCATTTATTTGCATTGGGCATTATCTTACATTTATGCACTGGAAATGTTTGTCATTTTGAGAAAAATGAGTGAATCTGGGAAACATGTATTGTCTCGTTGAAATAAGTTGGCCTCAGTGTCCATGGTGAAAGTTTTAAAAACCGCACATATACATAGGTGCCGATCCTGCGGACGAAATATCTGTAAAATGGCAATAGTAGTGCTTGTATAGCCTATGTTTACATGGGTGCTGGTTTACGGTTTCCTGCAGATGAAATTTTCGTGAAAGGTTGTATTTGTTTAAGATTTCTAGAGTGTAATTCACTGCCCTGTCTTCTATTGTAAAGGAAATGAATTATGATATTAAAATGATATTGCATAGTTTTGGAAAGAGATATAAAATGTTTTGGCACAAGCATTGCATATGCATCCACCTTATAACTTTGTTAAGATTCATATACTGTGTTAGATTATTTCTACTGGCTTTTGGCTTACCTTATATGGGAAAACATTTTAGGTGCTGATGATATGCTTCTGCCAAGACAATAGCTTGGGAGGACTTGGAGCAAGAGCTTCACTTTGTTGATTTTTTTTGAATGTGTTTTGTACAGACCAATGGCCTTTAACTGTGTTGGACTTGAATTTCACTTTTGTTGTAACTAAGTATTGTCTTTGAAAGTTTTAAGCCTTTAGGGCATTTATTATCTTTTTTATTCTCATATCTTATCTCTTGTTGTAACATATGCTATAAATTCAGGGTTAGACTTGTGAATGTATATCTGCATATCACCCTTTTGTACAAGTAATTGGGATTAATAGAAGATTTTACTCGCCAATCACGACAGAAATTATTCGGCATATTCGGCCCACGAATTCGATTTTACTCGGCCTTGTTCTCATTCAATGGGTTTGATCGTGCCGAGTTAGCCTTACCATCATTCTTGGCCCTCTGTTTGAACCTCTTGAGCATGTAATTATTCGGCACCCACAAGTATATTATGAGTTCCATGTATAAAACGAATTCATATCACACAGAAGAAGCTAGATATTCAGAAGAATTTTACTTAATAAAGTGGGATTAAGATAAAATTAGTATATTATGAGTTCTATGTATAAAATGAATTCATATCACACATTGATAACTTTGCATAAAATTATTGATAAAAATTCTTAGTATATATTATTGCTGTATTAAAAGTTATTTATTTTTTTAAGGAGTAAAGTTATGCATAAGGTCATCTCCAACGCTGCACCAAATTCATCACCAAATTCAAATTTGGTGAAAAAGTTTCTTTTTTTGTACTCCAATGGTTTCATCAAACCTATATAAAATTGACAATGTAACAAATGTTTCACCAAATTGAAGATGTTTTGTACCTTTCAGCAATTTACTATGCATAGCTGTTGAGTGTTGACTTACAAGACGACCGGGGACGTTCGGCCGGATGTCCCTCGGATGACCATCTCAGGGCAAAATTTTTGAAAAATTTATATTGACTGGTCGATCACCTATCGACCGCCTGGTTGACCCCGCTAATATAGGATTGTAACAAAAAACAAGAGAACTCATAATGCAAAATAAGAGAACTCATAATGCAAATCCAACATATAAATAACCCATATGTTATATATTTTGCATTTAGTTCATACCTCATCTTATTTTGCAACGACCTTGATTTCCCAAAATTCTTATTAGACAATACAACAGAATTAATTACATAAGAGAATGAATGCTTACTATGTTCAAATACATTATTATCATAACTAATTGATCCCCATTGTCAAGAATCCCAAATATATATATATATATATATACAGATAACCATGTAGGATTACCTTTCTCTCTGGGTTTTGTTTTCTTCACTTTACCCCAAAATGTGTGTATCTGTAATTGTTAGAAACATAGTACCAAACTATATGGAAAATATAATTTAAAAATATGTAAATGGTTTTTGGACAAAATTAAAACTGAAATAAATCGAAATAATAACGTAACAAAACTTATAGTACAGAAATAGATAATGTGAGGCCCCTGAAAATTATACTTTCTTAAAAGTCCCTTACTTTTAAATTATTTCCTTGAAGGCCTTCAGTTTATTAATTAATTGCAATTTTAACCCTAGGATCAAAATACTTGTGCCAATTGAAAACTCGTAAACCCTAATCGATTTTGGTAACTTAGGAATAAATTCTAATACTGTAATATTGATTAATTGACTCCCTAAATGTGGAATTACCACTCGAACACCCTAGATTTTTCGATTTTCATCATGTTCGTCGGTACATAGCCTTTTTATTCGAAACAAGAATCCAGACCGAATTAGACTCTCTAACCCTAATTTAATTTAATTCTACACTAAAAATAAATGTTTCAATTCATAAATTAAACCCAAAGCCCTCACATTTTTATTAAATAACAAATTGACCCCAAACAAGTACCATTATATATATACATTTGTACCATCAAATCTTTTTTTAAACATTTTATTTTACAAACTCCAACAATTGTACACAAAAAAATAAAAATAAAAAACAAGACCCTCAAATCTCTAGCTATGGCTAGCCAATACCTATGTAGATGAAATGAGTGTACTTTTGGAGGTAAACCTGCATAATTCAAGGAAAAAATCTTTGACTTGGTACAAACTTATATATATATATATATATGTATATATGTAACTAGGTTGGTTTGATTAGGAGGAAAACCCTAACTAGATCATGTTTAGGAACCTAATTAAGGCCTCTAATCCTCCACTATTCCATTGAATTCAAACTATACAATCTAGTTCCAACCAATGGCTATTTAGGACCTTTTGCACCAAATTCATTATAAAAACAACCCCTCCCATAGCATTTTACATGCAAGAACACACATACACACTATATTCAGCTGAGAGAGAAGAGAAGAAGGAGGGTGAGCTTGGTAGAAGAGATGAGAGGAAGAAAAAGTTTGTTAGCAATTCCAACAATCCTCAATAAGCCACAACACAACTCTCTCTTATTTTTCCTTTCAAATAGATACTCTTAGAAGTTTTAAACATTCATTTCAGATGTGTTTTGATGGTATTTTTGTGTTAAAAATGAAAGGAGTTGAGCCTTGATTCTACCCTTCTTGTATTTCTCTTAATCGGTATAAGACTACCTTTTTCTATATCAATCTCTCAAAATTTCCAAAGGCACACTTTCACCTTAAATTTTTGAGTTTAATACATATTATTTAGCATGTTTTCATCATAAGAGAAGTGGAAAATTTCCCCTAGTTGACTTCTTTTCTCGCCAACTTTCTTATTGCAAGAACTGTGCCAGAAAAATCTGTTTTACAACCAACTTTCAAAGAGTCTAGAAAAATTTAGAAAAATCTTCTGGACCTCAATTTTGTGTAAAAATATTTCTTAAGGAGTTATATTTCAAGGAAAATTGGTTTCATTAAAAAAAGAGTGAGAGGTTTGTGAGAAAATCCTATTTTCGTAACGGTCGACGAATCTAGAAAGAGCTGGAGTATTTCTGAAATAACTAAAAATCGGAAAAAGATATTCCATTTCCGAAAAATGTTCTGAAAACTAAATAAAATTCTCTACGAACTATAGGAAGACCAAATTTGGGAAAAATCTGAAATAGTCTTTTTAATCTTGATCTTTAAGTGACTTTGAATTTGGAAATTCTATTTACATTGATATTTTGTGCTCTTGACTGTATGAATATGCTTACTTATATATAATCATGTATTGGTATGATATTATACATGTCATGGTTATGTATTTTTTTTCCCTTGATGATGCTTATATCTAGAAAAATTTATTTTAATTGCTTGTGCTAACTAACTTAAGACATGTAACTCAATGGGAAACTTAATTGGGATGGTATTAGATTTTCGATCACTTGAATAATGAAGAGATGATAATGTGTTATGGATTGATGGGGACGTGTTCCCTAATTGAAGGAAAGTCTTGTGAAAGCAGTTGTATCAGAACCCTTGAATGGATCGGTTGTATTCAGACCCTAGGTACTTATGATGGATAAGGTTGGAGGTTATGGGCGAGGCCCTTATTTTATTGTCTCTTTTGAGGTCATTGGTTGGCTCTACGCGGTATATAACCGTTAGTAGGCATCCGGTGTAAGGTCTGCAAAGCAGCAAAAGAGGGGGCATACCAAATAATCCGAGTCCAATTCTTATGGTTGGGAGGATGAAATCTCTTTGGGGGATTTCTAGATTACTAACATCTAACCTTGTAATGCTTTATTACTGAATGATTATCATGCTTTATTACTTAATTGTTATAAATGTGATGGTGTATTGGATTGGGAAAAATGTATGGGGTGTGTGTGCGTTTACTGGGCATTCAAAGCTCACGGTATTTCATGCCAGGTATTGAAGACTATTAAACATGTCGAAGGCAACGCTGAAGTATTTGAAGACGTATGGGTATCTTATGAGAGTTAAGAACTAGTTATGCAAACATGTTTTGAGTTTGTAAGCGATTAATCTTTGTTGTAATTAAGACTTGTTTGTTAATTAATTGATATATATATATATATATATATATCATTTGTAACCTATCCGTATACTCCATCATCTCATGTAGGCTTTATGTTAATACTTGTCAGGATCTGTCAAAAAGGTAGCTTTGCTATCTAAGGTGGTTGGATTTAGAAGGAGGCTATATTGACTCCTCTGACCTTCCTGGGATTTTGCTTAGTTATTAGCCAAAGGACTCATTAGTGACGTTTCCTACTCTTATAACCTTAGATAAATCTTGTATTTATTTGTTACTATATTCTTTGATGTTCCTAATTTTTGGGGCACACAGATAAAAACTGATCGAGTTGAGTGTGTGACACTCTTTCTTTAAGACAATGGACGTCTATTTCCCAGGATACAATGATCAATGTCTTACACTAGTAGAACTACTATTGCAAGCCTAGCGAACTTCGCTGTGCCTGCACTTTCTTTATAAAAAAAATTAGACTCAGGAAAATATGAAGAATAAATGCAAAGATGAAGGAGAAATAACGAATTCTCTGTCCAAATTGAAGTGAGGGAAATGGAATTTATAGATTCCTCCGTGACTCTTTAGAAAGGTTGTGACCCTTCAAAAGGATACACTCTTCCATCTCAAGAGACACAACCATTGGAGTAAATTTTAATTCAAGTTTTCCAACAGTAATGACAAAAAGAAAACCTTTTTTTTCCCTTTTTTCCTGAAGTTGAAGGGAATTGTAGCAAGCAAACACCATAACAAAACACATGGAATTGTGGGATGTAAGAAATGATGGTGGAGGAAGGGAGATTCGATTTTTTCATATCTAGTTGAATTTGATCTTCTAGGTATTTATTTAATTGAGTAATAGCTCTTCGATTGATTGAAAATTCCTAAAATTTCAATGAGGATTGAGGATAGATTTTAGAGATTTCAACGAGGATTAAGGATAAATTTCAAAGTACTCTTACATTGCGGAACTCATCATTGGAGATGAATTCAAATGAGAAAAACCCTCTTCAACTTGCTCAACAAACACCACAGACTAACTACCATCATTTCCTTCAGCAATATCATCGACAAAGAATCCAGCTTTAGCAGCAACAGATGAAGCATCGAGTAGAAATGCCGTATCAGCAGAGCAATAGCAGTGTTAATCTGAATTTTGATAGCTCAACATGCACCCCCACCATGTCATCCACTAGGTCTTTTATCTCTTCATTGAGTATAGATGGGGAGTGTTTCTAATTTGGATAGGAATGCCTTCCATTTGATTGGGACAACTGGCTCTTCTAATCAAAATTCTCAGCAACATACGAGAAGGTGTTTTGGAAGAGAAGAGGAAGGTTGTGCAAAGTGCAGGAGTAGTGGTAGAAATGGAAAAGATTTAATGGAGGGAAAAAAGAAATGGCAAAGGAATTGAGGGAAACAGAAATAGAGGGGAAAATAAATTCATTTTGCTCTTGCTAGTTGACCAGTTGGTCGTCCTCCCAGATATCCTGTGTTTTGCTGATATCAAATAGAGGAATTGGTTATTTTTTACTCAAATTTGATGAAATTTTTGGTAAACCGTTAGAGATGTCCTAATAGATTTTCATTAATTTTTTTTTATCAAAAGACACAAGGCTCATTACTTTGGATTTATTAGTAAAAAAATTGTGTAAAGAATGTTTAATATTTTGAAGCATATTTATATGTGTCGAATATAAGTTAACAATATCCTTATACTGTATTTGATTGGGGGATTTTGGGAAGGATTTAGAAAGGGAAAAGAAAAAGGTATTGTGAAATTAAGTAAAATGTAAGTATATTTTATTCACATTTCACTTATCTTTTCCATTTTTCTTTCCAAAATCTCTCCTCAAAACTCCGACCAGACACAATATTAGAGAAAATATTAATGTCATATAATATTACCAATTAACTAATAAGGTTAAATGAAATAAGATATAAATAAAAAATGTTATGAATCCCAAATAATCTACCAAATATTTTATAAAATCTCTTACATGAGTGTGAGACCCACACAAACTCACATGTGTGTGGGTCCCACACCCATATGAGAAGTTTGGTAAAATATTTGGTGGATTATTTGAGATCCTTAGCATTACTTGATATAAATTTCAAACTCCTCCATCTCTTTGTTCCAAAAATATTTATAATTATTGAATTGCGTCAAAATTTTCATATAGTTCAAAAAGTAAAAATGTTAAAAAAAAATTTAAAAAAATAAAAGACACATAATGCTTAGATGTCTCTTTCCATGCCCCAAATTCGAACAGTCTGATGAAAATGAGCAAAATCAGCCAAAACCCTCACAATTTGATCATCGTTCAAAATCCCCATTACCATAATCGCTGTCTTCACTCTCATATTATCATCACACTTCACAAGCTCCTCCATCGCCGATCTCAGCCTCCCGATCACTAATTCCACGTGATTCGCATCCCCGTTCACCGCCGTCCTCGCCGTCTCCACCAACCCTAGCGTCACCATCCTCACCTGAACCCTAACCACCTCCTCCTCCAATTCCATCTCTTCTTCTCTTACTTCTACCGCCAATCTTTCTAATCTCCTCATCTGCTCCTTCGATAGATCCACCATGTACTTCTCTACTAGTTAAAAAATGAGTCTTGGTTTGAACCCTGCGATCCAGAGGAACGAGCACTCCAGCGAGTTCAATCAAGTCGGGAACAAACAAGGTACACGTTCTATCGAATTACTCTCAATTTTTCAGCATAGTATTGTTTATAGTGAGTGGAGATTCGAGTGATTAGATCTCTAAATCTGACTTCATCTTCTTCTTCTTTGATTCATTCTATGACGAACTAGCCAGCCATTGAAGAAGACTTAAAAGGCTTCGATATTGTCGAGTTCTTCAAATCTATTGTGAGACATCTCTACATTGTGAAATCAATTTGAGATAGCATTTGATGAATGAGATTGTAGACATTTATATATAGTGTGATTGTGAGGCGAATAGAGATTTGCTTAGTGAAGAAGGGATTTTATTGTGAATTTTGTGATCCCTAGGACAAAATAGAGGATTTGGGTTTCGTAGTAATCCTTTTTCAGTTAGGTAGTCCATTACAAAACAGTCGGTAACTGTCAAAATACCAAAAATGCTGGAAACAGAAATTTTAAATATTAAACGAATTATATGGAAGTGGATGTCATACATCTATGTAAATATTATATAAAATATTTAATAATTCATACTAACATTACTCGTCAAAATATATATGAAAACACTTTTTGAGGGGGTATTTCATAGGAGTCCGTATCCCCTCCTTGCAACAGTTGAGATCAGCCGTTGCACATCCAACAACCATAAAAAAAATATAAATTAAATTGAAATTTCATTTTATTCCCGCCTGTTGCTATAGTTATACATTCAAGCACAATCACTCTCACTTTCACTCAGCCTCATACTCACCCGTCTTCCTCCACCGAACCCACTATCACAGGCGACCAGTCTCCTAGATGGCATTGGCGACCAGTCCTGACGACGACCCAGACGGCGACCCACTCCAGCCCTGATATTCTCTGCTTCGTGAACCATAGCTGCACCGCGACCACCACCATCGGCTGAGCGAAGAAATTTCTTGATGAGAACGTGGGTTCTAAGGCCATAGAGGAACCAAGTTTGTCTTCGAAACTCTGAAATTAAGAAGTTAGGGTTGTGTGATTGAGATTGAGAAAATAGATTTGAAATTTCAAAATTAGGGTTTTGATTTGGGATTCGAACAGGGAAAAATTAAGGCTTTTAGAGTGGGTGTGTTTTTGTGTGTTTTGGATGAATCAGTATCCATAAACCTATTTAATTAGTTTGACAAATTGATTAATTTTC
Organism: Camellia sinensis; assembly: GCF_055761805.1. Taxonomy (NCBI): domain Eukaryota; kingdom Viridiplantae; phylum Streptophyta; class Magnoliopsida; order Ericales; family Theaceae; genus Camellia; species Camellia sinensis. The sequence goes on from NC_138961.1 coordinate 46,574,148, forward strand.
TACTTGTTTTTGTAAAGAATTGTTGTAGAGTTCTTGAATAGGCTTTGAGGAAATAAAATAATGTTGTAGGGTACAATTTGAAAGATCGAGTTGTAATTTCTTTTGGCTTCATTATGTAATACTGTTCCTGCAATGTTTTTAACTTTTCAAAAACATTATCCCTTGTGAAATTATATCCATGACACTAGTTTGAACTTAAGTTTTCAAATTAATACCTCCATTTGGCCAACACTTGTTGAGCAATCAAAATGCAAGATGAAAACTGTCATTACAATTGAGTTCAGAAAAACAACTATAACTCAAGCAGACGTTATGCACTAGTGGAAACATATAAATAAAAAATTACAGTACTCAAATCAAAACTTGCAGTAAATTTTGGTTGTTGAAAAACTGAAAATACTAAAATAGGTACAACAAGGCAGTTGTAAAACTTCAAGGTCACTCTTCTTTTGTACTGTTCAACAGTTCCTTCTCAGCAGCCAAACAAAAGAGAATCTTAAAAATTTCATTACATTCTGTCTTTGAAAAACTAATATTACAGTTGTACATAAATACCTAATTATCTACTTTGGGTAGAATAAATGAGAAAATCCTAGTAAGTTACAAATCAACTTTTATGTTGTTGTAGCCGAACTAGGTGTTTCATTGGCTTCAATGAAAGTGAGTTAAGAAACAATGAGTTAAGTCAATCCTTGACAGATGTTACAATTCTACAAGAATAAGAAAAAGAAAAAATCCAGTCACTCTCAAATAGAAGCAGTATGTACAAATTAAGCATTTAAATAACCTCAATAATGCCGATCTGACTCCTCTATAAAACTATATCTATATATATATATATATATTTTTAAATCAAATTGTTCCACATTGTAGTTGAAAATTGTTCCATTATACTAACTATTCCCATTTATCAGATGAAATATCAAGAAATAATATAGTTCCTGAAAATGAAATTCCAAAATCTAGTATTGCATACAATTAATCTAGCAAGTCTTGATATTTTACCCAAATATAAAATCTTATTTTTGAATCCATCATAGAGAAATAAACTCACTCAACATGCAAGCAATAGGGCTCAACAATTCTTTCTTGGTTTTGTAGTACAAATGCTATGTTTGTTCAGTTTGGCTCAAACATGGCAGTTTGAACAAATAGATGGTTTTAGTGAAGATGTACATTCCCTCAAATTCAAATAGCCTTCACACTCTGTCCCTTTCCTCTATGGAACTGCCATTACTTTTGTTATGCGCATAACTCTATACAACTGCTATTAACCTCATCAAACACAAGCATAGCATAACATTACAAATATCTCATGTATGCAGAATTAAAAAATGGCTTCTTCTTCTAACAATAGCAATATAAGATTATAACCGAGGTTGTGCAATTGTGAAAAAACCGCTGCCATATATATTGTAAGAACCAATGAGAATGGAAATCAAGGGCGTTTGTTCTTTGTTTGCCCGTCAAAATATGTAAGTATGTATTGGAAAATTTAATCCTTTAGTAGTCACATTAATATTTGTCTTATTCAACTAACTGATTATCATGCATTGTAGAGTAACACTCCCACTCCCCATTGCAATTAGTTCAAGTTCGTGGATGAAGATGATGAAGACGTTACGTCCATAATCCGTTCCAACACTAGAGCTTGTGATGCTATAACAGTAGAAGACTTTAATGATGTATGGACGAGGCTTGATGATATGGAAAATGACTATGGTCGAAGGCTTGAAAGGATGGAAAATAATATCAAAGCGATGGTGTATTTCATTGTATTTTCTATCATTTTGTACTTTATGATGTAACTTTCGTACTTTATTGTATTTTGGAAAATTGAATGGAAGTTTCTACCATTTTGGGTTTTATTGTACTTCATGATGTAACTTATATTTATGGAATGAATTTTAATGTTGAACTTAGAACTGCCATTACTTCATTATGGAATGAATTTTGGGAAACATTGGTCTCATTATTAGAGCTGACTCCTATTCTTAAATTCAGCTGTAGTCAATAGCCACCACTTGTTTGTTTGGAGCATAATGAGGACCATGATCACTTATTTTTTGATTGCCCTTTCTGTCAAACAATTTGGCAGTGGCCTCAACTTGTTATCTGTTAGCAAGTTTTTTTATTGCTCTCACTTATTAGACATAGATTATTATCTGTTAACAAGTTTAAAGCAGATCATTCTATTTGTTGCAGGTTTGGCACATTTTGGTTTGACACCAAAGAACCTTATACATTTTGGTTTCACACCTCAGAAACATTTTGGTTTCACACCAAAGAACCTCATACATGTCATGGTTCTATGAGTATGGCACCAGCATGTTCCTTCAAACCCAAACCCAAGCATCTAAACAAAATTGCATCAATTGAAATTAAAAAAAGAAAAAGAAAAAAAAGATCATCAACTGAAATTCACTAATTTTTACCAATATTAGTAATTGAACAGCATGATAGAAAGGCACCACTTGTGAAAATTCAATAAGTTGATCATCTTATGTAATTGAACTAATCCAAGTTGGTGCCTTTCACAAGTTGCTGAAATTCACTAATCCACTTGTGTAATTGAATAGAATGACACCTGTAGGTCTTCAAAAATTAAGACACCAATTTGGGATAATTTTTCTAACAAATGAAAAAGTTGTGTCCTTGTTCTTTCACACCAAAGAAAATCTAAAAATTTCAACACACACATTGGTCCATTTATTCCTTTTGAAACAATCAGTCAGAAGAAAATGAAATATAACATCAAGTGTAGCATTGACATTAACAAACCATACAAAGGATAACGTCAAGTGTAAATACAAGCCATTAACATTAACAAAATGTGGAACTACAAGCCATTAACATTAGCATCAACATCAAGTGAAGTCATAGCAGTAACATCACTTTAAAACAGTAGTTTGCTTTACAGCTTGCTTCACAGTTTCAGCTGCTATGACTTTGATTTGCAGTGCGTTCCACCTCTTTCTGCTTGTCGATAGCCTAAAACGGAAAAAGACAGAATTTTCCACAATTTTCAACAACTAAATACATACTTTAAACAGAATTTTCAGCAAGTAAATACATGCTCTAACAAAATTTCAGCAACTAAAGAGCTAGAATTTTCAACAACTAAAAATTAAAAAGACAGCAAGGACAAACCTGACTACATATTGGACTATTTGATTCTTGAGAATATCGAAACCCAATGTCATATCCACATGAACCTTAAAGTAGTGACTGGAATGTTGGTTGAGCAGAATACTAGTGAGGCATTGAATTTGGCAAAGAATTTGGCACTACATACACCTCCCACAAATTGTTCGCCTGCAACAATGTCATATATTAGGCTTCGCAATCATGGTTTGAGTTACATATTATATCCACATAGAAAATACAATGTTAACCTAACACTTACATGATAGGTGGGATACATCAATGGCGGAGGAATAGAATTACCACCCATGGCCAAAGATGGAGGAAGAGGATGAAGGAGAAGAAGAGGTTGAAGAGGAGGAACATGTTGATGAATATAGATATCTCCTCCAACAGATAATGGAGAAGGTGCAACTGTTGGACTAACTGTTGGACTTGCAATAGATTTTGACGAAGCCAAGCTGTTAGCACCCGTTTTTTTTGGAGTTCGCTACCAACGCCGCTTCGAATCCACCTTTTACCCTCCTTTTGCCTTTACTAGTTGCCACCTTTTCTTCAATCCTTTTGGTTGCACAACATGATTCACATCTTCGCAATCCACTTCAAAGCTTTGGGTGTCATCATCATTACTTATTTCAATTCCAACACCAAAATGAGCACTTAACCTACGTTCAACATTTGCACCTAATTTAGCAAGGTGTGCAATACAAAAATCATAAGTTTCTTCAGTCTCAGCAGCTCTCCTTGCTAGTGCTCTAAATGCGGTCATCAATGTCTTATACCGCGAGACTTGTTGGAATTTCACATCTACTTGAATGTCATTCCCCTTAATGTCCTTCACAGTTTCGGCTCTTGCTTGTTTAGTCCACCTCTTTAGAGTGTATTGTGGAGGAACCTCTTTCATTTTCAATATGTCTCTAATAACCTTCAATGAGTGACAACACAAGATTCCTTCCCTTTCAAACTTTGTACAATTACAACCCAAAGAGTCATCCCTCTCCATCTTCACTTTCCTTGCATGTTTGTTACCAATATCAACAACTGTGTAAATGGTACTAGCCTCACCATATTCAATTGCTTCTATGTTCGATTCAATGGATCAAAAGTACTCATTTTGAAATTTCTCAAAAATCTTTTTTGTGTACACATTACCCATTTGAATTAACATTCTTATTGTTGTTTTCACCTTTGGCACAAAGCATATCATACTTCTAACTCCTTGTATCGCTTCTCGTAAAGTACCATTTCGAAATGCATGAAGAATTCATTTAAGTTAAAATCAGAACGAATGTAATCCTTTAAAAAAGTATTAAAAGATTTACTAAGTTATGTGGTACTCATTCCCGCAGCCCATGTTGATCTAACATATGACCAGCCCCATTTTTCTTTCACTGCAAAAGTCAATTTCAATCAATGGTTTTCATGCGCATCATATTTATCAAGCATTTCCGCCCACTCTAACTTCCATTGATTTGCATCTTTAATGTCAAAGAAGAATTTATTTAGTACACCCTTTACCCCCCTTATCTTGGAACAAACAATTAACATGTTTTAATGCATTTTGTATCAAATGCCAAGTACACATTCGGTGACTCGTGTTAGGCATAACGATGGGTATGACTTTAGCCATTGTAGCATCTTGATCAGTGAACAAAGTTTTTGGTGCCTTTCTTGACATAGCCTCTAGAAAATTTTGAAACAACAACACAAACGATTTGGTGGTCTCATCATACAACAAGGCTGCACCAAATATAATTGTTTCCCTATAATTGTTGAATCCCACAAAAGATGCAAAGGGTCTATGTTCTTTGTTTAACTTGTAAGTTGTATCAAATGTGACAACATCACCAAATTGGCCATAATCCATGATCATTTGTGCATTGGCCCAAACTATATTCATTATTTACTCCTCGTTATCTGACTGAAAAGAATAAAAGAAGAAAGGATTCTGCAAATATTTTTCTTTAAAGTAGTGCAATACATTGCCTACTTCCCCATATGCTAAACTTTGTTATCTTTTGGTTCTCACATAATTTTTTTGATCTAATTTTGTAAACCCAAGACATTGCCTCTCACCAGTTTCCCTACCCATGAGTTCAAAAGACTAGCCTAAATGAAGACCAGATTGTGCCGCCAAATCTAACTCAATTGCTTGGGTAGTCGATATCTTTCTTTGTGACGGCAACATGTGGGCACACTCGGGTGATACATGATCATGGTTTTGTTTTTCTTTGAAATCAGTCACAACAAATTTCCAAATACCCTTATCTAAATTAACATAAAGTCGAGCCTCACAACCAGTCCTAGTTTCAGCTCTAGGGTTTTTTGCCAATGGGTCTCGTTTTTCAACCTTCCGAAATCCCTCCTTATTGTAAACCAAAAGTCTACAAATAAGTTGGTTAGTGAACTTGTTCTTCCTACAATAATCCCTTATTATGCTAAACCCTATTCTTCCTCCATATGTATTATAAAAATCATATACACATTGTTCAGAATCGAATGTCATTGCCTGTTTTGGCTTCCAAGCACAATCATTCTCAGGTTTCATATCCATAACAAAATGCAACTGAAAACCCATACAAATAAAATCTTAGCTACATAAATAAATCTTTATTTCAGAGACAAAAAAAAAAAAAAAAACACAATATCTGCACTATGATCAAAGAATTCACTGTCACACTTGGATAAAGAAACAAGAAATGAGAACTAAGGAGTGAGACCCAATTAAGATCAAATAATAAATCAATTAAACTATATAATCCCAAACTCCACCTACTTGGTTCTTTTTAAAGTGTCTAAGAAAAGGTATGCAAGCCAAGTACCTTTGGTAACACTGATTCATGGGCAACAAGAGTCATTTAGTTTTGGGTTTGGCAAGCCTATTGTAGCTCAACGGATAGGAAATAACATAAAAATACAAATTGTGAACTTTAAGAGCTTGACCATCAATTATAACAAGTGAATTTTTTTATCTGTCTATATGTTCACATCAAGCAATGGTGCATCTAACTGCCCTAAACCACACTGTCAATTTACATTTCACCTTTCGGCACACAAAACTGCCACATTAAGCATGTTTTAACTAAACAATGTGACTGATTCCAAGAGTAACAAGCTACACTTGAACAAAGTGTCAAATAGTAAGTGCTTGTCATATATTAACAATCAAGAGCAAGACAAGAAAGTACCATAAACTAAATTTGCAAGCTTAATGCACAACTACAGATAGATCTATATACAGACATCTAGACAAAGACATTAAGTCTTAGAAGACCCAAATTGTAAAAGGTGAATTTTCCTCCATTTTAGTCAAACCCAAATGGTAACAATTATAACAAATTGTAAAAAAACAATGTGTAACAAATTGAATTAACAGTCATGACTCACGACAAAGTCATCAATTATAACAAATTGTAAACAAACAATGTCTTTACAAAGCTTAAAGATTTAAAAAAAAAAAGAATCGAGAGACAAAAAAATATTCCAGAGAGATAAACTTACAGTCACATGAAGACTAACCTCTAATTTCAGTTTGAAAAAATTCCAAACAAACACACAAAATGCAGTTCAATTACAGAGACAGAGACAATGAAGACTAACCTTTGGTTTGCGAAGTGAGGGCACATAGAATGAGGGCGAAGCAATGGGTTCGGTTTGGGGAGTGGGTCGCTGTAGAGAGGGTCTACCGGTGAGGTGGAGGAGAAGAGCGTGACGGCTCTGGTTTTCCCTTTAGACAGAATCTGTAACGGCATCAAGAGTAGGTCACTGTCATCGGATCTGCAACTGCATCGAGACTGGGTCGCTAGTGAGGGTGGGTTCGACGGAGAAGAAGGAATGAGTGTGTGTTTTTGTGAGTGTGATTCCAAACCAAAATCTGTATAACCTCTGTATAGGCTGTGTTTTGTTTTGGTCGGAAAAATGAAATTTCAATTTCATATATATATATATATATATATAATATTCGTTGGATGTGCAACGGCTGATCTCAGTCGTTGCAAGGAGGAGATCAAGGAGGATATGCAAGGAGGAGATCCAAACTCTATTTGAGTTCATAGTGTTTCCCTTTTTACATACACAAATAAATTGCAAAACTCTAGAAAATTTGTTGAAAAAGTTACCGGAATATCATGGTCCTAGAGTTATGCACTTTATTTATTTATTTTTAATTTAATTGTAAAGGGTGTTTGGCCCAACTTACATTAGGGATAGATATTGGCTCGTTGGCCTGCTCAGTCTACTCGACTCAATTTTATTTTTCTGGAGTTTGGAAATGTTGTTTTAGCTCATAAGATCGGGCTAAACTAATATTTTCAACCAAAAATGTTAATGAGTTGGGTTTGGAATTTATATTTTCAACCCAACCTGACTAGTTATTAAATTAATTAATTAATTATTTATTTATTTATAATATATTAAAATAATTTTTTTTGGTTAAGATGGGATTTTATCTTTATTAATTTTATTGAAACTCACATTTGTAGTGAAGTGTGATTGAATTTATTTAAAAAATTCTTTAATTTATACACAAAATTTTTCAATTTATAATAATGTCTATATATTTATTTTAAAAAAAATATAATGTGTGATTGAATATGAAATGGTTTAATTTTTTTCTAAGCCTGATAGGTGGATTTGGGATTTATAATTATTTTTCTATAATATATGTTTCTATACTTGAAAAGTGAATGATAATATGTTTCTATAATATATATGTTTATTTAAAAGTGAATTATATATATCAAGTCTTTGATTTTGTTTCATAGCACAGAACTTTTACTTTTGTGAGGTAGGTTCTGGTAAATGTTCTCTAATCTCTATCTTATTGTCAAAAGTTAAAACTGTTTCTTTGATTTGTTCCGAGTTAACTTCCTTTTGATTTGCAACAAATTACAAAACTGATCTGGTTCTCTATCTTATTGTTATAATCTTATTAAAGAACTCAATACTTGGTTCTAGACTAAGCTTTTATTAGTTTGAGATCTATGAAGGACAAAAAAAAGGGGTTTCATTTCATTCTTTGCAAAGGTTGGTATTTTGCTAACTGATGATTTGGGTACTTTACCTTTCATTTTTTTTACCTGAAATGGAGTAGTGTTGGTTGTGACGTTTATCAATAGGCCTTCCCTGCCTCTGAAACAATTTATCGCTTTAAAAAAGAAATCCAAGCTTTGAATAGGTTGTTTAATTTGTGTGTTGTCTTTAGAGTAATAAAATACACTCCTAACTATTTTTCACAATTTCCCCTTGATACAATTGAGGTGGATTGATACTTTTGACCCTGTCTGCATAATCTTACTCTATATCCTTTATTTATGTTCTTTCCACTTGGAAATAAACAGCCTTCTTGGTTGCTTCATATGCAGCCTTGAAAGCTCTTTGCCAGTTTCTGCTATAGTTTTTTTAATTTTTTATTTTTTTTTTTCGATTTGTATTACTTGGTTGCTTTAAATTCAGAACCTTACATTAGCCAAGAAAGCATAATTGTATCTACGGTTTTACATTGTGCCACTCTAATTTCAGCTAAACTCTTTGTTTAAATTTATACTCGTAGCGTTTATGTATCAGACATTTTGTACTCTAACTTGGCTATGTAGAGCTTTTCAATAGTTGTATTATTTTAATGTTGCATTTTTTTCTTCTTCTTTGGTTTCCTCTTGATTCAATAGATTATAACGTTTGATAACGTTTACGTTTTTAGCTTATGTTTACAAAAATTTCATAAACTGATTTTTATTTATTTTTTTAAAAAATATAAACTATAAACGCGTTTGATTTGAACAAAATGCTTGAAAAAATTTAAAAACATAAACTAAAAAATATATTTGTTCATGCCTAAAATATTTTTATTTATTTTTTATTATTTATGATAATGGGATCATACACATTATAATTAAAGAAAAATTAATTAAAAAAATAATTGAAAAAAAAATTATTTCAAAAAAAAATTAATTAAAAAAAAATTATTTGGAAAAAAATTATTTGAAAAAAAAAATTGTTAGTAACATTTTTAAATTTCTGTTTAAAAACTAACATAAACTCATTTTTTGAGTTTACGTTGTTTCGTCAAATTTGTAAACTGAGACAACTATTTATAAACCAAAAAAATTGTCAAGCAAGCTTTTATGACAGTTTTTTAAATTTTTGTAAAAATAAATTAAAAATTAAAAACGAAATGATTACCAAACAGATAATATTCATATTTTTGTTTTATTTTATTTATTTGTGTTAAGGATATCTATTTTACCTCTATTAACCAGAGGCGTCATCAGTCCTGCTGCGATGTTGGGCTGGGCCGAGCTGTAGGACTTAATCTATGAACCGAATTGATGGGCCGAGCCCATCATCAGGACCAAAGGGGGTTGAGTCCATACAAAGATATCCAAATGGGCCAGCCCATCTCTACAAATAGTCCCACAAAAGGCCGAGCCGAGACACAACGGTACCGAGATGACAAAACCTCTCAGAGAAATGTGGAAGTTGTGAATGCATGCATGTGCAAATTGTTACCTCAGGTAAGCCCCTTCCCCTTCAGGGGAGTGTGATCTATTATAAGCATGGTTACAATAAGCATATGCATCCATTGTTAACTACTCGATGGTTCCCTACTTTGAGCATTGTTAAAGGGATCCTTACAGCACTAAAGCTTGATGAAACCACCTTGGGTAACAAGTAAGGTGTTCTATATAAACTTCACTCTCTTCACATTAAAGGTAACTAAGTGGAGCTAACCATACTCACTCTCTTCTACACTCACCTCTCTCTAAACCTAGAGAGAGTCTCTCATCTTCTTCGTCCACTTACTCCTATATCGGAGGGGTTATCCGGCCAACCTCGGCTAAACAGCTCTAACGGTGCTCTCTGTTGCAGGGTCTCAGTTCTTGGATAGTCCAATCGGCTGCGAAGCTCCATTCCACAATCATTTCGTGCGGTATTCGGTACGCACAATTGATACGGTAAACGTGGGCCCTTCATTTCTGCGTTCTGCACCTGATTTTGACGATGGGACTTGAGGATATTCTACCCTTTGCATTGACTCCACTAATAGAGAAGACGAAGGATAAGGGCCTGATGCTACCAATAGTTCTGGAGGAGCAGATCGGAAACAATAACCGGACTCCATAATCTGTTTAGCATTGACAACCCTTTGCTGGTGGCTCTTCTTATCATTTTTTGTTGGAGAAAGATTATAGAGATCGCATCATCGATTCCATGGGTATGGAGATACATGAGCTAAAAGCACAACTCAAGAGGATAATGGGCAGCCCGGCGGAGAAGAGGACCGAGCAGAACCCTCTTATCTACGTCGGAGAAGCCCATTCGTGGAACCACCAATGAAGAAGGTCCCCAGAAATGAGTATGGGTAGCGAAGTCAACCAATCTCGGTGCAAAGTGAAGCAGCGAGCAGCAACACCCGTGGTTTATGCCGAAAGAGGACTAAGCCTTCGTTTGGGAAATGGGTTGGCTTTTTGGCTTTTTTGGCTTTTTTAGCCTGGGCTAAAAAGTTTGGTTTGGGAAGGGCTTTTTGGCTTTTTGACTTTTTTGACTTTTTTTGTGAGAGAAGAATGTAATGATAATGGGTTGGATGTGATATTTTGTTTTTTGTGGCTAAAATAGCCTATTTTGTCTTTTGTGGCTAAAATAGCCAAAAAAGCCTCGTTTAGCTCTTGCCAAACGGAGCCTAAAAGGTAGAAAACGGCCAGCCAACAGACAAAGTATCCTCCTTAGGATCTTCGTACCTGGTTGGTCAAGAACAAAGAAAATGAGCAACGACGAGAGCGGCATGCTCAGCACCTTGATCGTATTGTCCATTAGAGGGAGCATCGAGCACTGGATTGGCTTGTCTCCTCTTCTTTCTCCCCAGACATCGAAGCTGTGAGACCTCTCAAGAAGTTCACTCCACCAAAATTCACACCATAAGACGGGAAATCAGATCCACTCACGCACATTGTCTCTATGGAACCGAGATGAGGCACTGATGTGCAAGGTCTTCTCATCCAGTCTAGGAGAGCCCGGACTCTGATGGTTCGATCATTTCCCTGCTGGATTGATCTATGACTGGAAGCAGCTCTTTAAAGAATTCTTAGCCAGATTTGTCTCCAACACTAAAATTCCTAAGGAGCCAGACACCTAGTTCGGTCTCCGAAAGGAATAGAAGGAAACACTGCATAATTATGCAAGGAGGTGCTGGGAATGAAGTATACTACTTGAAGGATCTCAAGGGCAAGGCCATACCTCGGACCTGGAATGTAGCAAACCTCAAGAAGTACTATCAATAAACTAACCCCCAAAATTATCCATTAAGTGTAAAGGCATTTATCTTTTGATTAATGAGAATGTCTTCTTACTTTTTTAAACTTTTGTTTCCAGCTCCTGTATAAGCTTTATGGCCAGAACAGATTATTACTTAAAAGTCTTTATAATCCAAGCCCTGGGGGGCAACATGAAAGTGATTAGCTTTGGAGTTTACCAAACAAATTCAACTTTAGTGTTTACCAAACGAAATTAGTTTTGGAGCGATTGAACGGAATTTGATTTTGGTCTGCACTCAAACATGCCAAGTGAGATTGCTTGGTGGAATTATGTTTGGCAACCAAAATGGAACTTAGCCAAGTGAAATTGCTTAGTAGAAACCGAACTAACGGATTTTTCAAATAACCATTTCTTTTTTAAAAGCCTAGAATTTCTGAAGTACAAAAACATTAACACTTCAGTACTGCTGCATGCAAACAGCGTTGGAACAGACTTGGATAATTCTTTCAGGGCTACACTTCTAGCATTAGTCTACTCAGCTCCAGGTAGGGGCAAACAATTGTTTTTTCAGAACCAACTTGGACCTGAGTAAGACATCACTTCTTTGTATCTTTTTGTTCCATTCAAATACACTCCTGCTATCAAAGTTGAACTGGACTTAAGCAGTTCTGCCAGTGAGCAAGATCTTCAGTATCAATCTTAGTTAGCTCTAGGTGGGGGCAAATGATTGTTTTTCTTGGAATCAACCTGGACCTAAGTAAGACGGTCTCCTTTGATTGTATCTACACGTAGCGTTTATGTATCAGATATTTTGTGCTCTAACTTGCCTGATGTATAGCTTTTCAATAGTTGCATTATTTTAATGTTGTATTTTTTTTTTCTTTTTTGGTTTCCTCTTGATTCAATAGATTATGAAATATTCATGTTTTTATTTTATTTTATTTATTTGCGTTGGGGATATTTATTTTTACATCTATTAACAAGAGGCGTCACCAGTCTTATTTGTGTGAATACCCTTTCATCATGATGTTTTTCACAAATGGTGTTTCTTTGGCACCTAAGATGATGAGTCAGAATCATTGCCATTATCATGTTTTTGAAGTTGATGCCGTCGATTATCCTTCTTCTTTTCTGGAGATCGACCCCGGTCATGGCGTGCGGCCTGTTGGGATTTGGTTAACTCCAGGGCCAATTCCTTACGCAAGCGCTTGTTCTTTGTCGTCATATCTTCTAGACGCTGTTTGTTTCATTTTGCTTGATCCATGATCGTCTGCACAGTCTCTTGCACAAAAGTTGAGGGTGAGGTTTGAGCTACTGGGTCAAAGTTCAAAGCTCATCGCGCGGTGATATTCTTCGGTCCAAGCATGTTTCTTGGGGTAATGTCATCTCTTGGTGTAACATCGTCAGCGACTATCAAAGGATCATCTGTCATGCCTGCCATGGACGCACTTAAGTATTCCCATAGACAGCACCAATTGTGGTGAAGTGGTTTGGAAATACTCCAGAGTCCAGTTAGACATCCTTGATCCTCTGATTGTTATCTGAAAAAGAAATGAACATTCCAGTCGGGGGTGCCGGAATTAGCACTCCAATGGACAAGTCAATATTCTTTGTAATTTGCTTCTATCTCAAGTTATCTTGTATATTCACACATACCTCATTGTGGCTGATGCTTCTCCTTTTTATATTGCTCTCCAGGGGCTCACCCTTTCATCATCATATTTGGGACCTCCAGGTACGACATAAATTATTCGGCATATTCGGTCCACAGATTCGATTTTACTTGGCCTTGTTCTCATTCAATGGGTTTGATCGTGCCGTGTTAGCCTTACCATCATTCTCGGCCCTCTGTTTGAACCTCTTGATCATGTAATTATTCGGCACCCATAAGTATATTATGAGTTCCATGTATAAAACGAATTCATATCACACAGAAGAAGCTAGATATTCAGAAGAATTTTACTTAATAAAGTGGGATTAAGATAAAATTAGTATATTATGAGTTCCATGTATAAAATGAATTCATATCACACATTGATAACTTTGCATAAAATTATTGATAAAAATTCTTAGTATATATTATTGCTGTATTAAAAGTTATTTATTTTTTTAAGGAGTAAAGTTATGCATAAGGTCATCTCCAACGCTGCACCAAATCCATCACCAAATTCAAATTTGGTGAAAAAGTTTCTTTTTATGCACTCCAATGGTTTCATCAAACCTATATAAAATTGAGAATATAACAAATGTTTCACCAAATTGAAGATGTTTTGTACCTTTCAGCAATTTACTATGCATAGCCGTTGAGTGTTGACTTACAAGACGACTGGGGACGTTCGGCCGGATGTCCCTCGGATGACCACCTCAAGGTAAAATTTTTGAAAAATTTATATTGACTGGTCGATCACCTATCGACCGCCTGGTTGACCCCAATAATATAGGATTGTAACAAAAAACAAGAGAACTCATAATGCAAAATAAGAGAACTCATAACACAAATCCAACATATAAATAACCCATATGTTATATATTTTGCATTTAGTTCATACCTCATCTTATTTTGCAACGACCTTGATTTCCCAAAATTCTTATTAGACAATACAACAGAATCAATTACATAAGAGAATGAATGCTTACTATGTTCAAATACATTATTATCATAACTAATTGATCCCCATTGTCAAGAATCCTAGATATATATATATATATATATACAGTTAACCATGTAGGATTACCTTTCTTTCTGGGTTTTGTTTTCTTCACTTTACCCCAAAATGTGTGTATCTGTAATTGTTAGAAACTTAGTACCAAACTATATGGAAAATATAATTTAAAAATATGTAAATGGTTTTTGGACAAAATTAAAACTGAAATAAATCGAAATAATAACGTAACAAAACTTATAGTACAGAAATAGATAATGTGAGGCCCCTGAAAATTTTACTTTCTTAAAAGTCCTTTACTTTTAAATTATTTCCTTGAAGGCCTTCAGTTTATTAATTAATTACAATTTTAACCCTAGGATCAAAATACTTGCGCCAATTGAAAACTCGCAAACCCTAATCGATTTTGGTAACTTAGGAATAAATTCTAATACTGTAATATTGATTAATTGACTCCCTAAATGTGGAATTACCACTCGAACACCCTAGATTTTTCGATTTTCATCATGTTCGTCAGTACATAGCCTTTTTATTCGAAACAAGAATCCAGACTGAATTAGACTCTCTAACCCTAATTTAATTTAATTCTACACTAAAAATAAATGTTTCAATTCATAAATTAAACCCAAAGCTCTCACATTTTTATTAAATAACAAATTGACCCCAAACAAGTACCATTATATATACACATTTGTACCATAAAATCTTTTTTTAAACATTTTATTTTACAAACTCCAACAATTGTACACAAAAAAATAAAAATAAAAAACAAGACCCTCAAATCTCTAGCTATGGCTAGCCAATACCTATGTAGATGAAATGCGTGTACTTTTGGAGGCAAACTCGCATAATTCAAGGAAAAAATCTTTGACTTGGTACAAACTTATATATATATATATATATATATGTATATATATGCAACTAGGTTGGTTTGATTAGGAGGAAAATCCTGACTAGATCATGTTTAGGAACCTAATTAAGGCCTCTAATCCTCCACTATTCCATTGAATTCAAACTATCCAATCCAGTTCCAACCAATGGCTATTTAGGACCTGTTGCACCAAATTCATTATAAAAACAACCCCTCCCATAGCATTTTACATGCAAGAACACACATACACACTATATTCAGCTGAGAGAGAAGAGAAGAAGGAGGGTGAGCTTGGTAGAAGAGAGGAGAGGAAGAAAAAGTTTGCTAGCAATTCCAACAATCCTCAATAAGCCACAACACAACTCTCTCTTATTTTTCCTTTCAAATAGATACTCTTAGAAGTTTTAAACATTCATTTCAGATGTGTTTTGATGGTATTTTTGTGTTAAAAATGAAAGGAGTTGAGCCTTGATTCTACCCTTCTTGTATTTCTCTTAATCGGTATAAGACTACCCTTTTCTATATCAATCTCTCAAAATTTCCAAAGGCACACCTTCACCTTAAATTTTTGAGTTTAATACATATTATTTAGCATGTTTTCATCACAAGAAAAGTGGAAAATTTCCCCTAGTTGACCTGTTTTCTCGCCAACTTTCTTATTGCAAGAACTGTGCCAGAAAAATCTGTTTTACAACCAACTTTCGAAGAGTCTAGAAAAATTTAGAAAAATCTTCTGGACCTCAATTTTGTGTAAAAATCTTTCTTAAGGAGTTATCTTTCAAGGAAAATTGGTTTCATTAAAAAAAGAGTGAGTGGTTTGTGAGAAAATCCTATTTTCGTAACGGTCGACGAATCTAGAAAGAGCTGGAGTATTTCTGAAATAACTAAAAATCAGAAAAAGATATTCCATTTCCGAAAAATGTTTTGAAAACTAGATAAAATTCTCTACGAACCATAGGAAGACCAAATTTGGGAAAATCTGAAATAGTCCTTTTAATCTTGATCTTTAAGTGACTTTGAATCTGGAAATTCTATTTACATTGATATTTTGTGCTTTTGACTTTATGAATATGCTTACTTATATATAATCATGTATTGGTATGATATTATACATGTCATGGTTATGTATTTTTCTTCCCTTGATGATGCTTAATCTATAAAAATTTATTTCAATTGCTTGTGCTAACTAACTTAAGACATGTAACTCAATGGGAAACTTAATTGGGATGGTATTGGATTTTTGATCACTTGAATAATGAAGAGATGATAATGTGTTATGGATTGATGGGGACGTGTTCCCTAATTGAAGGAAAGTCTTGTTAAAGCAGTTGTATCAGAACCCTTGAATGGATCGGTTGTATTCAGACCGTAGGTGCTTATGATGGATAAGGTTGGAGGTTATGGGCAAGGCCCTTATTTTACTGTCTCTTTTGAGGTCATTGGTTGGCTCTACGCGGTATATAACCGTTAGTAGGCATTCGGTGTAAGTTTGCAAAGCAGTAAAAGAGGGGGCATACCAAATAATCCGAGTCCAATTCTTATGGTTGGGAGGATGAAATCTCTTTGGGGGATTTCTAGATTACTAACATCTAACCTTGTAATCCTTTATTACTGAATGATTATCATGCTTTATTACTTGATTGTTATAAATGTGATGGTGTATTGGATTGGGAAAAATGGATGGGGTGTGTGTGCGTTTACTGGGCATTCAAAGCTCATGGCATTTCATGCCAGGTATTGAAGACTATTAAACATGTCGAAGGCAACGCTGAAGTATTTGAAGACGTATGGGTATCCTATGAGAGTTTAGAACTAGTTATGCAAACATGTTTTGAGTTTGTAAGCGATTAATCTTTGTTGTAATTAAGACTTGTTTGTTAATTAATTGATATATATATATCATTTGTAACCTATCCGTATACTCCATCATCTCATGTAGGCTTTATGTTAATACTTGTCAATATCTGTCAAAAAGGTAGCTTTGCTATCTAAGGTGGTTGGATTTAGAAGGGAGGCTATATTGACTCCTCTGACCTTCCTGGGATTTTGCTTAGTTATTAGCCAAAGGACTCATTAGTGACGTTTCCTACTCTTATAACCTTAGATAAATCTTGTATTTATTTGTTACTATATTTTTTGATGTTCCTGATTTTTGGGGCACACAGATAAAAACTGATCGAGTTGAGTGTGTGACACTCATTCTTTAAGACAGATTTGTCCTCCCATCGATGCTCAGGATTCAATGGACGTCTATTTCCCAGGATACAATGATCATTGTCTTACACTAGCAGAACTACTATTGCAAGCCTAGCAAACTTCGCTGTGCCTGCACTTTCTTTATAAAAAAATTAGACTCAGGAAAATATGAAGAATAAATGCAAAGATGAAGGAGAAATAACGAATTCTCTGTCCAAATTGAAGTGAGGGAAATGGAATTTATAGATTCCTCCGTGACTCTTTAGAAAAGTTGTGACCCTTCAAAAGGATACACTCTTCCATCTCAAGAGACACAACCATTGGAGTAAATTTTAATTCAATTTTTCCAACAGTAATGACAAAAAGAAAACCTTTTTTTCCCCTTTTTTCCTGAAGTTGAAGGGAATTGTAGCAAGCAAACACCATAACAAAACACATGGAATTGTGGGATGTAAGAAATGATAATGGAGGAAGGGAGATTCGATTTTTGCACATCTAGTTGAATTTGATCTTCTAGGTATTTATTTAATTGAGTAATAGCTCTTCGATTGATTGAAAATTCCTAAAATTTCAATGAGGATTGAGGATAGATTTTAGAGATTTCAACGAGGATTAAGGATAAATTTCAAAGTACTCTTACATTGCGGAACTCATCATTGGAGATGAATTCAAATGAGAAAAACCCTCTTCAACTTGCTCAACAAACACCACAGACTAACTACCATCATTTCCTTCAGCAATATCATCGACAAAGAATCCAGCTTTAGCAACAACAGATGAAGCATCGAGTAGAAATGTCGTATCAGCAGAGCAATAGCAGTGTTAATTTGAATTTTGATAGCTCAACATGCACCCCCACCATGTCATCCGCTAGGTCTTTTATCTCTTCATTGAGTATAGATGGGGAGTGTTTCTAATTTGGATAGGAATGCCTTCCATTTGATTGGGACAACTGGCTCTTCTGATCAAAATTCTCAGCAACATAAGAGAAGGTGTTTTGGAAGGAAGAGGAAGGTTGTGCAAAGTGCAGGAGTAGTGGTAGAAATGGAAAAGATTTAATGGAGGGAAAAAAGAAATGGCAAAGGAATTGAGGGAAACAGAAATAGAGGGGAAAATAAATTCATTTTGCTCTTGCTAGTTGACCAGTTGGTCGTCCTCCCAGACATCCTGTGTTTTGCTGATATCAAATAGAGGAATTGGTTATTTTTTACTCAAATTTGATGAAATTTTTGGTAAACCGTTAGAGATGTCCTAATAGATTTTCATTAATTTTTTTTTATCAAAAGACACAAGGCTCATTACTTTGGATTTATTAGTAAAAAAATTGTGTAAAGAATGTTTAATATTTTGAAGCATATTTATATATGTCGAATATAAGTTAACAATATCCTTATACTGTATTTGGTTGGGGATTTTGGGAAGGATTTAGAAAGGGAAAAGAAAAAGGTATTGTGAAATTAAGTAAAATGTAAGTATATTTTATTCACATTTCACTTATTTTTTCCATTTTTCTTTCCAAAATCTCTCCTCAAATCTCCGACCAGACACAATATTAGAGTAAATATTAATGTCATATAATATTACCAATTAACTAATAAGGTTAAATGAAATAAGATATAAATAAAAAATGTTATGAATCCCAAATAATCTACCAAATATTTTATAAAATCTCTTACATGAGTGTGAGACCCACACAAACTCACATGTGTGTGGGTCCCACACCCATATGAGAAGTTTGGTAAAATATTTGGTGGATTATTTGAGATCCTTAGCATTACTCGATATAAATTTCAAACTCCTCCATCTCTTTGTTCCAAAAATATTTATAATTATTGAATTGCGTCAAAATTTTCATATAGTTCAAAAAGTAAAAATGTTAAAAAAAAATTTAAAAAAATAAAAGACACATAATGCTTAGATGTCTCTTTCCATGCCCCAAATTCGAACGGTTTGATGAAAATGCGCAAAAGCAGCCAAAACCCTCACAATTTGATCATCGTTCAAAATCCCCATTACCATCATCGCCGTCTTCACTCTCAGATTATCATCACACTTCACAAGCTCCTCCATCGCGGATCTCAGCCTCCCGATCACTAATTCCACGTGATTTGCATCTCTGTTCACCGCCGTCCTCGCTGTCTCCACCAACCCTAGCGTCACCATCCTCGCCTGAACCCTAACCACCTCCTCCTCCAATTCCCTCTCTTCTTCTCTTACTTCTACCGCCAATCTTTCCAATCTCCTCATCTGCTCTTTCGATAGATCCACCATGTACTTCTCTACGAGTTGAAAAACGAGTCTTGGTTTGAACCCTGCGATCTAGAGGAATGAGCACTCCAGCGAGTTCAATGAAGTCGGGGACAAACAAGGTACACGTTCTATCGAATTACTCTCAAATTTTCAGCATAGTATTGTTTGTAGTGAGTGGAGATTCGAGCGATTAGATCTCTAAATCTGACTTCATCTTCTTCTTCTTTGATTCATTCTATGACGAACTAGCCAGCCATTGAAGAAGACTTGAAAGGCTTCGACATTGTCGAGTTCTTCAAATCTATTGCGAGACATCTCTACATTGTGAAATCAATTTGAGATAGCATTTGATGAATGAGATTGTAGACATTTATATATAGTGTGATTGTGAGGCGAATCGAGATTTGCTTAGTGAAGAAGGGATTTGATTGTGAATTTTGTGATCCCTAGGACAAAATAGAGGATTCGGGTTTCGTAGTAATCCTTTTTCAATTAGGTAGTCCATTACAAAACAGTCGGTAACTGCCAAAATACCAAAAATGCTGGAAACAGAAATTTTAAATATTAAACGAATTATATGGAAGTGGATGTCATACATCTATGTAAATATTATGTAAAATATTTAATAATTCATACTAACATTACTCGTCAAAATATATATGAAAACACTTTTTGAGGGGGTATTTCATAGGAGTTCGAATCCCCTCTTTGCATCTCCTCCTTGCAACAGTTGAGATCAACCGTTGCATATCCAACAACCATAAAAAAAAAAATATAAATTAAATTGAAATTTCATTTTATTCCCTCCCGTTGCTATAGTTATACATTCAAGCACAATCACTCTCACTTTCACTCAGCCTCACACTCACCCGTCTTCCTTCACCGAACCCACCATCACCGGCGACCAGTCTCCTAGATGGCACTGGCGACCAGTCCTGACGACAACCCAGACGGCGACCCACTCCAGCCCTGATATTCTCTGCTTCGTGAACCATAGCTGCACCGCGGCCACCACCATCGGCTAAGCGAAGAAATTTCTTGATGAGAACGTGGGTTCTGAGGCCATAAAGGAACCAAGTTTGTCTTCGAAACTCTGAAATTAAGAAGTTAGGGTTGTGTGATTGAGATTGAGAAAATAGATTTGAAATTTCAAAATTAGGGCTTTGATTTGGGATTCGAATAGGGAAAAATTAGGGCTTTTGGAGTGGGTGTATTTTTGTGCGTTTTGGATGAATCAATATCCATAAACCTATTTATTTAGTTTGACAAATTGATTAATTTTCTACTTGTTTTTGTAAAGAATTGTTGTAGAGTTCTTGAATAGGCTTTGAGGAAATAAAATAATGTTGTAGGGTACAATTTGAAAGATCGAGTTGTAATTTCTTTTGGCTTCATTATGTAATACTGTTCCTGCAATGTTTTTAACTTTTCAAAAACATTATCCCTTGTGAAATTATATCCATGACACTAGTTTGAACTTAAGTTTTCAAATTAATACCTCCATTTGGCCAACACTTGTTGAGCAATCAAACTGCAAGATGAAAATTGTCGTTACAATTGAGTTCAGAAAAACAACTATAACTCAAGCAGACGTTATGCACTAGTGGAAACATATAAATAAAAAATTACTGTACTCAAATCAAAACTTGCAATAAATTTTGGCTGTTGAAAAAACTGAAAATACTAAAATAGGTACGACAAGGCAGTTGTAAAACTTCAAGGTCACTCTTCTCTTGTACTGTTCAACAGTTCCTTCTCAGCAGCCAAACAAAAGAGAATCTTAAAAATTTCATTACATTCTGTCTTTGAAAAGCTAATATTACAGTTGTACATAAATACCTAATTATCTACTTTGGGTAGAATAAATGAGAAAATCCTAGTAAGTTACAAATCAACTTTTATGTTGTTGTAGTCGAACTAGGTGTTTCATTGGCTTCAATGAAAGTGAGTTAAGAAACAACGAGTTAAGTCAATCCTTGACAGATGTTACAATTCTACAAGAATAAGAAAAATAAAAAATCCAGTCACTCTCAAATAGAAGCAGTATGTACAAATTAAGCATTTAAATAACCTCAATAATGCCGATTTGACTCCTCTATAAAACTATATATATATATATATATATATTTTTTTTAAATCAAATTGTTCCACATTGTAGTTGAAAATTGTTCCATTATACTAACTATTCCTATTTATCAGATGAAATATCAAGAAATAATATAGTTCCTGAAAATGAAATTCCAAAATCTAGTATTGCATACAATTAATCTAGTAAGTCTTGATATTTTACCCAAATATAAAATCTTATTATTGAATCCATCATAGAGAAATAAACTCACTCAACATGCAAGCAATAGGGCTCAACAATTCTTTCTTGGTTTTGTAGTACAAATGCTATGTTTGTTTAGTTTGGCTCAAACATGGCAGTTTGAACAAATAGATGGTTTTAGTGAAGATGTACATTCCCTCAAATTCAAATAGCCTTCACACTCTGTCCCTTTCCTCTATGGAACTGCCATTACTTTTGTTATGTGCATAACTCTATACAACTGCTATTAACCTCATCAAACACAAGCATAGCATAACATTACAAATTTCTCATGTATGCAGAATTAAAAAATGGCTTCTTCTTCTAACAATAGCAACATAAGATTACAACCGAGGTTGTGCAATTGTGGAAAAATCACTGCCATAAATATTGTAAGAACCAATGAGAATGGAAATCAAGGGCGTTTGTTCTTTGTTTGCTCGTCAAAATATGTAAGTATGTATTGGAAAATTTAATCCTTTAGTAGTCACATTAATATTTGTCTTATTCAACTAACTGATTATCATGCATTGTAGAGTAACACTCCCACTCCCCATTGCAATTAGTTCAAGTTCGTGGATGAAGATGATGAAGACGTTACGTCCATAATCCGTTCCAACACTAGAGCTTGTGATGCTATAACAGTAGAAGACTTTAATGATGTAAGGACGAGGCTTGATGACATGGAAAATGACTATGGTCGAAGGCTTGAAAGGATGAAAAATAATATCAAAGCGATGGTGTATTTCATTGTATTTTCTATCATTTTGTACTTTATGATGTAACTTTCGTACTTTATTGTATTTTGGAAAATTGAATGGAAGTTTCTACCATTTTCGGTTTTATTGTACTTCATGATGTAACTTATGTTTATGGAATGAATTTTAATGTTGAACTTAGAACTGC
The DNA here is from genome assembly GCF_055761805.1 of Camellia sinensis. NCBI lineage: Eukaryota > Viridiplantae > Streptophyta > Magnoliopsida > Ericales > Theaceae > Camellia > Camellia sinensis. Next base: position 46,596,736 of record NC_138961.1, read on the forward strand.
CATTACTTCATTATGGAATGAATTTTGGGAAACATTGGTCTCATTATTAGAGGTGACTCCTATTCTTAAATTCAGCTGTAGTCAATAGCCACCACTTGTTTGTTTGGAGCATAATGAGGACCATGATCACTTATTTTTTGATTGCCCTTTCTGTCAAACAATTTGGCAGTGGCCTCAACTTGTTATCTGTTAGCAAGTTTTTTTATTGCTCTCACTTATTAGACATAGATTATTATCTGTTAACAAGTTTAAAGCAGATCATTCTATTTGTTGCAAGTTTGGCACATTTTGGTTTGACACCAAAGAACCTTATACATTTTGGTTTCACACCTCAGAAACATTTTGGTTTCACACCAAAGAACCTCATACATGTCATGGTTCTATGAGTATGGCACTAGCATGTTCCTTCAAACCCAAACCCAAGCATCTAAACAAAATTGCATCAACTGAAATTAAAAAAAGAAAAAGAAAAAAAAGATCATCAACTGAAATTCACTAATTTTTACCAATATTAGTAATTGAACAGCATGACAGAAAGGCACCACTTGTGAAAATTCAATAAGTTGATCATCTTATGTAATTGAACTAATCCAAGTTGTTGCCTCTCACAAGTTGCTGAAATTCACTAATCCACTTGTGTAATTGAATAGAATGACACCTGTAGGTCTTCAAAAATTAAGACACCAATTTGGGATAATTTTTCTAACAAATGAAAAAGTTGTGTCCCTGTTCTTTCATACCAAAGAAAATCTAAAAATTTAGACACACACATTGGTCCATTTATTCCTTTTGAAACAATCAGTCAGAAGAAAATGAAATATAACATCAAGTGTAGCATTGACACTAACAAACCATACAAAGGATAACATCAAGTGTAAATACAAGCTATTAACATTAACAAAATGTGGAACTACAAGCCATTAACATTAACATCAAGTGAAGTCATAACAGCAACATCACTTTAAAACAGTAGTTTGCTTTACAGCTTGCTTCACAGTTTTAGCTGCTATGACTTTGATTTGCAGTGCGTTCCACCTCTTTCTGCTTGTCGATAGCCTAAAACGGAAAAAGACAGAATTTTTCATAATTTTCAACAACTAAATATATACTTTAAACAGAATTTTCAGCAAGTAAATACATGCTCTAACAAATTTTTCAACAACTAAAGAGCTAGAATTTTCAGCAACTAAAAATTAAAAAGACAGCAAGGACAAACCTGACTACATATTGGACTATTTGATTCTTGAGAATATCGAAACCCAATGTCATATCCACATGAACCTTGAAGTAGTGACTGGAATGTTGGTTTAGCAGAATACTGTTGAGGCATTGAATTTGGCAAAGAATTTGACACTACATACACCTCCCACAAATTGTTCGCCTACAACAATGTCATATATTAGGCTTCGCAATCATGGTTTGAGTCACATATTATTTCCACATAGAGAATACAATGTTAAACTAACACTTATGTGATAGGTGGGATACATCAATGGCGGAGGAATAGAATTACCACCCATGGCCAAAGATGGTGGAAAAGGATGAAGGGGAAGAAGAGGTTGAAGAGGAGGAACATGTTGATGAATATAGATATCTCCTCCAACAGATAATGGAGAAGGTGTAATTGTTGGACTAACTGTTGGACTTGCAATAAATTTTGACGAAGCCAAGCTGTTAGCACCCGTTTTTTTTTGGAGTTCGCTACCAACGCCGCTTCGAATCCACCTTTTACCCTCCTTTTGCCTTTACTAGTTGCCACATTTTCTTCAATCCTTTTGGTTGCACAACATGATTCACATCTTCGCAATCCACTTCAAAGCTTTGGGTGTCATCATCATTACTTATTTCAATTCCAACACCAAAATGATCACTTAACCTGCGTTCAACATTTGCACCTAATTTAGCAAGGTGTGCAATACAAAAATCATAAGTTTCTTCAGTTTCAGCAGCTCTCCTTGCTAGTGCTCTAAATGCGGTCATCAATGTCTTATACTGCGAGACTTGTTGGAATTTCACATCTACTTGAATGTCATTCCCCTTAATGTCCTTCACAGTTTCAGCTCTTGCTTGTTTAGTCCACCTCTTTAGAGTGTATTGTGGAGGAACCTCTTTCATTTTCAATATGTCTCTAATAACCTTCAATGAGTGACAACACAAGATTCCTTCCCTTTCAAACTTTGTACAATTACAACCCAAAGAGCCATCCCTATCCATCTTCACTTTCCTTGCATGTTTGTTACCAATATCAACAACTGTGTAAATGGTACTAGCCTCGCCATATTCAATTGCTTCTATGTCCGATTCAATGGATCGAAAGTACTCATTTTGAAATTTCTCAAAAATCTTTTTTGTGTACACATTACCCATTTGAATTAACATTCTTATTGTTGCTTTCACCTTTGGCACAAAGCGTATCCTACTTCTAACTCCTTGTATCGCTTCTCGTAAAGTACCATTTCGAAATGCATGAAGAATTCATTTAAGTTAAAATCAGAACGAATGTAATCCTTTAAAAAAGTATTAAAAGATTTACTAAGTTATGTGGTACTCATTCCCGCAGCCCATGTTGATCTAACAAATGACCAGCCCCATTTTTCTTTCACCGCAAAAGTCAATTTCAACCAATGGTTTTCATGCGCATCATGTTTATCAAGCATTTCCGCCCACTCTAACTTCCATTAATTTGCATCTTCAATGTCAAAGAAGAATTTATTTAGTACACCCTTTACCCCCCTTATCTTGGAACAAACAATTAACATGTTTTAATGCATTTTGTATCAAATGCCAAGTACACATTCGGTGACTCGTGTCAGGCATAACGATGGGTATGGCTTTAGCCATTGCAACATCTTGATCAGTGAACAAAGTTTTCGGTGCCTTTCTTGACATAGCCTCTAGAAAATTTTGAAACAGCAACACAAACGATTTGGTGGTCTCATCATATAACAAGGCTGCACCAAATATAATTATTTCCCTATGATTGTTGGATCCCACAAAAGATGCAAAGGGTCTATGTTCTTTGTTTAACTTGTAAGTTGTATCAAATGTGACAACATCACCAAATTGGCCATAATCCATGATCATTTGTGCATTGGCCCAAACTATATTCATTATTTACTCCTCGTTATCTGACTGAAAAGCATAACAGAAGAAAGGATTCTGCAAAGATTTTTCTTTAAAGTATTGCAATACATTGCCTACTTCCCCATATGCTAAACTTTGTTATCTTTTGGTTCTCAAATAATTTTTTTGATCTAATTTTGTAAACCCAAGACATTGCCTCTCACCAGTTTCCCTACCCATGAGTTCAAAAGACTAGCCTAAATGAAGACCAGATTGTGCCGCCAAATCTAACTCAATTGCTTGGGTAGTCGATATCTTTCTTTGTGACGGCAACATGTGGGCACACTCGGGTGATACATGATCATGGTTGTGTTTTTCTTTGAAATCATTCAAAACAAATTTCCGAATACCCTCATCTAATTTAACATAAAGTCGAGCCTCACAACCAGTCCTAGTTTCAGCTCTAGGGTTTTTTGCCAATGGGTCTCGTTTTTCAACCTTCCGAAATCCCTCCTTGTTGTAAACCAAAAGTCTACAAATAAGTTGGTTAGTGAACTTGTTCTTCCTACAATAATCCCTTATTATGCTAAACCCTATTCTTCCTCCATATGTATTATAAAAATCATATACACATTGTTCAGAATCAAATTTCATTGCCTGTTTTGGCTTCCAAGCACAATCATTCTCAGGTTTCATATCCATAACAAAATGCAACTGAAAACCCATATAAATAAAATCTTAGCTACATAAATAAAATCTTTATTTCAGAGACAAAAAAAAAAAAACACAATATCTGCACTATGATCAAAGAATTCACTGTCACACTTGGATAAAGAAACAAGAAATGAGAACTAAGGAGTGAGACCCACTTAAGATCAAATAATAAATCAATTAAACTATATAATCCCAAACTCCAACTACTTGGTTCTTTTTAAAGTGTCTAAGAAAAGGTATGCAAGCCAAGTACCTTTGGTAACATTGATTCATGGGCAACAAGAGTCATTTAGTTTTGGGTTTGGCAAGCCTATTGTAGCTCAACGGATAGGAAATAACATAAAAATACAAATTGTGAACTTTAAGAGCTTGACCATCAATTATAACAAGTGAATTTTTTTATCTGTCTATATGTTCACATCAAGCAATGGTGCATCTAACTGCCCTAAACAACACTGTCAATTTACATTTCACCTTTCGGCACACAAAACTGCCACATTAAGCATGTTTTAACTAAACAATGTGACTGATTCCAAGAGTAACAAGCTACACTTGAACAAAGTGTCAAATAGTAAGTGCTTGTCATATATTAACAATCAAGAGCAAGACAAGAAAGTACCATAAACTAAATTTGCAAGCTTAATGCACAACTACAGATAGATCTATATACAGACATCTAGACAAAGACATTAAGTCTTAGAAGACCCAAATTGTAAAAGGTGAATTTTCCTCCATTTTAGTCAAACCCAAATGGTAACAATCATAACAAATTGTGAAAAAACAATGTGTAACAAATTGAATTAACAGTCATGACTCACGACAAAGTCATCAATTATAACAAATTGTAAACAAACAATGTCTTTACAAAGCTTAAAGATTTAAAAAAAAAATAAAAAATTGAGAGACAAAAAAATATTCCAGAGAGATAAACTTACAGTCACATGAAGCCTAACCTCTAATTTCAGTTTGAAAAAATTCCAAACAAACACACAAAATGCAGTTCAATTACAGAGACAGAGACAATGAAGACTAACCTTTGGTTTGCGAAGTGAGGGCACATAGAATGAGGGCGAAGCAATGGGTTCGGTTTGGGGAGTGGGTCGCTGTAGAGAGGGTCTGCCGGTGAGGTGGAGGAGAAGAGCGTGACGGCTCTGGTTTTCCCTCTAGACAGAATCTGTAACGGCATCAAGAGTAGGTCACTGTCATCGGATCTGCAACTGCATCGAGACTGGGTCGCTAGTGAGGGTGGGTTCGACGGAGAAGAAGGAATGAGTGTGTGTTTTTGTGAGTGTGATTCCAAACCAAAATCTGTATAACCTCTGTATAGGCTGTGTTTTGTTTTGGTCGGAAAAATGAAATTTCAATTTCATATATATATATATAATATTCGTTGGATGTGCAACGGCTGATCTCAGTCGTTGCAAGGAGGAGATCAAGGAGGATATGCAAGGAGGAGATCCAAACTCTATTTGAGTTCATAGAGTTTCCCTTTTTACATACACAAATAAATTGCAAAACTTTAGAAAATTTGTTGAAAAAGTTACCGGAATATCATGGTCCTAGAGTTATGCACTTTATTTATTTATTTTTAATTTAATTGTAAAGGGTGTTTGGCCCAACTTACATTAGGGATAGATATTGGCTCGTTGGCCTGCTCAGTCTACTCGACTCAATTTTATTTTTCTGGAGTTTGGAAATGTTGTTTTAGCTCATAAGATCGGGCTAAACTAATATTTTCAACCAAAAATATTAATGAGTTGGGTTTGGAATTTATATTTTCAACCCAACCTGACTAGTTATTAAATTAATTAATTAATTATTTATTTATTTATAATATATTAAAATAATTTTTTTTTGGTTAAGATGGGATTTTATCTTTATTAATTTTATTGAAACTCACATTTGTAGTGAAGTGTGATTGAATTTATTTAAAAAATTCTTTAATTTATACACAAAATTTTTCAATTTATAATAATGTCTATATATTTATTTTAAAAAAAATATAATGTGTGATTGAATATGAAATGGTTTAATTTTTTTCTAAGCCTGATAGGTGGATTTGGGATTTATAATTATTTTTCTATAATATATGTTTCTATACTTGAAAAGTGAATGATAATATGTTTCTATAATATATATGCTTATTTAAAAGTGAATTATATATATCAAGTCTTTGATTTTGTTTCATAGCACAGAACTTTTACTTTTGTGAGGTAGGTTCTGGTAAATGTTCTCTAATCTCTATCTTATTGTCAAAAGTTAAAACTGTTTCTTTGATTTGTTCCGAGTTAACTTCCTTTTGATTTGCAACAAATTACAAAACTGATCTGGTTCTCTATCTTATTGTTATAATCTTATTAAAGAACTCAATACTTGGTTCTAGACTAAGCTTTTATTAGTTTGAGATCTATGAAGGACAAAAAAAAAGGGGTTTCATTTCATTCTTTGCAAAGGTTGGTATTTTGCTAACTGATTTGGGTACTTTACCTTTCATTTTTTCACCTGAAATGGAGTAGTGTTGGTTGTGACGTTTATCAATAGGCTTTCCCTGCCTCTGAAACAATTAATTGCTTTAAAAAAGAAATCCAAGCTTTGAATAGGTTGTTTAATTTGTGTGTTGTCTTTAGAGTAATAAAATACACTCCTAACTATTTTTCACAATTTCCCCTTGATACAATTGAGCACATGTGACTGATATATTTACGCATGATTGACATTCCAGAAATTGAAGTGGATTGATACTTTTGACCCTGTCTGCATAATCTTAGTCTATATCCTTTATTTATGTTCTTTCCACTTGGAAATAAACAGCCTTCTTGGTTGCTTCATATGCAGACTTGAAAGCTCTTTGCCAGTTTCTGCTATAGTTTTTAAAATTTTTCGATTTGTATTACTTGGTTGCTTTAAATTCAGAACCTTACATTAGCCAAGAAAGCATAATTGTATCTACGGTTTTACATTGTGCCACTCTAATTTCAGCTAAACTCTTTGTTTAAATTTATACTCGTAGAGTTTATGTATCAGATATTTTGTACTCTAACTTGCCTATGTAGAGCATTTCAATAGTTGCATTATTTTAATGTTGTATTTTTTTTCTTCTTCTTTGGTTTCCTCTTGATTCAATAGATTATAACGTTTGATAACATTTATATTTTTAGTTTATGTTTATAAAAATTTCATAAATTGATTTTTATTTATTTTTTAGAAAAATATAAACTATAAACGCGTTTAATTTGAACAAAATGTTGAAAAATTTTAAAAACATAAACTAAAAAATAGCCTAAAATATTTTTATTTATTTTTTAATATTTATGACAATGGGATCATACACATTATAATTAAAGAAAAATTAATTAAAAAAATAATTGAAAAAAAAATTATTTCAAAAAAAAATTATTTGGAAAAAAATTATTTGAAAAAAAAATTATTAGTGAAATTTTTAAATTTCTGTTTAAAAACTAACATAAACTCATTTTTTGAGTTTACGTTGATTCCTTAAATTTGTAAACTGAGACAACCATTTATGAACCAAAAAAATTGTCAAACAAGCTTTTATGACAATTTTTAAAATTTTTGTAAATACAAACTGAAAATTGAAAACGAAATGATTACCAAACAGATAATATTCATGTTTTTGTTTTATTTTATTTATTTGTGTTGAGGATATCTATTTTAACTCTGTTAACAAGAGGCGTCACCAGTCTGATTTGTGTGAATACCCTTTCATCGTGATGTTTTTCACAAATGGTATTTCTTTAGCACATTTTCTATTTTGTTCTTTTCATGGTTTAATAATATTAAAAAGATATGAATATTTGTTAAACTAGTCAACATGAACTATACTATTAATTCAAGAACATATATATTAGCTAGAAACATGTGTAATGTTGGTGATTATTATTGATTAAATTTATGTCTCTTATTTTGAGTCTGATAATTTTACCCAACAGGCCGAGGAACATCCTATTCCAAGAGAAATTAGACTAATTGTTTGGTGATGAAAATTTCTGCACAAATACTGTTGGTGTTATTCCTTTAGATATAATTACATATTCCATTCTTAAACTATATTTTCTTCCTAAATGAGTATATGTGGAGCTGATTTGATAATTGATGTTCATAGTATATAGTGTACTTAAAAATAATTGTGGTGTATTAATTTGAGTAAATATGCTATATTTTCTTCCTCAGTTTCGTTTTAATTGAAAAAATAAATAGTTGTTTATGTTGTTTGAAAGGGTTGGATGTGAAACAGGTCGGATCCAAGCCTTGGGCCGGTCCAATCCTCTAAGCCCAAATCCAGGTGAGTCAGATGAACATGTGGGCAAGCCAAATAAGCCCAACTCCATGATCAACAGTCCACTCAAGTCCTCAAGCACTTGGGCCAAACTCGCAGTGGAAAGGCCAGTCCTGTTGCGATGTTGGGCTGGGCCGAGCTGTAGGACTTAATCTATGAACCGAATTGATGGGCCGAGCCCATCATCAGGACCAAAGGGGGTTGAGTCCATACAAAGATATCCAAATGGGCCAGCCCATCTCTACAAACAGTCCCACAAAAGGCTGAGCCGAGACACAACGGTACCGAGCTGAGAAAACCTCTCAGAGAAATGTGGAAGTTGTGAATGCATGCATGTGCAAATTGCTACCTCAGTTAAGCCCCTCCCCCTTCAGGGGAGTGTGATCTATTATAAGCATGGTTACAATAAGTATATGCATCCATTGGTAACTACTCGATGGTTCCCTACTTTGAGCATTGTTAAAGGGATCCTTACAGCACTAAAGCTTGATGAAACCACCTTGGGTAACAAGTAAGTGTAGACACCTCATTTTTGACCGACCTTAAGACTCAGACGTCACCGATTGAGCGCTTAGTGATGTTGCATATTGTGCTCGTTCAGAAGTTTCAGAGTCTCGGCTGCGAGCCTTGCCTCCGGACTTCCGGACTCTTTCATGCTTTGCCTCGGTTTACAAACCAGGCTCTGTTTTCTCTGTTTTCTCTTCCAGAAGGGAGAGAGAGGTCTCGTAGATCATCTCTCAGTGGCCGTAGGCTACGTTTCGTGGTCGTAGGCCATTTTGCCCGTTTGGAGTCTGGTTTCCGGTTTTTCGGAGCCGTTGGCCGTGTGCCTCGGTTTGGGACCGCTTAACCACCTTCGTTTGCCCCCGTTTTTGGCATGCATCTTATTTGCACCCTTTTGAGGGACACTGTGGTTCGAGAAACCAACTTCGTGGTCGAACACCACTTTCGGTGCCTAACAGTCAGTTTTCGGGGCCTCGGGCTGCGCGTTTCGGCCCCCGAACCTTCATTTTGCATCGGTTTGAGTTCATTTTTGGCAGGAACCTCTGTTTCATTGTTAGGAAGGTCGTAGAAGGGTGGGAGGCCAGTAATTGTTCTGACAACCAGTTTTATTCCTCCATCGCCCTCCGTCGCCCGTTTTTCTCACTTGAAAGCCAAAGTTGACCACCCTAAGGCCACTTTTTCTTGCCCCAAACCACTTATTTGTGTTGTACACACCTGGGAGGCCACCAATATCACATGGCCAGCCAGTAATTCTTTGTGACCCTTTTGAACACCTCATAAAAGTGGCCTTTTCTCTCTCCTGGTTCACTTTCTCCAGTTTTTGACTACATGGTTGTGTTGTGCACACATGGGAGGCCACCAATCTGGGGTGGCCGGCCACTAATCTTGATTGACCCTTTTGACCCTTGGGCAGCCGGCCATGGGGAGAGCCGGCCGGCCACCTGCAACTTCAATAACCGGCCGGCCATGATCCTCTCTCCAGGTACATTACAAATATGCATTCTGTTTCCCTCCAGATTTTGTATCCGGGGGGCTGCACTTTTGGGGGGAAACTTGAATTCTTTCTCCCCCATTTTCCCCCTTTTTCTCCCCTTCTTTTGCCTATATAACAGCAGCTCCAGCTCCCATCTGAGGGTTACAAAAATTTTCCCTAAGCCTCTTGCATTGATCCCCCCTCTCCTCCTCTTCCAAGCACCAAAACCTCTCAAGTCCTACACCATTTACCCTACACCCCTTAGCACAAGGCCTCCACCCTCCATTCCAGCAGCTTCAAGGTCATTTCTAGAGCTTAGGAGCACGCAAACTTGGTCCAAAAGGCTGTCAAAGATTAGTCTTCAAGGGTAAGTCTCTTTCTCCTCTTTTTGGCTCTATTTTTAAATACAATCTAAGCTATACTTGCTTGCATATTTGGGCTTCGACCCTAACTTAAAATAGCATTATTTTGAGCTCCTTTTCATGTTTGTTTAAGGGCCTCTCCCTGTTTGAGGCTTCCTTTTTACACTTGCTTCTTTATCTCTCTTGTATGCCTCTTTCTTGCATAGTATTTTTGGCTCACTTTTAAATTGTTTCAAGCTTGGTTATAAACTGAAAAGTGGCTTATTTTGAGCCCTTCTTCAACATTGTTGAAGGGCTCTTCACTGTTTGAGGCTTCCTTTTGTCACTTACCTCTTTATCCCTCTTTTGGCCTTATTTTTGCATGTTTTGTTAGCCCCTTGTGCTTGTATTTTTGGGCTCCGACCCGAACTTAAAATATTCATATTTTGACCCCCTCTTCATGTTTGATCAAGGGTCTTTTTCTGTTTGAGGCTCCCTTTTTACACTTTGTGTTTAAACCTTCTTTTAGGCCTATTTCTTGCATAGTATTTTAAGCTTACTAGTGCATTTTTTTGGGCTCGGCCATAAACTGTAAAATACCTTTTTTTGAGCCCCTCTTCAACTTTGTTGAAGGGCTCTTGGCCATTTGGGTCCAGAAGCTGGTACTTGCTTCATTACCTCTTTTACGGGGCCATTTTTGCATGCTAGCTTAGTCCTATTTGTGTTCATTGTTTGGCCTTACTTAAAACTGTAAATATGATTTTTTTAGGGCTGCCTTGAATCTGTCTTTACACTCCATGTTCGAATAATGCATGCTTTGTATAGCTATAAGTCATTCCATGCGTCTAGTTTCGAGTTTCGGGTCTCATTTCATGCATCGGGTGCCATGTTTCCATGTTTCGGGGCTGTTTTGCATCATATTTTGGTACTGAAATTTGCATGTTTGCATATCATGTTTCATACCTTGCCATGCTTTGTTAGAGTGGCATTGGTGCCTTAGGGTCGGTCCTCGGTTTGCGTGCATGTGTGCACGCATTTTGAGTGTCTCATTTTTCATCTCATGGCCTCTTATGTGAGTGTGGCTGAGGTCCACTCATGTTGGTGTAAGCCCATATTGCATTGTGTATGCCATTTCATTTCATAGCATTGCGTATGCTAGGTTGTATGTTAGAGCATTGTGTAGGCCATGTTATCTCGTGCATCGTGTATGCCATTTCATAGCATTGTGTATGCTAGGTTGTATATTAGTTGCATTCATGCATGTCATGCATATTGCATCGTGCTTGGGATAGGAGTTAGCCTGAGCATGGGAAACGAGGGACGTTTTGTACTTCGAGTGACGGAACGTGTCTCAATTCCCAGTCACCGACACTCCGGATTATCCATGATGGAGTTTAGGTTTTATTGTGTTTATATGTGCATTCATTTCATATTGAGTCGTGCAATTCGACTCCTCGGCCATCATGCATCGATATGCGTGATTGGTGGCACGAGGATCGAGGCATGTATACATTTGTGAAAATACATTGCCATGCCCTTTTCCTGCTCTCTGTTGCAGCAAATCAAGAATCAGTAGCCTTTCAAAGGCCTTGCACAGCATTTCGGCATTAATCGCAAACAGAGGCTAATTGGGGCATCGCAGTGGATTTCCGCGCAAGGCAACCCGAAAATGCACCATTCATCATCCGAAGCAGAGTCGAGGCAGTCCCTGGCTTGCATGCCAATTTAATGCTTTCCTAGTTAAATTTGTTATTTAATTTGGATTCTGTATATATTTGGACTGTACTATTTATTTGGGACTGTATATTATTTATTCGGACCCTCCGAGCGAGGGCACAACTGTAATAAGTGTGCGTGTGTGTGATGTATGTCTTCCAACCCCACGTCTTTCTCCCTTTTATTTACCCGCTTATGATGGTCAGATTAGGGCATGTTTCAATTAGCATACAGTATGATAGCATGTTTGCATTCATTCATCTGTCTTGTATGCACCGGGCTCGGCGCATCATACTAACTGCATTGTATTTTCAATTCCAAGTTGAATACATGTTAGCTATAGCATTTCATATGCTATGTTTAGAATAGTCGAGCCTGTTATAGTTGCATTTTTTGCATGTGTTGCATTAGACATTCCCGTATAATTAGGATCATGCATGGATTTCTAATTAGCTTCTGTTTTGGCTTGGAGTACTCGGTAAGTTTTATGCTTTAACATCCTTGCATGCGTGTGAGTGACTGCCATGAATAGCATGCTTACCATGAGGCTATATGCTTATGTGCTATAACTGCCTGAATGCCTGTGGGTGAAGGTTGGGTGATTTGAATTGGAACAATTCATCAAATGTGTGTTTTAAGCCCACTAGATAGTGGCAAAATCATGTTTTTTTCTAAGCCCACCCGAGGGTGGCAAATCCACGTCTTAGCCTACTTGCGGGTAGCACCATCAAACCATTTTCAAACAAACAAACATGAAATGTTTTGTTCCAATTCAGACGATCCAGTCTATACTTGTATGCTGTGCGCATCACATAGTAAATCTAGGCTAATAACCGGAATAAGAACGCATAAAGTTTACAAAACTAGATATCATGGTTAGTAGAGGCCGATCTTTGATCGGGCGAGCGGGGGTGCTCATGAAGTGACCTTCCCCAATCGTACCCAAGTTCCCGAGCCGAGGCAACTTTGGTGATGACGGACACGTGGCCTTAGGCAAACGAGTCAGGGTTTCCTAAATTTTTCCAAAATAAAATATTTAGGTGGCGACTCTGTATCTGGTAAAGCAGTCCATGTTTGGCACTTCTTTCAAAATCTGTTTTTTCAAAACGATTTGCTGGATTTGGATTCTTTGGTTCAGATTTAGAACCGTGACAAATTTTAGAGTCCTGAACTGTAGTGAGCCCAATATCGAACGGAACGGGGGACTCGTTCCTCCCGGGGCGTTCGGGGACGTCTACAGTTTCTGGCGACTCTGCTGGGGAGTTAGAGAACTTGACTCGAACTCATGATATCTTGTTTTGACTACACTTGTGTGTTTCTTTGCGTTGCATTTGCATTGGTGCGCCTAGGACACCGTGTTTGTCATCTGCTATTCCTGAACGGTTTGCCGGAGGCTTGTCTTGTCAAGGCATGACCATAAGGCTGACCGGTTGTGGGCTCTGCCAGTATGGGAACACAAACTCCGGTTTTACCGGGGCACCTTTTTTGACCATTCGACCTAGTGCATATTCGGAATCCATAGTGACCATTCCAAACTAGGACAGGTTGCTTACCCGATATAGGTTGTCTGAAATCGCTGCGTGCATAGTGAAACCCTAGCTCCTGACAAAATAGGACAGGGAAACCCTACCCCAACATAGGGGTGTTTTGGCTCTCACTTGTTTGTTATGTGCTTTTAGAGTGCGTCTCTATACGAATGCGTGTATCAGTTTGCAAGTTTGGGCGTCAGGCCTGCGGGCACCAGTTCAGTGTTTTTGGGTATCAAGGGCCTGCGGGCACCAGTTCAGCATTTTCGGAATCAGTTATCCGCGGGTATCAGATTCAGTTTTGGAGGCAGTAATTTTGGGAACAGTGATCAGTGATCGAATGTAGTTATTCAGTTATATTCATGTCTGTATTGGCAGGATTGGGCTAAGATGCTGCATGTTTTCTTTTTCAGTTCAGAGACTCGGTTCAGAGCAACCAGTGTTCTCCTTTGCTGAGGCAAGACAGGAAAAGGCTCGCCGGTTCTTCAGATCCGTTAGTCACCAGTCTGGTCCATCTGATCCGTTAGTCACCAGCCACATCACCTCTGTCCAGTTCAGTAAAACTCGTGATGACGCAAAATTCGGAAGAAATTATGGTTATGGCAGCCGCATCAGACCAAGGAATCACATTGCAGGATGATACCGATGTTGAAGTGCCACACCCACCCAGGTCACCTGCCGCACATCTGATCTGGGAACCCCAGTTATTTCAAACCCGTGAGCCCACCACATTCGAGTTGATGGGAATGATTGGGGACCTTCAAAGATCTGTGGCGGATCTAGCCTGCGGAATGTCGGTTTCGCCGCCAAATGCATCGTATGCTGGGAATTTCATACCGCAGGAGCCCCCACTACTGGGGCGAATTGTAATTGAACTTAGCCAACCTGAAGCCATCCCAAGTTCCGGCAATGGCATGTTGACACCAACGGGGCTCCACTCTGATGTAGCAACTCAAACCTTCTACCAAGCCAAGGCGAGTGGTAAGAACAAAATGAAGGTGGACACCGATCCCTACGAACAACTCCTGTGGGCTGTTGAGGCTTTGAAAGCTGGAGGATTGAATGAACAGTAGGTGCACGCTGTTGCTGTAAAAACTGTGGATGACATCTTCCCCACTCAGGCCGAGAGCAGTTTAAGCCAGAAGGAAAATCGAGATGGGGACCGTCGTACCAGAACAGTTCATTCCAATCCTAATCCTGCACCTGGAAAAGATCAGAGAGCCAAGGCAGCACCTGCCACCCCTTTTTCGAGTGCGTCTAGCAAAAGTCAGCAAACCTCGAAGTATCCGCCCCGAGGTCGCAGGGTCTTCTATGCCCTCTACATGCCTTTGTCTAAGGCCCTTCAAATCCTCGTCAAAGAAGGGCATCTCAAACCCCTCGAGCCTCGGCCTCTCCCGGGTCCCCTTCCAGCTAAGCATGATGGTACCCAGTACTGCGCGTACCACCAGCAAACTGGTCACAGCACCGACAACTGCTTCCGTCTTCGTCATGAAGTACAGGATCTATTTGACAACGGGGTTGTCCTCCCGCCAAGTTCGGCGAAGTCCACCATCACTGGGTCAGCAAGTTTCGAGGATAATACAAGAATGTGATCAGCGGATGAACCACTTGTGGGCGGCACTCAGTTTACTCCAAATGTGGCGTTTGGCACGCACTGTTTTGAGCATTTGCGAATGCTAGTTTTGTACTTTCTGACTTGGGTGTTGAGTCAGTTCTGTAGTTTTGTTTTGAGTCAGTCTTTTCATACTGAGTCAGTTAAGGTTTGTCTTGTTGTATCGAGTCAGTCCTGTTGTATAGGGGTCGGGTGATCCCGAAGGGTGTTACCTCGGACATCACTGTTTTGTTTCGTGTTTGTCTTTTTGCTTTCTTTGAGTCTGTTTTTACCCAGGAGCCAGTTGTGCCAACAGATCTCAATGAAACAGCAGTGATTTTCGCACTCTTGTATTTGCTTCAGCCGTGCGCCAGTTGTGCCAGAAGATTTGAATGAAACGGCAATGCATCTCACCTGCTCTTTTGTGCCTTGAATTCATTACATCGACCTAAGTTTTTCAAAACCTTTTGAACACTGCGGTGAAAACGAAGAGGAAGGAATTCCTCGGGTTTTGCAAAAATTTGATCAATTGAGAGAAAGAGAGGCATGCTAAGCCCTTAATGAATAAGATCATGCTTGTTAGTGTGAGTACTGGGAAGGATCCTGGCTTGATCCAGATTGGTTCTACACTGTCTTCAGCGCGAGCGACTGGTCGCTTTCTTAAAAGATTTCAAAAAATGTTTTGCGCGGTCCTGCGAAGACCTGTGTAGAATCGCTCTTGAGATTGTGTAGCTTAGGATCGCTCTTAGCCTCGAGACTCGACCCCTCTGCTTTCAAAACCTTGAACTCGAATTCAGAACGTTCAACGGTCAACTACAATGTGAGGCCTGTGTGGCCAGATTCAAAGCAGCCATTGAACAAGAGGCAAGGAAGTCAGATCAAGAAGACCAGATGTCATCAAAAGAAGCTTGCGAAGCTAGGTCAGAAGCACCCTTCGAACTAGGGGCAAAAAAAATGTCAAACAGCTCGAAGAGCCAAAGGTGGATCATTCCATAAGTCAATGAAGATCGGCAAGAATGCCAAATCCTAGAAGGAAGGAAAGAAGAAAGTATTGCAGAAGGACAACTGAGTTTCTATCCACAAACACTAGGGGCAAATTCACCCTCCATTGGATGGACTCTTACATCGTCAGCGAACAACAGCCATTCTCCTGGATTCAGATGACTTCGGGATCTCAAAACCATTTGACATAGACAAAGCTATACTTTTACCCTTGAGAGGCTCGCTGGGCCGAAAACCCGGAAGGGCGGCCTAGGCAAAAGTTAGAGCAAGAAAAGAAGAAAAAGAACAAAAAAGAGAAAAGAACAAAAGAACAAAAAAGAAAGATGCAAAGAAAAGAACAAAAAGGGAAAATCAAAAAAGAAATGAAAAGAACACAAAAATTGAAAAGAAGAAAAATATAGCTCGCAAGGTTGAAAACCCGCAAAGGGCGGCCTTGGCAAAAGTTAGAGCATAAAAAGGAGAGGTTAAATACCCGAGTGTACCTTAACCCCGAACTACGTAAGGCTTGATTCCTATCTTTGGGATACGTAGGCAACTTCATTCTGAAGTCCAGCCGTAAAACACTTCAAATTGATTGTGCCTATGTAATGGTTTTGATCATCTTCGCTTTCTCTGTATCCGAGAATTTGGTTGTGTTCGTCACTCTGAGAACTGACTACAATGCGCTGTGGGGGCCGTTCAAACAAGGGGTAACTTTCCGTTGCCATTCAATGCGCTGTGGTGCCGTTCAAACAAGGGGCAACTTTCCGTTGCCATTCAAAGCGCTGTAGTGCCGTTCAAACAAGGGGCGACTGTCCGTTGCCATGTAGATCCCCTCAAGCAAGGGGCAATTTTCCTTCAAATCTGAGGTTGTGCATCTCGAGAGTGGGTTCTATGCTTGTTGAGCAGTGGTTGTTTGAAAAAACAGTTTTTGAGAATTTTTACTAAGGTTGACTGATCTTCTCTTGAAAACTATTCCATTTTTCCAAAATTGGACCTTTTTCTTGGACCCAAAAAAGGAAAATTTTCAGTGCTCATAACCTAACTTGCATGATTTTGAATCAGAAAATCGAACAAGCGTGTTAATCTAACTCTCATTTTGGTTAAAATTGTTTTAGTAGAAAGCCAAAAACAAAAATGGTCAAAGTGATGAACTAGGGGCGCAGTTGAGTCAAGTGTTCTGTCTTCTCCCCATTGTCAACATACATGCCAGAAAAGGCGCCATACTTGCCAAGAAGGGCACTCTACCTGCCAAAAAAGGCATAACTGAAGGTGACAACAAAGGGCCTGAAAGCTCTCTCACCCTCTGAGCAACGAGGTATCGAGCCAAGTGCGAGGCACGAATTGGCATGGATCAATATATTCCACTCCCTTATCCGGCGCATCGACAGATGTCACCGGAGGAAATAGCCGCGAACTGATTATGTTGGGCAAGAGCCCACAACTTTCTGTTTATCCATCAACCACCCAGGGGAGGGATAAAAAAATGAGAGATTGAAGAATAGAGAGATGTGCGTTGAGAGAAAAAGTGAGAAAAGGGTTTTTTCAGAAAAACAGAGCCTGAGGGCCGAGTGATATGAGAATCACAAATAAGAAAAGGGTGGAAAATAATACCCGGAGAAACTGGCTCCTCGTGCACCAAGAGGTCTCTTGCCTTCGTAACACAGTTGGGCGTTGTGTTTGTGTGTTTTGTTTGTCTCGATTCTTGTTTTGAGTCGTTTAAGTGTCAACAGATGTGTTTAGGTTGTTCTACCTTTGTTTTCCATTGTTGAGTCGTCTTGGCTGTGGTCAGTTGTAGGCTCAATACCCGGTTGAGAACCCTTTTCTCATTTCAATTTCAAAAATCGTTTTGTGCTCAGAGTGCCGTGTTGCTCTCCACATTTGTGCAAATCAAGATTGGTTCCTTCATAAAGCCGCGGGATTCAACCTAGGTCATGTGAAAATAGTAAAACCAGGACCCATCTGGAGCTATATAGATTCCAGACTTCAAAGCAAAAGAAAAAGGAAAAACGTCGGGCATCCGAGTTTGTTTCAACTTCTGCAAGTTCCGTCGTCGCATCCTGTATGCTCAGAATGAGCTGTGTGTTCAAAATTAAAAGAATTCTGTGTTATGAGCCGTGTGTTCAGATCAAGCAGAGTTGTGATATGAGCTGCGTGTTCAGAAGAGGAATGTGTGAGCTGCGTGTTCAACATGAAGTATATGAGCTGTGTGTTCAGAATTGAAATATGTGAACTGTGTGTTCAACATGAAGTATATGAGCTGCGTGTTCAGAAAAGGAATGTGTGAGCTGCGTGTTCAACATGAAGTATATGAGCTGTGTGTTCATAATTGAAGTATGTGAACTGTGTGTTCAATATGAAGTATATGAGCTGCGTGTTCAGAAGAAGAATGCATGAGCTGCGTGTTCAATATGAAGTATATGAGCTACGTGTTCAGAAGAAGAATGCGTGAGCTGCGTGTTGAACATGAAGTATATGAGCTGCGTGTTCAGAAGAGGAATGTGTGAGCCGCGTGTTCAAAATGAAGTATATGAGTCGCGTGTTCAAAATGAAGTGAATGAGCTATGCGTTCAGAAGTGAAAATTTATGAGCTGCGTGTTCAGAATTAAGAATGAACTGCGTGCAAATGAAAATGTATGAGCTGCGTGTTCAGAAGAGATATGTGTGGGCTGCGTGTTCACAAGTGAAATGTATGAGCTGTGTGTTCAAAGTGGGATGCATAAGCTACGAATGAGCTGCGTGTTCAACTTTCAAAAACTATGGACTGTGTGTTCACCATCAAAAGCTTGGGCTGCGTGTTCAACTTTCAACAAGTATGGGCTGCATGTTCAGAAATTCAACAGTATGGGCTGCGTTTTCAACTTTCCACAAGTGTGTGCCGCGTGTTCACCTTCAAAATGGGCTGCGTGTTTATCATCAAAGTTTGGGCTGCGTGTTCAACTTTCCACAAATGTGTGCTGCGTGTTCACTTTCAAAATGGGCTGCGTGTTCATTATCAAAGTTTGGGCTGCGTGTTCAACTTTCCATAAATGTGTGCTGCGTGTTCACCTTCAAAATGGGCTGCGTGTTCATCATCAAAGTTTGGGCTGCGTGTTCAACTTTCAACAAGTGTGTGCTGCGGGTTCACTTTCAAAATGGGCTGCGTGTTCATCATCAAAGTTTGGGCTGCGTGTTCAACTTTCAACAAGTATGGGCTGCGTGTTCAGAAATTCAACAGTATGGGCTGCGTATTCAACTTTCCACAAATGTGTGCTGCGTGTTCACCTTCAAAATGGACTGCGTGTTCATCATCAAAGTTTGGGCTGCGTGTTCAACTTTCAACAAGTGTTTGCCGCATGTTCACTTTCAAAATGGGCTGCGTGTTCATCATCAAAGTTTGGGCTGCATGTCCAACTTCTTTCAACAAGTGTGTGCTGCGTGTTCACAATCAAAATGGGCTGCGTGTTTAGAAATTCAAAAATTTGGGCTGCGTGTTCAACTTTCAAAAAGTATGAACTGCGTGTTCACGGCAAAAGTTTGAGCTGCGTGTTCAGATGTCAGAAAAGATGGGCTGCGAGTTCAAGACAAAAAAGTGCTTGAGCTGTGTGTTCAAAATGCAAACCAAATGCTGAGTTATGGACCGAGTGTTCAGATCGAGCAGTATTATGAGCTATGTGCCTGAAAACGAGCTGCCTGCCCAGAAAATGAGCTGTGTGCCAAATGAATGGAATGCTGTGTCGTAAAGTTATGTACCAAGTCCTGCATTATGCATGCAGTTCACTCACGCTGTTTAGCGTATCGCACTGTCTTGTGCATTTCTAATCACTCGCGCGGTTTAGCGTATCGCACTGTTTTGTGCATTTCTTATCATTCGCGCTATTTTGCACACCACAATCGCACTGTCTTGTGCAGTTTATCATTCGCGCTATTTTGCGCACCTCCATTGCACTGTCTTGTGCATCTTGTGGTTGTATCTCAATTGCACTGTCTTGTGCATTTCAAATCACTCGCGCTGTTTAGCGTATCGCACTGTTTTGTGCATTTCTAATCACTCGTGCTGTTTAGCGTATCGCACTGTTTTGTGCAGTTTATCATTCGCGCTATTTTGCGCACCGCAATCGCACTATTTTGTGCAGTTTATCATTCGCGCTATTTTACGCACCGCCATCGCACTGTTTTGTGCAGTTTATCACTCGCGCTATTTTGCGCACCACAATCGCACTGTTCTGTGCAGTTTATCATTCGCGCTATTTTGTGCACCTCAATCGCACTGTTTTGTGTAGTTTATCATTCGCACTATCATGTGCATTTCAAATCAATCGCGCTATTTAGCGTATCGCACTGTTTTGTGCATTGTATCATTCACGCTATCTTGCGTGTCCCACCTGCACTTGTTAGTGCATTACATTTCACTCGCGCTATTTTGCGCATCGCACTATTTTGTGCCCATTACTTGCATTGTGCATGCATTTTATCGCGCTATCTTGCGCATTTCACCTGTACTTGTTAGTGCATTACATCGCGCTATCTTGCGCCGTGACCATTACTTGCATTGTGCATGCATTACATCGCGCTATCTTGCGCACCTTATCTGTATCGCACTGTTTTGTGCATTCACCCTGCTCGTACTGTTTTGTACACCTTTAGCATCGCACTATTTTGTGCATCTGTTTAGCACTATTTTGCACATTCACTCTGCATCGCACTGTCTTGTGCATATTGTATTTTTGCATCATTTGCACTGTCTTATGCACTCTTCGGTCTAAGGAGACCCTAAATCCTGCATCATCACTCACACTGTTTTGCGCATCGCACTTGCATTTATTCGCACTGTCTTGTACACTCACCTGGTCCAAGAGACCTTAAATCCTCTAAAGGTGCAATTCTTTTGGTGTTTGTTGTGCCCGAACGACTCCCAGTGGTTTGGTATAGCCACCTACCTATGTTAGCAGTGAGTTCCTGGGAGATCAACTGAGACGGTGGAAACTAGAGTTCGAATGGCTCTTGCCTAGAACGCAAAGGTTCGGGATTTCCGAGACTAAAGTTTGGTTTAAATACCCAGGGGTATATCCTCGGCTTGAAATCTGTATGGTAGCCCCATAGATTGAGATAGCATCTGTATGCGCCTCAATTCTGGATACTGATCCAACCTAGTCTGTCACCCTGTTGGAGAATAGGGAAAGCTGCAACCATAGTCAGGGAGAAACGTAGTACCTGTGGTTCAACTGAGAAGAAGAGGAAGATTCCCACATCAGCATGAGGTAGGACATTGCCGAGGTAAGTCATTACCAATTGCCCTTGTAAGATACCTTTACCTCTTAGCTATTACATTGCATCTTAGCCACTACATTGCAGTGCATTGCATGAGTCCCCAATTTTCAAACCGGCTTCGCGTAGCGCATAAGTCCAATTATCAAACCGGCTTCGCGTAGCGTATAAGTCCAATTATCAAAATCTTCCTGCATATCATTTTGTATCTTGCCCCCCGCCTGCGGGCACATTTCTTTGTTATCTAGTATGTTTGTCTAAGTCTTCGGCCTTGTCAAAAATGGGTCGTCTCTGGGCTTTGACATTCACTCCCGTCACTTATGACTTCCGAGTTCTGTCAAAGAGGGGCAACTGTAGACACCCCATTTTTGATCGACCTTAAGACTCAGACGTCACCGATTGAGCGCTTGGTGATGTTGCATATTGTGCTCGTTCAGAAGTTTCAGAGTCTCGGCTGTGAGCCTTGCCTCCAGACTTCCGGACTCTTTCATGCTTTGCCTCGGTTTACGAACCAAGCTTTGTTTTCTCTTCCAGAAGAGAGAGAGAGGTCTCGCAGATCATCTCTCAGTGGCCGTAGGCTACGTTTCGTGGTCGTAGGCCATTTTGCCCGTTTGGAGTTCGGTTTTCGATTTTTCGGAGCCGTTGGCCGTGTGTCTCGATTCGGGACCACTTAACCACCTCCGTTTGCCTCGGTTTTTGGCATGCATCTTATTTGCTCCCTTTTAAGGGACACTGTGGTTCGAGAAACCAACTTCGTGGTCGAACACCACTTTCGGTGCCCAACAGTCAGTTTTCGGGGGCCTCGGGCTGCGCGTTTCGGCCCCCGAACCTTCATTTTGCATCGGTTTGAGTTCATTTTTGGCAGGAACCTCTGTTTCATTGTTAGGAAGGTCGTAGAAGGGTGGGAGGCCAGTAATTGTTTTGACAACCAGTTTTATTCCTCCATCGCCCTCCGTCACCCGTTTTTCTCACTTGAAAGCCAAAGTTGACCACCCTAAGGCCACTTTTTCTTGCCCCAAACCACATATTTATGTTGTACACACCTGGGAGGCCACCAACATCACATGGTCGGCCAGTAATTCTTTGTGACCCTTTTGAATCCCTCATAAAAGTGGCCTTTTCTCTCTCCTGGTTCACTTTTTCCAGTTTTTGACTACATGGTTGTGTTGTGCACACATGGGAGGCCACCAATCTGGGGTGGCTGGCCACTAATCTTGATTGACCCTTTTGACCCTTGGCCGGCCGGCCATGGGGAGAGCCGGCCGGCCACCTGCAACTTTAATAACCGGCCGGCCATGATCCTCTCTCCAGGTACATTACAAATATGCATTTTGTTTCCCCCCAGATTTTGTATCTAGGGGGCTACACTTTTGGGGGGAAACTTGAATTCTTTCCCCCCCATTTTTCCCCCCTTTTCTCCCCTTCTTTTGCCTATATAACAGCAGCTCCAGCTCCCATCTGAGGGTTACAAAAATTTGCCCTAAGCCTCTTGCATTGATCCTCTCTCTCCTCCTCTTCCAAGCACCAAAACCTCTCAAGTCCTACACCATTTACCCTACACCCCTTAGCACAAGGCCTCCACCCTCCGTTCCAGCAGCTTCAAGGTCATTTCCAGAGCTTAGGAGCACCCAAACTTGGTCCAAAAGGTTGTCAAAGACTAGTCTTCAAGGGTAAGTCTCTTTCTCCTCTTCTTGGCTCTATTTTTGCATACAATCTAAGCTATACTTGCTTGCATATTTGGGCTCCGACCCTAACTGAAAATAACATTATTTTGAGCTCCTTTTCAAGTTTGTTTAAGGGCCTCTCCCTGTTTGAGGCTTCCTTTTTACACTTGCTTCTTTACCTCTCTTGTATGCCTCTTTCTTGCATAGTATTTTTGGCTTATTTTTAAATTGTTTCGCGCTTGGTTATAAACTGAAAAGTTGCTTATTTTGAGCCCTTCTTCAACATTGTTGAAGGGTTCTTCACTGTTTGAGGCTTTCTTTTGTCACTTGCCTCTTTATCCCTCTTTTGGCCTTATTTTTGCATGTTTTGTTAGCCCCTTGTGCTTGTATTTTTGGGCTCCGACCCGAACTGAAAATAGTCATATTTTGACCCCCTCTTCATATTTGATCAAGGGTCTTTTGCTGTTTTAGGCTCCCTTTTTACACTTTGTGTTTAAACCTTCTTTTAGGCCTATTTCTTGCATAGTATTTTAAGCTTACTAGTGCACTGTTTTGGGCTCGGACATAAACTGTAAAATACCTTGTTTTGAGCCCCTCTTCAACTTTGTTGAAGGGATCTTGGCCATCTGGGGCCAGGAGCTGCTACTTGCTTCATTACCTCTCTTACGGGGCCATTTTTGCATGCTAGCTTAGTCCTATTTGTGTTCATTTTTTGGCCTTGCTTAAAACTGTAAATATGCTTGTTTTGGGGTTGCCTTGAATCTGAATTCACACTCCATATTCGAATAATGCATGCTTTGTATAGCTATAAGTCATTCCATGCGCCTAGTTTCGAGTTTCGGGTCTCATTTCATGCATCAGGTGCCATGTTTCCATGTTTCGGGGCTGTTTTGCATCATATTTTGGTACTGAAATTTGCATGTTTGCATATCATGTTTCATACCTTGCCATGCTTTGTTAGAGTGGCATTGGTGCCTTAGGGTCGGTCCTCGGTTTGCGTGCATGTGTGCACGCATTTTGAGTGTCTCATTTTTCATCTCATGGCCTCTTATGTGAGTGCGGCTGAGGTCCACTCATGTTGGTGTAAGCCCATATTGCATTGTGTATACCATTTCATTTCATAGTATTGCGTATGCTAGGTTGTATGTTAGAGCATTGTGTATGCCATGTTATCTCGTGCATCGTGTATGCCATTTCATAGCATTGTGTATGCTAGGTTGTATATTAGTTGCATTCATGAATGTCATGCATATTGCATCGTGCTTGGGATAGGAGTTAGCCTGAGCACGGGAAACAAGGGACGTTTCGTACTTCGAGTGACGGAACGTGTCTTAATTTCCTGTCACCGACACTCCGGATTATCTATGATGGAGTTTAGGTTTTGTTGTGTTTATATGTGCATTCATTTCATATTGAGTCGTGCAATTCGACTCCTCGGCCATCATGCATCGATATGCGTGATTGGTGGCACGAGGATCGAGACATGTATACATTTGTGAAAATACATTGCCATGCCCTTTTCCTGCTCTCTGTTGCAGCAAATCAAGAATCAGTAGCCTTTCAAAGGCCTTGCACAACATTCCGGTATCAATCGCAAACAGAGGCTAATTGGGGCATCGTAGTGGATTTCCGCGCAAGGCAACCCGAACATGCACCATTCATCATTCGAAGCAGAGTCGAGGCAGTCCCTGGCTTGCATGCCAATTTAATGCTTTCCTAGTTAAATTTGTTATTTAATTTAGATTCTGTAAATATTTGGACTGTATTATTTATTTGGACTGTACTATTTATTTGGGACTGCATATTATTTATTCGGACCCTCCGAGCGAGGGCACAACTGTAATAAGTGTACGTGTGTGTGATGTATGTCTTCCAACCCCACGTCTTTCTCCCTTTTATTTACCCGCTTATGATGGTCAGATTAGGGCATGTTTCAATTAGCATACAGTATGATAGCATGTTTGCATTCATTCATCTGTCTTGCAAGAACCGGGCTCGGTGCATCATATTAACTGCATTGTATTTTCAATTCCAAGTTGAATACATGTTAGCTGTAGCATTTCATATGCCATGTTTAGAATAGCCGAGCCTGCCATAGTTGCATTTTTTGCATGTGTTGCATTAGGCATTCCCGTATAATTAAGATCATGCATGGATTTCTAATTAGCTTCTGTTTTAGCTTGGAGTACTCGGTAAGTTTTATGTTTAGCATCCTTGCATGCGTGTGAGTGACTGCCATGAATAGCATGCTTACCATGAGGCTATATGCTTATGTGATATAACTGCCTGAATGCCTGTGGGTGAAGGTTGGGTTATTTGAATTGGAACAATTCATCAAATGTGTGTTTTAAGCCCACTAGATAATGGCAAAATCATGTTTTTTTCTAAGCCCACCCGAGGGTGGCAAATCCACGTCTTAGCCTACTTGCGGGTAGCACCATCAAACCATTTTCAAACAGACAAACATGAAATGTTTTGTTCCAATTCAGACGATCCAGTCTATACTTGTATGCTGTGCGCATCACATAGTAAATCTAGGCTAATAACCGGAATAAGAACGCATAAAGTTTTCAAAACTAGATATCATGGTTAGTAGAGGCCGATCTTTGATCGGGCGAGCGGGGGTGCTCACAAAGTGACCTTCCCCAATCGTACCCAAGTTCCCGAGCCGAGGCAACTTTGGTGATGACGGACACGTGGCCTTAGGCAAACGAGTCAAGGTTTCCTAAATTTCCCCAAAATAAAATATTTAGGTGGCGACTCTGTATCTGGTAAAGTAGTCCATGTTTGACACTTCTTTCAAAATCTGTTTTCTCAAAACGATTTGCCGGATTTGGACTCTTTGGTTTAGATTTAGAACTGTGACAAATTTTAGAGTCCTGAACTGTAGTGAGCCCAATATCGAACGGAACAGGGGACTCGTTCCTCCCGGGGCGTTCGGGGACGTCTACAGTAAGGTGTTCTATATAAACTTCACTCTCTTCACATTAAAGGTAACTAAATGGAGCTAACCATACTCACTCTCTTCTACACTCACCTCTCTCTAAACCTAGAGAGAGTCTCTCATCTTCTCCGTCCACTTACTCCTATACCGGAGGGGTTATCCGGCCAACCCCGGCCAAACAGCTCTAATAGTGCTCTCTGTTGCAGGGTCTCAGTTCTTGGATAGTCCAATCGGCTGCGAAGCTCCATTCCACAATCATTTCATGCGGTATTCGGTACGCACAATTGATACGGTAAACGTGGGCCCTTCATTTCTGAGTTCTGCACTTGATTTTGACGATGGGACTTGAGGATATTCTATCCTTTGCATTGACTCCACTAATAGAGAAGACGAAGGATAAGGGCCTGATGCTACCAACAGTTTTGGAGGAGCAGATTAGAAACAATAACCGGACTCCATAATCTGTTGAGCATTGACAACCCTTTGCTGGTGGCTCTTCTTATCATTTTTTGTTGGAGAAAGATTATAGAGATCGCATCATCGATTCTATGGGTATGGAGATACATGAGCTAAAAGCACAACTTAAGAGGATAATGGGCAACCCGACGGAGAAGAGGACCGAGCAGAACCCTCTTATCTACGTCGGAGAAGCCCATTCGTGGAACCACCAATGAAGAAGGTCCCCAGAAATGAGTATGGGTAGCGAAGTCAACCAATCTCGGTGCAAAGTGAAGCAGCGAGCAGCAACACCCGTGGTTTATGCCGAAAGAGGACTAAAAGGTAAAAAACGGCCAGCCAACAGACAAAGTATCCTCCTTAGGATCTTCGTACCTGGTTGGTCAAGAACAGAGAAAATGAGCAACGACGAGAGCGGCATGCTCAGCACCTTGATCGTATTGTCCATTAGAGGGAGCATCGAGCACTGGATTGGCTTGTCTCCTCTTCTTTCTCCCCAGACATCGAAGCTGTGAGACCTCTCAAGAAGTTCACTCCACCAAAATTCACACCATAAGACGGGAAATCAGATCCACTCACGCACAATGTCTCTATGGAACCGAGATGAGGCACTGATGTGCAAGGTCTTCTCATCCAATCTAGGATAGCCCGGACTCCGATGGTTCGATCATTTCCCTGCTGGATTGATCTATGACTGGAAGCAGCTCTTCGAAGAATTCTTAGCCAGATTTGTCTCCAACACTAAAATTCCTAAGGAGCCAGACACCTAGTTCGGTCTCCGAAAGGAATAGAAGGAAACACTGCGTAATTATGCGAGGAGGTGCTGGGAATGAAGTATACTACATGAAGGATCTCAAGGGCAAGGCCATACCTCGGACCTGGAATGTAGCAAACCTCAAGAAGTACTATCAATAAACTAGCCCCCAAAATTATCCATTAAGTGTAAAGGCATTTATCTTTTGATTAATGAGAATGTCTTCCGACTTTTTTAAACTTTTGTTTCCAGCTCCTGTATAAGCTTTATGGCCAGAACAGATTATTACTTAAAAGTCTTTATAATCCAAGCCCTGGGGGGCAACATGAAAGTGATTAGCTTTGGAGTTTACCAAACAGATTAACTTTAGTGTTTACCAAACGAAATTAGTTTTGGAGCGATTGAACGGAATTTGATTTTGGTCTGCACTCAAACATGCCAAGTGAGATTGCTTGGTGGAATTATGTTTGGCAACCAAAATGGAACTTAGCCAAGTGAAATTGCTTAGTAGAAACCGCACTAACGGATTTTTCAAATAACCATTTCTTTTTTAAAAGCATAGAATTTCTTAAGTACAAAAACATTAACACTTCAGTACTGCTACATGCAATCAGCGTTGGAACAGATTTGGATAATTCTTTCAGGGCTACACTTCCAGCATTAGTCTTACTCAGCTCCAGGTAGGGGCAAACAATTATTTTTTCAGAACCAACTTGGACCTGAGCAAGACATCACTTCTTTGTATCTTTTCGTTCCATTCAAATACACTCCTGCTATCAAAGTTGAATTGGACTTAAGCAGTTCTGCCAGTGAGCAAAATCTTCAGTATCAATCTTACTTAGCTCTAGGTGGGGGCAAATGATTGTTTTTCTTGGAATCAACCTGGACCTAAGTAAGATGGTCTCCTTTGATTGTATCTATACGTAGCGTTTATGTATCAGATATTTTGTGCTCTAACTTGCCTGATGTATAGCTTTTCAATAGTTGCATTATTTTAACGTTGTATTTTTTTTTCTTTTTTGGTTTCCTCTTGATTCAATAGATTATGAAATATTCATGTTTTTATTTTATTTTATTTATTTGCGTTGGGGATATTTATTTTTACATCTATTGACAAGAGGCGTCACCAGTCTGATTTGTGTGAATACCCTTTCATCATGATGTTTTTCACAAATGGTGTTTCTTTGGCACATTTTCTATTTTGTTCTTTTCAAGGTTTAATAATATTAAAAAAATATGAACTATACTATTAAGAAAAATGCTTGCTCCCATTAATTAGTGCTCCCACTAATTAGGTGGCAGTGGGTCCCGCCATAAATGATGTGATGTTTTGGTCTTGAAATTGTGTTTTTTTTTTTTATTACTTTTTTAATGCATTAGTGGGATGAATCATTGTTGTACTATTAATTCAAGAGCAAATATATT
Organism: Camellia sinensis; assembly: GCF_055761805.1. Lineage (NCBI taxonomy): Eukaryota > Viridiplantae > Streptophyta > Magnoliopsida > Ericales > Theaceae > Camellia > Camellia sinensis. The sequence continues at coordinate 46,624,929 of NC_138961.1, forward strand.
ACCTTGAAACATGTGTTGGTGATCATTATTGAATATATTTATGTCTCTTATTTTCAGTCTGATAAATTTACCCAATAGGCCGAGGAACATCCTATTCCAAGAGAAATTAGACTAATTGTTTGGTGATGAAAATTTCTGCACAAATACTGTTGGTGTTATTCCTTTAGATATAATTACATATTCCTTTCTTAAACTTTATTTTCTTCCTAGCAGAACCGTCAAAACGAGTATGTGATTTGATAATTGATGTTCATGGTATATAGTGTACTTAAAAGTAATTGTGGTATATTATTTTGAGTAAATATGCTATATTTAAAGCTCTCTGTAGTTGTTTTGTGCATGTTTTGATAATTGATGTTCATGGTATATAGTTGTTTATGTTGTTGAAAAAAATTATTCTCCGTATTTTGCCTCAGTTTTGATTAGTACATAATCCTTGAAACATGACGCCTACGCAACTAGTATACTTACTCAAATAATACACCATAATTGGATTACATAAATATTAGAAGTTTAACAATTCAATTTTTTTCTCTTATCACAGGCATGGCTAATCGTGCGAAGCTCGACGCCTATGCAAGTAGTATATATATAGATGGGAATTAAGCACTGCCACGAGCGAGTTGCACATTTTTTTAAAAAAAAAAATTGATTTTTTGACTTTAAGGTAGAGTTTGTTTGATAAAAGAAAAATGTAATGGAGTAATTATTTGGCAGATGTTAAAGAAGAATAATTTCATTTCAATTTAATGGCATTTAGCCTCATTTCAATTAATTAAATATTCTTTGAGATTATTATGTTAAAAAACATTTTTCTTTATGAAAGTGGATGGAGTAGAAGATTAAACAAATATAACTATTCATATTGTAGGTTTCGTCGAATATATCATTCATAAAACTCTCAAAATATATATAGGGATTATATATATATATATAGAATATGAAAATTCTATGGTGCTATACATGGAAATTGAAAATATATATAGGTCCGATCCTCCATCGGATTAGACCATCCAGTTCGGCTTAGTGGGCTATTTTTTGGGTATCGTTTTGATAATCCGAACCGTCACATTTTAGGGTTTGCCAAGTACATCATACATGCAAAAAATCAAGTCGATCAGATAATGGAAACTGCGTGTTCATGTCAATGTTGTAGGAATTGTTTATTTTCTCACTGTCTATTTTTTTTATTTATTTATAAAAAACTAATCCAAACACGTGATTGTCATTATTTAATCGATTTGATTTTTTGCATAGATGATATGCTCAACGAATCTTAAAATGTGAACATTTCGAATCATCAAAGCGAGGCCTAAAAGTGGACCCATTGAGCCCAACAGTACCTCTCTAGTACGATGAAGGACCGGAGAGAAGCCACTCTCTCTCTCTCTCTCTCTCTCTCTCTTTATATATATATATATATATAGAAACTCTATGATACTATATGTTGTTTAGTTACGACCTTTGAGTTATTTGGATATAGTCTATTGAGGTGTTAGTTACGAAATGCCATAACTTGAGTATGGAGGTTTGTAATATAGCATTACCGATATATTTACATGTATTTATAATAAAAATGCTAATATATAGATGGACCAAGTTTCTCTCTAGTCCTTAATCGGACTAGAGGTGATATTGGGCCTATTGTTAGGCCTTGTACAATGATGCAAGCTGTTCATATTTTAAAGTTTGTCGACTACATCATCTTTGCAAAAAATATGTCGATCGGATAATTGTAATCACGTGTTCAGATCAGTTTTGTATGAACTGTTTATTTTGTCACTGTTCATTTTTTCAATCAAAACTAATTTGAACACATGATTGTAGTTATCCAATCAACTTGATTTTTTTTTAGGGATAATGTACTCGGCAAACCCTAAAATATGAACGGTTCACATTATCAAAACGAGATCCAAAAGTGGGTTCAATAGGCCCAACAGCACCTTACAGACTAGAGAGAAGTCCAGTCTTATATAGAAATAGTAATAACAAATTAAACTAATATTTGTTATGATTTTCAATTTTATTTCTTGTTTTTTGATCTCTATCTAAAACATGAAGAGTTTTAATATTATTAGAGAAATAGATTCCAAGAAAAACAAGCCGGCATGATTCTTAAGAGGTGTTTACAATTTAACCAATAATGATATGGAATGGTAAATGTCACTTGTAATTTGTTATAGTATGATAGGTGTCAAGTTGTAATTTGTTATGTACCCAATAATGAGGAACCTAATTCTCTTATTATATTATTAAAAATACTTGAGACTTGCAAAAATAAAATATCCTAATTTTGTCACTGTACAATAGGCCTTTTTTTATTGGGCTAATTTTGTAATCTTGTCATCATTCTATAAGTACTATTACTATCATAATTTCACTACTATCATCACATCACCATTAAAGTCACCGTTGCATTGCTGTCATCTCTCCACCACCGTGGCTATCTTTTTTTATCTCCACTGTGTTATCTCCTTACCATCACCATAACCACTATGTCTTTACCTCTACAACCATTGTTATTGTCACAGTTGTCATTATAATATAAAAATTAAAATTTACAATTTAAAAATAATAATTTTTAAATTTGATCTAGTATTTAACACTTTTTTTAGCAAACAGCTTTTCAATTTAATAAATTTAGCATTTCGTTTACAATATTCAATTTTCAACCTTCACCTTTTAGTTTTCAATTTTATCAAACACCACCTTACAATTTAAAGTATTACAATTTACCTCACAATGACAGGATATGTGTCTGTTTTTAATCTGTCAAAAATTCAACAATGCTAGGGTTATAAGAAATAAAAATAAAATAAAATTATTTGACATATATAAAAAGAAATTTAAAAAAGAAAATGTTACATTAGCGTTAATTACCACATTATCATTAACAAAATAGTAATAGACCAATAATAAAAATTAATTACATATTTTTATTCCATCATAATCAAACATGATACAATAATGTACACTTATTTTATCAATTCTTTATTTTATCTAGTTATCCTATGATATAACTTGTACTATATAATACAATTGGAAATATCTACCATAAATTTAATCTTTTATTCCATTTAATTCTTTGAGAGAATTATTTATTTTATTTTAAGAATACTCTTAAGTGTTTGGTTCAATGAAAAAAGATTGAATGAGATGGAATGGAATGATCATTCCTTAAACATTCATACATAGGGTTTAAATTGACGAAATAAAAAATTTAAGATTTATTTTGTTATAAAGGCCAAAATATATATATATATATATATATATATTTGGGTAATAACTATGTGCCTTTATTACGACTGTAGTTATGATTTTAAATTCTGTGATTTTGGAGTTTTTTTTAGTTGATTGATATTTAATTTTACAAAAGTTAAAGACACAATAATCAAAAATTGAGAATATAACAACCATACAAACAATCTCTTTAACATCACTTTTAAAAAAAATAACTCACAAAAATTCTAACTTTTGGACTATTAGGATAATTAGTCAAACCCAACTTTTGGACTATTAGGCTAATTTTAGATTGTAAATTTATCACAATTAACCCAAGTTCCTTGAATAATTTCTAAAAGCTCTCAACCTAAATTAATTCTACCAACCATACTAAAGCGCATAATAGGAAATTTAAAAAAAAGCTAAAGGACAAAATAAAGAAAAAAAATAAAAAAAATACAAGCCTTCTATTCAAGCAATTTTTATATGAGTGCTGCTATTAACACCTATTTTTTTCCTTTGAACCATCCATCACTTTCATATTTTTTTATTACAATTTTATCTTAACACCAATTTTCATTTTTACCCATCTCTATCCTTTCAATCATAACCTTAACCCTGACCCTAATCATAATCCTAACCCTAACCCTCCACCTTTACAACGACAGCCTCCACTCTCTCTCTCTCTCTCTCTCTTCTTCTTATTCTTTTTCTTCAACAGATCTGACCACCCTCCACCCCACCATTACCACCGCCCTCCTCCACTACCGACCACCACTTTCTCCACTTCTAACCACGGCTTCTTCCACCTTACCAACCACTTCCTCCACCTTACCACCACTTTCCTCCACCACCGAAAATGGATGAGAAGACATAGCTAGAGAGAGAAGAAACTGAATAGAAATTTTTTTGTTCCATTCACTGTTGGCTCTACCATTTCTTCCTTCAAAATTTTTAACACCATTTCCATCAATCCCATGTCACAAAAAATAATAACAAAATATGTTTGGTTGCTGAGAAAACAAAGGAAGAATCAAGTAGCCAAAATTTTCTGTCTTCAGAAAAATTCCTAGTATTTGGAATTCAATAAGCGCCACCTCATTGAATCAATTATTATTTTGGGATGGCAAAGTGATTTGGGTTTTGTTGGGACGATCTTTCTCTGTTAGATACATATATCTTTCTCCAAAAAAGTAAAACCAAGATAGAAAAGAAATCAATATTTTGAGTTCCAATTGGCACCCTTTTTTTTTTTTGGGGTATTTTCTCCCTAACCGAATAGAGGGTTTGCAAAAAATTAAACAAAAATACGTACTAGGTCATTAGTAACGGGGAGCAATGTAGAAAACACCATGATCTCCTTCAAAGTCTCTCTTTTCTTCTTCTTCCCTGATCTTTGCTGCAGATCTAGGAGAAAAAAAATGAAGGGTGGTCGTCAGTGGGGGAGGTGCTGAGAGGTTGCCAGAGGAGTGGGACTGCCAGCCAGAGTTGGTGGGGGATGAGATTAAGGTTAGGGGCTAAGGTTTGTGCTTGGTTTGGAGAGGTAATTTATTTGGGTGGGAGTTCAAAGAAGTGAGGAGCAAAATAAAAAAGTGGGGGCAAATAGCAGCCCTCTTGTAACAAGCCCGCGGGGGACCTCGCTACAGTTCGGACTCGATTCGTGTCACGGTTCTAAATCTGAACCAAAGAGTCCAAATCCGGCAAATCGTTTTGAGAAAACAGATTTTTGAAAGAAGTGCCAAACATGGACTGCTCTGCCAGATACAGAGTCGCCACCTAAATGTTTTATTTTGGGAAATTTAGGAAACCCTGACTCGTTTGCCTAAGGCCACGTGTCCGTCATCACCAAAGTTGCCTCGGCTCGGGAACTTGGGTACGATTGGAGAAGGTCACTTCGTGAACACCCCCGCTCGCCCGATCAAAGATCGGCCTCTACTAACCATGATATCTATTTTTGAAAACTATGTGTGTTCTTATTCCGGTTTTTAGCCTAGATTACTATGTGATGCGCACAGCATACAAGTATAGATCAGGTCGCCTGGATTGGAACAAAACATCTCATGTTTGTTTATTTGAAAGGTGGTTTGCTACTCGCAAGTAGGCTTAAAATGCAGATTTTGCCACCCTCGGGTGGGCTTAGAAAAGATGGTTTTGCCACTATCTAGTGGGCTTAAAACAAATAGTTGATGATTTATTCCAATCCAAATAACCCAACCTTCACCCACAGGCATTCAGGCAGTTATATCACATAAGCAAATAGCCTCATGGTAAGCATGCTATTCATGGCATTCACTCACATGCATGCAAGGATGCTAAAGCATAAAACTTACCGAGTACTCCAAGCCAAAACAAAAACTGTATTAGAAATCATGCATGACCCTAAGTATACAGAAATGCCTAATGCAACACATGCAAAAATGCAAACTATAGCAGGCTCGGCTATTCAAAACATGGTATATGAGATGCTACAACTATCATGTATTCAATTTGGAATTGAAAATACAATTCAGTTAGTATGATGCGCCGAGCCCGGTGCATGCAAAACAGATGAATGAATGCAAACATGCTATCATATTGTATGCTAATTGAAATATGCCCTAATCTAACCATCAAAAGCGGATAAATAAAAGGGAGAAAGACGTGGGGTTGGAAGACATACAACACACACACGCACACTTATTACAGTTATGCCCTCGCGCAGAGGGTCCGAATAAATATACAGTCCCAAATAAAAGAATATTACAGTCCAAATATTACAATCCAAATAATATACAAATTCCTAATTAATTTAACAAATAAACTAAGAAAACTGTAAAACTGGCATGCAAGCCAGGGACTGCCTCGCTTCTGATGAATGATGTATGTTAAGGCTGCTTTGCGCGGAAATCCAACGGGATGCCCCAAGTAGCCTCTGTTTAGCAGTTTATTCTTGGAAAGCGTGCCGAGCCCCGGAAGACTGCTGATTCCTGATTTTACTGCAACAGAGAGCAGGAAAGGGGCATAGCAGTGTATTTTCACAAATATATGCATGCCTCGATCCTCGTGCCACCAATCACACATACCGAGGCATGATGGCCGAGGAGTCGAATTGCACAACTCAATATAGAATGAATGCACATGAAAACACAACAAGACCTAACTCCATCATGGATGATCCGGAGTGTCGGTGACTGGGGAATTGAGACACATTCCGTCACTCGGAGTACGAAATGCACCTCGTTTCCCGTGCCCGGGCTAACTCCTATTCTGAACACGATGCAATATGCATGACATGCATGAAATGTAACTAAGATACAATCCTAACCTACACAATGCTATGGAATGACATGCCTCGAAATGCGTGCACACGGGCACGCAAATCAAGAAAATGCATGAATACGATCTAAGATACAACCTAGTATGCACTATGCTATGAAAATGAGAAGCCTCGAGATGCGTGCACACAGGCACGCAAACCGAGGCAATGGCATACGCAATGCAATAGGGCTAAAATGGCATATAGAATGCAACATGGACTTATACTAACATGAGAGAGCCTCAGCCACACTCACAGAAGAGGCCGGTGGATGAAAATGAAGTGCCTCGAAATGCGTGCACACGGGCACGCAAACCGAGGCAATGGCATACGCAATGCAATATGGCTAAAATGGCATGGAAAATGCAACATGGACTTATACTAACATGAGAGAGCCTCAGCCACACTCACATAAGAAGCCGATGGATGAAAATGAAGTGCCTCGAAATGCGTGCACACGGGCACGCAAATCGAGGCAATGGCATACGCAATGCAATGTCATGGAAAATGATATGCAAACATGCTAATGGAATTTCAGCACTGAAATGTGGGGGAAAACAGCCCCGGAATGAGGCGAAAATACACCCGATGCATGGAATTGTCCCGAAACATGAATTTTGGCGCCCGAAATGGCCTATAGCTATACCAAACATGCACAATATGGACATGCAATGAATAGACAGAAGCAAGGCAGCCCCAAAATAAGAATTTTTATAGTTAAAAGCATGGCCAAACAGTAAACAAAAACAGGGCAAAACTAGCATGCAAGAAATGGCCCTAAACATGAGATTAAGAAACAACTCACAGCTGCTGACCCCAAACAGGTTAGGGGCCTTCTACAATATTTAAGAGGGGCCAAAAATATGATGTTTTTCAGAACTGTAAAAACCCCAAAAACAAACACAGGTATGGCTGCACTCTTATGCAAGAAAAGGGCCAAAAGGTGGCCAAAGAAGGAAGTGGTAGATGCAAAGCCCAAGAAGAAAAAGACTCTTCTACAATACTGATGAGGAACCAAAAATAAGGCATTTTACAGTTGAGGGCCGGACCCAAAACAGTATGCAAATATGTCAAAAATGCTATGCAAAATGAGGCCAAAAGAGGTTAAAACACAAAGTATACAAAACATTCATCAAACAGCCAAAGACCCTTAATGAAACATGAATATGGGGTCAAAATAAGACTATTTTCAGTTCTGTAAAACGACAAAAAATGGAAGCAAGATAGGCTAACAAATCATGCAAAAATGGGGATTAAAAGAGAGATATAACATGAAGTGTATAAAAGATGCCTCAAACCATGAAAGGCCCTTAATGAAACATGAAGTATGGGCCAAAATAAGACTATTTCTAGCTCTGTAAAATGACCAAAAATGGAAGCATAATAGGCTGCCAAGTCATGCAAAAATGGGGACCAAAGATGGATATAATGACAAGTGGTACATGGAGGTCCCAAACAGTGATGAGCCCTTCTTCAATGTTGAAGAGGGGCTCAAAATAAACCTACTTACAGTTTAAATCATGCTCCAAAACAGATCATACACAAGCTAAAAATATCATGCAAGAAAATGGCATTCAAGAAGGATATTGAAGCAAGTGCAAGATGGGGGGCTCAAACAGGGTTGAGCCCTTAAGCAAAAGTGAAAAGGAGCTCAAAAGAAGGCCACTTTCAGTTAGGGCCGGAGCTCAAAACAGTAAGCATGTATGGCTTACAAAAGATACAAGAAATGGACCAAAAAGGGAAAAATGCAACTCACCCTTGAAGACAAGCCTTTAGCAACTCTTGGCTTGAGTTTGTAGCACCCTTAGACCTTGGAGAACACCTTCAAACTTCTGGAATGGAGGATGGAAGGGTGGGGGGTGGTGGTGTAGAAGAAATGGTGGTGTAGGACTTGGAAGTTTTCAAGGAAATGAGAGAAATGGAGGAGGATTTTTGTATACAAGCTTGAAGACCAATTTTTCTCACCTTCAAGACCAATGCTTGCAGCTGGTTATAAGGACCAAAAAGGGAGAGACAAGGAGGGGAAAAGGTGGGGGAAAAGGAGGCAAGTCTTCCCCCACAAAATATCCCCCGGATTGAGATATTTTCTGGGGGAAACAGCTATACAGCTGTAAAGTGCAAATTGAGAGGATCATGGCCGGCCAGTTTAAAAGGGAGAAAAAGGTCAACCACCAGGTAAGTGGCCGGCCGGCTAGGTCAAAGGGAAAAAAGTGGCCGGCCACCCCCTAGGATGAAGCCCCAGAAGTTATCTTTCCAATGGCGCAAACCTTGCATTAAAATTCCTTCTGTAGGAAAAGTTATGCCCTTTTCCATGAAGCCGCGCAGATTCGGTCCAACCAGACTTCAACCAACCACATCTCCCCCCCTGGACTTGGACTTGGGAGATTCTTGAGTGAAAAATGAAGCCCCGGAAGTAAGCTTTCCAATGGTGGTGGCCTCATATCTTAATTCCTCTTGTGCAAAGAGTTACGCCTGTTTCGGTGAAGCCGCGTAGATTTTTCTCCTTCCCGGATTCATGCTGAACCACTTTTGACCAAAAAGAAGTTGGCTTTTCAGAAAAATCGCTGGCCTCCCACCCTCCTACAAGCTTTCTAACATTGAAAATAAGGTCTCCACCAAAAATGAGCCCAAACCGATGCAAAATGAAGGTTCGGGGGCCGAAACGCGCAGCCCGAGGCCCCGAAAACTGGCTGTTAGGCACCGGGAGTGGTGTTTGACCACGAAGTGGGTCTCTCAGACCTCAGTGTCCCTCAAAAGGGAGTAAATAAGATGCATGCCAAAAACCGGAGCAATGGGAGATGGTTAAGCGGTCCCGAACCGAGGCACACGGCCTGACGGCTCCGAAAACCGGGAACCGGGCTCCGAAATGGGAAAAATGGCCTACAGCCACAAAATGTAGCCCACGGCCACTGAGAGATGGTCTACGGGACCTCTCCCTCCCCTTAGGAAAAGAAACAGAGAAAATCGAGCCTGGTTCGCAAACCGAGGCAAAGCACAAAAGAGTCCGGAAGTCCGGAGGCAAGGCTCGCAGCCGAGACTCTAAAACTTCTAGACGAGCACGATATGCAGTATCACCAAGCGCTCAACTGGTGATGTCTGAGTCTTAAGGTCGGTCAAAAATGGGGTGTCTACACCTCTTCTTATGTAGATAGATATATTTATTTAAAACAACAAATTAGACAATGACGTGTAACAAAATTTTGTTAGCATCTCTAGAAGGAGGTTAATGGATGATTAAGATTGGGACCAATTTCAAATTTTGGAATTTAAATTGAAAAAAATTAAAAACTTAGGATTTGATCTATTACGAGCCTCAAATCCTTCGGTTTTTTTATTTTTTATTTTTTATAATTAAGTCACTGATTAGGAACACCATATAAATAATGTCACATTATATTTTAAGACTTACTAAATAATGAGTAAAAATATACAAATAAAAAATTCGTATGATCTTTTTATACATAATTATATGGCTCAACAAGCTTCAAAGAAAGGTTACACCTATTCTAACTTGTTTATCGACAATCATTGATTTAAATATTAGAGGGTCTCCCGACTACCCACCTTAGCCGGCATGAGTTTTGCGCTTGTGATCTAAAGGCTGTGTTTGGGGAAACTCTCCAAATATATTTTTACCTATTGATTTGAGTGATATTTGTTTTGAGTTTTTAAATTATAATTTCACGCCCACTTTTGAAAATTCCTTTCTAGGCGGGAAAATTTAGCTAACCCGGTTGTCCTCCCGGACGTCCGACCGGCTAATTGACTAGAACAGTGTTTTTTTTTTTTTTTTTTTTTTTTGCAACTATTATTTTTATATTTTAAATAAAAAATATTTGTAGAAATTTTTTTAAATTTTTTTCATGAGCTTTGAATAGGATTTTGGGTTGTGTGTTTGGTTATGAGTTGTAAGTTTTTGAATTAAATATCATATATTACTTCATTCATTTCAAACTCAATTCAAAACTCTTTTCAAAACTCATAACTAAACCAAAATTTCACACTTAAATCATAATTCCAAAACTCACAAACTTAAAATATAACTATATTCTCAAATCATATTTGGAAAACTTTACCAAACGCTACCAAATTTTTTTCTATTTACGCCAGTGTGTGGCAAGTTTTTTTCCCACTTATTATTCATACCAATTGCATTTGATAATTTCAAGGATTTTTACTTGGGCATGCATTTGGTTTCAACCCACTAAATTGGAAATGCTCATGTGCTTTTGGACAGTGAAGGGTTGGGCTGGTGTTAGGTGAGTGTCAAAAATCGAGCCCAAAATATCAAATATTATTCAATGGGAAAATAAATGAACATCCTACTACAAAAATAGATTTGAGCTTTCATCCCTTATTTTATTTTTTTAAAAAAAAGTCTAAAAACACATAAGAAATCACAGAAAATGTATCACAAATTGTTGGAATCCTAGAGTGTTTTGTGATTTTAAATTTATCAAAAATACTATGTAGACAATCTTATATGATATATGTGGCGAGTGGTTTTAAAATACTCTTTCAATCCAAATAAGCCCTTGAAGGATCCTTGAGATGTTACTTGAAACAGAAGAATAACTCCGATCAGTGGTGCCGGAATTAGCATTCCGACGAGTAAGTTAGTTTCTTTTGAAAGAAGAATATTTAGTTTCTTAGAGTGCAAGTTTTTTAGAACATACCTCTTTCCTTTGCCTTCTTCCCCTCTTATAGAGTCATTCTTCTTGATATTTTATTCTGATTTTCTCCTATACCTTAGCCCTTCATCATCACCATGTCAGGGCTCATCTCCTTACTATACTTTTTAGAAAAGGACAGCCTGGGTCCACCTAATGAGGTCATGCCAACTTACCCGATATACTTGGCTCAGATGCATGGCCTTGGTGCCCTTGGCCTGCTTTTCAGCCCATCTACATTTACGCGATAATAACTTGTTTGAGTTTAGTGGACTTTGACTAAATATGGCCCATCAGAGATGGACTTGGATGTGTCCTGTTTTCCATTTAGTGGTTAAATTTACTCGGTTCCCACAATTGCCCCTCGAGCACCTGGTTAACTCACTTCGAGTGGATTGCGTGCTCGGTTTTCACTGGATTGGCTTCATTTGGCTAATTACAACAAACTTGAATTATATCCCAGATGCCTTGAAATTTGGGTATGTGATAGACACGCTACCATACCTCTGACATGATGGATGGGACCCGATGGAGAATATGTAAAGCTTCTCGCTTCCTCACTCTCTTCCGAACCCTTATTAATTGTAATTTCAAAAAATTGTTGCCTCTATCCGTTCACTTCCGAAAAGACTTCAACATTTCAACCCTTCAGTTCCTCCTTCTTGATTGCAACTGCTTCAGTCTTCATTTTCTTGAGCATCCTTCATTAGAACCTGTAAGTGTTCTGAGCCCTTTTTTTCTTTTCATTATTTGCATTTCACAATTTTTTGACCTTGCTTCACCTCTAGTTCATCCCTTTGCCTTCGGTTCGCCTGCCCTTTGATAAATCCATGGCAAACTACCTGAAAGCTTTGCTTTCTGAGAGCAAGGTCACTACTTTTCGCCGTCATTACGCAATTCCCAATGGCATTCAACTAGAACTCATTGCGGACATGGTGGTGGACCTAGAGAGATCTGACACTAGCACAATAGTGCTTCCATTATTAGTGATTGCAGAAGGCAAAGTACAATTTCGTTTTCACCCATTTCTTCGAGCTGTTCTTTGTTACTGGGGACTGATTCATTTACAGCCAAACATGAATTTCTACCAAATAATTATAAGTATTGTAGAACTCAACCTTCGACTAGGCATCCCTGTTATTTGGCACTGCTATGCCTTTGCTAAATCATCCGGTCGGCTAGAGCGATTCCTTCTAAGGGCCAAAGTTATAGATCATCAACTAGTGACCATGCTTGCCAGTTCGAGGAAGAGGGTCGATAATGTTATGGTTCTTGTCAGTATTAATTGGGAATTTGGAGCCGAAGAAGACCATTTGGACCCAATTTCTAGGCAAAAGGGTGAACCAAGTGGCCAAGTAGTTTGTATTTCAATTTAATTCCATTCGGCCTCCAATGTACTAATAATTTCTTCCTTACACGTAACGACCTCAAAAAACAATTGCCTCAGAGGATGAAGCTATTCTCGCCTAATTTAAAACCATCCTTGAGTAGACTGGCCAAAAGAATCTCCAAGGATAAGGCCATGCCGACCATATTCTTCTAAGATATGATCCATCTTACGCCTTTTTTGCAGCCACCGATCATATTCTGATTCCTCAAGGTGAATGACAACTCACAACCCTAGTCTTTGAAAGTTACGTTAACTTGGGGGATATAGGAGTGGTTGAAGCATCAGATTGTGAAAGTGGCGAGGAGAACGTCGAACAAGTACAACATGACGCCGATAATCAAGACCGAACAAAGAGGTTCCGACTTGGTTATCAAAATTGCCGAAAGTGAAGAAACCAGTCCCCACCGAGATCTAGAATTCATGCCATCTCCTACTCGAGTAAATTTGGAGGGCGCTCAAGAAGAGGCCGATATTTTTCTTGATTTGAACGATCTATCAGGGTCTAGAGCCGAAGAAAGGGCTAGGGAAACACTTTCATTGGCGTAATTTGTTAAGAAAAGGAACGTTAAGAGGCTAGTTGTGAAAAAGAAAGGGGTTGGAACTGCCAGTGCTAGCCATGAGGCCCCTCACCAATGGTGACTCAGTTGGAAGAAATCGCTGCTCACTCCATCCCTATTGAATCGGCATAGCAAACTCTTGAGCCAATGACCGAAGAAATTGTGGCCGATCAAAGGGGTTTCAAGTGTCCTGTCAAGTTCACTCAATCGGTTGAGCAACCGATAGAAAAAGACCAAAAGCTTCACCCATCCTGGACTTAGCAGCCTCGTTTCCGATCCAGCCAAAAATTAAGGGATTGCTCATTCAAACAGGTGCTTCGGTAGTGAAGGAGCCTAGAGTTACACTGAGTATGGCTACCGCCATTACTCTTCCATTGGACAAGGCAATGTTCCGCGCTGAGCCGAACGTTGTATTGATTGTGCAATCTACTGGTGAGCTGGATTCAACAAATGTAATCTTTGGTATATCTTTAAATTTTAAGAATTGTCCCAACTTTTTACCGCTTTTGCAGGCTGCCGAGCGAATTGCTGAGATCAGTCGCCGTCGTCATGATGTAATCGAGTTGGTCGATCAGCCTAAGGTAAAAATGGAGACCGAACAAGGTAAGGCCAAGTCGACGGCGACCAAACTAGCCATAGCATCGCAGAAGGCTGAGGTTGAAACAAAGAGGGCAAATGAGAAATGACAAAGGCCCTGTTTGGTACAGCTTAATTTCAGCTTATTTCAGCTTTCAGCTTAATTTAAGCTATTTTGATGTGTTTGGTTTAGCTTATAGCTTATAGCTTATAGCTTTGTGGAAGTCAGAAAACAGCTTATTCTTTAAGTGGGGCAGGAGATGCTTTAAGAATAAGCTGGAAATCAGCTTAAGCTGAAAGTTATAAGCTATAAGCTGTTTAGCCATAAGCTATAAGCACTTTCCCACAGCTCTACCAAACAGGGCCAAAGGGCCACCACCGAAGAATAAAAAAGAAACACATCGATCTGCTTCGTCATGCTACCGAAAAAAGTGCAAACCTTTTTCACACAACCTTGAAAATGACAAAGGAAGGTTTTGAGAAGCTCAAGGCCGAGTTACTGGAGGCAAGAAAGACGACGAAAGAGGCGTAATTGGTGGCGTCTAAGGCCTTTGAAGAGGGGAAAAAATGGCAATAGAAAAATATGCCAACGAGGCCCTAAAGTTTGAGAACCGAAGCTTCAAGCACTACTGGCTCAAAGTACTTGCAGCTGCACAAGTGACGCTTAATGTGCCGATTCTGTTCGAGTAGGAAGACGTTGAGCCGTTGGAATTGGACCCAGAATAATTCTGAGGCCGACTAGCTAGATTTAGTGTGCTTGCTTTCAATACGGCCTGTATTGTTTTGTTTGTTTGTTTTTTATTGCTTTTTGTTTTTGTTAGACTATATGCTAGGGCTATTTTTATGTGTAAAGTGACCAACTCATGTAACAAGTCAGTTTATAAATGAAAACATTCCATTGTGTGCCAAAATTTCCTTTTATGAATGAGTGTGATTGAATTGTACTTATCATACCAGTCTGAGTTGATGTTTACACAATCGACATAATGCACTTATTGATGCAACTGTATTATGTTAATTCGATACCTTTATGTTGTTTCACAAATGAGGTAGACTTAAATGCCAAATAGATTTGTATATCTGCCTTTGCCCCGATTAGGAAACCAAGGGTGAAAATAGGGGCTGGGGTGAAAATAGGGGCCGACTTAACCGTGCCCTAGATAAGTCATAATCAACGAAGAATCTGAATCTGAAGGCCAAGTAAAAGATGAGTGATTGTGCTGTCGTTTCTCAAATAGGGTATATTAGATGCTAGATAGATTCATATATCTGCCCCCTTCCTCGATTGGGAAGAGATGCGTTGTGCGCGGCCAAATAAATATCACCAAGTTACAGGTGGGGCCATATATACGTTGAGTAGATTCATATATTTGCCATTGTCCTTGTTGGAATGAAGGCATGGTATGCCAAAAATGAGCCAACTATATAGGATACGATCAACGGCGTGTACTGTGATTAATGATAGGACAGCGGACACGTGAAATCATTTTGGTGGCATTGAAAGCGGTGCCTTTGTGATTAATTTAAAGTTATATGCACGGTCAACCTATAATTAGTTTGATTTTTTCAAGTAGATCGTCACTGCAACGATACTTTGGTTTTTCCAAAGATCCATTGCACCTTGAATCCCATCGCCGGCGAAGTGCATAATGCATGGGAAACTCACCTCCGGCAAAGCTCAAAAAACTGTTTATGTCGGGAAGACTGCTATTCAACAGCAGAAGAATGGAGAATAGTTTAGTAGAACTGGATATAGAAATGAATCAACAAGTGCCCAGCGATTCTGTTCACAAAAATACTGTGGAATCATAGGAGCAGAACATGCATCAATTGCCCGAGCAATAAGAGACGGACAGGAGAGAAGAGACCTCTTAAAAATGAGATTCAGAAGAAATGAGGCAGTAGAACTGCCAGTGTCCAGGCCCTAATTTGAAACGAGCCTAGTAGACCGCCACATTCGTTGAGTTTCTTGGTTTTTATTAGGAATAAACCTATGACCAAAGTCGATTCGATTGTCCATAACCTGAATGTGGCAGTTGAATTTACACAGCATATCTTCCCTCCTGAAGTGCACCAATCAATGACCAATTGGGGCGACTATGAGATTTTTCTGAGAAGGAGTTCATGGGCTATCAGAGGACTCTATAGTTCATATGAAGTTGGCATGTGCCTATGTGCGGCCCAGAAGTATATTAATCACAAAGATGTGCGGATTCGAAACTTGGAATGTCGATTTGAGGAAGCCAATGTGAGGGTGGAGAACGAGGCTCCGAAAGCCAGAGTAGCTGAGCTCAAGGCGGCGGGAGCAGTAAAGTCAGCAACATCGAAAGACAAAGTAACACAACGCCTTATGGATCGGGCGATAGCCGATTGAGATACTGTCATCATTTTTGTAAGAGAAGCCATAGAGAGCTGAGCCTACAACAAAGGCTTCTTCGAAGGAAGAAAGATTGGTATAAACAACACGAAGGAGAAGTTAGCCGATGACGTTTGCCGATGTGAAAGTCGTGACTTCAAGCACGGATGAACAAAGGCACTTTAAGCGGTGGGTGTTGATTCTACTTTGTCGTTATACCAAAACTATGTAATGCCATTCGAAGTCTATGACGCCGAGAAAATGGACGATGAGGAGGAGGCCACGAACCTTGAGAAATGTTAAATAATGGCAGAAACTCCTGTTTGATTCTTGCATTCAACTTCTGTGACTAGGATACCGATTGGTCTTAGGATAAATGTATTCGGAATGTAATTTGAATTTGTCATGATGTTTTATTAATAAAAATTTAGTTACGCTTGTTTGAAATAGTCAGACTAATTATGTCTTTAAATTGCATACTTGTAATTAAAAATGGCACTTTTTAGACTGTTCCAAATTCGGAGGCTTTTATTGATTATCTAAATTGAAGCAAATCAATCAATGTAGAGCAAACAAATAATATGGGTAACATCTTGTATCATTGATTGTACATATGCAAAGTAATATACATTTGAGATTAAAAAAGAAAAGAATCGACACTAATAATAAAATTTACAAAAATGGGTTAAATTCCAAGGCCGGGGTAACCTTTTGTCGTTCATGTCTACAAAGTGATATGCCCCTGCCTCGGCGATGGAATCAATCTGATAAGGGCCGTCCCAATTGGGGCTGAACTTTCCATCGGCAGGATTTTTGCTGGCAGGTAGTACTTTCTTTAGGACCAACTCACCAGGGGTGTATCGACGAAGTTACACCCATTAGTTGTAGGACTTCGCCAACTACTGCTGGTATTGTGTCATCTTTACAAGGGCCTAATCATGAAATTCCTCAATTAAATCCATATTAAGGGCAAACATCATGTCATTTCGTCCAAGATCGAACGCCCTTGATCAAAGAGTCGGCAATCTGATTTCTAGTAGTACGATTGCCTTATTGTTGAGGCATAAGGTGAACGGTGTTTCCCCGGTGGATCGTCTCAGCGTAGTTCGATGCGCCCACAATACACTTGGCACTTCATCAACCCATTTGCCCTTTGCTTTCTTGATCTATTTCTTAATATTGTCCAGGACCACTTTATTAGAAGCCTCCGCCTGTCCGTTGCTCTATGGATAAGCTGGAGAGGAAAAGTAGGGCAGAATTCTATACATGTCGCACAACTCCCAATAAAGGCCATAATCGAACTGAGTGCTATTATCCGAGATGAGTGCTCTTGGAATGCCGAATCGAGTTATAAAGTTTTTCCAAATAAAACACTTTATATCGGTATCCTAGATATGCGCCAATGGTTCTGTCTTAACCCACCTAGTGAAGTAATCTGTGGCAATGAGAAGAAATCGTTTATTACCTAGGGCTCTTGACAGAGGTCCCTCGATATCTAGCCCCTACTAAGCAAAAGACCAAGGGCTAGTCAAGGAGTTCAGTTTTTTGACTGGCAGATGTATTAATGGTGAGAATTTTTGGCACCGCTCATACTTTTTGACATAGTTTTCAGCATCAGTGCACATAGTCGGCCACCAGTATCCTCGAGTGACGGCCCAGTGAGCGAGTGATCGCCCCCTGGATGAGCACCACAACTTCCCTCATGTATTTCAGCCAAGAAGTCCTCAATCTTATCAAGATGGACATACTCTAAGTAAGGTACTGGCAGAGATTTTTTGTATAGCTTTCCCTCGGGGGCCAAATAATACCTCATGGCCTTATTTTGAAACTTATGGGCTTCTTTCTTATCCTCTAGTAATTGCTTTGAATTCAAGAAATCAGCGATGGGGTCCATCCAACTCGGTCTCCTATGAATGATATACATAACAGGATTAACTTCGAGGATACTAATACATGACTTAGGGATGAAACCCATTTCAATGGTTCGTTAGTTTAAAGTCTGAATTGATGGCCGAGGCTAAACAGGCTATGGCATTAGCGTGAGAGTTTTGATCACGAACGATTTGATTAAGCTCATGTCTATCAACTTTGTCCAGCAAAGACTTAGTTATCTTCACATAGGCTGCCATGCGATCGTTCTTAGTGGCGTATTTCCCCTTTAGCTGGTTAATCACTAATTTTGAGTCACAAAAGACATGCAACCGTTTGGCTCCCAGCGAGCTATATAGGCTGACAAGAAGGGATTCATACTTGATCTCGTTGTTAGATACGCCAAAGCCATGTTTGATAGATTGTTCAACTACTACCCCCTCGGGAGTCATGATAATTACTCCTACCCCAATACCTCATTGGTTGGACGATCCATCACAATATAGTTGCTAGATGTCCCCTACATACATTTGCCATTTCGGGTGAGGTTGGAGGCTAATTGGTCTAGCAAAATGATTTCGACATCGCCTACTAGCCTAGTGAATTTGGCAATGAAGTCAGCCAAAACCTGTCCTCTGATGGTCGTTCTGGGTGAGAATTGGAGATTGTACTGTCCGAGTTCCAAGGCCCACTTAGAGACTTTTCTTGAAGATTTTGATCAGCGCATCACCGAACGAAAGGGGTGATCTGTTAGCACCTTAATAGTGTAGGCTTGAAAATAGTGCATTAGCTTCTTGGCTGCCACCACAAGGGCCAGAATCAATTTTTCCAAGAGTAAATATCGAGTCTCCGTGTCGACCATGAATTTGCTCTTATAAAAAATGGGTTTTTACTTGCCAAGTTCATCACGAATAAGAGTGTAAAAATGGTCTTTGGTCCATAGGCGACCCGAAGCCCGCCCACTGCTTGGGTTGGGCCCGCCCTGATTAGGCTTAGGCCCGAGTCCAGTCTGAGACCATGGGCCTGGATTTGGGCCTAGGCCATTATTTTGAAGCCTAGCCTGGACAGTGGGCGCAACCCGCTCATGGCCCACTCAAAACCCAGCCTAAGGCTGGACCTGTCTGAGGCCCAGTGTTAGTTTTGATAGAAAAAAAATAAATTTTTGGTGAAAAGGATAGAAAAAAAATTAATAAAAATGTTCAAGCCCTATTCAAGCTCGAGCTTAGGCCCAAGCCCACTGGCCCAGACTGAGGCCTAAATACCCCTTAGGCCTAGGCCTGGGCCTAATTTTCTAGCCCATGGGCTGGCCCAACCTGGCCCAAATTTTGGCAGGAGCTCGCAAGGCTCGACATGGGCCGGGTCGGGCCAAATTTACACCACTAATCACGTATCAGAACGACGCTTACAGCATGAGTAGATACCACAAACTATAGGATGAGAATGTAACTCAGCACAAGAGTAGAAGAGGAATGGAGCCGAGGTATGTTTTCAGTCCTTCCAGGGCCAATTGACATTTCAAAGTCCACTTGAATGATTTCCTTTGTCGAAGTGTCTGAAAGAACGGCCTATATCGGTTAGAAGATCGGCTGATGAATTTGTTGAGCATCGTAGCCATGTCTATTAACTTTTAAACTTGTTTAATGGATCTGGGAGAGCTGAGTTTTATAATAGTCTTGATCTGTTTGGGATTAGCTTCTATCCCATGATGGTTGACAATGTAACCAAGGAATTTGCCCGACCTAATGCCAAATGTCTACTTTGAGGCGTTGAGCCTCATTTTGTATTTTCGAAGGACATCAAAAGTTGCCTTGAGATCGGCTAAATGGGTATGTTTTTCCTTAGACTTCACCACCATGTCATCGATGTAAACCTCCATAATCTTGCCGATTTGATTTTTGAACATGATCGTGACCAATCTCTAATAAGTTGTCCCGACATTTTTCAGTCCAAAATGCATGACCTTGTAGCAATAGGTTTTCCTTGGAGTGAGAAATGTTGTATTGTTCTGGTCGGCAAGATCCATGGCAATTTGATGATATTCCCGGTACGCATCTAGGAAACTCATGCTTTGATGGGGAGTTATAGCATCCACCAGTTGATCAATTCGGGGTAAGGGGAAGTAGTCTTTGGGACAAGTCTTGTTTAAATCTGTGAAATCGATGTACACACGCTATGTTTCTGTTTTCTTTTTCACCACAACAGTATTGGACAACCAACTGAGTAGGTGATTCCCGAATTGCCCTAGCCTCCAATAATTTGTCTATTTCTTTAATTACGGCGGAGGCATGCTTGGTAGCTGAATGGTGGCTCCTCTACACAACTGGCTTGGCCTTGGGATCGACATTGAGGCAGTGTATGGCCACTTCCGAATCTACCCCGAGCATATCATACGAGGTCCAACCAGAAACATTGATGCTGTTAAGTAATAAGGTCATTGGCTCCTGTCATTCGGCTACATTGAGGCTAGTGCCGATCATAAAAAACTTCTCAAGATCATTAGGTATGACGACTCGATCCAAATCTTCCATCACCATTTCGGCTAGAACTTTTCCTACGCCATCAAGGCCTTCTTGATCTAGAATTTTGATCGAATTGACCTCGAGCTCTTTTGGTCTCTTTCCCAAGGCTATCATATAACAATTCTTCATCGACATCTGCGATCCATGAATTTGTTCGATGCGATATTGAGTCAAAAAGTGAAGAAATAGACGATAAGTGCCTGATTTCATTGCATAGAGCCATGTTCGGTCTATAATCATGTTATAGGAGAAGGGAAGCTTGACCACTAGGAATTTTACATCTAGTGTCCGAGTGCTAGCTCACACTGGTAGCACGATCTTCTCTAGGGGGTATTCTAGGTTGGCATTAAAGCTAGAAAGAGGGTATTTAGCTGCTGCGAGATCTTCATCCTTGAAGCCCGAGCTTGTGAAATGTCTTATAATACATAATTTCGAAAGTACTTCCTTGATCAACCAAGATACGTTCAACGAGAATTTATTCACCTGCAATTCAATAACCAGAGCATCATCGTGGGTAGGGCCAAACCCTCTAAATCGGCGTCAGAAAAACTAATTTCATTAGTTGGCGCTAGCCGTTGCCGCTTTGGCTGCCCAATAGATTGTAAACTGGACTATGATGATTCTGTTGTCGGATACAACTGAATTGTATTTACCCTATTCAACGATGGAAGATTGTAAATCATGTGGATCTGGCCGAGTAGAAGACTTGGGCCCTATGATTAACGCATTGGTCGGGGCAGCCTTCTTTGGGAGATAATTGGCCAGGTGACCTTCCCGCACCAATTCTTTTAAATGATCTCTCAATGCGCAACACTTGTAAGTCGTGTGGTCATGATCTTTATGGTAATCGCATCTTTAGTCTCTCATCTTTATGTCCGGTGGTCTAGGCATCTTAAGCAGGCCATTTGAAGAATGTACAGTGCTGAATTTTCAACAAGACCTGGCTAATCAGCTTAGATAACTTCGTATATTTCTTATATGACCTCCGTGGATGTTTGTTGTTCAATTGATATTGCTCGCGACACTGGTGTGAATTTCTGTAATTATCGCTTCTTGGCCTCCCACATGGCTCTAGGCTCATTCTCGGCGATGTTGTTTTGTTTGGAGGCATAGCAGCCAACGGTTGTGTCCAAATTAGAGTTGCTGAGTCAGTAATTTGAAGCGTAGCTTGAACTCAGAGTGTGTCATCCTCCACCTTGCAATATCCTTTCACTTTCTTCATTAAAGCCCAAATTGTCTTTGGTGGTTTGCGAGTCAGAGTGCTTCGAAGTGGGCTGTTCGGCTTTAATCCCATTTTAAAGGCTGTGACTGCCATTGAATCGTTACAATCATCATTTACTAGGTTGAAACATTCCAAGTACTGCGCCGAGTATTCGCGCAAGGTCTCATTTGGTCCAATCTTCATTAACCACGGGGAATCAACTTGTTTAGGTTGTACCTCTTTGGTGATGAATTTGGACCGAAAAGACTTTTGGTGCTGATGGAAACTCTTAATCAAGGACGGTTCAAGCTTACAATACCACCTAACTACCAGATGTCCTAAGCTGCTAGGGAAGATTCAATCCATGAGAGCCTTATTATCTGTATGCAACGTCATAGCTTGTTTGTAATGACAAACATGATCGGCGGGATCTGACTTGCCGTCATAAAGGGTGAATGTCTATGCCTTAAAATTTTTAGGAAAGACGACCTTTGTTATACGTCGTTTGAAAGGATCATGCTTGTGTTCTGAATTCGAATCATCATCTCTCTTTTTACGCATGCGTAGTGCTTATGGAGAAATTCCTCCATTTGATGAACTAGACTCCTCAAGTCGACCTCAATTTCTAGGCTCCTCCTAAAAGAAGTCTGATGTACTACTACTATCATCATGCCTCTGGGGTTGACGTTGCTGCTTCGTTTTCCTCCTACTCCGTGGTGGCATTTGCTGTGATTTTGCCATTTCTTGGCGTAGGTGCTCATTGTCAGCCACCATATTTTCCAAATGCTACTCATTCCGCTTTGCTTGGCTTATCAAGGTTTGCATGGCGTCTTCTGCTGATGTTGAAAGCAAAGAAGGGGTTATGGATCGAAGTTTAAGGACCTTCGTACAGGAGTATCTTTCGGACCGAAAATCATTCTAGTTACAACATTGTCGTTTCCAATGATTGTAGGATCTTGAGTTGGGTTTGTCGTGGATGAGTTTGAATATTCCCATAGATGGCACCAATTATGGGGAGTGGTTTGAGATGCTACCTGAAACAGAAGAAGATCTCCGGTCGGCAATGCTGAAATTAGCACTTCGACGAGCAAGTTAGTTTCTTTCAAAAAAGAATATTTAGTTTCTTAGAGTTCAAGTTTTTTAGAACATACCTCTTTTCTCTGCCTTCTCCCTCTTTTATAGAGTCATTCTTCTTGATATTTTCTTCTGATTTTCTCTTGTAACTCAGTCTTTCATCATCACAATGTCAGGGCCCATCTCTCTACTATACTTTTTAGAAAAGGACAACCTGGGTCCACCTAATGAGGTCATGTCGACTTAGCCGATATACTTAGCTCAAACGCATGACCTAGGTGCCCTTTACTCAGCCTGCGTTTCAGCACATCTACATTTACTCAGCAATGAATTGTTTGTATCACGATTTGCTCTCCATACCCAAGGGTTAAGCATCGTGATGGCCAGTAACTGAATTTACCTCCGGCCAATTCTTGAACAAATTAATAAATGCGAGCGGAAATAATATTTAAGTGAGGGTACCAAAATAATCATCGGAGCTTCTACTTTTATTATAAAATTTATTGACCAAAAATGCCAATATTTACATATAAAAATATTGTAAAAGTGTTGTGTGTGTCTATTCTGCAGCCTCGCATCTAAGACTTTCCAAAAGCTATTTCTAAATTGCATTGTTTCCTGAAAATTGATAAACAGCTATAAGCATATGGAAGAGTGAGAAATATTATGTCAAGAGTATAAGAGACACAAAATAATCATGAATAGTTATGTAACTAAAATATTTAAGATAACTTAGTTTGAACAAATAATCATTTAAGTAACAAAACAGAGATTATGTAAATAAATAACCATAACCACAGTACTGAACAGAACAGAACAGAGGTCGCAGGAGTGACAGTCAGAATAGAGGTACGGATTCAATAGGTGGCACGTACGGATTGTAGAGGTGGCTCCCACAATAGTGTAGCACTTATTTCCGCACAGCACTTTGCTCCGCACAGAACAGAGGTCAATAGATCCATGACAATAGAGGGCCACGAAGAGACCAAAGAGAAGCCAATGGTTATTTTAAGTCCCCCAAGGCATTGGACTCCCGTGGTATAGCGATCCCGGTTGTCCCTTTACTGTTTTGTTGCGTTCCGGACTTGGGTTCCTTGATGTTGGTGGTGGTATACCTTGTTGTCATCCTTTAATTCCGCTTGAATGAGTTTTAGGATGTATTGGGCAGAGTTGTTACAGGTTAGTTGGGCTTTGGTTTCAATTCGTTGTTGCTCAGTTTTTAGAAGGTCCGCTCGAGCGGGTCTTCTTGCGCTCGAGCGGAGATTGCACGCTCCCAGTATTTTGGTGTTCTGCAGAACTTCTGCAAACATGTTTTTCACGCTCGAGCGGGTTTCTTTGCGCTCGAGCGGTGGCGCTCGAGCGGGTAGTACTTTTGGTGTAAGTTCTGGGAGGGAGAAATCTACGCTCGAGCGGACTGGTTTTCGCGCTCGAGCGGATGTACTTTATTCTTGTGTCTTGGCGCTCGAGCGGGCCTTCTTGCGCTCGAGCGGGCCTAGTTTTTCATTCTTGACGCTCGAGCGTTGTGTTCTCCGCTCGAGCGGGAATGTCGTATATCAGTTGGCAGCTGGGCGTTTTAAATTCACTTTTTACATTCTCTCTCTCTCTCTCTTACTTTCTAAAAAGACATTTTGAGAGTTCCTCTATCTAGAAACTCCATTCTCTCTAGGCTTTGATCTAGTTAGAGAGTTTCCTTTTCCTTCGGCCTTTGTAAGAGTTGGGTTGATCGTCGAGGGCTACACTTTAATCCGAGAATATTGGGTTTTGGAGCACGTTGAGTTTCTTCACCTTCTTTCTTTGAGCTCCGAATTTGAGGTAGGAATTCTTACTCACTCTTATGGTCTTTGACATAGATTTTTGGTTATTTTGATAAAGTGTTGAAGTTGGGTAATTTTGGGTCTTAGGATTTCGAAATGTTAGAAGAGGGTTTTGTTATTTTGATTCCAAGAATGTGTATTATGAGTTTCAAAATAATGATATTGTTGTTGGTTGTTGATATATAGACCATTGGGTCAATATTGGGAAATGGGGTAGAAAACCCTAATTGGTCATATAAATTAATTGGTATGATTAATTTGAGAAAATGGTGGTTATATGGAATTGAGTTGGAAATAATGAAATTGACTCATTATATAGTAGAATAGTGGAGTTGGATTTGTTAATCGCTCACTTTTGAAAACATTGATATTTTATCTGTTGGAGCTTTTTTTATCTGTTTAGAAATAATTGCTTGGACTACCGGTGGAGGGTAGTTTTGATTGTTATAGACAATGCATGATGATTAGGCAAACTAAAACTAATCAATTGGATATGTCATAGAGTATGACAGTTGATAGAATACATTAACGTTATGTATTGATTGATTGTGTATATGACCTTTGTCTATATACGTTGTGTGTGCGGGAGGAGATAAAGGATGTACTCCACGGTTTAGGGGAAGATAGGGGATGAACCTCTAAACCGGATGTTGTTTGGCAGAAGATAGGGGATGGACTCCACTAATACAGCTCATATGCTTGTCAGATGATGTGTTGATATAGCTTATATGCTTATCTATGGAAGTGTTGATACAACTCATATGCTTATCTTTGGAAGTGTTGATATAGCTAATATGCATATCTGTTGGAATGTGGATACAGCTTGTATGCTTATCTGTTGAAATGCTGATACAACTAGTATGTTTATCTATTGCAAAATGGGAAATGTCTAATATGAGTCACTGTCTCATATAAGTGGTTGGCTAGGTTCTGAGCCGTTGATGTAAATTGTGAAATTGATAAGAAATGGAAACTGAAATGAAACATGAACATAACGGTCATAAAATGGAAATGGATTATGAATTGATTTATGGAACTTGAACATTTATCAATTGCTAATGTCTTAGTTATTACTCATACTGTGTTTAGCATATTTCTACTGGGCGTTGGCTCACCCTATATGGGACATCATTTTCAGGTACAGGTAGTATGCTACCTCCAAGGACATAGCTTGGATGATGATGAGAGTTGAAGACTCTTTTGTTTATTTTGTTTGTATTACATGTATATCAAGCCAATGGCTTATTTTGTATAGAGTTAGTACTCTTCTTTTATGTAACCAGGTGTTGACTTGAAAATATGGTATTTGATTTTATTGTTAACTTGTAATACTATTGTAAGAACTACTCTAATGAATATAAATAGTTGGTTTCTTTTATATAATTGCTTGTCTAGTGATGGGTTTTATGCATTATTTTGAGGATGTTACGGTACTTACAAAACATAATTGTTTATAAGGTCATAGTCAAATATTCTTTAAAATATAAACAAACATATCCATGAGTTTCATTTTAACAAATAGGGTTCAAAAAATAATCCACGTAATTAAAATATTAGTATAATTTATAATAATTTATAAAACATAACTTGTATAAAATAAATATAGTAAGTTAAAACATACGTAAAATATATTTTGATGACTCAAGGTATAATATAACTTACCTTAAAAGTAATACCTTATTCTTTCTTTCCAATACCAAAAATTCTTTCGACTTCCATTATTTTCTTTCCCTTCATTTCTTTCTTTCTTTCCCTTTCTTTTTTTTCCTTCTTTCTTCCTTCCTTTCTTTCTTTCTGAGTTGAACACTCCTTCCTATTTATAAGGAGGTAAGGAGCTAAGAGTATTCGTACATTAATTATATAGATTCATACTTCTCTTTAATAAATATTTAAGATAATTATATTTTAGTCTAATTTTTTAATATAATTATATAAATAAATTAATCCTTAATTAAATTATACTTTATCGTATACTAACAGTAAATTAATTATTTATTTTACTTCCACACCCATTATTATTATTATTATTATTATTATTATTATTATTTATTCTTACTTTTATATTTATTTATTTATTATCTTTAACTTTAATTTGGCCCAACTAGTATTATGATTCTATATTTCTATTAATTTGGTCCCAAATAATAATCCCTAATTAATCTCATATTTGATAATCCAATGCCAAATTAGATTCTGTATTTATTATTATTTATTTAATAATATATTATCACATACAACCATAATACTAGTATAAACTTTAAGGGACAACTCAAATTTGAGTCCAATAGGCTTTGACTAAATCTAGTTCATCAAAGATGGGTTTAGATGTGCCCTGTTTGCCATTTAGATGTTAAATTTACTTGACTCCCGCAATATACTTCGAAAATATTTTATAATTTTCCTATACCATTACCAAAATTAATTAAATAAATAAATATAAACATATGGAGTTGGCAAAAATAAGATGTATAGCAGATGTGATAATGCTATTTTAGGTATGGATGAGACATTGCAAAAGGTTTGTCACAAAACCTTAATGACACTCGAACCACTTTGCTATCTCTCTCTCATTAGCTTAATACCTTTGATTTCTCACCTCAAGATTGGTTGAAATCCCTCATATCCTCAACATTTCACATGAGTTCGCAAGTATGGAAATTTGAACATAAAATCCGTAGAAGTGATAGCATAGAGATAGGTTGGTGGCCTAGGTTTGTCGTAGTTGATAAAAAATTATTAGATATTTTTAAAGTAACATGTAATATTGTTTACATAGTATTATTAATTAATATGAAATCACAATACAAATTAAATGAATTATCATTTATCTATTAAATTACTCAACAAATGTGAGTCGGTAAAAATTTTCACTATTTAATTAGTTTAAAATACTATGTAAAACAATATCACGTAGTATTGCAATATCGCGTAACATTTATGTAAATTGATATCTCACTTTCAGAAAGTAATTGACCGAAGCATAGTTTCTGTGGTTTCATCTTTTACCTAATTGGAAAGAATCCACATATTTTGATTGCAAAATTGGTAGCTAGTCAGAAAATTGGATAGGAAGCTAATAGCATAGTGTGAACTTTATTTCTTGAAGTATTGTTGATGGCAGTTTGAAAAGTTGCCGTCACTTGGAAAAAAAGCAAATGTGTCAATGCTCATCAAGCCAAACACCAAAAAGAAGTGAAATGATAGTGATGAAGTACATGGATAATGTTTTGACCTAATCACAACAACAACAACAACAACAACAACATAATAATAATAATAATAATAATAATAATTAAAACAAAAAAAGTACATGGATAATGTTTTGACCTAATCACAACAACAACAACAACAACAACAACAACAACAACAACATAATAATAATAATAATTAAAACAAAAAAAGTACATGGATAATGTTTTGACCCAATAACTACAAAAAAAAAAAAAAAAAAAAAAAAAGTCTTTTTTTTTTTTTCTCAATCAAAAAGCGAACCACAATTCATACACTCAAAAAATTATTCAGAATTTAACTAAAATTTAAATATGTAGATAAAGTTTATTTTGCATATGAGGTAAAACTCTAATTAAGTTTTCATAGTATGTAAATTTTTTATCTACTTTGTCTTTTAAACAAATCATAGTTAAGAGCCTTAACAAGGATTTTTTGATAAAATAAAAATTGAAAACTAAAAATTAAGACTTCTAGTATTCATGTTTATAATTTTTATTTATTTATTTATGCTTATAAAAAATTTTAAAATTAAAAACGAAAGTTTATTTGGTGTCTACTTTTGTTTTAAAAAATATATATAAGCAATTTATAAAATTTACTAAATTCTAGCAAATATATATATATATATATATATATATATTCACTTATTTTGGAAAACAAGTTTTCATAGTTCCTCACTGCAGGAAATGGGTGATTTAACAGCTTTTTTTGAACGCCACGTTTTCTAATATTTAAAGACGTTTTATAAACGTTGCATTTTGATTTAATTAAAACAGTACCATTTAACTACTAGAAGTCGTTTAAAAATGCCTTCAAATGTTGTCCCACTCTCACGCACTCTCTCTCCTTCTTCAAGCCCTCATTCTAAATCTGAGAAACCCTTTTTCTCACTCTCACTCTCACTCTCACTCACTCAAATCTGAGAAACACAAATGTATAAATCTCTCTCACTCGCTTGCTCGCTCTCTCTCTTTAAACCCTTTAGGGATTACAATTCAACCTCAAAGTGAACCTCGCTCGCTCTCTCTCTCTCTCTCTAAACCCTTAAAGTGATTTCGATTTAGTAGAGCAAAATCAATTTCGTAGGGCGGAATCGATTTCAATTTCGATTTGGAAGATACAATTCTACCTTCTTTAGCTCGGTGATTTTGAAGTTCTCCCTCTCTCTCTCTCTCTCTTTCCCTCAGTTTCAAAGCTCCACCACCACCGCCATTTGCATCGTTTACTAAGACAAGCACTACTGTCTACAATCTCGATTTCGATGTCAAAGTTCTCTCTCTTTCTTTCAAGTTCTTTATTTTGTTGATTCTTCTCCCAGGGTTTACAATATTGAATCTCCTTCTAGGGTTTGGATCAACTCTCCTCTTGCCTGACTTGCCCCTTACGATTTCAAGCGGTAAATTCTCTCTCTAATCTTGAAGTTCTTATTTAATTATAAATTTGTTGTGAGAGATTTGAAGTTGAATCCGTGTGTTCATTTGATTCGAATTTGAATATGAATTTATAGTTATCAAATCCTGAAATTCAATATTTGATGCTATGATGCTGAACTTGAGTGATTGCTTCCTCATGAATTTACTTGAGTATTGTGTACTTATCATCTCTAAGTTTATATTGCAAGGCTTCTAGTAGTTCTTGATATCATTGCCAATTATAAGAAACTATAATTGACCACCTGCGCTTGATGGGAATAACTTCCATATAGAAGAAGAAGAAGAAGAAGAAGAAGAAGACCTTATTTGTCTCTAAGCTTATCTCTATGCATTAACAGCTGTGTAAGTGAGTTTTGGTTTTAGATCTAAACTTGTCATGCATGCACCATAATTGTCAAAATATAGCAGAATCTTATAACAACACTGCTGGAAAATTCACTTTTAGCGGCGTTTAAAAAACGCCGCTAAAAGTATTAAAAACGTCGTTAATTTTTTTTGTGGCGTTTAGTACCAAACGTCGAGTACGCGGCCGTCGCTATAACTTTATGGCGTTTAAAAAACGTCGTTATATTAGTATAGGCGGCGTTTTCAAAAACGCCGCCAAATGTCCTACCCTAACTGTACTGTGACGTCACTCTGACATTTAGCGACGTTTTTGAAAACGCCGTCATAGACATTTATTCATTTTAAAATCTAGCCGTTGGGATGGGATATAGTGACGTTTTTTAAACGCCACCATAGCCTTTTTTTAAGTTTTAGATTGTGTTAATTTTATATGGTTGAACAAAAAAAAACCTGGCAAACAATTATTAAGAACTAATAATTAATGTTTATTAAAATAATAAATAAACTAAGCTTGAAAACAAAATTAAAAATAAAAAACAATGCATTACATACCTAAGAATAGAAACAATTCAGACTTTAAATACATCAATTAAAATCAAAATGGTCTATATGCTTGTCTAATAACTTATCCTGGTAAAGTCAAAACCATGCTGTGAAGAAATTACAAGAATTGCTTCCTTTTGAGGCTTATGATTCAACCTCACATGGACATGAAAATAATATTTATGGCTACAACCTTATCCCTACTCCATAGGAAAAGATAGACCATGCAATACAAAAAGGCAGTTAACCGCATTTCAATATCTAAAATCAGGAAAATGGAGGTAATCAATTTTAAATGTTCAACTAGGGCTAAGAACTTTCTATGAATTGCCATTAGACCATTGATAGAAGACATATATGTTCAAAACATGGTTCAACTACCATACACTATGCTTCTTGAAGAAAGAATTCAGTTAACCATTTTTGCATAAGCAGTTAATTCCCACTGTTTACATACCCATAAGACGAGAATTCAGTTAACCCTTTTTGCATAAGCAGTTAATTCCCACTGTTTACATACCCATAAGACGCTTGTAAGTTTCATTTTTTCCCAACAAAATATTAGAGTTGGCTTCTTGCTTCTCATGTTTGGCTATAATAACCTTTTTCTGAAAATCCAATGGTATATCCTTAGGTAGCTGTGCTTGCAATTTGTCTTTGTCTGCATTTATTGATAGTTCCACACATTTTGGATCTTTACTGATGCTTCAACTCTCGTTCTTGATAGTCTCTGCATCCTAAGCCATAGAACATCTAAGGTTTTCTCTAACATCCTGCACAGATTAAATCATGAGACACCAATCATACCATAGAAAGCATAACTTAATTAAGTACTTACATTCGGAAAGGCGGTTACTTGCTCCATAAAAGCATCAAGAAAACCTTCCATTGATGCTCGTAAGCTGCAACAGAAGTAAATCGAATTAGCACATGGAGAGCGTTCTGACAATTATGTAAAAACTGAAAACAAATTAATTATACATATACTTTGGAAAATACCAAAGGAGCTATATTTGACCATCACCAGCAAAACATCTATAATTGGTTCATACCTTACTTTTAATGCCTTTGGTATGCTGTGGAAAGGTGCATGATTTTATAGATATCCATAAAAGTAGATTAGAATTAGTAATCACCAAAAATTGGCAGAACAGCTTATGCTTTCTTTATTCCATTTGTTTATAAACGAGTGATATAGGATTTCAGCAGCTAATATGCAACTCAAAACTCTAGAAGAAAGCTCAAATCTCTACCATTTGGGGTTGAATTCTAGTTAATAGTGATATAGGATTTCAGCAGCAAAGAAAACAAATAGATCCTGAAGTGTGCATACCCACTTCCTATTATCATCCTAGAAGAAAACAAGCTCACATTCAGCAATTCGATGGATAAAACTTAGCCCAGCTACTAATTATGGGGCAGTCTTCTACCTGGAAAAGAGAAAACGGATCCACACACACGACATAACTGATCAGAGTACTTGGTTTGCTTAAGAAATTTGAATAAATAACCAAAATCTTCTAAAGCATATGAATACCTACATCTTTCACCTTTATGTGCTTACAGGACTATATAAGAAATTGAATAGAATCGTATATATCTTACAACACTGCAATCAAAATTCAACAAAGGGCCTTCCAAGCAACAATAGTCCAATCCGATCAATTAGGGTTTTTTCTTTTTTAGGTATAGTTTAAATACATGCAAAACATCACTTATTGTAACATAACAATTAAAAATCAATCTGAACTACACTCACTGACTGATTAAGAAAGAAACACAAAAAAATGGGTTCTAGTAGCAGCATATTAATAGGATTACTCCATATTTTTTAACAACAGTTCCTACCAAACTGCTTAGTATTGATCAAAATCTCCAAATACATCACACCAAACTCCTTATACTAAGTACAAAGATCAAACCCACCTATCACATATCACCCTCTAAATCAAATTCATTGATAGAAAACTCCCAAAAGCAAAAACAATTAAAATCAAACAATGTTTTCTACAACATTTAATTGAGTTCTACAACAATAATGTTTGAAGAAAGATAAAAAGCAGAGTGAAGAAAGATAAAAAGCAGAGTGAACAAAGAACTGAGGCGGTACAATAAGAGACAGTACCATTTTAAGCTCTTCATCAGTGTTAGTTGAGACCAGTCTTTGCTGCTTTCCCAGTAAGAGATTGGCCACCTTCTTAGGAGTAGTATTATTATTGTTTTTGATGGGTTTTGATAAGTCCAAGAACAACCCAAAAATGAAACCAATGACTAGACCTGGAATGAAATTCTCTGGCTTGAAACTCACTGCAAACCATTCTCTTTCCTGTTTCTGCTGCTGTGAGTGAAAAAGATATACAGAAAACAACTAATTAGTAAAATTGAAAACAAGAAAATCAAGAAAACAAACAAACAAACAAACAAAAACAAAAACATGAATGAGATTACCTTGTTTGAGAGCTGAGAAGGGTTTTGAAGCGAACCCAACATTGGGGAAGAAGAAGAAGAAGAAGAAGAAGAAGAAGAAGAAGAAGAAGAAGAAGAAGAAGAAGAAGAAGAAGAAGAAGAAGAAGAAGAAGAAGAGGAGGAGTCGATGTGAAGAGGCTAAGGAGATTATTGGGTGAGGTGAGTGGTGAGTGGTACGCGGAAGAAAGAATACGACGCCGTTTTATGGAACTTGTGGCCTACTGGACCTTTTTCAAAGAAATACATTTGTTGGAAAACATTTCATGGGCTGGCCCAACACAGCCCAGAAAAAGGTTGTTAAGGTTTTACATTTTATTTTATTTTATTTATTTGTTTTTTAAGATTTGATACAAGTTTGGATAATATGTAACCTTACTGAAAAACTCACCTCACAAATAAGTAATAAGCAAAGGAAATGGTAAGTAACTTTTTTGTCCATACATCTATAGGATAAGTTTACTCTTGCATGTTAACAAGCTATTCTGAGAAACCAGTGATGGACATAGATTTATTGAGTGGAAAGTGTACAAAAGTATGCAATTTCCTCCATGTGGTCTACAACAACAACAATGTTTTGTTAAAATTTTAATTTTAACTTCTTTTTTAAAATAAAAAATCAGGCCGTGAACTTTTTCAAATTTCTTGCCATACACAAGACCAACAGGCTCATGAGCTAAAGTAGAGTACCCATCGGGCTGAGCTCAAGCATAAATGTTTTTACAGCTCGATAAGCTCAAGCCAAGCTTGAACATGTCCAAATATAACCAAGCAACACCAAGATACTTTGTAGCCCTGTGTCTAACATGACTATAAAAACACAAACAGTACCTCTTTCACAATAAACTTCAACATGTTCGAGAATTTTCCAACTGTGGGACTCCTTCTGGTTTCTCAAATACCACAAATGTTTGTCCTGGTGAATCATATGGAAGAGATCTTAGAGGCCTTGTTGACACTTCAGTAAATTTCTCGGTGTCAGAAGCATCCATAACAACGGTGACCTGGCAGTAAGCACAAAAAAATTGAGAGATTATCCCAAAAAAATAATTTCAAAATAAAGGAACTACTACTTTTTTTAAGATGGTCATTACATTTTCCAGTAATTGCTCGGGAATTGAATTTGTGCAGTTGTACTGGAACACCACATGCCTATCAAAAATGTGCTGAACAGCATTAACTGCATATTCTGTTTCAGCCTCTGTAAGCTCCATAGGTGCCGAAGACTGGTACAGGAAACAAAAATTTATATGAAAAAAAAAAACCTGAATCAGCAGATTATCAACAATAGTCAAAATCAGTATATATAATGGAAGGAGTGTCTGGTAAAAAACCTTGAAAAGCTTCCCAAAGCTCGAGAACTCTGGGATAGAGGAAAGAAGCTTTTCATAAGCATCAACAGTGGACGTGGGAGCAGTTGGAGCAGCACCTAAACCAGTTGGCTTTTTACCAAAACCAGTTGGCTTTTTACCAGGGGCCTTTTTCTCGGCAAGTGGAAGAGACTTAACCTCCTTAGGTACAGAATCAATATCAAAAGGCTCTTCTGAAGGTTCTTGAACCTGTATTGAACAAACAGGTGAGAATATGATAACAAACATTGCACAATGCATAAAGAGACTGACAACTCTCTGGGAACACTCACGTAGTTCTTCAAACTCATCTCCAGGTTGACTAATGGCACATCCAAAGACCCAAAAAGGAAGTTCTTCACATCTTTATCAGTTTCAACAATTGCACCATCAACTTCAAGCATATTCAGATATAGAGTAGCCCTATCACGAACCTGCAAACAAATGGTTAACCATTCCTCTTCTCAGAATAAAGAAAACATAGTGAATTATGAGATATCGCAAAATTCACAAAGGTGAAGTAGCCCATTTTCTTTGGCATCTGGGATGTCTCTTATAAGGATAACAATTGAATCAACAATTGCTTTCTTGTAATCAAAACCGCCCTCTTCCCTCAAAATATTGCTTAAGAAATTCATCCTTAAAAAGAAGGAAGACAGAAAATAAATAAGAGTTGCCCAAGAAGAATAAGCATAACATGAAAAATAAATTTAAAAAGTAAAATGGACCACGTATGACATAAATACATGAAACCATGGAATTCGGTTGTCCTTTCAAAAAATCTGTTCTTTTGAAACCATGAAAATGACTCTATCTAGCTCAAGTGTTTTATTGGATTTTATGTTCTTTTTTATTGTTGTTGGTATGTAGCTCAAGTGTTTAGTTTTAGTGAGTTATATCAATGAATTTTCAAGTCCATAACAAACCATTCAAACAACTGATTTGAATTTAAGTTTTCATTTTACCATTCAAATAGGGGATTTTTGTGGTTGGATGCCTCAGAAAATAAAAATGCTCAAAGACTAACATAAATAAATAAAAATCCTTGTACATCATACCAGAGGCTTAGAATAAATATCCCACCTTCACAGACTAACATAAATAAATGAAAATGATCGAAGGTGCTAGCTAGCTTTGCTGGTGAAGTCCTTGTACATCATACCAGAGGCTTAGAATAAAAATCCCACCTTCACAGACTAACATAAATAAATAAAAAGGCCATCTATTATATATGATTTGAGAATTGCAAGTATACATCTTCTCATAATTGAAGACTTGATAATAAAATAATTACATGTCTTCATCTATATGCTAAAATTAAAGTTTTACACAAACCTTATTTTAAAATTTTCTGGAATTAAGAGGAAAATCCATAAAATGATCTACTGATCAGCAATGAGATGGTTGAAATGAATAATTATGTACAACTAATCTTATAACTATGTCTCAATCATCAATTCACTGAATATAAAAAATTAAATGCATGGAATGGACTAGTGATGAGCCAAACACATGATTTGTTTCAGCTTAGAACTATTAAGAAAAAAAGCAGTCATGTAAATTGTAACAGTGATTTCCCTAGGAGATAATAAACAAAACATCAAAGTATCTCCAAGTAAAATACACCACAAGAGATGCCACTTGAATCTAAGTACCAATAAAAGCTAGAAGTTGAACCTCCATTTCTCCTCAGAGATGAACGGTCTGTATTCGAAAACCAAAGTCTTACACTGCCCAAAGAATTGAAATAACAGAATCAAAAAAAGAGAGGAGCATAAATTGGAGTCACAAAATGGATTGTTCATCTTACTTAAGCTACTAAAATGTTTCTAACCTTTTTGACATAGTTCTCCACAGCATCACATGCTTTCAGAAGCAGCTCAATTATCTCCAACTGAACTAAAAGGCAAAAACAAAACTAAATATCCATGTGCATTGAGATAGATTGTGAAATATTTATGCTTCAAGACACATATAAGATAAATTTACGAGTTTGAACTATCACTCAATATCATTTACCGTCCTCAACTAGAAAGAAAATGTTCTAGAGATAGAAATGAGTTTTAGACATGAAATCCACATTGAAGAACAAAATAAAGTCACAAAGGTAATTTGCAGTTGTAAATTGAAAGATACAATTTATAATTGTATTTCTTGGAGATCAGCTGATGATTGGAATTCATTAATCCTATTAGTGTTTACAAATTAGGCATGTGAAACTTGACAATGCCTAAAGCTCGGGATTATGGTGAACAAACAAGTTTATTCAAATCCAATGGCATTTATGTCAGTTACTACCTTTTGCTCAAAAGGGATTAGCCGAGCATAGGTGTTGTGAAGGATATCAATGATCTCCGTCTGAGTCTTGTTGTCCTCGAGGTACTCAATTGCCATGGTGCCTGAGGCAAAAGAAATTCAATTTAACCCAAAAAGCATTGGAAAAAGAAAAACAATATGAAAGGAAAACACTCAAACACTACAGGAAATGTCACTTTTGGCGACCAAAATATTGGTCGCCAAAAGCCCCATTTTTGGTCGCCGAAACAATTAGCGACTAAAATATTTCGTCGCCAAACTAGTCGCCTATACCCTGTCGGCGATAGTATTGGCGACTAAACTATTTTGGTCGCTGAAAGTGAATGTTTTGGCTACTAAACTCTGGTTAGTCGGCAAAGGTTATCTTTTGGCGACTAAAATATTAGTCGCCAAAAGTGAACATTCGGCTACCAAACTCTGAGTAGTCGGGAAAGGGCATGTTCTGGCGACTAAATATTTAGTCGCCAAAAGTGTTCAAATAAAATAAATTAAATTTTCAGCGACTAAAACTTTTTGTCGGGAATAAGTTTTAGTCACAACATTACTACATTTAGGGACTAAAGAATTTAGTCGCCAAAAATATTGAATTGTTAATTTTATTAAACTTTTGGCTACTAACCATTTAGTAGCTGAAAGTCTTCATTTATTTTTATCTACTAAATTTTTAGACACCAAAAATCTTTGGATTCTTTATGGCTACCAAATATTTAGTCACTAAAAATATTGATTTCCTTTTTGGCTACCAATTGGTTAGTCACTAACAAATTCACTTCTTCTTTTTTTTTCGCTACTAAACATTTAATTGCCAAAAACTTTATTTAGTTTTTTTTTTATTATAATTAATTTCTTCACAACCTGTATTTATTTCGTACAACCTGCACCCTATATTTAAACAAAATAATACATATATCTATTTCTATTTCGTTTCAACAATACAAAAATTTGATCTTTTAACATCAAATTCTATACAAATCTGAATTATCCAACCCAAAATAATAATTCCATACAAACACATGATGGGAAAATTCTACATCAAATGTCATTTACAGAATATTTTGAAAGTGTAAACATGATGGGAAAATTAAATTTATTTACTAAAACACTTGCTTAATTTAACAATGAAGCCATTGATGTAAACGCTTCTCATCCTTCAAGCTTGCTTCATATAGTTTGGTACCTTTCTTTCTGAAGACACCAACTGCAAAATAAAGCAAATGTAGTAATGCAATCAGAAAATCAAGAAATGGAATGGAAAGATGCAAGAACATTTTCCAATACACCCATTGCCCACGTCTTATAAAACATTGTAATAATCGCACCTTCAAATATAGTAGGAAGCTAAAAATCAAATATAGTAGGAGGCTAAAAATCATTAAGTGATCTATAAGTAAATCCACAACTATCAATCATTAATCTAAGATGCAACAAAATTTGGTATTTTCTCAAGCATAACTTAGCAGTCAAAATCATTAATGCATAACTAAAAAATATATATCATTTGACCATATTACTACAAATATTCGATTAACGTAATTTTTTTTAATAGTAGTCAATGAGCCTTGCATAATAAATAATTTAAATTATTAAAATTGTCTGAAATGGACTCAGTCGAGCTCTCACAGCAGCTTGTTGAATTCGATGTGCTCAAGTTTAGACCAAGTAGTAGAAATGGGTCTTCAATATGCAGAATGCCCAAAATTGACTTATTTTCATATGATTAAACTAACCAACACATTCAAATAAGTACAAGAATCTGAGTGAGTTAGAGCATAAAATTGTCTTCAATCCACCTAGTTCTAACTAAATATGAATAAAATATATGGGGATTCATCAACGAATGAGAATTTAACCACAACATATCTCATCAATAAATGCATACAAACAAACACAATGGTGAGATTATATCCAAATTTTTGATGACCATGTTCCATGGGGCTTGGCTAATTATGTAGTGGTTTGATTTGCTATTAATGTCTATCTCTCAATAAAATCACAATACTCTGTAACAGAGTTACAATGGTGTACATATATTGGTGACCATGTTCAATTGTGAAAGCAGATTGAAACAGATTCAAACACTCCATGTTCCAATTGTTTCTGATAAATTTGTCACTTGAGCATAGAATCAAACACTTGGTGGGCAAAAAATTTAACAATCCACATATCAAACAAACAATCACCTAAACCAATGATCCAAATTCAGAGTTTATGATCTAAATTTTCTAAATAATAATAGACCATAGATAATGAACCCAACAAAATACAAAAACCCAGATGAATGAAACAAATGGCATTACTAATCCGTAAAAAAATAAATGAAAACCTGGAAGAGTGGGCATGGTGCAAGAAGCGACGGGCTTGGGCGACTTCTCAACCTCGACAAGGTACGTACGGCAGTTTCCGGCAATGGAGAGGCGGGTGTGGTAACAGAATCTGGGAATTATCCAAAAAAACTACAAATCAAACTCCTACGAAAAAAAAAAGACAATCTGTAAAAATAATTTTCTTGTAGAATATTTACTCTTAGAATGATTTTTGGGGGAATTGTTGTTGGCCAACATTTGTTGTAACTAGGTTCATATATTTTTTCAATTTTTTATTACATATTTACTGTCGAGCACAAATATTATTGAAAACTGGTAACCATTACTCATTGGGTTGTTAATGTTAATATATGTAATAAAAAGTGCACATGAAATTAAAAGTGCATTCAAATTTATAACTTAGCATTATTTGGTTTGAGTCATGGTGAAATACTGAACATAGTTAACATAACACCAGCAACAAGAAAAATTGAAAATCAGATAATATGAAATTATTCTATAATACCCAAGAATAACACACACATGAAAAGATTAAGCACAGATCTGGGCTTAAAAACATTCATAATGCTATTTGTAAATATATATATATATATATATATAAAGTAATTCAAATGTGATGCTGGATGATCTCACATTATGGATGAACCCAATGTACAAAACTCCCACTAAAGTAGGGTCTGGATATACAACCTTACCCCCCATTATGGATCTGCAAATCAAATATTGTTTGCTGGATGGACAAAATTTATAAAATTGTATGACCTATTCAGTTTGGTTGGACACCCATTTGAGTGAAAGAAGTAGAGATCTTTTATAGCTAATCATTTCAAGAAGTGTGAGATCTCTCAAATTTCAATCTAGAATTCAATTGGTATATCCCTTAAAATCTTTAAATTACAGAGTTATTAAAAGTGCTTTTGAGTTTCAATAAAAACTATATCCCAAAGAAATATTTTTAGTTATGAGGTTGTGGATGAGAAAAAGAGAACATAGGAAAAGGCCCAATCTAAATTAGTTTGAGATTCTAGGTACCACAACCTAGTATTTCCGTTAACCAAAAACACCATATAAGACCACTAAAAAGCAATAACATCATCTCCATATAAACAAAAACTCACTGGAAGCATTTAAAATTGGGCTCATTTCATTTTGAACTTATAAAATTCAAACCACATCTAAAAAAAGTAATAACAGTTACTAAAAAAACTACAGAATGTAGAATAGAAAGTCCTAAGTACTGACAAAAAAAAGACTCTTACCCAGTCCAGCCCGTCTGGAAAAGGGTCAACCACAAAAGTTGGAATCTCCTCCATCAAATTGTCTGGATTTCTTGAATGCAAAACCCTAGTGAATCCTCCCATATCAGAACCTGGCATGGCTTTAACCTTCTTATACCAATAATACATGATCTGGCACTGCCACTTGCTGTAAGGTGCATCTGTGGCTGAGAATGAAAAAATTATAAGGAAATATTAACCCAAAGAAAAGGGACTGGTTTCTAAAATTGAACCAATAGGTGATTCTCCAGTAATTATCAAAAAGGTAGAGTAGCTTATATTCTAATGTTGCTTTAACTAGTAATTTGGTCTGATTCTAATAATTTTCTTCACATAAGAAGCACCTAAGGAATTTTAAATGCTCCTCACGTAAGAATGAAAGCAAAATCTGCTGATTCTTGTTGTGATTGAATCATTAAAAAGTAATATAGTACTGATAATTGTCAAGGCTGACCTTTCTTCTTCTCCTTTTTTGCCCCTCCAATAATGCTCCATTTGTTTGGGAATGTTTTCTGCATTACGTAAAATCTCAAGCTAAACTTATTTATGACTGATGCAGATACATTCTGATTGTTGTAACTGATCAAGTATTTGTAAATCCTTTGCCAAACTTGGCATATGGAGACTAACCAGTTGCATTCCCATTTTCTACATAAAACCAAGTAACACCAACAACAACAGAGATAACCACCAAGCCTCACAGCAGCTAATCAATCAAACCACAACCTCAAATCAGAGCATACCAGCATACCACAACCTCAAAACAGAGTAGGAACAAATCGTATTCAACAATTTATCCAATTGGAAATCACAAAAAAATTGAGGGAAATCGTATACAAATCTTTATTCACAAAGAGTGTACATATATATATAGAAAAGAAGATACCTGGTGCGAAATGGATGGAGAAGAGTGCTTTCGGTGGTGCCACATCAGTGAAGCAAAACGAACGGAGAAGAGGGCTTTCGGTGGTGCGATTCAAACGAAGAGAGAGGGCTTCCGGTGGTGCGATTCGAACAGAGAGAGAGGGTTTCCAGCATTGCTCGGGTGCATGTGAGAGGGCGAGGAAGAGATCGGTGAGAGGGTTTCACGAGCTCAAACTAGAGAGAGAGCGAGAGACAGACTGGGTGAGATTAGGGTTTTTTTTTTTTGGGAGGGGGGGAATGGGAAAAAAATAAAGGGGGGAGCGGGAATGGAAAAAAATAAAAGGGCGGGACTGAAAAATTAAAATAAAAATAAAAAAATAATTAAATAAATTTATTTTTTGTTAAAATATATTTTTTTTGTGGTTAATGAATTTTTTTTTTAATTTTTTTTTTAGTTATTAAGATTGAAAATTTATTTGTTTCATTTTTATTTTAGTGAAAAAAAATATTATTATTTTTTATTTTGTAGAAATAGGGGTAATATATATTTTAATGAAAAATATTTTCCACTAACATAAAAATTAATTTTCTGTAGTCAATGAAAAATAAAAAATAGACACAGAGAGAGAAAGAAAGAGAGAAGAGTGATAAGTGAGAGAGAGAGAGAGAGAGAAGAGTGAGAGAAACAAACAGACACAGAGAGAGAAAGAAAGAGAGAAGAGTGATAAGTGAGAGAGAGATAAAGAGAGAAAGAGATATATATAGAGACAGAGAGACAGAGAGACAGAGAGAGAAAGAGATAGCGAGAGACATATAGAAAAATAGAGAGAAACAAGAGATGAGAGAGATATATAGAAAGAGAGCGAAAAGAGATGAACGAGAGAGAGAGAATAGAAAAATAGAGAGATAGAGAGAAGAGAGATGAGTGAGAGAGACAGAGAGAGAGAAAAGAGAGATGAACAAGAGAGACAGAGAGAGAAAAGAGATGAGCGAGATAGAGAGAAGAGAGATGAGCAAGAGAGACATAGAAAGAAGACAAATGAGAGAGATAGAGAGAAGAAAGATGAACGAAAGACACATAGACAGATAGACAAATAGACAGAGAAAGAAGAGTGATGAGTAAAAGAGAGAAAGAGAAGAGTGGTGGTAGTTGAATGGCATTTGCAGTAGTGGTAAATGTGGTAGAGAAGATGGGTGGTGAGAGAGAGATATGAGTGAGAGACGAATAGAGAAAAGAGATAGAGAGACAGAGAAAGAGACAGAGTGATGAGCGACAAAGAGACAAAGTGATGAGCGAGCAAGTGTGCCGTCGCAAATAGTTTCGTCTCATATACCCACTTTTCTTGTAGTGAGGAATGAGAAGGAGTTGTGTGTGAGAGTGAGATGAGAAACGGAGAAGGGTTAGGCAAAATTTTGGGGGGAATCCCAATTTGAGAGGGAATTTCAAATTAAGATAAAAATTTTGTGAAAATATTTGCTGCTAATTTTTTTAGAGATGTGAAAAATAGATTAGGCTTGTTAAATTAATATTTTTTAATTTTATTTATTGTTTATACTTTTTACTTTATTGGAGTTTTATGACTCAGTTTGTGAAAAAAAAATTACAAAATTTAGAAATATTTAGAAAGTATAAATTTAAAAATAAGTCTTACAAATCAGATTTATTTACTCATAAGTCAATTGTGAATTTTTTTTACACACTTAGCCCTCGTTTTGATAATGAAATTTTTTTAAAACTTTTTAAATATATGTTTTGTGTCTGTAAAATGATTATTTTTTTAGTACTGGTAATAATATTGAAAAATTTATTAAAATGATAAATAATTGGGATATTTTGTCTTTTATTTGTGAATTTTGATTTATTCTTAATTTATTAGTGTTATTGAAATATGATGATGTAAAAAGTATAAATAGTTTAATTGTACTTTTTAAAAATAATAAATTTATTATTAAAAATTAAATTCATTAGACTGACCTGTAACTATGCCTTTAAATTTTTGCAATGTAAAACTATCGACAAACAGCCAATAACAAGTTGCCCATTTTAGCATACCTTTCGCGTGAGGGCCCAATTATTACAATTATTAAAAATAATAGTCTATTTTTAGAATTTAATTTCTTTTTATAATACAATTATTACATTTTAAAAATATTAATTTTTTAAAATTACCTTTTGATAGTATATTTTTTTAGAAATATCAATTGTCATAATTGTTCTGTTTGTATTATTAATGGATTTAAAAAAAGGACAAAATAAGAAATTCATATTATTTTAATAATTAATTTTTTAAAAAAATTAATATTTTTAGATAATAAAAAATAAAATAAGATATTAATAATTTTGGATGGTGGGTGTACAACCTAAAAATAAAAATAAAAATAAAAATAAAATAAAAATAAAAATAAAATAACTATTTTGTTTAGTCAAATTTTCAAGTGGAGACTAATGGTATTGTTATTAATAAAATAAAATAACTATTTTGTTAATTTTTTTATTTTCATTCGGCTACCAAAAAATGTAGTAGCCAAAAGTAGGTCATTGGCGACTAAAACTCATTTTGTCGCCGAAACTTAACATTTGGCGACCAAAATTTTGGTCGGCAAAGATTAAAAAATAATTTTTTTATTTTCATTCGGCTACCAAAAAATTTGGTAGCCAAAAGTAGGCCTTTGGCGACTAAAAGGAATTTTGTCGCCGAAACTTAAAATTTGGCGACCAAAATTTTGGTCGGGAAAGATTAAAAATTAATTTTTTTATTTTCATTCGGCTACCAAAATATTTAGTAGCCAAAAGTAGGTCTTTGGCGACTGAAACTCATTTTGTCGCCGAAACTTAACATTTGGCGACCAAAATTTTGGTCGGCAAAGATTAAAATTTAATTTTTTTATTTTCATTCGGCTACCAAACAATTTAGTAGCTGAAAGTACGTATACAGCGACTAAAAGAAATTTTGTCGCCGAAACTTGACATTTGGCGACCGAAAGTTTGGTCGGGAAAGATTAAAAATTAATTTTTTTATTTTCATTCGGCTACCAAACAATTTAGTAGCCGAAAGGTACCTCTACGGCTACTAAATTTTTATTTAGTCGCCAATTGTCATATGTTTAGCTACTAAAAATTGTTTTAGTCGCCAATTGTAATATCTTTAGCTACTAAATTTTTTTTAGTAGCCAATAATCAACATTCCCCTACTAAAAAAAATTAGTAGCTAAAAAGTTGACTTTTGCCGACTAATATTATTTTTGGTAGCCAATTCCGTGACTTTTGGCGACTAAATTAGTTTTGGTAGCTAAAAGTGGTCGGCAAAAATGCTTTTTCTTGTAGTGAAATCACCAATATGATAAACTTATTGACAGTAATAGATGAAAATAACAAAATATCGTAACCCACCGTTCTTAGATGATGAATTAATGAACAAAAGGCACAAACCAGGACACAGGTTTTCATAATGGTAGGACCAACTCCTAGATGCATACAAATATGAAGAAGTGAATGAAAGCCAAATCATAAGACAATGACTAATATTTACCCAATTTAAAAACTCAATTAATATAATTTCAATGAATCATATATGTATTAGATGAAATCTACTATCCATTAACTTCTTCGTTGGATCATGTTCATGTTCTTAGGTTGGACCAATCAATTGTAAGGTCAAAAAACCTTAGCAGGTCTTTGATCCACAAAGTTTTCCTTGCTTCCCTAAAAACACTTCTTTTGATGACAATAATTTGAATTGCGAATTCTCTAGCTCAAATAAAAAATAAAAAATAAAAAATTCCCAAATGGTACAAATAGAAAAAAAGATCAGAACTAAATTTTGCAAAACATTGAGTAATTAAATTCCCTCAAAAATCAACAATCAAAAAGAAGACTATACCCAAAAAAAATCCCAACGAGTTTTCAGATCTCAAACAAATAAAAACTGTCAGATCTGAAACATGTATTTTAGAATGAAAATCTCATATCTAAAAGGATATTGTTTCGAATGAAAATTTTTAATGAGGAAAGAATATACACTTTCGAATGAGAAATTTCAAATCTCAAACAAAT
The DNA here is from genome assembly GCF_055761805.1 of Camellia sinensis. Lineage (NCBI taxonomy): Eukaryota > Viridiplantae > Streptophyta > Magnoliopsida > Ericales > Theaceae > Camellia > Camellia sinensis. The sequence goes on from NC_138961.1 coordinate 46,669,671, forward strand.
ATTTTTGAATGAGAAATTTCAAGTCATAAATATATATTTTTGAATGAAAAATCTCAGATCTGAAACATATATTTTTGAATAAGAAATCTCAAATCTCAAACATATTTTTGAATGAGAAATCTCAGATCTGAAACATAAATTTTTGAATGAGAAATCTCAGATTTGAAATCTTAAACATATGTAAACCCTAGGAGAAGAATCGATGGAAGGAAGAGCTTGAGAGAGAGAGAGAGAATACGAAATTGAGATTGTATACAGTGGTGCTCACCTTAGTCAACGATGCAGATGGTGGTGGCGGTGGAGGTTCCAAATCGAGAGACAGAGAGAAAAAACTTCGAAATCGAAATCACTCTGAGGTTGAATCGTAATATCTGAGAGTGAAGGGTTTAGAGAGAGAGCCAGCGATCGGGTGAGTGAGAGATTTGAGGGATTGATTTCTCTGAGACTGAAGGTTTCCCAGATTCAAAATGAGGGCTTGAAGAGAGAGAGAGAGAGAAGGGTTCTCTGATTCTCACAGAGCCAAGAGAGAGCGAGGAATAACATTATTGTAACACATGTGAAGGCGTTGAAAAAACGACTTGGATTCCCTAAACGGTACCGTTTTATTCAAAATAAAATGCGACGTTTATAAAACGTCGTTAAATGTTAAAAACAGTGACGTTTAAAAAAGCGCCGTTAAATAAACGCCGTTAAATCCTATATTTCCTGTAGTGCAAGCATCTTTGATAGTCTAAACCAAATCAATCTCTCTCTTTGTCTCTCTCATTTATGTTCTATTAACCCATTTTTGGATGGACATCATCAATATTCAGTGATAAGAAGAGATGATAATTTAGGAAAAATGGGTAAAAAAGGATAACCAGATCAATTTGGGTAAGTATAGGTCTCTTGTCGTTTGTCTAGAAATAGAAAAAATAAGGGATTTTTATTTATTTATTTATAGGTCTCTCGAAGATAAATATTCATACCTTTTTTTAACTGTTCCACAAAACCTATAAAAATTACGAAAGCCTTGTAACCTTGCATATTCTCTGATGGTGAGGACCCAGTCCTACTCTGGATCTAATGCTGCCTAAAACAATACTGATAACCTTGATATTTTTCCATTTAATTTAATCAAATAAAAAACACTAGCTAGAAAGGTACCTGATTGCGAAGATTATGAAAATTAACTACTCATTTTAGATTTCCCTTGTTCAAAATTGAGGACATAATATGGTTACCTATAAGTAAACAAAGCATAATTTCGAAACTAACATGTATATATGAATAAAGATCAAAACTATCTATATTACAGCTCAGAAGCCTACTAGATTTAGCCTGTGGCGGTGCCAAACCCATTCATAATCAAGAGGAATAAGCAAAGGTCCTCACACAGAACCCTTTGTTTCATAAACATTGTGTGATTTATTAGGTAAACTGTATATTTTTTTTAAACCACAGAGGAGGTGAGTGTAATTTACTCAAGAAAGAAATGAACTGAAGATTTGATTACCACAAACCTCATGCTGCCAATTAGTGTAATTAAAACCATGAAGTCACATGACATGGTTTTTTTCTATGTTCTTTGGACCGTAATGTCTACAACTAAAATTTTATTGTCTTGAAATTTGTATTTACACTTGGCAGCATATTTTCTTGTACTTGCATGCATCAGTTAAAATCAAGTAGGTTGGTGACTCTGTTTGGTGCAGTTTAACATGACCTCTCTTTTCTTTTGTTTATTTTTTAAATTTGACTTTTTTTTGTGCTTGCTTCATTTGAAGGCATAATAGTTTGGTCTTTATTGATTTATTTAAGAGAGCAATATATTTCTTGAATCTACCATAATCTATCAAGAGTATTGTAGAAAATGAATGGAAAATGTTTATAGCGTTTCTAGCTTAAACCCGGCCCTTTGTATGTTTTGAATTCGGGTTTCGTTGTCTTTTATAGTCATTCATGTCTTATTTTCCCTTATACCTCTTTAAGTTTGGCTGTTGGGTTGTGTTGGTTACGTTTGGAGTAGTTTGGTAGCTTGTTTTTCAAACTTTTGTTGCCCAGATTTTTGTCCCTCACTCGAGCAAAGCTTCTTACGCACAAGCGGTCTTTGTGACCATCCAATACTTTGGCAGGTTTGCAAAAAAATACTGAGAGTTTGCATTCTTCGCTTGGGCGAAACTTCTTAGGCTTGAGTGACAACCTCTGCCTACAAAACTATTAGGAGTTTGTATTCTACGCTCGAACGAAGCTTCCTGCGCTTAAGCGGTAAAACTTATTGTGTCTGGTTGCTCAAGTGACACATCTTGCGCTCGAGCGAACTGTGCATATATCAATTTGTAAACAGCCCATTTTAAGTCACTTTTTCATCTCACTCTCTCTCTCTCTCTAAAACTCATATTTCCCTTAAATATACCATCATCCATTGATCTCTACACCTTAGTCCCTTTGTTAAAGAGGTGAAGCTCACCTAGAGCTTTCATTTGATCGGAGCAAAGTCCATTTTCGACTTGATTGAAGTTTCAACCTTGCTCTTGGTTGTCTCCTAACTTGAGGTAGAGATACTTTCCATACTTTTTATGAGTTTTAACTTAGTTATTTGTCATTTCTAAACCATATTGCGAATTTGGAAGATTTAGAACAAATCTAGAGTTTTAAATAAAAATCAAAAGAGGGGTTTTTCAAATAGGTTCTTGGAAATGATTTTGATATTGGATGTAATGTTGAGTTAGGTGAAAATGGTTGATTTTGATGCTTGGGGTTGATTTTGAAAAGAGTAAGAATTTGACCCTAAATGCCTGAAATGTCGGTTTTATGTAAATAATGAAATTGATGTTGAAATTATGAAATTGGATTAGTATTGACGAGGATGGTAGAGTTGGATATGTATTACCACTCACCTCTTGAAATTTGGAAAATGTATCTTTATGGAATGTAAATTATTTGTTTAGAAATATCTATTTTGGGCTATCGGTGAAGGGTAGCTATGAGTATTGTAGAAATTGCATGTGAATTAGGAGGATTGAAACTATTTTCTCATTCATTTGCATTGAGCATTATCTCACATTTATACATTAAAATGTTTATCGTTTTGAGAAAAAAGGTGAAATTGGGAAACATGATTTGTGTTGTTGAATTAAGTTGGCTTAAGTGTTCAGGGTAAAAGTCCTGAAAACCACGCGTATATATGGGTGCCGATTCTGCGGACAAAATTTTCATGAAATGGCAATAGTAGTGCTTTTATAGCCTACATTTACATAGGTCTCGGCTTACGGTTTCCTCGGGACGAAATTTTCGAGAAAGGTTGTATTTGTTATAGATATTTTCAAAGTGTGATTCACTGTCCTATTTTCGATTGAAATGGAAATGATTTATGAATCATGATATTCACTTGGCATTGTATGGTTTTTGGAAAGGGATAAAAAAATGTTTTTGGCTTGAATATCGCATATGCATTGACCTTATAGTTTTGTTAAGATTCATATACTGTATTGGATTATTTATATTAGGCTTTGACTCACCTTATGTGGGAAAAACATTTCAGGTGCTAAAGCAAGTCACTTCATTGTAAGTTCATTTGATACATTCAAAATATAAATTTTCCAAGGAGTCACAACTGCTTCTGTACAAATGTAAAATATTGTATCTGAATGCAGCAGCAAATAAGTTAACAGCGCATGCCTTAATGTGTAATAAATCAGATTGATCTGAGTACCACAAAGGCTAGCCCAACCAGAACCAACAAAAAGTCTCTCAAAGCTTGCTCAAAAGCATAAGTTTTTTAAGAGGCGTCTAAGGAAGAGAGCTGTAGAAGAAAGGGTTCAAGTTCTCCTGCACGATCATGGTTGCAGCGAACTTATTCAATCCATCGTCGTGAACCTTTGGATTATGGTCGTGATGGAGAAATAAACGGTTGGAGTCACCCACTTGATTTCCTTCACAGCAATGCTGACAATGACACTAGTGCCACGAGATCGTAGGACCAAGGCAACATGAATAGCGCTGAAAAGTTTAATGTGGGTGGTTTTGATAATGCTTTGGAATGCTTGGAGCATAAACAGCTTGCTGAGAACCACACAATTTTCCCAAAAAAGTGATATTTGGCAGAAATATCTTTTAAAGAAAAGGAGCCCAATTACGGACTCATTTGAAAGCATGAGAGGCAGATTGTGTCATCTGCAATTGCAGTTTTTGAAATCATATCTTTTTGCTTGTCTTGTTGAATTTGTTATTTGATAGGATTGCAATATATGTGTAATACAATATTTTTTCCTTTTATTTTTTGGTTTATGCTTGTTGCTTGATTTTGGTTTAGAATAATCATGTCATGTTTACCTAAATCTAGTCAATATATCGAAATAGCAGCAAAACTTTATCCATATTATTGCTATTTTTCAGTTCCATTATAGGTATTTTTTTAGTTAAATCTAACAAAATTAGCACAATTTCAAAAAAAAGAAGAAGCTATAACGGCGTTTTCCCAAACGCCACTGTAGTGGCAACAGTTATATTTTTAAAATAGGACAAAATCTATCACATTATTTTTAAAACGTCACTAAATATTGGATGATATCATTTTATCGTTATTTATCATATTTAGCGGCGTTTTCAAACACGCCACATATACTAATCTAACAACGTTTTTAAAGTACCATAACGTTACAGCGACGACTGTATCTCTAGCGTTTGGTGCTAAACGTTACAAAAAGAATTAGCGGCATTTTTTACACTTATAACGACATTTTTTAAACGCCGCTAAATGTTAATTTCCAACAGTGCCTCCATCTCCCCTCTGGCCACCACGCACCACTGACAACCACTTGTAGCCACCTCTTTTGGCCATCGTCGCCGGAGACTATTTTTGGCTGGTCTCCCTACTCTTGCTATTGACTAACTTTCATCTCCGACCACCCCTTTCACTGGTTTTCAAAATAAGATTTTGAAATTATGTGTGTATCAAGATGGAGTAGAGCCATAGCTGACTCTTACCCTATTAGGGTTCTAGTGAAGTGGATGGAAAAATATGAAATCCGAAGAAGATTTTGCATGATAATGTTTTTGTTTTCAAGGCATTAGCCAAAGATAGGGGGTGTAATTTTGGCCCGACCCGGCCCTGTTCGCCCATCCAAGCTCGAGTCGGGCCCATGTCGGACTTTGCGGGATCCCATCAAAATTGGCTAGGTCAGAAAATTAGGCCCAAACCCAAGCCCAAGCCCAGGCCCAGGCCCAAGAGTGTTCCGGTTTTAGATGGACCAGTGGGCCAGGCCTTGGGCTTTGGGCAGGCCTAAACAAATTTTTAATTTTTTTTAAAAAATTTTTTTACCAAAATTTTATTATTTTTCATTAAAAATAACACTGGGCCTCGGGCGGGCTAGCCTTGGGCTGGGCCGAGCTTCAAAACGATGGCTCAGGGCCAAGGCCTCGAGCTGGGCTTGGGCCTGGGCCTAAATGGGCCGAGCCCACCCCGGGTCGCCCACGGGCCACGGGCCATTTTTACACTCCTAGCCAAAGATTATTTATACTTCTCTGTGACACTTTTGTTTGAAAACACTCACAATTATTAAATTATTAAAAAATTCAAAATATAATAATACTGTCAAAATATGATTCAATAAATATAAATATTTAAAACAAGATAAATACTAATAAGTGTTACTACCTTATTATTTAATATTAAGATCAGAATTAAAATTGTTTTACAATTTGATAAATAAATAAAAAAGGAAGGGTTAACTAATTTTGAAATCAATCAAAGGTGTTTTGAAGTAATAAATATTACTTATTAACAAAACGTTTAAAACAATGGTTTGACATCTCTTATATTCACATTTTAATATGAGAGCATTTGAGGTGCGTGTGACCATATCACGAGTCATAATCTGAATCGTTCATTTTGTAAGGTTTCAATATATATCATGAAAACAATTAGTTCGATCAGTTAATCAAAATATTTTCATTTTATCACATTTGTTTTCAAAAAAATGGAGGCCAAATATATTTTTGAAAATAGACCATCTATTTTTTTAGAGACAAACACCATAAAATAAAAATATTACGATTATCGGATCGACTTAATTTTTTTCATAAATAATATACATTGAAAATTATATAAAATGAACGGTTTAGATCATTGAAACAAAACTCATAGTAGGTCTCACTGATCCCTCAAGTTCTCTTATATTAAGATATGAACATAAAAAAAAATCTAATCCTAAAACAAAAACACAATTCGGATTCGATGCCTCCGTTGGCCCCAACAAACATAAAGAACCACAAATTAATTAGATTTTTGCAACTATGGTAACAGATGGGGCAATACCTCGTGACAATAATTTTCCGTATTGGATTCTTGTCTTCGTGGTATATTCATTTTCTAATGAATAACTCTACTAGCACGACAAAAAAATTTCATTACACACTTCATTTGTATATATTTTTTATTACAATTTTATTTTTTATGAAATTATTAATTGATTCCTAAATCTTAAAATTCAATACACAATTTCTCATCCCACCCACCACTCTTTGCCGTTGCTATGTCAACCTTCCACCTCCAACAACACCCTTATTAGGAGTGTAAAAATGGCCCGTGGCCCGTGGTGGAATGGGCCCGGCCCGTTTAGACCTGGTTCCAAGCCTAGTCCGAGGCCTTGAGCCTGAGTCATCGTTTTGAAACCTGTGGCCTTGTCCATTGGCCCACTCAAAAGCCTGGCCCGAGATCTAGTATTATTTTTAATGGAAAATAATAAGTTTTTGGTGAAAAAAAAAAAATTTGTTTAGACCTGCCCAAAGCCCGAGTCGAAACCTGGCCTACTGGCCCGCCCATAGCCCGAATACCCCTGGGCCTAGGCCTAGTTTTCTAGACCGTGGCCCGGCCAGGCCCGATTTTTGGCAGGAGCCCGCAAGATCCGACATGAGTCAGGCCGGACCAAAATTACATCCCTACCCCCTACAAACCGCAACCCCAACCCTCCTTTCCTTGCTGAATCAAAACCCCCACTACTTGTTCTTTTTTTTTTTTTTTTCTTCTTCTTCTCCTTCAAATTCTAGATTTGAATCTCTTCTCTCTCACTCTCAACCATCTGATCAGAATACCTAGCTATGAATTTGACTTTTTACCGTGACAAAATAAACTTTAATGAGCCCGTCTCACAGCTGTGTGATTACAAGGCTCATGCTCCATAACTTGTTGCATATTATATATGTAAGTTACAATTTAATTTGATTTTTTTTATTGCTATTCATTGTTATGTTTAGTTATGTCCTAATGTCAATTAATTTTGAATTAAAAACTTTCAAAAATTTATCATATTTAAGATAGTTAAAGGTAGATTTTGGTCGAGTTTGTTGGACAAGTTTGTATTCTGGATTTATTATTTTGGTCTCTCACATTTTCATCTGCACATACAACCAAGACATATGTATGTAGAATGTTAAAATATTGTTTAAATTACTCAAACTTAATTAATATACTCTAAACAAAGATTAGTCAATTCAATATCATTTAGTTTTTGATTAAATGCCTAAAAAAAATTAATGCATTCAATAAATAACGTTCAAATACTACACTTAATGTGTGTTTGAGAAGAAAAAGATTAATACATCAGATCACTAAAAATAAAAATACACATGACATATACTTACACCTTTTGTACAACAGGATTTTCCTGTTTGACGATACATTATTGATAGATGAAACCATCTAATTTACCTCAAAATTTTAAAACAGCAAAAATCCGTGAAAATTTTGATTTTCTTATCACTAAATATAAAAATAATCACTTTATTTAGTTTGACAGTTTTAAAAATAGTAAAAATTTGTGAAATATTAGCAAAATATAAAAATTTAGTATATTGTTATCTTTTATTTATTGAATTTAAAAAAAAAATTAAAATATTTTACTTTTTAGTACATTTAGATTAAGTGAATTAAAAAAAATGTAACTATAATATTAAGAAAATTCGCTATAAAAAAAGGGATAAATTACCAATAGATCGTAATAGTTGGAGTTAATTTCCATTAAATTCTATTGAAAATAAATTCTAGTAAAATCCCCGTAAAAAATAATTTTTTGTAATAATTTTTTGCGTGTCACTAAAAATTAATAATTAGTGGCTTTTTTATCACGATTTTTATAAATTGTCGCTAAAACTTATGATCAGTGACATTTTTCTGTGATGAATTTTTCAAACTGTCACTGAAAGTTGAAAATTAGTGACTTTTTTTAATTTGTCACTAAAACTTATAATTTGTGACATTTTTTATGATACAATTTTTAAACTGTCGTTGAAAATAATAATTAATGACTTTTTTAATAATATTTGATAAAAAATATCATTAATTATCATAGGACCTATTGGCCTTAAACAAAAGGACAAATTACACCAATGGTCCCTATAGTTTGGGACTTGTGTCACTTTGGTTCATGACCTTTCAATTGTAACATATTTGACCCTAAATTTTGAATTTTGTTTCAAATAAGGACAATTAAAGATACTATTGTTCAATTTCAAGGGCAAAGCTATCAATTTGATAAAATATAAACTAATTTGACAAAAATAAATGTCAAAAAATATTTTCAAATTTTAAAAAATTATTTTTATCCACCAAAGATAAAATTATGTAAAATTAATAAATCTTTTACATATTTATTTATTTATTTATTTATTTTTATCAAATTAATTTATATTATGTGTTTGGATAATGATCATATAATTGGTAGTTATTTTTATTTTCATTAAATTGGTTTTTATTATTTCAAAAGTCAAATATGGCGATAACTCTGTTATTATTATTAAACCAATCTATTGAATAAAAAAAATCCAAAAATAAAAATATTTCATATATTAAATATATCGATTATACATTAGAAGCTTAACAACCATCCATTACAGGATCATAATCCAAACACATAATAAAAATTAATTTGGTAAAATAAATAAATAAATAAATAAATGCGTAAAAGATTTATCAATTTTACATAATTTTATCTTTGGTGTGTAAAAATAATTTTTCAAAATTTAAAAATATTTTTTTTGATATTTATTTTTGTCAAGTTAGTTTATATAATATCAAATTAACGACTTTACTCTTGAAATTAAGCAATGGTCTTCAATTGTTCTTATTTGCAATAAAATTCAAAATTCAAAATCAAGTGTCACAATTAAAAAGTCAAAAAATAAAATGGCATGAGTCTTAAACTATAGGGACAATTAGTATAATTCATCCGTAAAAATAATAGAATTGAAAAACTCAAAATGTGGAAAATTGGAAGGTCCCAGGTTTTAGTCCTCAGGTTTGATATGTCTCTGTTTTCTGGGTGAATTGTGTTGAGTTCGATTATCTCATCACACAATGATCTCATCCATCAACCACAACAAGAGGCAGGATCTCAATCAAAATTCAACAGTCAATCGAAGTTGTTTTGCGCCTCAAGATTCAAGCCTTACCCTTCCGTATGGAAGGCAGGTGACTTATCCACCTGACCACCACCCCGGTGGTATGTGGCGCGTGATTGGAGTAGTTCAATTCACTCCTCTGATGCCCCTCTCTGTCTCTCTCTCATAGATAAAATATATATGGATTTCAAGAACAATCTGAGAAGGATAGCAACATTTGAGCCACCACCAATAACCAAACCAGTTTCTTGAAGACAACCCATCTCACCAAATCCCAACTAAACAAACCTAACAAATCCAATTCATGTTTCTCTCTCTCTCTCTCTCTCTCTCTCTCTCTCTCTCTCTGTTATGTTACTTTTTCTCTCTATATTTCCAAACCTCTCTCTCTCTCCCTCACCACTCTTCTCATGCAGGCACCTCGCCGGAAAACACCACTCTTCTCCTCCCAACCACTCTCAATGAAGAACTCCGGTGGCGGCGCTACTGGCCGCAAAACCACCAACCTCTCTGTATTCGTCGTGGTCTTCTCTATATTTCTATTCGGATGCTTCATGTACAACGAAGACATGAAATCCCTCGCCGAATTCCCATTCTCAAGGTCCAAATCTCAAGAAATTCAAGAAAAAGAACAACAACAATCTGATCAGAACAACCCAGTTCAAGAAATCATCAAGAACGATCAAGTGAACTCTGTTTCTATGAATTCAAGAACCCAAGAAAGCGAATTTCGAGTCGAGGAAGACGATGATGAAGAAGTTGAGTTGCCACCAGAGGATTGTGATCTCTTCAAAGGAGATTGGGTTTTAGATAATGTGACTCATCCAATATACAGAGAAGATGAATGTGAGTTCCTCACAGCTCAAGTCACTTGCTTGAGAAATGGAAGAAAAGACTCACTCTATCAGAATTGGAAGTGGCAACCCAGAGATTGTTCTCTGCCCAAGTACCAATTTTCTTTCTTGAATTCCCCTTTTTTTTTTTTTCTCTTCTTTCTCTTGTCCAATATTCTGTTATTGGTTTGTGTTATTGATGATTGGGTGTGTTTGGTTGAAGGTTTAAAGCAAGATTGTTGCTGGAGAAATTGAGAGGAAAGAGACTAATGTTTGTTGGAGACTCGTTGAATCGGAACCAGTGGGAATCCATGGTATGTTTGGTTCAATCTGCTGTTCCACGAGGGAGGAAAAGCTTGTCAAAGAATGGCTCTCTCTCCGTTTTTAGAATCCAGGTCTCTCTCTCTCTCTCTCAAAAAGATTACAGCAATTATGTTTTCTTAACGCTGTGTTTGGTTGGGGGTTTTGGGAAGGGAAATGGAAAGGGAAATGGAAATAAAAGGAAAAGGAGAAAGAATTAATAGAATTCCAAATCCCAACTATGTTTGGTTGTGTTGGTTATAAAATAGAATTGATGTCCTAAAAGGTATCCTATTTTTTTATTTATTTCTCACCCCCTTTCTTTTCTCATATATTTTTTATTATAACCAAACATAAATAGGATTACATTTCTCATTCCTTTTCCAAATCTCACCTCAAAAACTCCAACCAAACACAGCATAAATGTCACAGTAGAAAGGTGGCTCTGATGGTTGATTTGATTTAATTATTTTTCTTGACACAATGATTACTAACATGAGCACATTATTCTCTCTTTAGATTTTTAGGTGTTGATCCTAACCTCCTCCATTTTTTTTTTTTTTTTTTTTTTTTTTTTTTTTTTTTTTAGAGGGTAAATTAGAAATACATCTCTTAAGTTTTAATTAAAATATGAATTGTTCTTTGTGATTTTGGAAATTACATTTCACCTCCTAAGATTTTTAATTTTGTAACAAATCTCTCATTTTATTAATAAATCATCAAGTTAATTAACAGTTTTTAATGATGTTAGAAATATGTTTCAACTAATAATGTAGATAATTTTATTATTATATAGGAGAGCAATTATGAATTTTATTTTTTTAGTTAATTTTGTTAAATAAAAAATTCTAATAAGATGATATTTGTAATTTTTTAAATCACAAAAGATAATTTATATTTTAAATAAACCTCAAGTAATATATTTGTAATTTATCTTTTTTTTAATAGCCATTTTTCAATGGGGACCTTTGCGTTTCTTTTTCTAGCCAATTTCTTTGCCATGTCCTCGAGTTCAAACCAGAGCTAGTTTAGAAAGAAAAAGTGAAAGAAAAAGCGAAATAAAAGGATTATTTTTGTTTTTATATTAATTTTATGATTAGGGTCATTCATTTTTTGTTGGGTTTAGATTATATATTTGAGTAGAAATTTAAAAATGGAAGGAAAAAAAAAAGTAAAATATAAATGAATAAAATTATATTTTATTTATATTTTCTCTTTTTATTTTTAAATTCTTATCAAAATTCATAATCAAAACACATACTTAATATTGATGATTAATTTACTTGGTGGGAATCACATTGGCTTCACATAAATAATTAAACGGAATGGTTAGTTAATTAAAGAGAAGCTAATCTTTTTAACAGTATTTAGTTCGTATTTATGTCAAGTTTGGCAACACCAAAATAATCTATCTTTTTATCTTTTTTCCATCACATCACTTCTCTACTTTTCTGCACATCTTTTCGTAAAAAGACAAAAAGTACACTTATTTAAGTTATCCCATTGAAATAAATGCTAATAGATTATTTTGTTTAAATATTAATTCTTATGTTGGGTTCAATGAAATAGAACGAAAGGTACATTATCATTTACTAATTGATCATCAAGGCAAATGGCCACTCTATCATTTACATTATCACTTTTTTTCTTGGATACCTCATTTGTTAAATTGTAATTTACATTTATTTTTCACCTAATTGAGGTTTGGTACTGCTTAGTGGGGTGCATACTCCAAGTTTGGTACTGCTTACTGATACAGCCTCTGTTTGGCAAGTTGATTTTCAGGCTTTTTTGACTATTTTAGCCACAAAAAACAAAATAGGCTATTTTAGCCATAACAAACAAAACATCACATCCAACCTATAATCATTACATTCTTCTCTCACAAAAAAAGTCAAAAAAGCCAAAAAGCCAAAAAGCCCTTCCCAAACCAAGCTTTTTAGCCCAGGCTAAAATAGTCAAAAAAGCCAAAAAGCCAAAAAGCCAACCTACTTCCCAAACCAAGCCACAATAAGGTTGAAATGTGCATACTACCTAATTTGATGACAAACTTGGATTTAGCCATTCAATTATGTATTTTTCACCTAATAGTTGGAAAATGATATTATCTTATTAAACTGTACATGTCATACACTCACTGGCAACATTAGTTGATTAGGTGGACAACTCTTTGATTTAAAAATTACTCATAAACTAATCATTATTAATTTTATAATGTAAAAATTTTGCAGGATTATAATGCTACAGTTGAGTTTTACTGGGCCCCATTTATAGTGGAATCAAACTCAGATGATCCAGATATGCACAGCATATTGAATAGGATCATTATGCCTGAATCAATCAATAAACATGGTGAAAATTGGAAGGGTGTGGATTTTCTCATATTTAACACATACATATGGTGGATGAACACAGGTGCCATGAAAATTCTGTAAGTTCCAAATCAATTCCTTGCAATGCCTATCTATTTAAAATGTTTATTTCAAAAAAACTCGTTTTGTAAATTTTTTTACAAATTGAAATTGATAATCAAAAAATAGAAGGTAAATGGATAATTTTGTACAGTTATACAAGTTGCTTATAGCATTTTTTTATTTTATTTCAAGAATATGTATGAGACTATTTGATGCATCTTTTGAAAGAATAATACTTTTTAGTCGTCATTTGGAAATAGACTTTTTTTAGTTGATTTTTTAACTATTTTAGTTTGGGACTAAACCTTTGTTTGGTTGGATTTTTTTGGCTTTTTGTGCCTTTTGTAAAAGAGAAAGTGAAATGATTATTGTTTGAATGTGACATTTTATCTTATTGATTTATTTAATTTTTTTTTTTTTTTTTGGGTACTTTTTTATCTAAAAAGTTAATTGCTAAACAAGCTTGCACCAAACCAATCCAAAATCACCTCTCTTTCAGGTTCTCAATAATTAATGAATTTAAATTATTTTTACTTCAAGCTATAATTAAATATTGCACAAAAACTATATATACAAATAAACAATTCTTGTAGTAAGCTAATAATGTGGGTTTTTTTTTAAAAAAAAAAATTCATTTTGGGGGGGCTGATCGAAACAGACGAGGATCGTTCGATGAAGGGGCCACCGAGTATGATGAGATCCTACGGCCTGCAGCCTATGCAAGAGTGTTGAACACATGGTCTAACTGGGTTGATGAAAATGTGGATCCCAATCGTACCACAGTCTTCTTCAGCAGCATGTCTCCTCTTCATATCAAGTAATGTTCAATTTTATTTTTATTTTTATTTTTAAAAATTTTTATGGGTATTGTTTGTTAATAAATTTGTTTTAGCCAAAATCAATGCATTTCATTCTGTTATAATTATTATTATTAATTAATTAATGAGTAGTCACCTTCTAGGGTTATGATAAATTGAATTCATCGTCAAAAATTTATTAATTGTATCAACTCACTCTTTTGTTCTTTTATAGATGCGTCTAGAAATTTCGCTTCTTTGATAATGTTTTTAATTTTCTGTTTTTTATTTTAATTTTATAAGATATAGTTTAACTTTTAGGAAAAGTCAAAAAGTTATTTTTATTTTTTAAAAGGTATTTTGTACCAAAAAAAAAAAATAATGTTCTCAATTTTATTATTGTTTTTTTTTTTAAACACAAAAAATCAAAAACTAAAAATGAGAACAATACTAAACAAAGATTTTTATGGAATACGCGTGGTAAAAGTTTTCTTAGGATTGAATAATTTTCTGGATTAAATATAAAATTCAGAAGCTTGTGATAGAATGACTGAAAATTTGAATCATGAGCTAATCATTAATTAATAGTGGGACCATGAATCTTAGGCAAGATTTGATCTAGATGTTAATTTAATCTTGGTTGGTAAACCACTATATGATTTCTCTTTTTTTTATGATTATAATTTTGAAGAAATATTTCATATTTTTCATTAATAGTGAACCTTCTAATGGTGAATTGTTAAATACTGATTAAGTGAATTCAAAATTGGTAATGTAATAGGAGCTTGGACTGGGGCAACCCAGATGGAATCAAATGTGCTTTAGAGACTATGCCAATTCAAAACATGTCGAAGAAGCCGAATGTGGGCACAGACCGCCGGCTCTTTGTGATTGCAGTGAACGTGACGCGGTCGATGAAAGTACCGGTACATTTCCTCAACATAACAAGGCTCTCGGAGTACCGGAAAGATGCACATACCTCAATTTACACCATTCGTCAAGGGAAGATACTCACCGATGAGCAAAAGGCCGACCCAGCCATATATGCAGATTGCATCCATTGGTGCCTCCCAGGCTTACCCGACACGTGGAATGAGTTCATCTACACACGTATCATTTCTCACTCTTGACACGTGTCAATTGGCTCTTTTTCCTTTTCTTTTTTTTTTTTGTTCTCCATTTATCCCACAAATTGTATTTTAACTTTTGTGGTTTGGTGTCTATTTCTGTACCATTCTAGTTTTTTTAGTCTGTTTATAGGGCTGGTCTGTTCATTTTTTGGTTCTTCATTGTGAGCCCATTTGGATGTAGTGGCAATTGAGTAAGGGAAGTATATCAATCAATTGGGCTCAGAAGAGGGGGGGGGGGGGGGGGGGGGGGGGGGGGGGGGGGGTTGTTTAATAAAGTGCATACGAAATTGTAAGTACGCCAGCATCTTTCTTATTATAATTTCCAAGTTATTTATTTATTTATTTTTCCTTTGACATAATGGTATACAAATAAATTTTGTATGCATAAATTTTATTTAGAACACATGGCAGTGGTATTATGAATCGAAGTCACAAGTAAATGTTTTAGTTTGAAATGAAATAACAATAAGATGTAGGAACTTATTAGCATGGATGTTTAGCAACGGAATTTTGTTTTGTTACAAAACTAATAGTAATAATAATTAAAAAAGAAGTTGTATTTTTATACCTAAATTATTTCTTTTTAGAGATGAAATTTATTTTATCCTTAAATTTTTGTCTCTAAAATACCAGGGATGGTTGCCATAAGACAATTAAGTTCCATCAAATATATGTACATATAATATATGATAGACATCGAAATACATATATGGAAAATTTTTAAATGAAATTGGTGAAGCTAGTATAAAATTGGTCAACTAAATATAAAAATTACAATTTAAATTTTTTATTGGAAAATACAATTAAAGTTTTGTGCGAAAAATGTGTTATTAGTTCAGATTCATTTATACATTAAAAAAATAAGAATAATTTTTTACTTGAAATTTTTTATTTGATGTATTGGTGAATTATTATTGGTTCATTTATTGAGAAAATATAACAATTTTTTTGTTTTTGTTTTTGGACTTGTAACCCTGATAGCAACAAAAACATGCGACTTGCAATTTTCCAATAAAAATGGAGGCAAATTTGATGTGGTCATTTGTACAGTTGTATGAAAACTACCATTCATAGTTAACTCATGGGTGGTTGGGTGGCAAATATTTAAAAATAAAATTTAAGATTTTGAATTCTAATCATCCAAAAAAATTATTGAAGGTTTATATAATCATTAATTTCAAGGTCATGAAATTAATCGCTGTGCACGCAAATTGTTCTAGATATCCCGCTATCAAAAAACATTGTGCCTCACAATCAATTCCATCAATTTTTTTAATATCTTGATGGCAATAAGAAAATGATCTCACTTTTGCAATAAGAAAAAAGACAAGATATATTATCCTAAAATCACATCACTTTTTCAGGATAGATTATCCATTTTCTCTTATTTTGGAAATAGAAAACTTACCAAGGCAAAAGAACGAAAATTGCAATTAATTCTCCAAAACTAGGAAAAATTCTGATGATACAGCGTGTTTCAGATGGAACGGGTCGGATTGATCCATGCTACCCAAACCGGTGTGTCTCAGGTACCAAGTTCGCAGGGAGACCTGCACAAGAGTTCAATGGGGAACGGAGAGTCCCCCAGCGAACTCTCCGACGAGCAAGTTAGAAAAAGAGATGGAATGTAGAGATAGATTAGTGACAGAAAAGGTTAACATTCTTCTTATCTTCGATGCCTGCTTATATCCTCTGATAATCATTTTGTTGTCCCTTCCGATCTATCATCTTGGCCGAAAGTCTATGCTCCAGCTTGCCTTGTTCATGGTGAGGCCGTTCAGTCTCGACGGGGAGGGTTATCGCAATAAATGTTGTAAGGGACTTCATTAATGGCTGATGTGCAGTACAATAACTTTGCAGGATCTTTGTCTGCTTATGTGGCTTGTCCTTCTCTTGCCACGTGTTTAGATGTCATTGAATCTTAATGCCATGTTGAGCTCCAACAACGTTAGGCTTTAGTAGTTGAATTACGTATTGGACCCTAAGTGGTGGGCTATATCCTTTATGGGCTTACCCGTGTCAGTAGTCCCTCATTCCCAAGTGCAGATTTAGTCCAACGAAGGGAATAAAGAAGAAAACAGTAGTTGTGAGAGATCGACGGGGCGAAGACCGACCGTGAGGAGGGCCGACCGCGAAGGGTGACCAAGGAGAGGGACCTACCGTGAGGAGGGCCGACCGCGAAGGGTGACCGAGGGAAGGGACCGACCATGAGGAGGGTTGACCATGAAAGGTGACCGAGGGGTGGGACCAACCACGAGGGGGGTCGACCGCGAAGGGTGACCGAGGGGAGGGACTGACCGTAAAGAGGGCCGACCGCGAAGGATGAGTGGCGGTGCGCGGGGCTCGAGAGGCGGCAGGGCACGTAGTGAAGTGAAGTGAAATAGACAGGGAAGGGGAAAAGGCTAGTGAATCGTGGTAGTACACGTGGCGGAATCCCGTAATGGGAAAGATTAGGCGTTGAGCAAGAAATGAAACGATAGGTCAATATAGAGTGTTTGAAAATGAGGTTTTGAAAAAATTTTGAAAATTTTCTAACTGGAAAAATTTGATCTTGACCCTTGGAATACAGGTAAACCTTGGGCTTTTGGTGTTATCTGCTTTACTTATCTTTTTGCAAAAAATCAAAACGTTCCAGAAGTAAACTCTTTTGTGTCGAGTGATACACATTTGCAACATTTTGTGAACTATCTTGTACCAGCGTCTGAAGCTATACACAGGCATACCAGAGAGATGGCTCGAGAGGATGTGCCCACCATGAGACTAGATGCGTTGGGGGACGACGACGCGGTAAACCTGGCGGAGCAATACAGGACGAAGAGGTGAGTAGGAAGTGAAGGGGAACCAACGGGGCGACCCCGTTCGTCCACATTGATAGCAGCTGTGAAGCCAATCAGTCAAGTAGAACCAAACCACTGGTATACGAAGGCCGACAAATCGACTTTTACAGCGGAAGAGTTGGAGGAGATGCGCAGGAAGTATCAAATTCCCGCGGAGATAGAGCTGAAATTGCCGACGTCGAAGGAGAGGCCATCCGACGCCCGACCGGGAAAGTTTGCCCTTTACGAAGAGGCGCTAAAGGGGGGGTTGAGGTTGCCACTTCCCCGGATAGTAGTGGACGTGTTGAATCGGCTGGAGGTGGGTCCAGGCCAACTGATGCCGAATGCGTGAAAGATTTTGCTGGCATGTGCAAGCGCGTGGCCGCGGGCAAATGAGGGGGCTGCAATGACGGTGGATGAGTTTTTTCCATGCTACAAGGCTTCGGGCCAGCAAGAGACTTGGGTCACCCTACAAGCGGCGGCAGGGAAGGGTCTAATGGCGGGGTTGTCATCGTCAGTGAAGGGGTAGAGGTCGCAATGGTTCTACGTGTCCGCCAATGGAGGAGTAGGAGTGCGCACAGTGTGGAAGGTGCCAACCAAGTTGGTTGAGTCAAGGTTGGAAGTGGAGGCAGAGGAGAGGGTGAAAAATCTGAAGGCATGGAGGGAGAAGGAGGGTGCCAAGTGGGACGACCTCGTGCAACCCTTAGCCTTGTTTGCCTCAAGGCTAGGCCCTTAGTCGACTGATGGAGATCTTGCGCCGGCAGAACTGGAGGTGAGGAGGAAGAGGCAAGAGGTGGAGGACAGAACCACCTTCGCCAAGGCCGATCAGTACAAAGAGGCGAAGTTAGGCCGCCCGCCCAAACTGATCGCGAGGGAACGAGTCCAACCGCGCCCCAAGCCTCTAGGGGAGAAGGACTTGAGCAGTTTTGAGCCACGACCACCTCCAGTGGATCCTCTAAAGGAAAAGAACAAAAAGGAGGAGGAGGTGGAGGCTGTGCTGAAGAAGAATAAGAGAGTAAAGAAGAGAGAGGAGGGGCTAGCCTTGAAGATGATGAAAGAGGGGATGGCAGAGGGGACTCCCGAAGTGGGGATGGAGAGTGGGGCGACTGGCCCTGAAACGCAAGTGAAAGGTGGGGCGACTGGCCCTGAGGAGGGGGTAGAGCAACAGCCT
Source organism: Camellia sinensis (assembly GCF_055761805.1). Taxonomy (NCBI): domain Eukaryota; kingdom Viridiplantae; phylum Streptophyta; class Magnoliopsida; order Ericales; family Theaceae; genus Camellia; species Camellia sinensis. The sequence goes on from NC_138961.1 coordinate 46,688,510, forward strand.
AATGGGGGGGCCTACTCCCCAAGGAGAAGGAGAGTAGGCCAGGTTGAAGACCGTCATTTACCACGCTTCAGTAATGCCCGGGGGACTGGAAGGAGAAGGAGGTGAAGCCAAGACTACTGTAGATTGGCTGCTGGGAGTAGTGGAGGACGCGACTGTGTGTTCGATGGCAAGTTTCACTGAGGCCGAACTGCTAAGGGGGCTGTGCTCTGCCCAGATGGAGGTGACGACCTTAGCAGGAGCTTTACTGAACAAAGTGGAGCGCGCAAAAGGTGAAGTTCAGCCACTGAAGGCAAAGCTGGAGGAGGTGAAGGCCCAACTTGAAAGTTTAAAGAGGAAAATCAGGGGCTAGAGGAAAGCCGCTCAGAGTGCGTGCGCTAGGGGGCTGGAGTATGCCCAAAATGCCAAGAAGATGGAGGTGTTGGCGATGGTGCAGGGCTATTCAGCCGACTGTGCTAATGCTGAGCTGCTCGCGACCAAGTTAGAGCTGGAGACGAAACGCCGCAAGGTGGTGTCGCTCAAGTTCTAGTTGGCTGGCGAGCAGAAAAAGCTGAAAGAGACCTAGAAAGCCTGCACCGTCGCCAACGAAAGGTGGGATGAGGCCATGGTCTGCAATGAAGATCTTCGTGCTCAGTCGATCAAAGAAAAGGAAGAAGCAGATCTGAAGATTGCTGAGTTGGAGAGGGTGTTAGCAGACGAGCGGGCCAGGTCTTTAGTTGAGAAGGCAGGGTTGGAGAAGACCTTGGAATAGGAGAGAGCCAAGTTGGCATCTGAGAGGGCGGCGTATCCCGACCTATGTGTTGTAGCAGTAGAGCAATTCAAGGGGTTCGCCGACTTCCAGATGGCCATTGATGCCACTATTGCCAGCAGGTTGGCGAGAGAGGGGGATAGGGGGGCTGGCGCGTCGGGGCTGACCGTTGGAAGTAGGAGTGAAGAGAAAGTGATCCAGAGCTTCCAACGGTCGGACTTCTACAAGCATGAGATGGCTGAGTTCTACGACAGCGGCTGGAAGACTTTCAAACGTAAAGCAGAAGAGCTGTTCCTAGACTTGGACTTCAGCAATGTAAGAATAGATGAAGACGATGTGGCCCAGACCCCCCTAGATGAGGGGGTTGACGAAGAAGACCTGGTCTCAAGCGAGGATGAATGATTGGTGTAAAAGAAAAAAAAATTGCGTTTGGCGTGTTGTTGCTTGTAAATGAAATTTTTGTTGTTGTTGTTGTTGTTTTTGTTTTTGTTTTTGTTTTTTTTTTTTTTGGTTGTGTAATTTCTGTGGTGATTTTATGTGTAAGTTTGTAAATAAAATAATGACTTATGCGTTTTCGTCCTGTTGTCGTTATTTCTTGTAGATCTGAAAAGAATGAGAATGGGCATTTAAATAAGGCTGGTGTATAAATCATAGTAAAAGTTAAGAACTATTGAGCCAGTCTAACTTGTGAGAAAACCATGACACAAAGAATGTGAACAATAAAAACATTGAAATGTAAAGGTCTTAAAGTGTGAAGTTTTAAATCATGTTGTAAGAGTGTAAAGTGTGAATTAAAAATGAAAGTTAAAAATGTAAAGAATGTTAAGAGACGTGAAAGAATGGACCTAGATTTTAACCAAGTATGACAACTATGTGATAATCATAAAGTTGCAAGAATAGTCTTGGCCGAACTCTTCATTCATGCTCAGTTTGGCTTGAGCCATAAATAACTCAGTCTGGCTGAGGCTTTAAGTAACTCAGTCTGGCTGAGCCCTTCGTGCTCAGTCTGGCTGAAGCTTTAAGTAACTCAGTCTGGCTGAGCCCTTCGTGCTCAGTCTGGCTGAGGCTTTAAGTAACTCAGTCTGGCTGAGCCCTTCGTGCTCAGTCTGGCTGAGGCTTTAAGTAACTCAGTCTAGCTAAGGCTGCAAGCAGGGTGTTATTGAAATACCACGTAGATAACTGAGATATGAGATCGTTGTCATTTAAAGCGTGACCCATTGATCACAAATTTATACCATGTGAGAAGAGGACAAAAACATCCATGTGTTTAGATTGTCAAAAAGAATATACAGTAATTGATCGATACAAAAATAGGGTTTTATTGAAAATAACGCTTCAAGTGCTCGGTGTTCCATGGATGGGGGAGATCTCGACCTTCCATATCCTGAAGTCGGTAAGTGCCCGGATGAGATCTGACCTTAACAACGTAAGGTCCCTCTCACTTGGCTGCCAGCTTGCCCTCAGCCAGATTTTTGGTGGCAAGAGTTGCTTCGTGCAAAACAAGGTCCCCTATAGCGAACTCCCTCAGTCGGACTTTGCGGTTGTAGTGTGTTTTCATTTTCTGTTGATATGAGGCCCGCCTGACAGCAGTGGTCTCTTGGAGCTCTTCGATTAAGTCTAAGTCTGCCCGACGCAGTTCTTCAGTTAGTTCTGGATTCGGGTGCAGAACCCTCAGGGTAGGCAGACTGATTTTCACTGGGATGACCACCTCAGCACCGTATGTTAAGTGAAAGGGGGTCTCCCCAGTGGGGGTTCGGGCGATAGTGCGGAAGGCCTAGAGTATATTTGGCAATTCCTCAGCCCAGAGTCCTTTAGCAACTCCCAACTTGGTTTTGATGATCTTTAGAAGAGAACGGTTGGTAACCTCAACTTGGCTATTGGCTTAGGGATGACCAGGGGAAGAGAAACATGGCTGGATTTGAAGTTCTGCACATAATTTCCTGACCTTAGCATTGTTGAATTGTTTTCTGTTGTTAAAGACGATGGCTTGAGGGACGCCAAATCAGCACACGATCGACTGCCAGATGAATCTGGTTGTGTTCCGCTTGGTAATTGTGGCGAGGGGTTCCGCCTTCACCCATTTAGTGAAGTAATCAATGGCAACGATTACGAATTTGGTTTGGCCTCAGCCGGTGGGCAATAGGCCAATTAAGTCGATCCCCTATTTGGCGAATGGGTAAGGACTACAAAGTGTGATCAGTTCTGTAGGAGGAGCATGATGGATGTTGGCAAAGTGTTGGCATTTATCACATTTAAGCACGAATTTAGTGGCATCTTGATTGAGAGTAAGCCAAAAGTAACCGGTACGAAGTATTTTGTGGGCTAGTGACCTGACACCCAAATGATTACCACATACACCCTCGTGGACTTCTCTCATCACATAGGTCACTTGAGCAGGATTGAGGCATCTCAGGTATGGGCATTAAAAGCTACATTTGTACAAGAGGCCGTTGATAAGAATGTAGTTGGACGACCGGGCCTTGACTTTGGCGGCCTGGTGTTTATCGGCAGGCAATTCCCCATTTGTCAAAAATAGGAGGATGTCTACCGCCCATGGAATAGGTTCATTTTAGAGGAAGTGGACCTGCTGCTGGTTTGGGGAAATGGCAAGATGGGCCAGGTATTCAAGGCGGACGCCATGGCTGAGGTCAGGTTGGTTGACTGAGGCTAATTGAACCATTTCATTTGCCTTAGAGTTTTTCGTCCGGGGGATGTGCTTGATGTGGAAAGTGTTGAAGAGGCGAACAAGGGAGAGTGCAATATCCCTGTAAGCTCGCATTGTGTCTTCCTTAGCGTCAAATTCCCCCGTAATTTGTCCGACAATGAGCTGGGAATCACTGAACACCTGGATATGGCTGACACCAATGTCTCTGGCTAGGCGGAGACCTGCTATCAAGGCCTCATATTCAGCATTATTATTGCTTGCGTCGAACAAGAAACGGAGAGCACACTTGAAATAACCACCTTCGGGGGCGGTGAGGATGCGACCAGCCCCACTGCCTTCTTTGCGGGATGATCCGTCGACATTGAGGGTCCAAGAGTGGGGGTCTTCTGCCTCAGTGTGGGATTGTGGCGGCGGGGGGGAGGAGGGGCCGTGGTTGGAGTGGGATTAGTGAATTCCAGGATAAAATCGGTAATAGCCTGCCCTTTGATCGCCGTTCGAGGTCGATAAGAGATGTCAAATTGGTTGAGCTCGACCGACCATTGCATAAGTCTGCCAGACAGCTCTGGTTGTTGCATTATCTACTTCAAAGGTTGGTTAGTGAGGACCACTATGGAGTGGGCTTGGAAGTAAGGACGGAGTCGTCTTGAGGTGGTGACCAAGGCCAATGACATTTTTTTCTAGCAATGGGTAGTTCTGTTCGGCGCCCCTAAAAGCCCGACTAATGTAATAAACTGGGCGCTGTACTGAACTGTCCTCCCTGATGAGGACCGCACTGACCGCGGTGCTCGACACGGCCAAATAGAGAAAAATGGGCTCACCCGTGAGTGCCTAGGAGAGTAAGGAGGGGTTGGCCATGCACTGCTTCAATTGTTGGAAAGCCTCTTCAGATTCGGTCGTCCACTCGAAAGCCTACTGAAGAACTTTAAAGAAGGGGAGACACTTGTCAGTTGTGCGGGAAATAAAGCAGTTGAGGGCGGCGACTCTGCCAGTAAGTCTCTGAACCTCCTTAACCGTTCTGGGTGACTGCAGTTCTATCAAGGCCTTGATCTTTTCGGGGTTAGCCTCGATGCCCCGCTGACTGACCATGAAACCCATGAACTTCCCAGATCCTGCGTCGAAGGCGCATTTCTCCGGATTGAACTTCATTTTATACTTTCTTAGGGTGCCAAAGGTTTCTCGCAGGTCAGCCAGGTGATCAGATGAGAGTTTGCTCTTGACTAGCATGTCATCGATGTATACTTCCATGTTTTAGCCTATGTGATGATGAAAGACGGCGTTGACCAACCGTTGGTAGGTTGCTCCGGCATTTTTCAATCCAAATGACATGACACGATAATGATAGGTTCCCCGGTTGGTGATGAAGGAGGTGTGTTCCTGGTCAGACGGATGCATCAAAATTTGGTTGTACCCAGAGAAGGCGTCCATGAAGCTGAGCATTTGATGACCGACCGTGGCGTTGACAAGCAGATCTATGCGAGGAAGGGGATAACTGTCTTTGGGGCAAGTTCGATTGAGGTCGGAGTAATCGACGCAGAGCCGCCATTTACCGTTGTTTTTTCGGACGAAGACCACATTCAACAGCCACTAGGGGTAGCCCACGTTCTTGACAAACTGTGCCTCCAGTAACTTATCTACCTCAGAGGCAATAAGAGCGTTGTGCTCTGAGTGGAAGATGCGTTGTTTCTGGCAGAAGGGTTGAAAATGAGGTTCGATACTCAAATGATGAGTGATGAAGGAATGATCGATACCCAGCATATCGGAGTGGGTCCAGGCAAACACATCATTGTGTTCAGTCATGAGGGTTGTAAGATCGGCCTTGGCCTGAGGGGATAGTTGGCTGCCGATCTTGGCTGTTTTTGTCGGGTTAGTGGGATCGATGAGGACCTCTACGTGCTCTTCCATTGGTTCCCCGCTGACCAACTCGTCTTCGTCTCTGACGTCTAGTCCTTCAATGATCATAGCCTCCTTTAGCTTGACCTCTTCAAGTGAAGCAACGTAAGATTCTCTGCCTACAGTCTGTTCTCCCCTCACTGTGCCGACCCCAAGGTCGGTGGGGAATTTGACAGCAAGATGAAAAATGGATGTGACAGCTTAAAAAGCATTTAGGGCGGTGCGGCCAAGGATAATGTTGTAAGCAGAAGGACAGTGGACAATGAGGAAAGTAAGCAACTTTGTGGTCTGTCGCGAGTATTCTCCGATTGTGATGAGAAGATCGATGGAGCCTATAGAGGTCACCCGATCTCCAGTAAAACTGACCAATGGGGTTTGGAGAGGGGACAGACTTTCTTCCCCGACCTTAAGCTGGCAAAAGGCATTTATGAATATGATATCTGAAGAACTGCCGTTGTCGACGAGAACCCGTCTGACTTTGTAATTGGAGAGGAGGGCAGAGATGACGAGGGGGTCGTCATGGGGGTAACGAATGCCTGTGCAGTCGACCTCCGTAAAGGTGATGGGCTCCATCCACTGCTTGGGCTGTTTGGAAGGGCGGTCCAATGTGGCAACTTCTTTATCTAAGCCCTGCCGTATTTTTCTGAGTTCTGCTCGCTGAGCCGAGCGAGATGGTCCTCCACAAGCAAGCCTGCCAGCAATAACTCTGATCTCTCCAACTGGGGGGGCAAGGTTGCCTTGTGCCCGAGGTTGCTGTGGAGGCCTATCATGGCCTTGGTTAGGTTGTGCGAGTTGTCGAGGTGGGATGCGCCGATGGTTGTTTTTGATAGGTTCAGTCATTTGCCTTTGCTAAGAGCGGGCTACCGTGAACCGACTGAGGCGTCCCTGACGTATCAAGCCCTCGACCTGGCCTTTGAGGTTAACACATTCCTCCGTATTATGGTCGTGGTCCTGATCAAAGCTGCAGTATTTGGACTGGTCTCGTCGGTTGGAAGGAGACCATGACGGTAGGGGCCATTTTAAGGGATAATCTCGCTGGATCTGGTTCAGGACTTGTTCCATGGGGGAATTGAGGGGTGTGTACCATTCGAACCGGCCGGGCGGTTGGGTTGGCGCCGATCGGTCGGCTCGGGCTGGTCGGTCGGTATACTGAGGTGTTTGGTGAGTGTACTGGATGCTTCTGGCTTCGATGTCCTTTTTTTTCACTCTGGGGGTCGGGTTTTTGGCTGTAGGATTTTGTCGGGCGGCTAGGGAATCTTCGGCATTCATGTATTTTTGGGCTTTGGAAAGTAGGGCTGTCATGGAGGTCGGGGGTTTTTGGAGAGGGAAAAAAAGAAATCAGATGATCGTAGACCGTCCATGAAAGCCATGAGGATGACCTTGTCGTCGTTTTCCGCTACTTGTAGGGCTTCGGTGTTGAAGCGGGTGACAAAGCTACGCAGCGACTCTTTCTCGGTCTAACAGATGTTGAGGAGTTGTTTTGCCAGACGTCGCTAGCGTTGGGCACCAATGAAATGGCTGAGAAAGAAGTCATTTAGGTGTTGGAAAGTGGAGACAGAGTCTGCTGGCAGTTGACTAAACCAGAGTCGAGCCGACCCCTTAAGTTTTACGGGAAAATCCCGACACATGTTCTCATTAGGGAATGCATGGAGGACCATGAGGGTCCTGTAAGTTTCCAAATGGTCGACCGGGTTTGTTGTGCCGTCGAAAGAGTCAAGCGAGGGCATTTTGAACTTAGGAGGTAAGGGTTTGTCCCTGATGGAGGCAATGAACGGCGAGTTGGCTGTGGTAGATGGTTTATTCTGTACGTTCTGCATGACTCCTTGGAGTTGGAGCTTCATGGCTCGGAGTTCTGCGTCCCAAAGAAGAACGTTGTCAGCATCGGAATGCAGCGGAGGTTGGACACTACTGGCCTCTCCCTCGGAGGTGGGTGCCTGGACCGATGGTTGTGGGGCCCGAGGTGGCGGGTTTATATCTGGGGGAGGGGGCCGCAAGCCTTCCAAGTTGGATGGGTAGGGCTGTTGGATGGGATGGCTCGGGGCTCGTTCTTGGTTAGAAGGGATATCTTGAGGTGGAGGAGGAGGGATGGGAAGGTCTCTTTGAAGCAAAGCATTGATCAGGACTTGGTTTTGCTCTGCTAGGCGGTTGATGCTGTTGGTAAGTTCTGTGAAGTACTGCGGCGGGTTGTTTGGATTGGAAGGGTCGGCTTGGTGGTCGGCAACATTGTGGTGAGAAGCCATGGATCTAGTTGTGACCATCCACCTTGGTGGGTGGCGGGAAGGGGTTATTGGGAAGGGGTCTCCGGTGATAATGAGCACAACTGGCGCACGGAGCAAAAGGATTCCCACAGATGGCGCCAACTGATGATACAGCGTGTTCCAGATGGAACGGGTCGGATTGATCCACACTTCCCAAACCGGTGTCCGAGGTACCAAGCCCGCAGGGAGACCTTCGCAAGAGTTCAACGGGGAACGGGGAGTCCCCCAGCGAACCCTCCGACGAGTAAGTTAGAAAAAGAGATGGAATGTAGAGATAGATTAGTGATAGAAAAGCTTAACCTTCTTCTTGTCTTCGATGCTTTCTTATATCCTCTGGTAATCATTTCGTTGTCCCTTCCGACCTGTCATCTTAGTCGAAAGTCTATGCTCTAGCTTGCCTTGTTCATGGTGAGGCCGTTTTGTCTCGACGGGGAGGGATTATGGTAATAAATGCTGTAAGGGACTTCATTAATGGCTGATGTGCAGGGCAATAACTTTGCAGAATCTTTGTCTGCTTATGTGGCTTGTCCTTCTCTTGCCACGTGTTTAGATGTCATTGATTCTTAATGCCATGTTGAGCTCCAGCAACATTGGGCTTTGGCATTTGAATTACGTATTGGGCCCTAAGTGGTGGACTATATCCTTTATGGGCTTACCCATGTCAAATTCAATAAACCTTAATATGAGCCAGGTCATTAGTTAATTATTCCTATAAGCCTCTATTGTGTATGTGATTATATATATCCATTATGAGGTTATTACACCCTCACAACAAAATTGAAATTCGGCATTATTGTCATGAAGTATGCAAAGTAAGTAAAAATGAATTCCATAATATTGCATAGTGTTGTAGCACAATGGTGCAGAAATTAGGGCACAAAAAAGTGACTTTATTTATTTATTTATTTTTATCAAGCAAAAAGAGTAAGTGACTTGTAGGAAAATAGTTATATAGTCTTGAATTATCATATGACATTATTTGTATGGCATTTTTTTTTTCAAATTAGAAATTATAGAAAGCGACTTGTGGTTGATAATTTCAACTAGACTGTTCTGTCGGATTACTGTGAGTCCATCAAGGAATCTAGTTTGAAAATCTAAATCATTCGTCTTGTAGGATTTTCGAGAAAATTATTCATACAAAAAATCACATTAATTGAATAACCGTAACCATATGATTAGATCACAATTATGTTAAAAAAATAATAACAAATATGATTTTAGAGCAGACCATCCATCATTTTGAAGACATATATGATTTGATCATGTGGTTATAATTAATCAATCAATATGATTTTAGATATGGATAATCTTCTTGAATAGACCTATCAAATGATGGTTCAAATTATTGAGGTGAGTCGCATGATAAGCCCACAGTAGCTCAACAATACCGTCCCGTTGAAATTATCAACTAAAGACTGACTAAGTCCAAATTATAAAATACACCAAGTGGGTTATCACTATTTTGTAACTAATTAAGAAAGATGGATCAATGTTGTCCCAGTCATAAATTTTTTTATTACATAATTAGTTAAGAACAGCACGGAAATAATATCACATAATATTACTAAATAATAGTTTCATGGTGATTTAGCAGTGATAGATCATGCAAATGTAAATCAATTCCATATTAAAACAAATATGCTACTTTTTCCACTACTATTAAATTTAGGACGTTTAATAATAGAGATGCCATAATATTTAATTACGAAAACGAGATTAGCTAAGGACGTGCATTAAATTATTTTTGCATGCATACTTGGTTCTATTTATAAATTGAGCCACCATCTCAATAGCTTAAAACCAAAGAGAAAATTAATTTAGTTTCAGTTTCAGTTTCAGTTTTTTTTTTTTTAGTGTTTTTGTGACAATGTCATCAACCAGTCTATTTGCATTTGAGTTTTCTCTTCTGGTATTGCTTGATGGTGTTGTTTTAGCTGATTATAGAACAGCACTTTCCAAATCTTTGTTGGACTTTGAAGCGCAAAGATCGGGGAAGTGACCTTCTGACTAGCGTGTGCAATGGCGCGCTGACTCAGGCCTTAGCGATGGCCATGATGCTAAGGTATTTTAGTTTACGATAATTTGATAAATTTAAAAAAAAAATCATTCCTTTCACTTTTCAAAAAATTCTATTTTCTTATTTTTTGTAATTTTTATTTTTATTAATTTTTTTAATATTTTAAACAATTTTTTTAATTTTTAGGCATACTTAACTTAAATGTATCTAAAAAATAAAAAATTTGTAAAGAAAAACTTTTAAAAATTCACTAAATACCCAAAATATAAAAAAAAATACGATAATTCAATACATTGTTTATATTTTTATGTATTTATTAATTTTTTAAAATATTTTTTCACAATTTTTTTATTTTTTAGATACATCTAATGTGCATCTAGAAAGTAAAAAAAATATTTAAAATTTAAAAAATATTCACTAAAAATAAAAAAATTAAAAATTTTAATTTTTAAAAAACTTAATTCAAAAAACTCAAACCAAACACACTGATTAACTTTTAAAATTTGGTGGAATGTAAGCCCCATCGTTCAAAATTATTGTGATGCGTCACGTAACTTATTTTAATGAGAGAATAAATTCCGTACGGATGAGCCGTAACAAGTGTGATTCACAGTCATCCAATTATGATCAGAAGCGTTTTAACTTTTTAAATTTTCACTCATCCATTATCTCATCCGTTATTGCTAGAATCGGACCATTAACTATGATCAGAAGCGTTTTAACTTTTATTAAATTTTCACTCATCCATTATCTTATCCGTTATTGCTAGAATCGAACCATTAACTAAAATTGGGATAAATTATACTTTGTTCCTTATATTTTATCATTGTTTTATTTTGATCCTTAAATATTTTTTTTCTTACTTTGGTCTTCACAGTTTAAGCTTTTTTTTTTCTTTTTTTTTTTTAAAAAAAAAAATTATTCGTAAATTTAACTTTGTCAAAAATTAGACAAAAAATGTCACATTAATAACTACAAGACGTGAAATATATCATTATATTTAAGGGTAAATTATAGTAAACTCTCTTAATCTATGATCCATTTGCATTTTGTTTCCCTAAATTTTAATACTCAATCATTAATTACCTCAAAGTATTATCTTATTATAGTTAACTATTTTTGTTATCATTCTGTTAGAGATTTACACAATATCAGATTATGTGTAATGCATGATAGATTTATTGAATTGTTAAAACAATAATGCACTTGTCTAGTGTTCTCATTTTCATCTTGTCACTAAGAAGAAGGGGGACAAAGTATAAATAAGATCATTAAAAAATAGTATTATTATTTAAAAAAAAATTAATAACAAGTATTATTATTTTAAAAAATCAATAAGTGCGTGAGATACTTTATATATAACTTGATTCCGTTTAAATTACTAATAGAATTGTAATGAAAAGTGTCAAGTGTAGCAATATAATAGTTTGAGGTGATTAATTGTTTAGTTTTGAAATTCAGTGAGACAAAATATAAATGGGTAATAGTTTAAGGAAGTGTACCCTCATAGTTTAAGGAAGTGTACCCTATAGTTAACATAAATTTAAACTCAAATATAATAATTTTTTTATGTCAAGTGACAACCAACGTGATATTTTTTGTCTTAAAAAAAAAAAAACTTGAAATGTGAAAATCAAAAGTTAAGACCAAAATGAGAAAATGGTAAACATAAAAGAGGCAAAATATAATTTATCCACTAAACTGAATCGCCATACAAATAATAATAATAATAATAATAACGAATAAATTATAAATATATCTCTTGAAATTTGCTTAAAATATGAATGATTTTTTGTGTTTTCAAAAATTATATCACACCCCTTAAAGTTTATATTCGCATAATAAAGTATCTTTTTTGTCAATAAATTATCAAATCAATAACACTTTTTTTATGATATTATAAACATATTTTAATTAACAATTCATGTATTTTTATTGTTATATATATATAAAAAATAGATATGTATTGTTTTTTTTGATAATTCTATTAAATTAAAAAAAAATTAAAAATGGGAGCAACCTGTATTTTTAAAAATATATATTTATAATTTATTCAAAAAAATAAATAATCCATGATTGTCGGAATAGAAACCAGCTCATGTCGGGAAAGTCAATTACAGACAGAATAATAAAGAGTAATTGTCTCACAATGATTGACTTGTCATCAGTTAATTGGCCAACCGTAAACCAGAGAATTTACGGGCCATCCGTGTATAATTCATTCTCTTTTGGTAATTGTCTCTATTCATTTTTCAGGCTTATGTTTGAAGATAGTGCAATTTAGGTTTGGCCCAAAGTTAGTTCAACCAGAACAATTTTAATGCTTGAGCAGCATTATATTAAATTTGGTCTAAGATTTAAGTTAAAAATTTGCAAATTTGAATCAAATTGGAATAGGGTGTGGGGAAGGGTTCTCATAGCTCAAGAACTCTAAATGTTTTTAATATATAAAATAATTTTATAATATTATAAATTACATGTATTTTTTCTAACCGTTTGGATTAAATATACACAAAACCCAAATCATTTTGTTATTATTATTAAAAAAAAAATTTATCTATTTTATTGTTTTTGTTTTATAAGGGCATTTGGTCTACAAATCTAATTTTAAATTTCTTGGGTCTAATAGCTCCGATGCTAAATTACTCTATCTATAAAGACATGATTCTGTAAAATTACCAAACCACCCCTTCTTTATTCACTTTCTACATATACGATATACACAAAAAAATTCTCTATTGAGAGGGTATTTGGGATGATCTAAATAAATATAAAGACATTTACACACAAGTCCTAATTTATGAACTTATACTCTATTAAATCGTAACTAAGATTTTTTAGATGGAAAATGACTCAGAGCTCGAAACTGAGAGGCTCGAAACGGCTCGAATTTTTTTTTCCTTTTCAAGCAAAGGAGCTCTGCACAAATAGAGGGAAGAGGAGAGGAGAAAGAGAGAGAGAAGAGAGGAAGAAGAGAGGAGAAGAGAAAGAGGAGGAGGCAGCACCACCGCCGCCGATCGTCGCGGCACCACCTCCTCACCGATCGTCGCAGTCGCAGCACCACCGCCTCCGCCGCGCCTCCGCTACTGGTTGAGGCCCCCTCCTGTCCAGTTCTCCCTTCTCCCTTCTCCCTTCCCTTCTTCTTCTTCTTCTTCTCCTCCCCTCCTCTTCTTCTTCTTCTTCTCCCCTCTTCGTTTCTGATTGAACAAAAACACAGGAAAAAAAAAAAGGACACCAAAACGACGTCGTTTTGGTGTCGAGCCAAATTCGAGCCAAAGAATTTCGAGCTACGTAGCACTGCCGTTTTTAGACTTTCAAGTCCTATTGATTTTTTAATAGTTAGAATTAACCTTCAAATAATGATTGTTATAATTTATAATTATCTATAAGGGAACATGATGGTTTGACATTTATTTTGATTTTCAAAACTTTAAAATATCAACTTTCAAATTGAAAAAATTAAAAAAAAAAATTATATGCAAAAAAAAAAAAACTAATCTATGTATTTTGGTTTCAATTTTCTGAAAATTGAGTTTTTTGTTTTTCATATATTTTTTTTATTTTTACTAAATATTTTTAAAATTTTAAGCAATTTTTAAAATTTTTTAGATGCACCTTATTTAAATGTATCTAAAAAGTAAAATATTTTGTAAAAAAATATTTTAAAAAATCAATAAATACACAAGAATACGAAAAATGTATTGAAGTCTCATTTTTTATATATATATTTTTGGTATTTAGTGAACTATATAAAGATTTTTTTCACAAATATTATACTTTTTAAGTGTATTATGCTAAGTGTATCTAAAAATTAAAAAGATTGCTTAGAATATTAAAAAAAATTGTGTGAAAATAAAAAAATACGGAAGACAAAAAATTTTAATTTTCTGAAAAGTGAATCCTGAAAATCTAAACCAAACAAATTGAATGTTTTTTTTTTTGGAAAAATTTGAAAAATTTGAATTCTTTTTGTGCAAAACTGAAAATTGTGTCTATAAAAAAGTACAATGATGGAATATTGATGTGCAAAACTAAAAAAATAAATAAAAACTTTTAAAATGAAAAAACTGATAATCTTTTCAAATTTAGTGACTTCCCCCAAAATATGCAAAGACACTAAAGCATATGCGACTTCTCCCAAAATATGCAAAGACACTAAATTAAATAGTTGCACTTAAGTTTAGTGAATTTTTAAAGGCACTTTACGGTCCACACTGAATAACCAATCTTTTATATTGATAGAAACTTTACAAAAATATTAGAAATCCACTGAACTATATATCAGTAGGAAGCTTTATAAAAATGGTTAACATCAACGATATACTTTACAAAATATTTGCCATATAATGTCTTCAAACTTATTGTTTTACAAAAAGTACTTGGACGCCTCTAAAGTGATTGGACGTCTTCAAACTTGTTCTCCATTACATTTTGAAATATCCATGTATCAATTTCTGTGTATTTTTTCTAGTAAGAAGCAAGCACAACAATCTAATATTTAAAAAACAATAACATTAGCATATTGAAACAATATGAAAAAAAGATATTGAAACAATATGGATTGAGGATACCTTATTACAATTCCATCGGAGCAATGTAGTCTTATTTATCCTCTTGAGCTCCATAGCATTTTCAACCCAATCCTACAAAAATTCGATTTGATCATAATTAAAACACAATTTTCATTAAAATACACTTTCAATTTATTTCCTTCTTCCATCATTTGTTTTTTTTTTTTTTTAACTTTAGTTACTTCCCTCTTCTATTTGGAAAATTTTATATCTTTGTAAAAGTTCTTTTATAATGTTTTTAAGTTTATTGTTTTTTAAGGATGCATAATTTATTGAAAATTAGTAATATTAAGGATTAAAAGCACCGTACTCATCTTCACAAACTGTACAGTAAAAAAAATTACACATAGATTATGCATGCTTCAAAATATCACATTCTTCCATGCTCCAAAACAAACTTCAAAAGAACTATACCACTTGTGTATTTTTTATTCCCTTTCTTGAGTAGTTTTCCTTTCCTTTTTCTTTAAGCTTCTTATAATATTTTCTTACCACAAAATATATTTCGTTTGATGGTGCACATCATAAATATTTGTAACTCTCTCAAGGATATAAAATAAATAATAATAACAACAATAATACATGGTTACAAATGAGTCGTGATTCAATCAATTGGGTCCAAAATCAATGGAGTTTAATAATTTAAAATAAATCTCCAACTCAGACTAAAGTATAAATAAATTTTAAAAGATTTAAGCTGGTCCCCACCATTCACATAATTAAATATGAACCAAAATGCTTAAGTGTGGGCTAATCAAATAAGTCCCAAAAATTAAATTTATATCTCATTTAATACTCATGACCCAAGAATAAAAACTCAAATATATATATATTTATATATTTGACAAATAGGCCTTACAAAGTCGAAATCAACAAATAATATAATTTGTTTTCACCAATTTAAATAGAATGGCTCACGACACCACAACAAAAATAATAAGGGCAAAAATTCAATTTGATTCAACTCGTTATAACCTTCCCCTCTTAAGGAATTTCGTCCCCGAAATTCGCCTTGATAAAAAGAATAATGGAATTTACTCTTAACATAATCACTAGAGCCTTAAACTCTCAATAGCCATTTTCACATTGAGACATTCTTTCAATACCCCAAACACGTACTAAGCTCACTTTCAAGAATTTAACACTCTCTTACCTCTCAGAGTAAAAAGAAACTGTAACCAAAATCAAAATTCTCAAACTCACTTTAATCATAAAGCTGTAAACACAACAATAACTCCTCAATGTTGGTACTACTATTTCTTATAGCTTGAATCAAATAAGAATGACGAACAATCTAATCCAATCAGCCCTACAATTGTGATAACATCTCATTCTAATTACATCCGCATTATTATTTTACCAATATGAAGTAACAAATTTTTAATAGACTCAAAAACAAAATTTCTACACCCACCATCCATGATATCAAGATACATTGTGTCATAAAAGCCACCCCTCAAGTTAAAACCACTCGTACTAGAATTTCGACAAACAATTTATAATAGAAGGGAAAAAATATAGGTGATTCTTGCAACATATAAAGGGTTAATCAAAATCTGTCGAACTCGTAATTGGAATACAACCGTACGCGCAATCCCACTTGAACATGTTCAAACACACCTACAACATTTGCTTACTCCACACAACTAACTCACCAGGTCACAGCAACAAAAGAACCCCACTATTTTAAAGAGCACTCAGAAAAGTATTCAGATGTTACACACCATTAAAGATGACTCACCACAAACAATCTTTTCCATAATCTAGTGCAACAATTTACTTGAAACCAATCCAAAGTGATTATCTTAAGACTCTTAACCAATGAGAACACCCTCTCTTCAAAGATACAATTCAATAATATATTTTGTAATCACAACCGTCACACAACAACTAACGCATCTCAATATTAAAACAAATCCGCATTAGGTTACCCAATTTGAACAAAACTAACACAAACGATGACTTAAAATATTTCATCCCATTAGAATCTCCATTCATTCCCTAATACAATCATATTCTTCCTTAAATTATTCCACACACAGAAAAATTCACAAATCACCTTAGCCCCAATTGCTTCGCCTAGAACAACAAGAAACACAGACCTTCATGAAACATAATGCAATCACGCAAACATACTACTCGAAAATTCTAAGCCACAATTTTAATTACCCAACCAAGCAACTTCTACATTATTTTCATTTACCAATCCACTCTATTTCTTTCACTCGACGAACCGACTAATATTTTATGCAAACTTGTCTACATCCCACTCACAAAATTTCAATCCAACATAGAATTTACCCGAACACTCAGACAATGCATTTCGAGTCCACATAGAATTCATCAAGATTAGATACACATTCTAACAATACTAAGATACCCCCAACAACAGTTAACTCAAAGCCACTCTCATTCTTTAAAACCCAAGCCATGACACTAACTCCAAAGTTACAACACGATTCTACATCACACAAATATTATGATAACCCACAAGATCAAATCCAAATTGAACAACTCTTACTATACTAATTCACTTATAGACAAGTATTAATACGGCTATTGAGGCCAGTTAAAAGAATATTCTATCTCTCACCCTAGAAGTATCCCGAACAATCACAATGAGACACCCGTAAAGATTAACACTGAAACAACTCTAAAATTCTCAAATTGTTAATAAATTGATTAGCCTCAAATTACAATAAAATCTCTCCAAAGGAAATTCAATGTACATCCCTTGCCAAAAGAAATAATTCTACACTTTTGATTTAGAATTCTAACTAAAATAATCTTTTTAGTACTTCAATCCAATCACTACAAAATCTGCTCCACACCTGAAAAATAAACAATTTAACTCGAGAAGTAATCCACCATAGCTTACTAAAGTACAAAGAAGATAAAATTCAATCCTCATAACTGCTCATGTCACAAATAACAACACCAATTACCATATTAAACCCACCACAAAAGACCTACACTACTCAAGACAAAAGATTACACCAACAAATACTCATAGTTTTAGTTACCTTGAAATCTTCTATGAAGTCTCTAGCCAACTCACCTCCACCCAAACTTTAAAAGATATAACCACAAGTTATAAAGCCACTCATTCACTCCAAGAAATCTTCTGTGTCAACAACGGTTATTCCAAAGCAATTTTCAAGACTAACAAAATGGCGAGGGCTCCGTCAAATAACTTCTCCTGAGATAATATCACCACAACCACGATGAAAAAAAAAATTAAGATAAGGAATCGTCCTCTATCAAGCAAAACTAAACACTTCTTAATTATGACCACCATTAACCACTCAATTCCAAATGCACCCAAATTAAACCCAATAATGCTATTAGATTAGCATACCAACATCACAAATTCTCACCACACTTATAGCAAAACAAGGGATCAATACAAGGGATTCACAATTCTTACACAAAGGATACAAAACAATCTTATAGCTAAGGACAAGGGAAACCAAAATAATCTTCATTTCAACTCGATGAAATACACTGTCACTACACACACCAAACTTAACTCAAAGTACTCACGTATACTTCTCATCTTCACAATTTCTAACCCATAAGTAAGAGTAACTATAACAGTTAATATCAATCACTCGAGATGGTTCAAGCACTAATTTTTCATGAAAGTACTCAAATCATAGTCACATTAACCATCTCAAGGCACCTAATCATAATTCTCATCGAATCACACCATCTTTACATGATCATTTCAAAAATTTCTTTAAAGACACTGGTTTGCTAACACAACTCCCGAGACATCAATTACATCATATCCCTAAACACTTATTGCACTTGAGTACATCAACAATCAACTCTAAGACAATTAACTCCACTAAACTCAAAAGCATTCAAAACTTGGCTACATATCCCAAAATGTCATCTCACAAGTCACTATATATATATATATATTTTTTACTACTAAAAATTCAATCAAAAAGCGCAACCCCAATCAAATTTAATCTCATTCCAATCTATCTCAAAATTATTTATCTCGTTTGCCCTCTAGGGATTTGCAACAAATTTACGAATAAAACAAACTCTCTACAAAACACATCTCTTACTACACGCTATAATTTCCATCATGCTAAGACTACGTTTATTCCCAAACACATACAAAATAATTGGCCTAAGGCCTATCACTAACCTCACAAGTAGTTAATCAAGCAAGTGAAACAACTCGACCATAACTAATTTTGTCTATCCCAAAAAATTTAGAATTAGTTTTAGGTGTTCTAATGTCAACAATCCCAAGCATATTATCTTAGATTACTTTAATTATCATTAAAGTCACAACTAAACCATATTATTACAACAAAGTTAGTCTCATACTCACTCTACTTCTAAGATTTTTCATCTAGCCCACTCCTACAAACTTGATATAAAGTTGAAAAATAATTAACTCCTCATAACAACAAACCATTCACCATGCAACACAATCTCTACCATTTTGAGTTCACACTCACGCCCACAATCATACAAATCGGTTAACCCACGTTTGAATACTAATTCCACAACATCTTGATCCATCATCCCAACCATATTAGTCTAACTTACCCCTTCTTCCTAGGAAAAGGTATCCTCCTGAATGGAAACAGCCTGGGCACCCTTGTAACAACCCAGATTTTTAATTATTCTGTAAAATTTATATTAATAAGGGGAATATAATTATTTTAAAAAATTAGGGCCAAAATGTAATTATAGGAAATTAATGATAAGTATAGATCTGAAAGATTTAAATCCAAATCTGAGGGAGATTGTCGTGGACACGTGATGGGTAATGACAGGGCTTGCCTCCCTATAAATAGGAGAAGATCAAGATCAGTGCAAAAGAAGAAAAAAAAAAGGAAAAAAAAAAGAAAAGAGAGAGAAAAGAGAAGAAAAACGCAAGAATAGTGGAGATAGGAAAGTAAGAAATAAGAAGGTTTGTGATAGTGAAAAGTAAAGGCTAAGGGTAAATATTAAGGTGACTTATATTATATCTTGAGTTACCATAATATATTTTACGTATATTTTGACTTACCATAATTTATTTTATACAAGTTGTATTTTATTAGTTATATTAATACAAGTTATGTTTTATAAATATTTCAGTTACATAGATTAATTTCTAAACTTTATTTGTTTAAAATGAAACCAATGGATATGTTTGTTTAAATTTTAAAGAATATTTGACTATAACCTTATAAACAATTGTGTTTTGTAAGTACCACCACGGGAGTCCCACGCCTTGGGGGACTTAAATAACCTTTGACCTCTGTTTGGTCACTTTGTGGACCTCTATTGTCATGGATCTATTGACCTCTGTTCTGTGCGAAGCAAAGTGCTATGCAGAGATAAGTGCTACACTATTGTGGGAGCCACCTCTATAATCCGTATGAGCCACCTTTTGAATCCGTATCTCTGTTCAGACTGTCACTCCTGTGACCTCTGCTCTGTTTTGTTCGGTACCACGGTTATGGTTATTTATTTACATAATCTCAGTTTTGTTACTTAAATGATTATTTGTTCTGATTAAGTGATCTTAAATATTTTAGTTACATAGCTATCCATGGTTATTTTGTGTCCTTTATACTCTTGGCATAATATTTCTCACTCTGCCATATGCTTATAGCTGTTTACCAATTTTCAAGAAACAATGCAATTTAGAAATAATTTTTGGAAAGTCTTAGACGCAATGCTGCGAAATAGACACACACAACACTTTTATGATATTTTTATATGTAAATATCAACCTTTTTGATCAATACATTTTGTAATAAAAATAAAAGCTCCGATGATTATTTTGGTACCCTCACTTAAATATTATTTCCGCTCGCGTTTATTAATTTGATCAAGAATTGGCCAGAAGTAACTTTAGTTGCTGGCCATCACGATACTTAACCCTTGGGTTCGAAGAACGGGTCGTGACAACCCTGATGGCCTGCCCCGCTTTATGACATCTTATATAAAAGATAGAATTTAGCTCAGAAGTAAGTACTCCACACTAGGTCTAATACGCTACATACGAATTAAACATAAACCTACACATACATCTACATCACATAAGGCAAACCATATAAGCACATAGCCATATAGAGCACATACGAGGTATGTGACAACCCTCACCACTGATTAGTGCTAATCTATGATTAAGCATGTTAACTGACTGATTGACTGAAATTCTGAACTGATTGATTTAGTATATTAGTTTAAATGCATTTCTATCTGTTGACCGTTAATGATCTGTTCATGTTTTATGTTTTAAACTGCAAATTGAAGGCCTTATCGGTGGCCGAATCTGAAATTAATTAATGCTTTATGTTAATTAAAATTAATGTGATTTTATGGTATATTTAATTTAAAAGTGATTTGGTATGATTAAATTGGATTAAATAAGCTAAATTACATTAGTTGGACTTATTTACTCTTTTGCCACCTAGTGGGCCACTTCACCAAATGTTGTTTGAAGCTTAGTCTTGCTTCATTCTTCACTTCCTCTAAGAGACCAACGTGAGAGAGAGCTTGAGAGTTGGAGACATTGAATTCATCTAGAATTCTTGCTTGAAATTAGAAGACTTGAAGAGAGATTGCATGTTTGAGCTTCTATATTTGAAATTGAAGACCTAAGGTAGGATATTCATCCTTTGGTTTATGCATATAAGTTGTGACTTGCATGGTCCATGCTAATTTTGAAGTTTAGAGCCAAGATATGGCTTAAATTGTTGAATTGAAGCTTGAATCATGCATACATGTGCATATCTTGAAATTTAGAGTTGTTTTCATGGAAATTATTGCATGCATGTCCATATTATTGTTATAATCCATGAATTCACCATGTTTTTGGGAGGGTTGGCTCATTTGATCTTGTGTTTGAAGCTTTAAATTCATATAAGCTCATGCATGTTACATTTGAGTCTTGTTCTTGAAGTTTATTTGAAAATGGTGCTTAATCGAACTACCTTTGGGCTTGGATTCTTCAAAGTGATCTTCAAAACATGTTATACTATGAGTTTACAAGTGTTTTTCAGAAAATTAGCCCAAAAGGATCGATTTTGGAACATTTAAAGTTGATTTTGAGCTTGAAGGTTCAATCTGGAATTTCCAGAATTTGGACACATGCTCGAGCAGGGAAATCCACGCTCGAGCGTACAACCTGTGTTCATGCAGTCCGCTCGAGCGGGAAAGTGACGCTCGAGCGGGAAATGCGTGTATCTAGTACTTTGCATGTGTTTATAGTCTGCTTGAGCGAGGACTTGTGTCTCACGCTCGAGCGGGTATCGAGCGCCCATCAAGCGTGAATTTCGTGCATCCAGTACTTTTGCGATCCGCTCGAGCGGGGAATACACGCTCGAGCGGAGCCCTTTTGTCTGCATGTCCGCTCGAGCTGATAAATCCACGCTCGAGCGGGACCTCTGTTTCAACAAAATTTTGAAAAGTGTTTAAAAGTGCATCTTTGCATCCTTATTTCATCATAGGCATTCTTAGGCCTGGTTTAAGGCATCTTAATGAGGATATTGATATAGAATCACACCAAGTCTAAGTAGGGACTAAGTCTTCGATTCCCAAGTATGTGACTTAGTGTGTGTTTATCCTGTAACTGTGTAGGGTTGGCATCCGAGGACGCACACTAGCTTATCTGTAGCCCAGAACTCTGTGAGTAACAATGTTGTAAAGATATGTTCAGTCACGAATATTTTCTGAATGACTAACTATACTGCTTTCCGAAATGATATTTCTTACTAAATGAATGCTTGTTCTAATTACGAACTGTATTCGTGGCATCCATAGCAATTTACTGTTACTGTACTGTACTGCTACTGTCACAGAGATCTCTGTCGGTCCCCATGTTGGAACCACTATTGTTTACTAATATGATGGCCATCAACTGACTGTTCAGTCTGTTAAGACCTATTGTACTATTTGCTATTGGATGTACTACTTATGACTGCTATGATCAAATAACTGATATACTGTTCAAATGACTGTTTTAAATACTGAAAGGACATTCATTCTTAACCCCTTTACGCATATGTTATTCACTAGGCTTTAGCTCACTGTTTATATATATATATATATATATGTAGGTGTCCAAGCACCGGATCGGAGCTAAGAGCGTGGGGTTTAGACTCCCTTTTTTGTCAAGCCAACCAACGTGCTTCACTGCGAGGTTCCAAGTGCTGCCAAGCTAAGGCTGCTTCGGGGTGTTTTAGATTCCCCATTTTCTGTCTCTATTTTGTATAGACTGTATAGACTGTTATTGTACTGTTATGGTAGGGATTTGGTCCATAACCTGAATACCTGTATATAACATATGTATATACGTTATGGTTTGAATGTGTATATGTATGAGAAGTCTTTTTGCATATAGACTGTCATAGCTCATTGAACATCTTTGATTACTGTTTTGGCTTCCACCAGCCCATGTACCCTGTATTATTGTTATTACTGTTAAGTAGGCCTTCGGTAATCACGGATTACTGGCCGGTTAGGGTGCTAAACCCATAGGGGCGGGTTCGAGTCGTGACAAGGTACCCTTCCAAGATATTGGCTCATTTCAAAAACATTCAAAGACTTCCAAATACAAATAGCATTGATCAGGTGCTTTTCTAAAAGGACTTCTAAGAATCTCATGAACGCAAATCACATCTTAGAAGTTTTCCCGATACCCATATAGTCATATAAACATGTTATCACATAATACATAAGATATACAACATTTCTAATGAGCGAAATGAACCCACTATGGTAAAAACCATTTCCCGTGAGCCCCAAGTATTCAAACCCGGTAGCTCTAATACCAAGTTATAACGCCCCAAAAAATATTGACCTATGATATATCTAGATCAACTCACAGGCATAATCTAAATCTCATTACTTCTCGTTATTTCATACAAGGACATTGAACAATATAGACATTTCAATAGTCAACATGCATACTAAATCACCATTTTTCTATTAATAATATCCAACATGAGATTGCATAAAGAGAGACCACTTGCATTAATACATTCATCATCCTTAAGATATGAATTTTTATAGCATGTGATAATAACAAGTTAAAGCAACAAATTACAAATTAATGCCTTAGCGGCTACAAGTTCTAAGGCTTTGCCCGGTTACAACAAAGTGATTTTCAAATCCACACATAGACAGCCCTTGGCTTGCAAAGAAAACAAAACAAATAATAATTGAGCCTTGTGCTCCAAAAGATCCTCCACGTATTCACTTTGGCGGAGGCACACCACAACCACCTGAAAAATGGTTTCCACTAAGGGATGAGTATAAAGCCCAGCAGAGATAATCTAAATAAAGTGCATGGAGTTTAACGATATCATGAGGTGCAATGCATATGAGATGCCAATGCCAAAAAATCATAGGTTTTCTCATTTTGAAACTCTCATGCCATGCACTTGTTCAAAAGCATAACCAATTCAATTATCCATTTCATAGAACAAGGGGCGGTAAATACGACACTGGTAATCCTTAGGCTGGTGTCTGCAAGTAGGCATAACTAGCTCTACCAAAACCCCACTTTACAGGTGACTAACTGGAAAGGACGTGGTACCTCCTCCGCGCGTGTTTTCGGTCTTTCACCCCGGACACTCAGGCCAACTTAATCAATTCCAATCTACACCCCCTATCTAGACTTACCAAACGTATTTACCCCATAACTCAACACATTTCAAATATTCTCAATGAATCAATTTAAAGAAAAAATCAATTTCTCAAATCCAATGCGAGAATTAAATCATGAGATTATGCAATGTTCAATGTCATGCATGAATTTGCAAATATTTCAACTTACCTATTTCAAATGCAATTTCTACAATAATCAATACAACCCTCCATGGTTGCCCAAACAATTATCTCTATACAAAATATAAATTTTAAGAGACAAATATGACTCATCATCACATGTTTTCAATTATTTCAACATAAGAGTAACAATCACATGTTCAATCTCCTCTTTTGCAACTCAATCAAGAATTATAATATTCTTGCAAAAATTTCATCAATTATCCCTTTTATTCAAACTCAAGAATTCACCAACAATTTTCATAATGCAAAAAAAAAAATAAATAAATAAAATAAAATAAAATAACATAAGTTTCTTTCAACATTTCTCTATACCACAACATGATAAATATTTTTCATCTTTCTCAAGAGTTCAATATTTTTAAATTAAACAATTTCTAAAAAGAATCTTAATAGTTTCCAATATTCTCAACAACATTCTCATCAATCTCACTTCCTTTGAACATCCCCTTTCGCATTCTCATTTGCTCAATAAACACATACTTTCAACACATACAAATTTCTCATACGTTTAGCCAAACATCTAAGTTTTTGACATTTCAAGTTCCTAGGGTTTTATCAAAATTTGGGGATTTCTCATTTTAAAAATAAATTTCTCAAATTCTTGGATCCCACAACAATCACATTGAACAAGTTGAAAACTTAAATATATATATGTATTTGAGAATTTTTCCCTATTTGTACATTAAATATATTTTTAATAAAAATCCTAATCCCTTATCAAAATAACACATAATAAAGCAAAAATCCCAATTTTCGACTTTGTCGAATTTTGATCTCCACCGGTCAAAACGTTGCTCTCACCAAGCTCTTCACTTTGGTCTCAAGAACATAGGTCTAAAACCTAATAGATTTTGGTGGATCATAAATTTTGTGATAATCCTAAAAGAAATTTGAGAGAGAGAGAGAGGATGAAGCTCTCTACTTCAGAGAAAGGAAATCAAAGTAAAGGGAAAAAAAAAAAAAAAAAAGAGGAGGGGAGGTGGCCCATGTGCTGCCTCTCTTGGTAAATATATATATATATATATATTGAGTTTTTATTCTTGGGTCATGAGTATTAAATGAGATATAAATTTAATTTTGGGACTTATTTGGTTAGCCCACACTGAAGCATTTTGGTTCATATTTAATTATGTGAATGATGGAGACCACCTTAAGTCTTTTAAAATTTATTTATACTTTAATCTGAGTTGGAGATTTATTTTAAATTATTAAACTCCATTGATTTTGGACCCAATTGATTGAAACATGACTCATTTGTCACCGTGTATTATTGTTGTTATTATCATTTATTTTATATTCTTGAGAGAGTTACAAATATTTATGGTGTGCACCATCAAACAAAAAATATTTTGTGGTAAGATAATATTATATTATTTTTGTCATTAATGATGTTGAAATACACTTTTAATATATATATATATATACGCATATATAGATGTATATGTATAGATAGATGTTTGAAATAAAATAAAAATAAAATATATTTACCAAGAGAGGCAGTCCGTTGGCCGCCCCCCTTCCTCTTTTTTTTTTTTTTTCTTTTTCTTCTTTACTTTGATTTCCTTTCTTTGAAGCAGAGAGCTTCGTGCCTCTCTCTCTCTCTCTCTCTTGCTCTCTCAAATTTCTTTTAGGATTATCACAAAATCTATGATCCACCAAAATCTATTAGGTTTTAGACCCATGTTTTTGAGACTAAAGTGAAGAGCTTGGTGAGAGCAACATTTTGATCGGTGGAAATCAAAATGCGACAAAGTTGAAAATTGGGATTTTTGCTTGTTTCATCTTCTAGCTTTTGAGGTAGAGATTTTCTAAACATTGTGCATGTGTTTTAGCTTTATTACATGTTATTTTGATAAGGGATTAGGATTTTTATTAAAAATATATTTAATGTACAAAAAAGGAAAAATTCTCAAATACATATTGTTGGTTTTTTGGCTTTCGAAGGTTACTTTTGTAATTATGAGCGTGCCAGCAAGGATCAATCAGTCCTTACAGAATTGTAATTGCCAAACAATTATTCAGACGATTGTGTTATGGTTCTTTTGGCCTCAATAAAGAGGACTTTTACTGGTGGCTTACTGGTAATTTGACTTCAGAGTACTTGAGCATAAGAACAGTTAAATAAACTGAAGCATTTCATTAGTATAAAAAACTTACAATGATCTTAGTTCCGTAGAGAATTACAGCGGCAATATACGCGAAAACTACTCCTACAAATGAAGTGCAGCGCAGGAACTTAAAGTACAGAAATATAAAGGACAGGAAATAACACTGGAATATGTAAAGTAATTCTTTAGATCTTTCTTCGTCCCTTTCTCTGAAGTCCTTCCTGCTATTTATACTTTTCGAAGATAACCATCGAATTGTACTTCAAACCATCGAACTGCTCCTCCGTAATCGCTGATCATGCTACCTTATAAGTAGTTCCACTACGCTTTCACTTGCAATTAGGCTTCCCCCCTATATTCGAATTTGAATGTGAGCAACCGTTGAAGCCACGTCACCGTACATCTCTTTATTGATCCGCTACTACTCAGATCTTATAACAACCAATATTGACCGCCATGTGTATGATCAGGATCGAAGACCTACCTGGTCTCCCCATATTACCCTTACTTTGCCACGCGTCGAATTGTCACTGGCTAGCACAAAATGTGTAGCCAACATTACCCCCCGCACTAATATATCCAAGACTTGGTGATATTAGTGGATCAGGGTCCCTTTTCCCACGTCTTAGAATGTGCATGGGTTTTGCATCTTCCCAGAAATGCAACTGTCACTCACCATCTGTACTAATACTCTCGTTTTGATCCTTTAAGTACTTTCACTGTCTTATTATTCGAACAGAATGAAACATTTCATGGCCAAATTAATTCTTTCCTCCAGTGGTGAAGCATACGAAGAGTCATATGTCGATGCTATTTCTCATCGAAAGCATGCATTTATTAGCCACCTTTACCCACCTTTCTATATTCAGGTCATGGACGCCTTTGCAAATTACCGACCTTTGGATTATGAACACATTGCTCTTAATCCTTCGATTCAGAAGGCTACAAACATAGACATAAGAATTTTCCCCTCTGACCTACCTTTACAGTTCGAACAATCTGCTCTCAAACCTTTGATTTGGAAAATTGCAAATATGGATTTGAGCAACTCTTCTTCGCAAATTTCTGTATGGGATAAAGCTGCAACTTCTTCCTCTTCTGGGGGTTCTGACTGGACAAGCTGGTCAGTACCTGAGACTTATGATTTGAAGGAGCGAATCAACCACCATTTTGTTGAGTTCACTGACCCTTTAGAGTTTCCTTCATATACTCGAAGTTCAGTTGTTTATCCCTATGTGCCCATTGACCATCAGCGTAGTCTAGAGGAGAATCTTCTTGTAGCATGGTATACATCTTCCATGCCTACAAAGATAGTGCACGTTGCCCCTCGCCCAGAAGAAGCACAAGGGTATAACCCATCATTCTTAGCCCAGAAGGCGAAGATCTGTTCTTCTGACTGGCTTGATTATATTAATGCCTTTGTTCCTTCTGCTCCCGTATCATCCTCGAAAACAAAAGCGTCCACACCTTCTTCTTCGTCTCCCGAAATTGAAGTATGCATACCTTCTCCCCTACCAATTCTTTCCTGGACAGAGAAACTGAAGATTGCCCTATCCATGGAGAATGTCTTTCCACCTTATAAACCTTTACCTCCTCCTACCCCAGCTGAGCGGAAACAGGCTCAACTTCTGCTTGCAGCCTTCTCTCACTTGCCTTTTAATGTACTCGAGGACGAAGTCCCTCTCAAGAACCTTCGATGGGCTTGTGATATTCTAACTAGGGGCCATGTCCTTAATCTCCTTGCTCAGGCAGAACTTCATATGTTTCTGGACCAACTTCCATTGCTCCTTTACTGGCATCGAAATTCTGTGGCTACTACACAATCTTTAGACCAACTTTCGTCCCTTCGAATTCATACTCAGTACGAAGCAGAGAACTTTATTGAAGAATTCAATGATTTCAAGAATAAAGATTCTGCGTATTGGGATGAATTAGACATTGATGAATTGGAGCAAGGATTAAGAGAGGTGGCTTTCGAAATAAAGGCTGAAGAGCTCTACTATGAAGTGAGAGCACATCAACTTATGCAGCCAATGCTAGAAAATTTAGAAGATAGAATAAGGAAAGAACAAAAGTTCATTGATCATTGTTGGACTAAATTTCATGATCTTGTTATTTATTCCATTCCTTATTTTTATGAGCTCGAGTTCATACCGAGATAGGGTCAGCTGATGTAATCGCTCTGATCTTAATATAAACAAAATTCTTTTTCATTTGTCTTTGTTTGACCCTGTCTTCACTTGTGTTTTCACTTGTGTTTTAAAAGTCAACTCAGAGCTTCGAACTTCGAACAATTTCATCCTTTGAATCTGGACTTAATTGTTTTAAATGAAACACTAAATGAGCCAATTGTAAACCTTTCCAATTTGTGGAATAAAGTTTTGGCTGACTTTCAATTGGAAACAGTGCTTCGAATCTAGCAATCTTACACTTAAAGCCTGTTTTGACCATAGTCAACATCTAGTCATTGTCATTATTGCTTTTGATGTTTCAAACACCAAATCCCATCCTTAAAGAATCTCAAGTTTTGCTTCGAAAGACATTACCTTTGTTAAAAAACCTAAAAACAGGTCTTTAAACTCTTTTAAGTGAAATAAACACTCGAGTATTTTTATATTTTGGGTATGGCAATCTACTTCGAAACTGGCTTCTCTGTTTCGAAGCCGTTTAACTCGGCTTCGAAGCAAAATATCTTACTTCAAAGCTAGTCTTAACAACTGGGCTTTGTTTTTCCCTCCAAAAGCATCAATATTGAAGGAAGCTTTTGTATTCGTACTTTTAATACTTAACAGCTTATGTAATATATTTTCAAATGCGAGGGCTTTAAAAACCCTTTTGTTTCGTGTTCTGAAATCACTTGCTCTTTTAATCGCACAAACCCCTCTTATTACCGATCGCCGGCTTCTCTCTGCTTCCTTTCCCGGTTTCATTGTCGAGAAAAGCATACCGTCAATGGCTTCTCCTTCAGTATCAGTCGTAGAGTGTACGAGCCCATCTGTGGCCCTGAAGAGGATTATTGATGCAGAATGCGAAAAGTACAAAGCTGGGGAGAAAAGCGCTATTGATGGACGCATCTTTGTCCCTCGTCGCCATGTGCAGTTAGACTACGTGCTTGGGCCGATATTCAAAGAGGTCCTTACTGAGCTCCCAGCCCTGTATCCCCGACTGGAAAACCAATGTCTTCTCTATGAAGGTGGTCTTGACTGGAGGAACTGGAGGATAAATCACCCCCACCGATGCTGGCCCACAGTGAGACCAGAGTGGCAAGAATGGTATGATCGGGTTATTCCTGCTAGGACCCTGGACCTTCAAGAACTCTGTCTTCTCGATGCTCTCAGACTATCTAGGGTAACTATTTCAGAGGACCCTTTCCTTGTTCCTGCTGCCCTATGTTTTTGGAATCCTGTCTTTAACTTTTTCCAATTTAGATGTGGGATGATGGCCCCTACTGTTCTTGATATTTGCCATTTACTGGGACTATCTCCCATTGGCATCCCTTTTGGACCAGATTATCCTGATTTAGCAGTCCCTTTCTCTCTTCCCTCCCTTAACTCATCTTATAGTGATTTTGCTAGGGCTGAGAATAAAAGAGAGGGCCCTGTGACTGATAGGGAATTCTTTTCTTTCTTACTGTATTGGCTTTGCAAATTCCTCTTTTGCACTTCTTCTCAGAGAATTATGCCTAAATTTGCCCCTCTTGCCAAAGCTTTTGTTTTACAGAAAAAGGTGGCCTTAGCCCCACATGTTCTAGGGCACGTATATAGAGTCTGCTTCCTTTTCTGTGAGAAACTCTTAGATGCTAATCAAGGGGGGCCATTCTGGATCCTTCAGTTTTGGCTTTTCGCCTATTTTACTGAATTACAATCCAAATGCCTTAAATTTTCCGAGCCAAACCCTCTTACTCATGGCATAAGGATGGCCAATGCTTCACTTTACCCTTCTACCTTTGCCTTTTACTTCTCTTTCTTTCCCCAGCTTCCAGCCTCCCTTCCTATTTACCGCTTTCGTCCCTTCGAACCTTCCATTGGTCCAACTTGGTTGAGGAATTTTTTAAGTGACCAGTCCTGTACTTCACTTATTCACAAGGATATATGGGCTTCCATTCTGATTCCCAGAGAGTTATTTATCGGGACTTTGAACCCGAAGGCCTACAAATGCA
The DNA here is from genome assembly GCF_055761805.1 of Camellia sinensis. Lineage (NCBI taxonomy): Eukaryota > Viridiplantae > Streptophyta > Magnoliopsida > Ericales > Theaceae > Camellia > Camellia sinensis. Next base: position 46,718,742 of record NC_138961.1, read on the forward strand.
TTGTTGAACCTTACTGTCCAGCTCAGTTTGCTAGACAATTTGGCCTCACACAAGGGGTCCCAATACCTCTCTGTAGCAACACAAATCTCAACCTTACCAGAAGGGATCTGAAAGTCCGAAAATCCAAGCTAGAAGAGGCAACTTTGAAATTTGTAGATGACTTAGCCAACTTTGAGTACGCCCCTTTCATTCCTCAAGGCACCGTGTTGAAGAGGTACCAAAATTGGTGGGTGACTAACATGGAGATTTATTTGGCCATTTCACCTTTAAGCCTACTAACGGTGTTAGATGTGACCAAGCCCAAAAAAACTGGGGTTGTCACTTCTTCCACTATTTCAGATATAGCACCTGCTGCTCCTGCTGCTTCAATTTCTCCCAGAGTCACTCGGGCTGCCTCGAAGAAAGGTATACCCTTGCCTCTTCTCCTTTTGTCTTTCATAATGCATTTTGCCTTATCTTTAATTCTTCTTTTGTGGAGGTGGTCAAGCACAAAAGAAAAGGAGGCTCTTTGAACTCGAGAAGGGAACATCCAATATTCAAAGGGAAGAAAATGAAGAATCAGATGAAGAGGAAGAGTTATTTTTGAAAAGAAAGAAGAAGGCGATCGTCTTTTCATCCGACTCGGTTAGGGATGATGCAACTGCTAGAGAGTCAGAAGATGAATTCATCTCTTTGGAATCCAGATCGCAGCTTGAAGAACTTGAGGGAAAAGTTGAGAAAGAAATTGAGAAAGAGCAGACCCTGCCAATACAGAGGAAAAGGAAAAGAAAGGTGACTGTCTCTCCTTCCGACATGGTCGAAGATTCTGATTCTGAGACAATCGCCAAAGCCATAGAGAAGAGAAAAAAGATGTCTGCTTCCGCTCCTGTCTCAGTCGAAGATACCATCCATGAAGCAGCCGTCAAGACAATAGAGCAAGAACATCCTAAAGCCATGATTGTCTTCGAGAGAGCTGAGAAGAGACGGCAGCAACAATTTCTGAGAGATGAATCTGCCGCTGCTGACATACTACAAAGGGAAACTGTAAGAAGGCAACAGACTGTCTGGGATTACACCCTTCGTAGTTCCCCCATTATCGCCGATACTTCTGGAGCAGGTAATTTTTATGCTTCTGCGATTTTTCCTCTGTTAGCCTTTGGTATCGAGGTTTAACATTGCCTTACATTTCTTCCTCTTGCAGCGGCAACTTCTGAGTTCATCTTTCCGATGAGACCTTTCTCAGTTTCACTCGAGGTAGATCAGATGCAGGATGTAAGGACTACTCAGACCATACTTCCATTTTTAGGGTCTACATTTTCTACACTTTTCTTGAGGCCAAGCATTCCTACACCTCTTCCTCTTGGTTTGACTCTCTATCTTTCTTACTTGACTCTTGACTTTCCTTAATTTAATTCTTTATCGAGTCTTGCCTTTCTTTCTCCTTCCAAGGAGATTCCAACTGCTACCTTGTCTTTGATGGGTGCTGACAGCTCTCCAATTCGTGACTTACCACCTTTACCTAGCTCCAGCCCTCCTTCTCTTGATTCATTGGTGACTAGGACCATGGAGACCATTAAAGATGCTCCACCCATTTCTCCTATCGCTATGCAATCTTCTGTGTGTCCCATGGCAACTCTCTCTGCGCCCCTCATGTCTACTGATGAGATTGATATTTTTGAAGCAAGATTAGCTAGTCTTTTTGACATCACTTCTACTTCTCCGACATTCGATGAGGAGGCTGAGCCATTAGTTTTAGCTAATTCTTTGTTGGAAATTTTTGAGAGCTCTCCTTCCTCCAGCAGCCAACCTTCTGTGCCTTTGATAGACTTGGACACCTGTCTGAACCTGCTAATTTCTTTTTCGAGGATTCCCTTCGAGGCTCTACAAAGGCCTATAATTAAAAACGGGTTTCTTCAATGCTGCAAACTTGCTGAGCAGTCTGGTATGGATGTCTCTAACCACCTATCTCAGGCAGCAGCGACCATCGATTTTTACATCAGCATCTGTCATGCTGCCAAGGCCGCAGATGAGAAATTGGTTAGAGATCAAAGTTTTGTTTCTCAAGTGCATACTGAAGTATCGACGCTTAAGGAACAACACTCCTCTGCCTCTCACTTCCGAACTCAACTGCTGGAGAGGAAAGCTCAACTCGAAGAGGAGCTTTCTGTAATGAATCAAGCCTTACTCCGAACTGACCTCAAACTGCAAATCACCAATCAAGGACTGGCTGATCAAAAGAAAGATATGGCTACAGCCATTCAACTGTTTTCGTCGTTTACCAATAGGAAATCTGGTGTACAAAAACAGCTAAAACATTGTAATGATTTTTGGGCCAACTTGTGGCACAATGTACTTGACTCTTTATAAAACATTTCCTTGTTTACTATTTTATGTTCTTGTACTCAGTGTTTATTTTATTCCCTGTGTTTCCCAAATAGTTGGAAAATAAGGTTTTAAATATCTGCCATTAATCTTTTTGGGATGCACATAACCACTCAAATCTTTCAAATGGTATGCCCCAAAAGGCAAAACTCTATGAATTTGATATGGTCCTTCCCAGTTAGGTGACCATTTGCCAAATCTATGGCTTCTAATCCCTATTGGGAGTATTGTCTTCCACACCAAATCACCTTCATCGAAGCCCATGTGTTTGACTTTCTTGTTATAATTTTTTGCTGCTTTCTTCTTCTGAAAGAGAATGCTATTTAATGCCAAAATTCTAGCTTCATCTATATCTTCTAACTCCAAGCACATACTCTGATAGTACTGCTCAGGATTCAACTGGTCTTGGCATCTTACCCTTAAGGATTTAACATTGATCTCCACTGGTAACACTGCATCATGCCCATAAACTAAGGCATAAGGAGTGACTCCTGTGCTTGACCTTGGGGAAGTTCTATAAGCCCATAATACATCCAACAATAAGTTGTGCCTATCTCTCGGATTATCTTCCACAACCTTTTGTATTCCCTTTTTTAAGGACTTGTTAGATGACTCAGCTTGACCATTGGCCTGTGCGTAATATGGAGTGGAATTCACAAGGCTAATCCCGAACTCAGCCACAAAAGACTTTACCATTGTCCCATAAAAAACAGTCCCATTATCGACCGTTATCGTTTGTGGGATGCCAAATCTATGGATTAAATCTTTAATGAATCCAATAACCTCCGTCTGATCTACAGCTTTATATGGTTTGGCTTCGACCCATTTGGTGAAATAATCAGTAGCTACCAAAATAAAACAATAATGCTTCGAAGAGGGAGGGTGTATTTTCCCCATCATATCCATGGCCCATCCTCTAAATGGCCAAGGCTTTACTACTGCATGTAGATCAGTTATGGGCACATGCCTTATTGTACCATGCTTTTGACATGCCTGGCAGCCCTTTACATAGTCTATGCAATCTTTAAGGATAGTCGGCCAATAATAGGAATGTCTTCGAAGCAGCCATCTCATTTTTACACCAGGCTGATGTGCACCACAGATACCTTCGTGAACTTCAGCCATAGCTATTAATGCTTCTTTTGGCCCTAAACATTCTAACAATAGACCATCTCCCCTTCTTTTGTAGAGATCATTGTTGTATATGATGTATTGCACAGATTGCAATTTAACTCTTCTGCTGGCTTTCGAGGATGGGCCAGCCAAGTATTGTATTATTGGATGTCTCCAATCCTGTTCGTGCAGATCATTATAATTGATTTCTAGGACCATGTTCCTCTTACTTAAAGGTGGTATAGGTTTTTGGTATGTTGTTTGGCTTACATCCCAATGGGTACCATCTTTACTCTTGAAATTCGAAGCTTTCTGCGCCACATCATTAGCTCTATTATTCAAGAATCTCGGAACATAAGTTACATTTATTATTTCAAATTGAGAGAGAAAATGTAATGCGACGACATAATATGGCAGCATACTTATACTTTGACACTTAAAAATCCCTTTTACTTGGTTAACGACCAATTGGGAATCTCCAAATATGTCAACTGCATAGACATGTAATGCAATAAGAATTTTCAATCCCACTATCAAAGCTTCATATTCAGCTTGATTATTAGAACAAGCAGTTTCATCTATTCTGAAACCATGTGTGGTTTCTATTCCTTGTGGTGACTTGATTACTATACCAATTCCAATTAGGCCATTGGCTTTCGATCCATCGAACCACATTTGCCATGGCTCGACACTAGCCATACTGAGTTCTATTATTTCTTGACACTCTGTTTGAGATGGATGGTCTGCCAAAAAATTGGCTAAAACTTGTCCTTTCACTGCCCTTTGGGGCACATATTCTAAGTGAAATTCTGACAAGGCTAATACCCATTTGCCAATTCTTCCCCTCAACATAGGTCTAGATAACATGTATTTAACCAAATCTATGGTTGCAATTACCAAGACAGTTGTAGGCAAAAGGTGATATCTTAATTTCATTACAGCAAAATACAGCGCAAGGCAAAGCTTTTCTACAGTTGAATATTTACATTCACAAGAATTTAAAAACCTACTAAGGTAATAAACAGCTTGCTCCTTGCCTTCCTCATTGTCTTGAGCCAAGAAAGCTCCCAATGAATCTTCTGCTGCAGCTATGTACAACTTCAAAGGCTTAACGCCATTTGGTGGCATCAGTACTGGAGGGTTGGCCAAGTAGGCTTTGATTCCATCGAAAGCACTTTGATGCTCCGTTGTCCACACAAATTCCTCTTCATCTTTCAGCCTTAATAAAGAAGAAAAAATTTTAGTTTTCCCTGCAGTGTTAGAAATGAATCTTCGAAGAAAATTAACCTGACCAAGGAACTTTTGTAATTCTTTCTTACTTGATGGAGGTCTGGCTTCAATGATGGCTTTGGCTTTATTCTGGTCGATCTGTATTCCTTTCTTGTGTACTACATAGCCCAAGAAGTTTCCAGATGATACGCCAAAAGCACACTTAAGAGGATTAAGCTTCAATTTGAATCTTCTCATTCTTTCAAAGGCTGCCTCTAGGTGAAACAAATGTTCCTCCATGGATTGGGATTTAACCACAATGTCGTCAATATAACATTCTAAATACCCACCAATAAGGTCATGAAAGATAGTGTTCATAGCCCTCTGATATGTGGCCCCGGCATTCTTTAGGCCAAACGGCATTTTAACCCATTCGAAGGTCCCAATATTCCCAGGGCATCTAAATGTTGTCTTGTGAACATCTTCCTCCGTAATGCAGATTTGGTTATAGCCTGAGTGCCCATCCATCATTGATAAAATGTGATGTCCTGCTGAGCTATCCACCAATAGATCTACTATAGGCATAGGATATTCATCTTTTGGAGTTGCCAGATTTAGGTTTCTAAAATCAATGCATACCCTCATTTTGCCATTTTTCTTGACTACAGGTACAATATTAGATAGCCACTCAACATACCTGGCTGTTCTGATAAAGCCTGCCTTGAGTAGTCTAAGAATTTCTTCCTTGACTTTCTGGATCACCTCTGAACCCGTTCTTCTTGGTTTTTGTTTGTATGTCTTGAAGTTAGGCTTCATGGGAAGCCTATGTTCCACTAATGACCTATCCAATCCTGGTAGTTCATTGTATGACCATGCAAAACAATCTTTATATCTTCTCAGAATAACCAATAACTGGTCCCTATCAAGAGAACTCAACCAAGCACTTATATAAATGGGTTGTTGTACAGAATCTTCCCCTAAATTTATTTCTTCTAAGGGGTCTTGTATCTGAGTACTTACTGGAACTCCTTCTTTGATCTTCTCTGACTTCGCAGAAATCTCCTTGCTGTGTTCTGCTTCCAGGCTCTTTGATTCCTCTTTATTCTCTTTCTCATAGACAAAATCTGTCCACAAGGTTTCTTCTTCCTGTATTTCTTGGACTTTTGTTTCTATGTCCAATGCACAGTATTTATCAAGGGTCAAAACTCTGGCTTGTTGCTGCTCTCGCTTGCAGCCAATCGTCATGACTTCTTTCTCTTGCTCTCGAACTTTCTGGACTATTGACTTTATATCCAATATTGAAAACTTGATTAAAGCCAAAGACCTGGCTTCTGGTGCTTCATCTTGCTGCCTATAACTAGGCATCATTGTCATCTTTAACCACTAGCTCTTCACCAGCACTCTCCTGGACTAAATGCTTCAGGTGTGCTACTTCCTTATCAGCCGTTACTTCGGCTGAGCCATCAAATTCCATCAGTATACTGAGCGATGCCACGCCATCAATATACAACTTGGCTTCTGCGAAATCTGCACAGGCTATGAAAGGTTGAGGATCTGCATTAATTTCCTCCGTCTTCCCATTGCCTAGAGCCATTATCATTTTCTGATGCAAAGAGGAAGGCACACATTTATTAGTGTGGATCCAATCTCTACCAAGTAAAGCATTGTACTTCGCATTGCTATCGATGACGAAAAACGCCGTCATGCAGTCCTTGGTTCCCACACTCAGGTTGATGGGTAGAATTCCCTGGGCCATCTGCTTGTCTCCAGCAAAACCAGCGATGGTTGTACTGGTTGGGATCAACCTGGGATTCCTCTTCCCTAATTTCTTCAAGGAGGATTTCGGTCATAAGTTCACCGCCGCTCCATTATCCACCAAGACTCGGTTTAACTGAACCCCATCGAAGAAGGCCTTAATGTACAAAGGCTTAACATGCTGCGTCATGGAATTCGAGGGATATTCGAATGGATATGAGAGGTTAATGCTTACCACTTCCTCCCTCTCATATTCAGCTTCCATTGGGGTAACCATTTTGAAATTATCTTGTACCATACTCGCTTGTGAATCTTCACTAGAGATCGGAATTGGATTAGCTTCCTGCCCCTCTTGATTCTCATCTCCAGCTTGTAATTCCTATGGTAGTATGTGTACTATGTTCACTGATACCGGGGGAAACGAGCCAAACTGGATGGCTGGTTGTACCTGTTTCCCCTCTTGGTCACCTTGGTCAATTACCTCAGAAACATCCTGCATGATGCATTCTGGTATTTCATTGCTAACGGGTCCCTTCGAATGATTTTCTTCGGCTGGTTTTCTAACTAGAAATGTTTGCTCGGCCATGAAATCCTCGAACATTTATTCTTCCACCATTTCTTTCTTCTGGCTTACGCCAATATCTTCTTCCGTTTCGCTACCACTCTCCATCAGAGCTTTCTTCAACCCTGCTAGACTTTCCTTCTCTCTGACTTTTAGTTCAGAATGAACCTTGGCCAACTGTTCTCTGCTGCGATCCACCTCATTTTGTGTAACTGGCTTTGAATTATGGTCTGACTTTCGATTCTTCTTCTCTCCAGTCTGGATCAACGAAGAACTCTCTCCACTTTCTTTCAGGTCTCTCTAGTATTGGGTGTACCTACGCTGAATTTTCCTCCTTTGTGATCTGGAAATAACGGGGACCATATCTGGTTCCCTCGTTCTTGGGTGTTTCAGCAATATCCAGTTGTTGGGGGCCACCAAAGGAGGCTTAACCATCCTACTTTGATTTCCAAAATTCCTTTGGGTAGGCATTTCCCTAGGTTTGTTTTGCATGACAAACCAATTTGGGACTCCAGGTACCCACGAACTTACTGACCCAGACGTTGAACTGCCTCTTTCTTCTTTGGAGGTCACCTTCGAGGCTGGCTGTGAAGACAATTGTTTGGCCCTGTCTCCAAGCTTTGAGCCTGATTCAGGTTCTCGATGATGGTGATCATTTTCTGTCCTTCGAGAAGCTAGCCCAAGGGGCCAATTCCTGGCTTTGATCCCAAAACCTGAACTCTTCTCCAGTCTTCTTTCAGAATGACCACTCTCCAAACTGTAATAGTTAGTTGATCTGGACTCATATAAGGGCCTCTTACCTTTAGCATGCATTCTATCAACTGCAAGCTCAACCACTAATGGCTGTCGCCTAACATTAGCCGGATACGGCCTTTTATTATAAGCATTGGTTGGTTTGGGACGCCTCTGCACATCCCTGTAATACTGCTTCCCATCGATTGGAAGGCCTTTCAACCACTTATAACTCAGTCTGCACCTGGGACATATTCGTTGCATTACGGCTGCCTCTAAGGAGTCATCATCCAGTACTTCTTCATCAGAGTCTTCCCTCTGATATGAGAAATCTCGTCCCATAGCTAGCGGACTTCTAAGGTCTTTTTTGGTTGCTGTCTGGTTGGCCACATGCATCTGTACATTGACTTCCTCCAATTCTTTCAAAGACAGGTTCTGAAAGTCTGACATAATGACATTGGCTGCCACCTCTCCAATTTCTGGAAATGGATTGCTATCGATCCCCATGGCTTTTTCAGCTTTGGCTGGGAACTTCAAACTCCCTTTCCGAATTTGTTCTTGGATCCTGTCTCGAAAAACAACACAGTTTTTAGTCGAGTGAGACCAAGAATTATGCCATTTACAATATATTTTTCCTTTAAGTTCATCAAGAGATGGAATTTTAACACCTTTTGGTAACTTAAGGAAGTTGGCCGCAAGCAAATGATCAAAAATGTCATCTGCCTTAGTTAAATCGAAAGAATATTTCCTGTGGAGATCTTTCTTTTTAAACTACTAGTCAATTGTCGTATCTTTATGAATTAATGCTTCACAGATCATAGGCTCTTTTCCCACAATCTCTGCTGTATCAATCTCATAATTAGGATCTTTGTAGTATGTCCTATATGATGCATTATTTCGATCATGTTCCTCTTCTAGTAATGCTTCATATCTAGATACTTTATAAGTCAGTTCCACTAAATCTCTAAACTCTGTTGAATCAAACTTCTTTCGAAGCCTGAACTCTAGGCCATTTTGAGCCAATCTTACGAATTCTGTTTCTGACAAGATTACTCTACATTTATTTCGAGCCCTCTTAAATCTAGAAATAAACTGAGTAGCCTTCTCTTCAGGCCTTTGACTCAATCTTGCCAAGTCTGCCATGGAAACTTCTGGCTCAGATTGGAAGAATTGGGCATGAAATGCCTCTTCCATTTGCTGCCAAGTCTGGATAGAGCCAGGTGGAAGATTAATGTACCATACAAACGCTCCCCCAGTTAAAGAATTCGGGAATAGTCTCAATTTCATATAGTCATGATTGGTAAATTCACCACATTGAGCGGCAAACCTAGCAATATGCTCTACTGTTGATTGGTTTCCGTTCCCATGAAAGAGGACAAAATCTGGTATCCTGAAACCTCTTGGATATTCATGTACCCTATCGACCCATTCTGGGTATGGTTTTCTATACACAGGAGTTTGAACCCCCCGAGCCATTGGCCCACACAACTCCCTAACTATCTCAGTAATTTGGTCCCTAAGGACCATATTTTGTGCCTGCTGAACCATTACTGGGGGAACAAACACAGGATTTGGCGAACAAACTTGTGCTTGTGGTCCCCTTGGTCCATAAGGTGGTACATTCGGGATTGGCTGTCCCTGTGGTACAGGCTGCTGTTGGGGGTGTAAGTAACCTCTTTGAGCCTGTCCTACGAAAGGACCCACGAAAGGTGCTGGAACAGGTATTGTATCCCTTCCACTTGTAGGGAAACCTTCCAACCCCCCGTGTATAAATTCGAATAAGGGATTATTGTACCCCCTAGTGCTAGGTAGGGCTTCGAATGTTGGATTTGGAACCATTCTTATGCCATTTTCTTGTACTGGGCCAGATCCACCAATTTGCATGGCTTCACTGTTAAATATTGAGGCATTCTGGCCTGCCGCAGGCCTCGAAATGGGTTCGTACCAAGACTGAGGTGGTAATCTTTCATGAGTCTGATTACTGGTTTGACCATTGGAATGTCCGTTAGCTTGCATAGGCTGTCTAGCTAATCTTTGTTGAGGGACATTTACTTCCTCCATGTGTCTTACATTTGTTGGTTGGTGGTTATTCATTCGATCCAAAAAGGATACTGCCCACCTTTCCATTGTGTTTATTAATTGCTGTCCCATAGCATCTACTAAGCCGCCCCACGGGTTGACTGGCTGGGTAGATGGGACACTAGATGGTCCAATTCCTTGGTCTCGTCCACTATTACGAACAAATGGTATTTGCTCTGAAGTATTGGTCTGTTCGACCATGGGTTCTGATAAAATAGGAGTCTCCACAGGATGTGTTATCACATTATCCTCTGGATTGGATGTCTCCACTTCTCCTTCCACGCCTTCTTCCAATCATTCGTTCTCTCCTTGTCTCCTACGTCTAGCCATTTTTTAAAGTGTCCCACTGGGCGTGCCAAAAATACATGTTGGCTTTTTGGCTTTCGAAGGTTACTTTTGTAATTATGAGCGTGCCAGCAAGGATCAATCAGTCCTTACAGAATTGTAATTGCCAAACAATTATTCAGACGATTGTGTTATGGTTCTTTTGGCCTCAATAAAGAGGACTTTTACTGGTGGCTTACTGGTAATTTGACTTCAGAGTACTTGAGCATAAGAACAGTTAAATAAACTGAAGCATTTCATTAGTATAAAAAACTTACAATGATCTTAGTTCCGTAGAGAATTACAGCGGCAATATACGCGAAAACTACTCCTACAAATGAAGTGCAGCGCAGGAACTTAAAGTACAGAAATATAAAGGACAGGAAATAACACTGGAATATGTAAAGTAATTCTTTAGATCTTTCTTCGTCCCTTTCTCTGAAGTCCTTCCTGCTATTTATACTTTCCGAAGATAACCATCGAATTGTATTTCAAACCGTCGAACTGCTCCTCCGTAATCGCTGATCATGCTACCTTATAAGTAGTTCCACTACGCCTTCACTTGCAGTTAGGCTTCCCCCCTATATTCGAATTTGAATGTGAGCAACCGTTGAAGCCATGTCACCGTACATCTCTTTGTTGATCCGCTACTACTCAGATCTTATAACAACCAATATTGACCGCCACGTGTATGATCAGGATCGAAGACCTACCTGGTCTCCCCATATTACCCTTACTTTGCCACGCGTCGAATTGTCACTGGCTAGCACAAAATGTGTAGCCAACACACACACACACATATATATATATATATACATATATATTTTTAAGTTTTCAACTTGTTAAATGTGATTGTTGTGGGATCCAAGAATTTGAGAAATTTATTTTTAAAATGAGAAATCCTCAAATTTTGATAAAACCCTAGGAACTTGGAATGTCAAAAATTTAGATGTTTGGCTAAACTTATGAGAAATTTGTAAGTGTTGAAAGTATGTGTTTATTGAGCAAATGAGAATGCGAAAGTGGATGTTCAAAGGAAGTGAGATTGATGAGAATGTTGTTGAGAATATTGGAAACTATTAAGATTCCTTTTAGAAATTGTTTAATTTAAAAATATTGAACTCTTGAGAAAGATGAAAAATATTTATCATGCTATGGTATTGAGAAATGTTGAAAGAAACTTTTTTTTTTTTTTTTTTTTTTGCATTATGAAAATTCTTGATGAATTCTTGAGTTTGAATAAAAGGGATAATTGATGAAATTTTTGCAAGAATATTATAATTCTTGATTGAGTTGCAAAAGAGGAGATTGAACATGTGATTGTTACTCTTATGTTGAAATGATTGAAAGCATGAGATGATGAGTCATATTTGTCTCTTAAAATTTATATTTTGTATAGAGATAATTGTTTGGGCAACCATGGAGGGATGTATTGATTATTGTAGAAATTGCATTTGACATAGGTAAGTTGAAATATTTGCAAATTCATGCATGACATTGAACATTGCATAATCTCATGATTTAATTCTCGCATTGGATTTGAGAAATTGATTTTTTCTTTAAATTGATTCATTGAGATTATTTGAAATGTGTTGAGTTATGGGGTAAATACGTTTGGTAAGTCTGGATAGGGGGTGTAGATTGGAATTGATTAAGTTGGCCTGAGTGTCCGGGTTGAAAGACTGAAAACACGCGTGGAGGAGGTACCACGTCCCGTCCGGTTAGTCAACAGTAAAGTGGGGTTTTGGTAGCGCTAGTTATGCCTACTTGCAGACACCAGCCTAAGGATTACCAGTGTCGTATTTACCGCCCATTGTTCTATGAAATGGATAATTGAATTGGTTATGCTTTTGAACAAGTACATGGTGTTAGGTTTTTATTCTTGGCAATCTCGTTTGACAAAACTCCTTCGAATTATAATGTTATTCGCACTTTTTATTTCAGTGAGGCTATGAGTGTTTAGATGCGAATCCAACCTGATTGTGCCTTGCAGAGAAGTTTGTGATATTATTCCTTTAAAGATTGCCTCTTCACTGATTATGACGGGGGTCGAGCTGCCCGGTCAACTCGCGGCCAAAGCAAAATGAAAAAATGCATTCAATTTTGGTCTCCCCGCTCGAGCGGGGAAAGTGACGCTCGAGCGGGGTTTACAAGCTCACAGCATCTCTGCTATGCCTGAAAAAGTACTGGATGGTGTGATTCGACGCTCGAGCATGGAAACTGACGCTCGAGCGTGAAGCCTATATGAATTGCGGAATATGAAGTCTCCGCGCGAGCGGGAAGTCCCACGCTCGAGCGGATCGCGCGAACACAGTTTCCGGATTTCGATAAGGATTTGGTTTTCTGAAGAATCTAGGATTACTTTTGGTTTTCTATAAATGCTTGGTTTTCTTCCAAAGCTAAGTGTACTTCTCCAGATCTTCTTTTTGGGTTCTAAGATTTATATCTTGGGATATTTTGCTAGTTTTCTTTGATGTTTTATTGAGTATTCAACTCATGGTTTAAAGAGAGTACATCAAAGGTTTTGTTTGTTCTACAAAAGAGAGAGTTGTTCTTCGGTGGATTCTGAAGAATTTGAGCCTGAAGCTTTGGTGGATTCTGGGGTGGCTCATCGTAAAGACAATTCCGAGGTGAAGACGGGTTGGAAGAGGCACATAGAGGTTGGTTCAATTAGGCGTGGATTCGCTAGGTAATTGAGAGTATACCTGTGTAATTCCTTTAAATCTTCTTAGTGGATTGTTTTGTGGCTGTTGCCCGTGGTTTTTTGATCACAGCTGGAGGTGTCCAATTGTGGTTTTTTCACGTAAAATCGTTGTGTCGTTTTGTTTTGATTGTTTGATTGGGATTGTTATACACTGCTTAAAATTGATACATAATCACAAATTAACATCAAGGGAATTTCTAGATTTTTCAATTGGTATCAAAGCAGGTCGCTCTATTTTTTTTTATTTTACAAATCTATTAGAGCAAGATCTTGTTTGATTTGTGATAATGGACTCAATTCGTGAGGGAAATTCTATGGTTCGACCACCCCTACTTGACGGATCCAATTATTCTTTGTGGACAGCTCGGATGAGATCGTTTTTGAAATCAATAGATGAAAAAGTTTGGCAATCTGTCATGAATGGGTGGACCGAACCAACAATTACCGTTGATGGAGTAACATTCCCCACACCAATTGAAAAGTGGGACACAATTGATTACCAAAATAGTAGCTAGAATAGTAAAGCTATCAATTCTCTCTTTTGCACTGTTACACCTGAAGAGTTTAGTCGTATTTGCAATTGTAAAGTCACAAAAGAGGCTTGGGATATCTTACAAACTATTCATGAGGGCACTCCTTCGGTGAAATGCTCAAAACTTCAAAGGCTCACATCTAGTTTCGAAAACCTTTCAATGAAAGATAGTGAGACCTTTGATGAATTTTATGCGAAGTTGAGTGACATTGTAAATTCCAGCTTCAATTTAGGTGAAAATATACCAGAATCCAAAGTTGTGGGAAAAATTTTGAGATCCTTGCCCGATCGGTTCCAACCAAAAGTTACGGCTATTGAGGAGGCTCAAGATGTTGACAACCTCAAGCTAGATCAATTGGTTGGAAATCTCCAAACTTATGAGGCACATAGGAATTTCAAAAAGAAACAAAAAGATATTGCTTTTAGTAGTGCTCATAGAGTTGGAGAGGATTCTGATGAGGATTGTGAGATAGATTCCAAGATTACAGCTGCTTTTGTTAAATTATTTAAAAAATCTTTTTTGAAAAAGAATCCTAATCTTTTGGAATCTACTCATACTCATAAATCCAAAGGCAAAGATAAACTCAAAATTAATTCTGTAGCCAAAAAGGAGAAAGGAAAGATACATGGGAACTCTGAAAGAGTCCAATGCTATGAATGCTAAGGATTTGGCCACTTTGCTCAAGAATGCCCCACTCGGTTGAAGAAGAAGAAAGCCCTCGCTATCACTTGGGATGATGAATCAGAATCTGATAAAGATGAAAGTGACAATGAAGATCAAGGCGAAGAGGGACATAAACATTTCCTTGCTTTCATGGCGGCTTCCAAAATTGAAGAACGAACAGAGTATCCGAAGAGCCCGGTTGAGAATGCCACTGATGATGAATCCTCGGGAAGTGATGATGAAGAGCTTGAGTAGGCTTATGAAAAGTTGTATAAGGAATCTCTTAAGTTATCCAAATTGAATGACAAACTCATTATGAAACTCACAACATGTGAAAGTGAGAATGTCAAACTAAAGGAGGAGATTTCCAAGGCTAGGCTTGATGCCATCAAGATAGCTAATGATCGACAAGCTCTTTGTGCAAAACTCTTGACTTGTGAGACAGAAAGGAATGAGCTACAACAAATCTATGCAACATATGAAGAAAAAATTGAAACTCTCAAGATGTCTCAATTTGCTTTGGAAGAACTAATGTTCAAGAAAGAGGAAGAACTCAAGTGTGCCATGGTTACCAGTGGTCTTTGGAACAAAGGATCAAAGACTTTGGACAATATCATTGGGTCTCAACAAATCTGTTCTGACAAGAGTGACATTGGCTTTGGTGGTAAGAAAGAGCAAAAACAGAGTGCATCAACATCTCATGATACAAGAACTCAAGGAAAGGGAGAACAAAAAATTCAACATAAGGATGGACTTCTCAAACTTCCTAGAGTTGGTAAGGTAAAAGAAAAGAAGGTACACCCTGTTTTTATTTGTCATCATTATGGTATGCGTGGTCATATTCGCCCTTATTGTTATAAGTTGCATAGGAGAGTGTATTTGCCTAGACCTAAAAATTGGAAGTTGGAAGCCAAGTCGAGACGGGTTCCCATTGCAGGGGAAAGGAACCATAACGTCAAGACACCACCCAAGAACTGCAATTCTCACAACTTTGTTCGTACTAAAGCAGTTTGGGTAAGAAAACTTGACTTGTGTTAATTTGTTTATTTGTTTTAGCTTTTGGGTTTTTGTGTGTTGTTTTTAATGAAAAAAAATGTGTGCTTATTCATTTTTTTGTCTTGTTTTGGTTAAGAAAAAAAAATAAAAAAAAAATAAATAAATCCAAAAAGATTTTCTTAGTATGGTTGTGCAAGCTTGAAATTTTTGAGTGGTCCTTGGTGCATATTGGAATTGACGAGAATATCTATTACATGTTAATATATGTGTGCTTTCTGTGGTCATTACTCATTTTGGAGTGTGCGTTTTTTTGATTAGTATGTCTCATTCTGTACACACTCTTGGATTAGCAAATTTTGGAGTCTTCCGCTTTAGTGATTATTTTTTCTCTATGGACTTCTGTCATTGATCTTTTGCGTTTCTAAAGGAATTGACCTATACTAGCATATCATGGGTGATGTTGAGTCTCTTAACCATCCTCCATCTTTTTGCATCTCCATGACTTTCCCCTCAATTCTTTGTAGTCTAGCCATGAGGAAAAGGCTACCTCAGAGTCACAAATCAGGCCATCCTTATTATATCCATGTTTCTCTGGTTCGGTTCCCATACTCTTGAGCGTGTCAGCCGCCAATGAGTGTGCAAAAGAAAAAGAAAAAAAAAAGAAAAGGAAAAAGAAAAAGAAAGAGAAGAAGAAAAATATGCAAAAGAAAGAAAGAAAAAAGATTCATTGATTGAGGGGGAGCCTCCGCCTTTACTCACCAAATACCCTTTGCTTCCTAGTGGTTTGACTTTCCTTAGTTATGCTTAGATTCTCTTGTCGGAGGTCCAACTTTCAGATCACTACTAGGATTGAATCTAGTGTTTGTCGAATTCTAAGAGTCACACACACACTTTTATCATGGGATCTATGCTTTTCACATAATGCATCACTTTCTTTCATGAGGAAGCTTCTACAGACTGTGCACATTGTGTTTTCTTGTAATGGTGCTTCTTGGATAATCTTGTGTGTTTTAAGGTACAAATCTGAGATTTCTTGCTTGCTCCATCATATTATTTTTGTCATTTTCTTCTTGGTCACTATTTCCAGTGTTTGTGGTTGCTTTTAGTAAGGGGGAGTTTGGTTCATCTTGATTTGGATTGGTAATTTATCATTGTAAGAGTTTGTTAGCATGAACACTTTGATTTGTTTGGTAAGGGAGATTGGCTATATGTTTTGCATGTTACTATGCACTGTTTGCCCTCCTTGTATGTTCCTGATATTTACATCGTCATATCATTGCTTGTGTGGTTTATGATCTTGCTTTTGTTGTTTGAGAGTTGTTTTTCATGAGTCTTAGTTTTCATCTATCCATGTTTTTCATCTCATGCTTCAAGATAATCTAGTCATATGTTCATTGTTTTTTCCTATACTCTTGTGGGACTAATAGTTATTTTGGAGATTGTGGCACTAATAGCTGTTTTGCAGATTATGACCTTGAGAAAGAAGTTTGTTTTTGTTGGCTGTAATGGGTTGGGGTGATTAGGATTTTATTTGTTAGGTGTGTTTTGTCACGCCATTGCCAAATGGGGAGATTGTTAGGTTTTTATTCTTGGCAATCCCGTTTGATAAAACTCCTTCGAGTTGTAATGTTATTCGCACTTTTTATTTCAGTGAAGTTATGAGTGTTTAGATGCGAATCCAACCCGAATTGTGCCATGCAGAGAAGTTTGTGATGTTATTTCTTTAAAGATTGCCACTTCACTGATTATGACGGGGGTCGAGCTGCCCGGTCAGCTCGCGACCAAAGCAAAATGCAAAAATGCATTCAATTTTGGTCTCCCCGCTCGAGCGGGAAAAGTGACGCTCGAGCGGGGTTTACAAGCTCACAGCATCTCTGCTATGCCTGAAAAAGTATTGGATGGTGTGATTCGACGCTCGAGCGTGGAAACTGACGCTCGAGCGTGAAGCCTATATGAATTGCCACGCTCAAGCGGATCGCGCGAACGGGAAGTCCCACGCTCAAGCGAATCGCGCGAACACAGTTTCCGAATTTCGATAAGGATTTGGTTTTCTGAAGAATCTAGGATTACTTTTGGTTTTCTATAAATGCTTGGTTTTCTTCCAAAGCTAAGTGTACTTCTCCAGATCTTCTTTTTGGGTTCTAAGGTTTATACCTGGGGATATTTTGCTAGTTTTCTTTGATGTTTTATTGAGTATTCAACTCATGGTTTAAAGAGAGTACATCAAAGGTTTTGTTTGTTCTACAAAAGAGAGAGTTGTTCCTCAGTGGATTCTAAAGAATTTGAGCCTGAAGCTTTGGTGGATTCCGGGATGGCTCATCGTAAAGACAATTCCGAGGTGAAGACGGGTTGGAAGAGGCACATAGAGGTTGGTTCAATTAGGCGTGGATTCGCTAGGTAATTGAGAGTATACCTGTGTAATTCCTTTAAATCTTCTTAGTGGATTGTTTTGTGGCTGTTGCCCGTGGTTTTTTTATCACAGTTGGAGGTGTCCAATTATGGTTTTTTCACGTAAAATCATTGTGTCGTTTTGTTTTGATTGTTTGATTGGGATTGTTATACACTGCTTAAAATTGATACATAATCACAAATCAACATCTAGGGGATTTCTAGATTTTTCACATGGCATGAGAGTTTCAAAATGAGAAAACCTATGATTTTTTGGCATTGGCATCTCATATGCATTACGCCTCATGATATCGTTAAACTGCATGCACTTTATTTAGATTATCTCTGCTGGGCTTTATACTCATCCCTTAGTGGAAACCGTTTTTCAGGTGATTATGGTGTGCCTCTGCCAAAGTGAAGGCATGGAGGATCTTTTGGAGCACAAGGCTCAATTATTTATTTGTTTTGTTTTATTTGCAAGCCAAGGGCTGTCTATGTATGGGTTTGAAAACACTTTGTTATAACTGGGCAAAGCCTTGGAACTTGTAGCCGTTAAGGTATCAATTTGTAATTTGTTGCTTTAACTTGTTATTATCATATGCTATAAAAATTCATATCTTAAGGATGATGAATGTATTAATGCAAATGATCTCTCTTTATGCAATCTCATGTTGGATATTGTTAATAGAAAAATGGTGATTTAGTATGAATGTTGACTATTGAAATGTCTATATTGTTCAATGTCCTTGTATGAAATAATGAGAAGTAATGAGATTTAGATTATGCCTGTGAGTTGATCTAGATATATCAGAGTCAACATTTTTGGGGGCGTTACAGCCTTGCCTTCGCCTTAGAACACTATTTTTTGTAAGTATTCATGAACAAACAATAGAAACCAATAAGGTGGATACAAACCAAACTGTATAAAAAAATATAGTGAATCAAATCATCAATTCACATTAAAATATCTATATATATATAAAAAAAATTGTCTGTGCCTACAACACTATTGATATTTCTAGTGAATTGTAAGCAAAATTAATTATCTCATGGTAGACAAAAATACAAATAACTTGCAACAAATCCAAATCCTACAAACAACACATTTCACCAAATCAAACTCACTACCAACAACTAAATAACAAATCTAGTTAACAACAATACATAATGACACCAAAAAAAAAAAAAAATGGTAGATATATTTTATTAACAAACAGTTATGTATGCTCACACCTAACAACCCAGATCCAACCCTTCTATAAACTTATTTTAAAGGCCAATCCATCAGTTTAGATTCCAAGTATCATGGGATACATCTTTCTTGATGGATGTGATTCATCAGTTTGTTGATGAATCCCCCACTTTCTCAGCAACCAAACAGGACATAAAAATATTTCCTGGATTTCTTACCAAACAGGTTAGAAATTTTTTCAAACTCTTATTGGCCAAAAACAACCCTTTACTACTATACGATTTCTTGATTATTTCCCAAAAATGTCTGATTTATTGATTAATCCATTTCATGAGATGAGAAAAAACAACAAAGAAAATCAATCAATTTATATATGACTAAACAACAAAGAAAATTTCCAGGTGGGGTTGGGAAGGGATTTCGGGTGGGATTGGGAAGAGAAGGGGACTAAAACCTTGAGGGGAAGAGAGAGGTGTTACCTGAAGGCGAATAATCTTGATGTTATCGACGACAACCACCGAAGCAACGAAGAGCCGGTGAAGCAATGAAGAGCCACTGAAATAGTGATGAGGAATGGGCTTGAATATAACCACTGTTGCAATGAAAAAGAGAGAAACAATGAAATGGGTTTGAAGAGATAAGCAGTGAAATGTTGTGAACTGAAATGGGTTTGAAATGGTTTGAAGAGAGCGATGATGAAGAAAAGAGAAATGATGAAATGGGTTTCAAAATTGAAGCCTATATCCAACAGTCAAGGTAAAAAGACATAACACTCAAACTAATCTTAGCCTTTCAATCTCATTGCCACCTAAGATAGATGTCCCATCTAAATTGAAAAACAGATCTTCCTTATTATATAGATTATTGATTAGTCCATTTCATGAGATAAGAGAAAACAACAAAGAAAATCAATCAATTTATAAATGACTAAACAACAAAGAAAATTTCCAAGTGGGGTTAGTAGGGGTTTCGGGTGGGGTTGAAAAGATAAGGGACTGGGACCTTAAGGGGAATAGAGAGGTGTTACCTGAAGGGGAACAATCTTGATGCTATCGACGACTACCACTGAAGCAACGAAGAGCCAATGAAGCAACGAAGAACCACCGAAGCAGTGATGAGGAATGGGTTTGAATACAACCACTGTAGCAATGAAAGAGAGAGAAACAATGAAATGGGTTTGAAGAGAGAAACAACGAAATGTTGTGGACTAAAATGGGTTTGAGATGGTTTGAAGAGAGAGATGATGAGATGGTTTTCAAATATATCCAACGGTCAAGGTAAAAAGACACAACTCTCAAATTAATCTTAGCCTTTCAATCTCATTGCCACTTAAGATAGATGTCTCATTTAGATTGAAAAACAGAGCTTCCTTATTATATAGATTTTTCCATAACATATCAATATCTCTCTCTCTCTCTCTCTCTCTCTCTCTCTACATGTATATGCATGTATTTCTATATATGTGAACATGTTTGATTTTAGAAATTTAGCGCCAAATTTTGTGTCCCCTGTCCTCTCATGCCTCGTCAATATATTGTCCGCTTTGGTCAGAATCTCACAATTTTGCTCCTCCTCAAGGGAAAAGGCCTATTGACAGGTGGAGGGGGCCAGTGCATTTATAAGGTAGAAGTGAGAGTCTCTCCCTGGTTGATATGGGATTGACCCAACAAGAGATACACTCTTTCTACAAATGAACAATTGAGAAAACTTTCAATTTTTATTAATTAAACATAAATTGTATTGCCTAAAACTTACATCTTTATTTATACTAAAATAATTCTTACTAGTAAAGAAAGTTTTTTTTTTTTTAAAAAAAAAGAACATATATTCTTGCTAGTCAAGAATATTTATAAAAAAAAATGTTAATTCTTGTAAAACAATAAACATAAAATAGAAAAATTAAATGAGAAAATATAATAATTATATACTATTTTATACTAAATTATAGTATTTCTAATTAAATGTTAATTCTAAAATATAAAATCAAAATATATAATATTTTTAAATCTTTCTCTCATTTACAGGGAGAAAAAATTGAATGCAAAAACTTTTGTTAATACATCTTTAGAAATTAAATTAAATTGCAAAATTATTAAGAAAATGTTTAAAACTCTTAAAATAGCACTGTTAAATTTATTTTAAATTACATAGATATTATTGATTTGTTTAAGAATTAATCATTTAAGACTCAATCTCCTATCACATTAGTGTAAATAAATTTAAGGGTAAATTACAATCACCTCATCTAAAGTTTATAAAAAATATAGTTAGTTATATACTTTTGACATAACTACATTGGTTTCTCTTGAGATTTTAATTCATATAATAATTAGGTCATTTTTCTCAACAAGTTGTTGATTCTATGAATATAAAAAAAGATATTGTCATCTCTTTTATAAAAAAAAAAAAAAAAAAAAACTCGTTAATATACTTTTTTTGAACGTAACACTCAATACTCCAAAAAAATAATATAGGATTCTTCAAATCATTCCAAAAGAAGTATAAAAATTTCTTACTAAGATTTGGGCAAATATGTAATTTCAAACTATGAGTGTTATGTTTAGAAAAAATATACTAATGAGTTTTTTAGTATTTTTATGTGTTATATTTGAGTGTAACGTTTAGGATTACATTGATTAGAGTGCTATGTTTGGGGGGGGAAAAAAAATTATATTAAGATATATTAGAATGTTAACTTTTGAAAAAAGTACGAGTTTTTTTGAAATGTTACGTTGTTACGTTTAAAAATATATATATTATTACATTTAGAAAAAGTACATAAAAGAATTTTTTAGTATGTTACATTATAATGTTAAATTAGAGTGTTATGATCTTATTCATAATGTGGATTTGTTACAGAATGAGAGAAAATCCAAAGCCTCTATAGTGTGGATGGTCAAAATATATAATTTCATATTTAAATAAACCCATTTTTATCCCTCAAAAATTAAATCCAAACGTATAATTGACTACCTTTTTATATAATTTCCATTTTAATAGGATCATTGAATTCATAAGAAAAAATATAAAATTAAACAATTTATAAGATCACATTTTGAGATTTATTAGAGCTTTACCATTTTATTATTAGCATTAAAATTGTAAGAATAAATAATGAATGGTTAATTTTTTTCCATATATCTAACTGCATTTATTATAGATTCTTTTAATATGTCTAACTAAATTTATTATATTATATCTTAACTAGTGTTTCTGAGAAACGTATTAGCAAGACCCAAAATAAAAAAATATGTCCTAAAAAATACCTACAAAATTAATCAAAATTTCAAATTTATGGTGCATATTTAAAGTTATTAACCATTGATGTTAAATTAACATTTTTTTTTTAGAATTTATTTTCTTATAGGAATAATACTACTTTAACTTAAAAATTAAACTCATTTTTCAAAATCAATGATACGACAGTCAATTAAAAAAATGTCTAAACTCTCTATCAAATATTTTCTAAAGTATCTCTATCAAATATTCTCTAATCATCAATAAATCATTTTTTATATATCACTGAATTTAAAAAATAAATTTATATATCTTTTTTAATCTTTTTATAATATTGCTGTTTATATTTTCATTTTTTTTACACATAAAACAAGAAAAAAAATTGTAAAAACAAACACAAAATAGTTTATTTGATGCACACAAATATTTTAAAAAATTAATAATAACAAAAAAAAAAAAACATAATTGATAATGCATTTCTTCTATTTTCAAAAATTTTAAAAATTAAAAAAAAAACCTTTCTTTTGTTTTCAAAAAATTTAAGAAAGAATAAAACATCCATCAAATGTATTCTCATTTTCAATTTTTAACAAAATAAAATGCAAAACAAAAATGATGCCAAATGAGATTCTATTGAATTTGCTCTTGAATTTATAATTTTATATTTGTATCATCCTCTGCAACATTTAGGAGTTGTTTGGGATGACCTAAATAAGTGTACTTTTTATCTTTTTACGAAAAGATGTGCAAAAAAGTAGAAAGGTGATGTGATGAAAAAAAGATAAAAAGATGAATTATTTTGCAATTGCCAAACTTGGCCTTGGTATAATAATATGAATTCACCCTTTAAATTTCTCCAAAGGTTCAACAGCAATTCAATGGGCCTGTTTGGTAGGGTTTATTTCTAGCTTATTTCAGCTTTTAGCTTAATTTAAGCTATTTTGATGTGTTTGGTTCAGCTTAACAATACAGCTTATAGTTTTTTGTAAGTCACAAATCAACTTATTCTTTGAGTGGGAGAGGAGAAGCTTAATTTATAAGTCAAAAATCAGTTTATGTTCACAGTTATAAGCTATAAGCTGTTAGGCTATAAGTTATAATTATTTTTCTACAGCTCTACCAAACAGGGTCAATATATAACTGCGATCACAATGTACAAATTTATCAGGAAAAAAAATGTGAAGTTGAGATTTAATTAGTATTTTATGAATCCATGTTAAGAATGAATTTCAGCTACTCCCATGATTTTTTTTTTTTTAAATAAAATTTCTAGATTCATAATATTACTAAAAGAACAATATTATAAATTCCAAAAAAAAAAATCAGAATTTATCTAGAATTTCAAATCTATAACTAAAATTCATACAAAAAATAAACTCTCAATTACTTCAAATATATCATTAATTTATCATTCTAAATTTCTGAAAAAATTTCATTCTAGATAAATTTGTGAAATTTTTTCTAATAGACATAAGAATCGTTGGGAAATGATTATTTATATTAAAATAAAGAAAAAAAAATCAAATATTTTGAAAATGATTTTTTAACCTTTTAAGAGAGAAATTTTTTTCCTTTTTTTTTTTATATATTACTTTCGACTATTTTTTAATAACTTTATGATTATTTTATCAAATTGTAGATCATGGATATAGATTTAATTTTTGGGATGATTTAAAATAAATAAACTTTTTAATTTTTTACGAAAATATATGCAGAAAAGTAGGAAAGTTATGTGACCAAAAAAAAATAAAAAGTGTGCTTATATAACACACTTCAAACAAGCTCTAAGAATACATGGGGAAAATTTAAATTCTAAAATTTATACTCCAAACACAAAAATAAAAATAAAAAACAAATAGACAACGAAATACGTACGTACTAAGGAGCAAGCACGACTTCTACATTAAAACAAAAAAAAAAAAAAAAAAAAAAACTCCCAAAATCCTACCCAGGTACGAGAAACACGACACAACCAAATCAACTACTACAACACAGCAGCAGCCACTGAAACTACAAGCAAGACGGCCTACCTTACACATTGATGGTCATTCACATAGAACCACTCTCCTCCATTATTTAACAAAAAAACAAACAAACAAAGGAGTGTTTTAGAGTTAAAAGTTAACTTTTTAATTTTTTTTAATTTATTTCGACTTTTTATAGATAAGTTACGTTAGAAATGATATGACCTAAAATGAATTAAAAATTAAAAATTCACTTTTAACCAATTTTTCAAAAGAGGCCAAACAAACATACAGGGCAAATTTAGCAATGCTGGGCTTAGCTCACAGTCCTAAACTTGAACTCGTCAATTAGGATGCCTTCCTCGGTTTGCACGCTCTCCGCCAGACTTGTCGGTGGTGCCCAGGCGCCCCTTTCGACCCATCTCCTGGTACCCTTCATTCCCTATTATCTGCTCCTTTCTCGTCTGCCCTCCTCTGCCCCTCCCTTCCATATTCATAAAAAAATAATATTACCACATATTTATCATTCGTTCATTTTAAAACCCAAGATATCCCATCCAAAATTACATTTAGGTCAAGTTTGGGGACTTTAAAAAAAGCTAAAAAATTAAAAAGTTATTTAAAAAGTTAAAAAGTTAACACTATTCACCAAAAGTCAACAATTACGACTGCACAACTCCCAATTCAAATTTTTCCCTACAAATCAATTTTTACAATTTTTTATTACACATTTTTCAATAAAAAGTCAAAAAGTTAACCCAAACATCTATATTTTCAACCTCAATTTTTTAGTCCAAAAAGACAAAAAGTACACTTTTTTAGTCTTTCCAAACTTGGCCTTAGTCTGTTTGGTTTAAGTTTTCTGAATTAAGTTTTTAAAAAATTGAATTTTTTGATTTTCGTATTCTTTTGTTTTTAGTGAATATTTTTTTAAATTTTAAATATATTTTTTATTTTTTTAGATGCACCTTAGTTAGATGTATCTAAAAAGTAAAAAATTTGTGAAAAAATATTTAAAAAAATTAATAAATACATAAAAATATAAAAAATGTACTAAATTATTGTATTTTTTTGTATTTTTGGTATTTAGTGAATTTTTAAAAGATTTTTTTTATACTTTTTTTACTTTTTAGGTGTATTTATGTTAGGTGTGTCTAAAAAGTAAAAAAAATTGCTTAAAACATTAAAACAATTCAGTAAAAACAAAAAAATACAAAAAATAAGAATGTAGAATTTTTTGAAAAGTGTTTTCTGAAAAATAAAAATAAACAAGCTGATTATTATTTCAAAAATAGTAATAAAACATAAAATTATCCTGATAAAACATTAAAAAATAAATAAATAATAGGTGTGTTTTTTAAAATAAACTACTTAATTTTTTTAAAAAAAAATAAACGTGATAAATTGAACACGATGATTTATCTAATTAATTTAATTTTTTTTTAATACATGACTCTACAACATGAAAATGAATGGGCACGGGCCAAGACCAAATAACTCTCTCAAGTCTTACTTTGTCAATATGTACGGTTTTATATAATAATATGCCAAGAGCCTTTCAACTATGTGTGAATATTAATTTACTTATCATTTATGAATCAATATATTTTAATCCATTCAACATACCAATTTGACTCATAAATTTAGAAAAAATAATTTTTTTTAAAAATTGATAAAATATAAATAAAATACACGCCTTTTCACTTTTTATTTTTAAATCCCCATCATAAATTCATGAAAGGGATACAATCTTAAAAAAAATTTAATGTAATTACCCCCATATGTATAAGCCTAGTCTATATTACCTTCAGCAAGATGTTCCGGGCTTCAAGGCTGCGGCCACTAGTGCCATCGGGGACAACAGTCTCGCCTTGCCTTGCCCTGGCATCCAACTCTGCTTTTTCTTGCTCCGATGACATTATTATTTTTTTCACAACCCTCACGTTAAAAACAAACAACTACTAAACTAAAGGTTGGTTTGGGGTGTACTAAAAAAGTGTACTTTTTGTCTTTTTACGAAAAGATGTGCAGAAAAATAGAGAGGTGATGTGATGGAAAAAAGATAAAAAGATAAAAAGATGAATTATATAGTAGATGACAAACAAGGCTTAAATTAACACACTATTAAATGGATTGATCAACGATGGTGCTAATGAGTAACAAGCTTTTTTTTGATTGATGATGAGGGTGATGTGACGTTTGCGAGGATGATGGCGCGTCAGATTTATAAGTATGACAGAGCATTGGAACGAGTGATACGTGGATAGGTGACGAGGATAGAGGGGAAGAAGACGAGGCAGAGAAGTGACACGTAGGTCCATGTGGATACAAAGAGAATGACACGAGTAATTCTCATAGAGGGTGGAGTCCTGTTTTTGTTAATACGTGATCCCCTTCGCCTACTTCCGTGTCAGTCGGTCCACTTAATTTTTATTTAATTTTTAGATTCACTTATGTGTAAATAAGTTGATTGATTAATTATTAAAAAATAAGATGATTGATTAATTATTAAAAAATATAGGAGAGAGAATTACTTTATATATTCTAATTAATTGTCATATTATTGAGTTTAAAAATAAAAGGGTTGTTTGAGATGATGTAAATTAGCAGTATATTTTTGAGTTAATTACCAAAACGTCTTATTTACAAATGTTATGGTAACTGAGGTCTTGTTTAAAAAAAATTTAAACCAATAAGTCCTATTTAGTAAAACTAATAATATTATCAATTTTTTCTAATTTTTAAAACTAAGAACATTATCAATTTTAAATAATAATGTTTTAGATAATTTTTTCACTAACTGATAAAAAAAGAGTATGAGATTAAACGTTTTTACCCTTCTACTTATTGGTTTGATTCAACTATCTAATAAAACTGAGAAGATTATCATTTTTTTTCCAGTTTTAAATCTAAAAACATTATTAGTTTTTTCCATTTTTAAAGTTTTTTTTTTTTGGTTTTGCCCATCAATGTTCCATCATCATACTCCTTTATAGACACAATTTTTAGTTTTGCACAAACGAATAATTCATTTTTTTCAAAAAAAAAAAAAATCAATTTGCTTGGTTTGGGTTTTCTAAAAACACTTTTCAGAAAAATTCTACTTTTTTGTTTTCCATATTTTTTTATTTTTACTGATTTTTTTAGTATTTTAAGCAATTTTTTTAATTTTTAGACACACTGTAACGCCCCGAAAATTGGGCAGGGTATATCTACTTATACAACAAACCCACTTGATAGATAAACATATATATAGCTAACTATTCCATACATCCATTTCTATTTTATCTCAAATGCCAAATACATACTATTCACATCTCAATACCCCAGTTCCAATTCCAAGCATGCATTTTACAACAAGTATGAAATGGAAACCAAACAGATAATAAGTGCCTTACAGGTTTACAAATTTATCCAAGAACATTCTTGGTTACACAAAATAGAGTTTCAACTCAACACAAAAACAATCATGGGCTTACATTTAATAAATAACCATAAAACAAAAATGAAGCCTCAGCTCCGAGTCTTTCTAAGTCAATACCTTAGCGGAGGCATATCACTTGTACTTGAAATGGTTTCCTTTATAGGGTGAGTCATAGCCTAGTAGAGATATACTACACAATATATGGACCATGACAAGACTAAAGAGGAATATGCTCATGCCATGCTTATGATAAAACAGTTTATCTCTCTTTTTATAAAGCATGCAATGTTGAGATGTAACAATAGATATAAAGCCATTCTCATTTTAAACCATATCTGTTACATGAATACAGGCTCTGTGAATCTATAGGTGAGTGTCTGCAAGTAGGCCCTAATGCACTACCACTGGCATTTTTACCAGTAAACTGGGAGGCTCAACACTTAACCGCACGGTTCTACACCCCTTACCCAAATTCACCAAGTGTTCATCTTTTCGCAAACATATACATTTCCAAACATTTCTAAAAAACAGAGATATTTCCAATGATATGAATGTAATGCAATGTCCAATGCAAGCAATGAGGAATATGGTTTAATTTACCTAAATCTCATGCATTTTTACAACAATCATGGCTATCTTTCACCGATTGCCCAAAACAGATATTTCTAAATAGATATTTAAACAATTAAATTCCAAAAATTTCGATAAATACAATCTATTCCACATCTCATCAAATATGAACAACTACACTAGTTTTCATATCACGATCACGTCTAGTAACATCTCAAGGTCCATTTCTAACCGTGTCGGTTTTATTCCAACAGATACATTAAGCAAAATAATACCGTTAATGCCCAACAAAATATTATTTTCTTTCCAAACTCATTCTCCAAGCATTATTCAACTACGACATCCTATTTTGATTAAAAGCCCCAAAAGTTAAACGTAATTCCTTCATTTTCTTTAAAAATGCTCTTTTGGTCACAAACTGGTAAAAATTTCAAAATCGATCGAATCGAAATTCATTTTTGTTCAATTTTAAAACATAGCTCTTTCATAACCTTACAAATATATTCCAAGTTTACACTTTTGCAATTTGGGGATCAACTCTTTATTTTTCTCAAAATATTCCTTTTAAGCAAATAAATCACAAATTTTTCAAAAATTCTAATTAAATTATATACAACTCTAAACTCCATATAGTCAAGTAAAAGTGCATAAAGAAGTGTAGAAAAAATCTCTACCTCGAGCCAAGAAGCTTTCAAATTTTTCGGCAACAAAAATTAAATTTGTTCGGAGCCAAATGACGCATTTTCTGCCCTCTACGTTTTGATCCAAAGCACTAGGGGTAAAAAATGACTTATACTAGATCAAATCCATGAAAAACCAACATTGGAACCTTTTTTTCTCTTTTTCTCTTTTTCTCCTCACGGCAAGAACCCAAAATTGAACAAAATATCCTATTTGGTCACTTTTATATATACATATATATATATATATATATTATAAACAAATATCTAACCAAATGTCTAACCATATATATATACACCTATATATATATATCAATTTAAAATTATATTTCAACATCTTTAATGACAAAAGTAAAAATATTTTCTAACTACAAAATATATTTCGTTTAATGGTGCACACCATAAATGTTTACAACTCTTTTATGGTAATCAAATAATAATAATAAAATCACAACACTATTACATGGTTACTAGCGGGTCACAATTTAATCAATTGGGTCGAAAATGAATGGAGTTTAATAATTTAATATAAATCCCCAACTGAGATTAAAGTATAAATTCAATTTGATTTAACTCGTTACACACACCAAATATAAATACACTTAAAAAGTATAATTTTCGTGAAAAAATCTTTAAAAAATTCAGTAAATACCAAAAATACAAAAAAAAAATGAAAATTTAGTATATTTTTCATATATATTAATTTTTTGAAATATTTTTTCACAAATATTTTACTTTTTAGATACATCAAAATAAGGTGCATCTAAAAAAGTAAAAAAATACTTAAAATTTTAAAAATATTTACTAAAAAAAAAAACGAAAAACAAAAAATTCAGTTTTCAAAAAATTAAAACAAAACACACTGATTAGTGTTTTTTTTTTTTTTTTTTTTTTTGCACATAAGTGTGTTTTTTTAGGTTTTTCAATTTGAAAGTTAATGTTTTAAAATTTTAAAAATCAAAATAAATGTTAAATCATCATTTTTCTTTATAGATAATCATAAATGATGAACAATCATTGTTTGAAAAGTAATTTTGACTATTAAAAATTTAATAGGATTTGAAAGTCCAAAAAATTTTAGTTAGGATTTAATGGAATATAAGTTCATAACTTATGTATAAATATCCCTATATATATATATATATATATTTTGAAGAAAAGATGTGTAAAAAAATAGAAAGATGATGTGACCCAAATAAATGCATTTATCTAAATAAGTGTACTTATTTAATTTATGTCAAATAAACTCTAAGTCTAATTTTTAAGCTTAAATAGAAACACTCTTATTTTATTTAAAAATGAATTTTTCATAACAAACTAATAATGGGACAACTTCAATACTATTTTTTTAAATAAATTATAAATATATTTCATGGGATTTATTTAAAATATGAATTATCTTTTTTAGTTTTGAAAATTACAACTCGCTTCTTAATATTTCTAATTTCATAATAAATGGCCCATTTTGTTAATAAATTATTAATTCAATTAATAGTTTTTAATGATGCCACAA
This sequence comes from Camellia sinensis, assembly GCF_055761805.1. NCBI lineage: Eukaryota > Viridiplantae > Streptophyta > Magnoliopsida > Ericales > Theaceae > Camellia > Camellia sinensis. The sequence continues at coordinate 46,748,741 of NC_138961.1, forward strand.
ATTTATTTTAGTTAATATTTTAAGCAATTTGATTATTGTGTAGGAGAGCAATTTTTTAGTTAATTCTGTTGAATAAAAAATTCTAACAACGCGCTATTTGTAATTTTCTAAACCATAAGGAACAATCCATATTTTAAACAAATTTCAGGAGATATATTTGCAATTTACCCTTTATTTTTTATTTGTTAAAATATTGAAAAAATGTTCTCTTTATTTTACTTAACTGTTTTTTTTATTTATGTGCTCCAGTAATATTTTTTATTTTACTTATTTGATCCGAGCCTCTCAAACTCTCTAAATATAATTAGTTTGGAAGAATTTTGTTAGACTAGTCATTGTAATAGTTAGCCTGTTAAAAGAATTAAAATAAGATGAAATCAATTATAATAGCCAACATGTCTTTTTGTAAAGAACTTGTTATAAATGTTGTTATAATTAATTTGTAATACATTAAAAAAAAATAATAAATCATATTGATTACTCCTTGTTAAATTTGATATCATTACAACAATCTAGGCTAAAACAATTGAGCTTAATATAGATAATGCATAGACACAAGAATAAACAATGACAAAATATATATCTTACTAAAAAGAAATAAAAATATTATTTTTATTTATACAATTAACAAATTATTGATGAAAATAGAATTAAATATTATTTTAAATTAAAATTTTGGAAGAAATTCAGTGTAGTTATACAAAAAATGCAAGGTTCAATGTATTTCAAAGAGATCTTCACAAAAAAAAAAAAAAAAAGAAAGAAAGAATTTGCAATTGTCCCTCAAGAACAAATTTTGTAATCTAGTGCTTGTATTACTTCATAATTGAACTATTCAACGAGTTAAGAGCATTGGATGCACCTAGAATTGTCAATTTTCAATGAACAGATTTAGGTGTATTACTTCATACACCTAGAATTGTCAATTTTCAATCTAGGTATGTACCAAATCAAATTTAGTGGATTGGGTTGGTTATATAATTCATTTTTTTTATATAAATTTAATATATTAAGAAATTATTTATTTATTTTGTCCCATTCACCCACTTGTATGATTGGTTTCTACTCCAAATGTCCATTGTTTTGAACTCACTTAAATAGTGAATTCTAATGAAAAAACTAATTATATATATAGCTAGGCCAACAAATTATTAGGTCAGTGAATTAAATTTGTTCGAGTATATATATTAGGTAACTTCTTATATAAAGCATAATTTTTTTTTAGAAGTCCTTCAACTTCAAATTTTCTTGCATAAATGAGTCATAAAAAAAGTAAAATAATGCTTCATTAAGGACAAAGTTTAAAGTGATGATTACAACCAAAAAATCAAGTGACTCTAGCCTAGTTGGCCAACCCTTTGGCCACCAAATCTCTTATAAGGTAGAGGTCTTGGATTCCACTCTTAGAAGTGGAGTGAGAGGACAAGATTTACTTGAAAAGTGTATGGGTGTGAGTTTCAACAATCTAACAACTAACTATTGATTTTCGCCAATCAAAAAAAAAAATAAAAAAATAAAATCAAGGTTTGACCCTTATAACAAAATAAACTTTAATTTTTTATTTTGTTAATTTAAATTCTAATCTTTTTATTTATTTTCATTCTAAACCATCTACCTATTTTCACTAAGTAAAATCAACAAGAAAAAAAAATAGTATTTTAGTCATTAAACTTATTGAAAAATGATATTTTAGATATTTTATATACACTTATATTGAGTTTTAATGGCTAAAATATCCCTTTTTTCTTCTTTTTTATGTAATGAAAATAATCAAATGATTTAGATTAAAATAACCAAAAGATTAGTTAATGATAAAATTAAAAACTTAGGATTTATTTTGTTACAAAGATTAAACTCCGAGATTTTTTGTAATGACAAAAGTGCTCTCAACTAAAATTTCACAAGCCTCCTCTCACCACTACCCTTATACGACCACAACCACCCTCCGCTATTGAAAGCCACAGCTGCTAGAGGTAGCTACCGATCGCTACCAACCCCTACTGGCTGACGATAGTTATTGTCTTACTAAGTAAATTTTTACTATCATACTGAGTGAAATTTTATTATCAAAACAACAAAAGAGATAAAGAGAAAGAGAAATAGGTATAACACAAAAAAACATATATTTGAGGTCGCCAATCTCTAATATGAGACCACTGTTTCAAATGTCTAAAACCATAGTAAAATTTTACTGTTTAAATCAGAGTAAAAATTTATTATTGGAAGTAAAATCTATATAACAAAACAAGGGTGTTTTTGAATTGGGGATGGGACGTTTGTCTATGTGTCAAAATGTGAATCATCGGATTGACTTAAATGAAAATATCTTACTCTCATTTTTCCTATTTGGACATTTCAATGGTTAGGTCAATTTTACTAAGTTTAATAAATGGTCCAGATTTAGCTTTGGTTTCCACCCTCACAAACGTCTTCCTTTTTCTCTCACATGCGTCTTCTTCCTCTTTCTCTCTGATTTTGATTTCAAAATTTGAAACTCCATTCTCTCTCACACCTCTTCCTCTTCCCACCACACATCTTCTTTCCACCAAGTTTTCTCTCTCTAGAAGTTTAAGTAATCTCTGGTGGTGATTTCCTCTAACGGAATACAACCCCGTTGAGAGGGGGTGATTTGTACCATCTGGCTCAATGTTTTCCTCCTCTTTCTCTACATAGCTCCAAGGTAAAAGGCTAGATCCTCACCTTTTTTTTACTCCCCCTTTTGTTATTATTCCATTGGGTTTGTTATTGTTCAATCTTTGCCTCCTCTCTCTCTAGTCTAGATAACTTTAGATCTGTTGGTTTTTTTTTTTTTTTTTGAAAGAGGGAGTGTGATTCTAGGGTTTTATTTGGGTTTTGGATTTTGGATTTTGATATAATAATCAATCTTTGCCTTTTCTCTCTCTCTCTCTCTCTCTCTCCCTCTCACTTTTTTCCCCTTTTTTATTTGGGTTTGTTTTTCTTTTTTCTTTTTTTGTTACCAGCACAGAATTCTGAATAGCGAAATTCTTGGACAGAATTACCAACACAAAATTATTTCTTTTTATTAGATTCTATTTCTACAAAAATATTTTTGTCCTATTTGGTTGCTGAGAAAGTGGCAAAAAAAGTAAATAAAGTTAAATTTTGATTACTATCATTCCTAAGTTTTTTCTTAAAAGTCTATTATGATTGTATTTTGTCAAAATTAATATTTTTTTGTTAGGTTTTGTACTCAATAACAAGGGTTTCCTCTAGCTAGCTAATCGTTGGTTACTATGCTTGGTTGCTAAGGAAGTGGTTGATGTTCATAATTGTTCAAGCACCATTAATCTATCTCATTATATTTTTTGTACTCTATCTTTAAGCACCATTATCTTTAATGTATCTCTTTATATTTTTTTCTACTCTATCTTTAAGCACCATTAATCAACCTTTGTAGTGACTTCGACGACAGCAATGAAGCAGACTAAGGTTGTGGGTATTCGTCTTGGCCTTGCTGGCTCTGTTTCATTGTCTTGGTCATGCTAGCTCTATTCAAGGATATCCCAAATAGTTATTTTAATTAAATCAGTTTAATTAATTAATTAGCTCTGTTGGAGATGTTGAAACCATGGGAAAAGCTATTGGAAACTTTAATTACTTAGTTTTGTTGATTAATTAGTTGATTTCCTCTTGCTGATTTGTATTAATATCTTATTTGTATTAAAGCAGTTTCGATTGCTAGATTTGTATTAAATCAGTTTCTAAAGTCACCATTAATCTATCTAATTTTTTTTTAACAACCCATTATCTATCTATTTAAGCACCATTATGTTTTCTGCCATATGGTGCAGGGACTTCGACAGGTGCAATGAAGTAGACTAAGGATGTGGGTATTCGGTGTTTGGGTATTCAGTGTTTTGTTCAATTGGATCCCAAACAAATATTTTAATTAGTTAGTTTTGTTGAAACAATGCGGAAAGTCGCTGCAAACTTTAATTAGTTTTGTTGATTAATTAATTAGTTTCGTTGCTAAAATTGTGATAGATTTGAACTATACTTTAGTTTTGTTTGGTTTGATGCTAAACATTAGTTTTGTTTTTTTATTTTTTGCAATATTTGTTAGTAACAGGGTGCTTGGCTTCCATTGTAGGATTAATGTTGTTGTTTCAGCTCCTTCCTCTCATCTTCCTTATTGTTTTCACCTCCTTACCATGGGTTTGAGACCACTTCAACTTTCTCCTCGATGTAGCCGTCACAGCCCATTTTAAAGTCTCAACTGTCACAATTTTCACCATGGATTTGTGGCGATTGCGAAGCAACAATTGAGACTTGATATACAAAGTGTTGATGGACGACTGAAGCACTTAAAAGCGATTTCAAGGTCACGGTTCAATGGGTATCCTCCATCACAATCTATGGTCTCTTTCTTATTCTATATCTATATTTGTATAAACATTTTTCAATAATTATTCCTAAATTCTAATTTTTATTCATGTCGTTAATTAGAATAACACCCATTGGCTCCAACATTTGCAAATCAAGAATCTGATTCTTAATGAAGCAGCCACACCCTACAGTGCATTTGGCTGGATTATAGAGAGCTTCCAGCCATCAAGTAGGTTAGTAATTTTGTTATTATTATTAGTTTTGATAGCATTTGTTTTGTTGTCGTTGGTATATAGTGCTTCAAAAAGAGAAAACGCAGGTTTAATTGCTTTATTACAATTATATTATAGATTCTTACAATTTGTATTGAAGGTTTGCCTTTGTGGTGTACTATATAACTATGTATATATTTGGATTGGTTAATTGGCAAAACTATTTTATTTGTTTGACTAAATTGCATTTCCATTTTTTTTTTAATTTGCTTAATAGGCTTACATTAGAGAGCATGAGGAAAAAGTAAAACTTCTTCAACACCTATCAAATTCCAAACACTGAGGTAAGTATCTAATCTGTAGTCTTATTGAAGCAATGGTTGCTCATTCTTATTGTCTAACTTTTTCTTTTGGTTGCTTGTCTTCCTTGACTTTACAAGTCTACGAATTAATCATCAATCATGCTTGCTATTAAGTTGAAAAATTGAATAAATTTTGAAGCAATGGTTTAATCTTTTGTTACAATTATCATACTTTGGGTATCAATTAGGCCATTTACAGTTGGGGATTGATTGGGTCTTTGATACATGCAACATGAAGTTTCGATTGGGCCTCTGGTTTTCTGATTGAGTCACGAATTATTGTCTTTTATTAATGATTTCAATTGGATGTCTGATATTGTCTTGAGGGTTCCAAGGATGCTCCATTTCCGAAGAGGTGTAAGGTTTGAGCCCTCTTGAAGTTTTATTACTGGTTGGAGAATAACCCACTATTTCACTCTATTTTTCTTTGTGATTTGTTTGTTTTCTTTGTGATTTGTATATAGCAGGAAAACTTTGATCATGTAAATTTTTGTTATTGTTTAGATTCATTCCCAACTTTCTTCCTAAAATAAATGTTATGAGAGTAGAAAAAGAAGAGAAAAGAGAACTCTTCTATTCAATAAATGAATGAATAAGTACACACTCCTTTATATTGGAGAAAAGATAATTATATACAGAGAATATACTACAACAAATATATATAAATAACATCCTAATATATCTTAATATAATATATTAACACCACTCTTCAAGCTCAAGGTGGTAATGCAGATATCAAGTTGAGCTCGGAAAGTAAATCAGAAAATCATCCTGGAGGATAAGTCTTAGTGAAGACGTCAGCTGTCTGATCGGCAGAGGTCACAAAGATAAGACGAATAGTGCCACTAGTAACGTATTGCTGGATGAAGTGACAATCAATCCCAATATGCTTGATGCGATCATGGAAGACATCATTATGTGCAATCTGAATAGCACTCTAATTGTCACAATAAAGGGTAGTGGCAGTAGGATGGGAAATTTTCATATCAGTAAGAAGCCAACGAAGCCACACAAGCTCTTGAGTAGTATCTGCAAAAGCACAATACTCAGCCTTAGTACTAGAACGAGCAACAAGAGTTTGCTTCTTGCTATGCCAAGCAATGAGAGAATCACCCAAAAAGAAGCAGAATCCTGTAGTAAAGTGGCGGACAGTAGGATCCTCAGCCCAATCTGCATCAGAAAATGCATGTAACTATAGAGAAAATGTGCTGAGTAGTGAAGACCATGGGACATAGTGCCTTTTAGATAGCACAAAATGTAAACTAGAGCATCATAGTGTGGAGAGTGAGGAACAGCCATGAACTGACTAATAATGTAAACATCATAGGCAATGTCTGGACGAGTAACCGTGAGATAGACAAGACAGCCAATGAGCTGACGATATAAAGTAGCATTAGATAATAGGTGACCATCAAGAGGTGTGAGACGAGTCTGAGGATTAACTGGAGTAGTAGCAGTCTTACAATCAATAAGACCAGCACGAGTCAAGAGATCAGAGATATATTTGGCCTGTGTTAGAAAGTAACCAGAAGGATCATGAGAAATTTCCAAGTCGAGGAAATAGCTAAGCAAATCCAAATCTATTATCTCAAACTGGTGACTGAGGAACTGTTTGAGACTAGAGATACCCACTGTGCCATCACCAATGATGATCATATCATCCATATGGAGAAAAAGAATAATAATACCATGCTTTGTTTGACGTATAAACAAGGCAGAATCATAGGCACTGGAGGAGAAGCCAAAGTCATAAATGGTAGGACTGGACTTGGTAAACCAGGCACGAGGAGCTTGTTTCAAACCATACAAAGCACGACAAAGTTTGTAAACTTTGATGGATGGAACAAAGGAACCAAGCAGAGGTTGCATATAAACTTCCTCAGTGAGATCACCTTTGAGAAAGGCGTTTTTGACATCCATCTGATAAAGACTCCAATGGCGAGCAGCAGCAACTGCTAATAAGTTGTGAATTGAAATAAGACGAGCAACATAAGCAAATATTTCATCATAGTCAATCCCATACTCTTGAGTAAATCCCCGGGCAACAAGATAGGCTTTGTAACGTTCAATAGAACTATCAGAATGAGTTTTGATCTTATAAACCCATTTACAACTAATAGCAGTCTTTCCAAGAGGAAGATTAACTACGTCCCAAGTATGAGTTTTATCCAAAGCTTGCAGTTCATTAATCATAGCTTGCTGTCAAAGAGGGTTAGAACAAGCCTCATGATAGGAAGTAGGTTCATGAGAGGAAAAAGCAGTGGAACCAACAATATAATCACGAACAAGAACAAAAGGTTATTTTACCCGAGTCGAATGACGATTTTCTAGAAGAGATGGTAGTGGGATGGAGAAAGCTCCACAGGAGATGATGGAGGAGGCTCCACATGAGGCAATAGAGGAGGCATAAGACCATCGTTAGATACAAAAACCTTATGATTAACAGTAGGCATAGGCAGCTATGAAGGCATTGAACCAAAATCTGCATCAAATTCAGGAGACAACAAGTCTATAGAAAGATTAGTAAAAAAATAGGGAATGGGTGGACTATGATAGGTGAAACTTAGACAAAGTAGAGAACATTTTGTATTCCCAAAAAACCAGATGATGAGAAATACGAAGACGCTTAGAGACTGGATCCCAACAACGATCGCCTTTATGTTCTATACCATACCCTAGAAAATGGCAAAGACGAGAATGAGGTTCTAGTTTAGTTTGTTCATGAGGTTGAAGGAGAACAAAACAAGCAGAGCCAAAAACTTTAAGAGTGGTGTATGTAGGAGGAGAACCATACAAACATTCACAAGGAGAAAGATTGGCTATGAGAGGAGTATGCACACGATTTATGGTGTAGATAGCAGTGAGAGCAGCTTCCCCCCAAAACTTTTTAAGACACGAAGAGGAGATGAAAAGGGCCCGAGTAGTGTCTAGAATATGACGATGCTTTCTTTTAGCACGACCATTTTGTTGGGACATGCCTACACAAGAACGATGAGATTGGGTACCATGTGCCCGAAAAAAGGAAAGAAAATCAGAATCCAAGTATTCCATAGCATTATCAGAATGAAGGGTTTTAATAGTTTGAGAAAACTGAGTATGGACTATGGCAAAGAAATCATAATAAACCTGTATAAGTTCAGACCGATTTTTCAGAAGAAATATCCAAGTATAACGAGAAAAATCATCAACAAAAATCACAAAATATCTAGGCCCCCCCATGGTCGGGGTAGGGGAGGGTCCCCATATATCTAAATGCACAAGAGCAAACGGGGCAGTAGAAATAGAATTACTTTTATTAAAAGGTAATGCAGGTTGTTTAACAAGTTAACAAGGTAAACAACCAACATTTTCAGAACTAACACGACCTAACCAACCACTATAAAGCAAAGTTTTTAAACGACTAAAAGAGACATGTCCTAAACGACAATGCCAAAGCTAAAAAGAAGACATAGAAGTAGAAGCAGCGGAAGAGGCAACAAAAACAACAGTGGATAATGTAGATGGAATGCGAAGATGGAGAAACTTGAACAAAAGTCCATGCCTATAGCCTATCCCAAGGATCTATTTCGTCTGAGGGTCCGACACCAAACAACCATTAGCAGAAAAAGTGACGGTGAGACCAAGTTCACACAATTGACCAATAGAGATAAGGTTTAATTTAAGAGCATGAATGTAATAAACATTAAAAAGCGATACAGTGGAAGTAGAAATTTGATCTATGTGACTAACAGACATACGAGAACCATCAGCAGTATGGATAAAGGGCGCAGAAGAGGATGATGAGATAGAAAAAAATATAGTAGAATCAGAGGTCATATGATTACAGTAGGCGGAATCAAAATGCCATGAAGAATTACCTGATGTGACTGAAAGAGCAGGAAAAGTAAGAGTCCTAGATTTGGCAAGCACCTGTTAGATAATGGACTCAACATCATCCATAGAAAATGATGGAGCAATAGGATTAGTAAAGTGGGGAGTGCAAGAACTCTCTGATGTAGCAGCAGCAGCAGGATGAGAACCATGAGCAGATTTAGACTGAGGCCTAGAATGTGAAGACCCTTTCCTGGAAGAAGAAGTAAGGGCAGCGTGGGGACAATTGCATTGGAGATGACCAGGAGCAGTCTTGTGGCAAGTCAAGCAGTCACAAACTTAGCACTAAAGTAAAGAATGATTGGCAAGTAGGCCACGGTTACGACAATAAATGCATAAGCTTAGAGGCTGTGAAGATGAAGAACCTCGTGATGATAGCGTAGCAAGTGCAGAATCCAAAGTTGGTGTTTTGAGCATCCTAAAACGAGTTTCTTCTAACAAGAGTTCAGTAATGGCTTGTTCCAAAGTCGGTAAGGGCAGACAATGGAGCAAAGAAGCACACACAGGTTCAAAGGGTGCTATAAAGAGTCATAAGAAACTGCAATAGTCACTGATGATTCCTATGAACAATACATAACTGTGCATCCTCCAAATGTGCCCAAGCAAGTTCAGAAAGAGCCAACTAGTCCCAGGCATATGACATCTAGGATAAAAACTCATTGATGGATTGACCAGGCTCTTGGCGCATGTGATGAAGAGTTTGTAGGAGTTGATATTGGTGAGCATGGCCAATAGTCTGATAACATTCCTTCAAGAAATCCCAAATTGCCTTAGCAGGAGAGACAATGGAATCATCATCTTGAAAGCGTCCAAATTGAAGGTTAATGGAAGAAAAAAAAAATAGCCTAAAACCATTTGATAATTTGGTAGTTCTTCCCTCCTCATTCATCAAGACGCTCATCAAAAGCAGATGCAGTCTCTTTGTCTTCCTGGATGGATTTAGAAAGAGCACCAGTGATAATATGCAAAAGCCACTTCCCTTTGATAAATCTAGAGAGAGCTTGGGCCCAGATAACATAGTTAGACCCATCAAGTGTAACGGAGATAGAATGGATATTGTTAGAACAATCCATGATGCTCAAATAGAGAAAAAAAAAATGGTGGTGTCCATGCCTACAACACTACTGATATTTCTAGTGAATTGTAAGCAAAATTAATTATCTCATGGTAGACAAAAGCACAAATAACTTGCAACAAATTCAAATCCTCCAAACAACACATTTCACCAAATCAAGCTCATTACTAGCAACTAAATAACAAATCCAGTTAACAACGATACATAATGACACTTAAATATATATATATTATTAACAAACAGTTATGTATGCTCACACCTAACAACCCAGATCCAACCCTTCTATAAACTTATTTTAAAGGCCAATCCATCAGTTTAGATTCCAGGTATCATGGGATAAATCTTTCTTGATGGATGTGATTCATTTGTTTAGATTCATCAATTTGTTGATGAATCCCCCACTTTCTCAGCAACCAAACAGGACATAAAAATATTTCCTGGGTTTCTTACCAAACAAGATAGAAATTTTTTCAAACCCTTATTGGCCAAAAATAACCCTTTATTACTATACGATTTCTTGATTATTTCCTAAAAAATGTCTGACAAAAAAATGTCTGATTTATTGATTAATCCATTTCATGAGATGAGAGAAACAACAAAGAAAATCAATCAATTTATAAATGACTAAACAACAAAGAAAATTTCCAGGTGGGGTTGGGAAGGGGTTTTGAGTGGGGTTGGGAAAAGAGGGAACTGAAACCTTGAGGGAAAGAGAGAGGTGTTACCTGAAGGCGAACAATCTTGAAGCTACTGACGATAACCACCGAAGAGCCGATGAAGCAACGAAGAGCCACTGAAGCAATGATGAGGAATGGGTTTGAATACAACCACTGTAGCAATGAAAGAAAGAGAAACAATGAAATGGGTTTGAAGAGAGAAACAGTGAAATGTTGTGGACTGAAATGGGTTTGAAATGGTTTAAAGAGAGAGATGATGAAGAAAAGAGAGATGATGAAATGGGTTTCAAAATTGAAACCTATATCCAACAGTCAAGGTAAAAAGGCACAACTCTCAAATTAATCTTAGCCTTTTAATCTCATTGCCACCTAAGATAGATGTCCCATCTAGGTTGAAAAACAGATGTTCCTTATTATATAGATTATTGATTAGTCCATTTCATGAGATGAGAGAAAACAACAAAGAAAATCAGTCAATTTATAAATGACTAAACAACAATGAAAATTTCCAGGTGGGGTTGGGAAGATGGAAGACTAAGACCTTGAGGGGAAGAGAGAGGTGTTACCCAAAGGCGAACAATCTTGTTGTTATCGACGACAACCACCGAAGCAACGAATAGCCAGTGAAGCAACGAAGAACCACCGAAGCAATGATGAGGAATGGGTTTGAATACAATCACTGTAACAATAAAAGAGAGAGAAACAGTGAAATGGGTTTGAAGAGAGAAACAATGAAATGTTGTGGACTGAAATGGGTTTGAAATGGTTTACAACTCTCAAATTAATCTTAGCCTTTCAATCTCATTACCACCTCAGATAGATGTCCCATTTAGATTGAAAAACAGAGCTTCTTTATTATATAAATTTTTCCATAACATATCAATATCTCTCTCTATCTCTCTCTATCTCTCTACCTGTATATGCATGTATTTCTATATATGTGAACATGTCTGATTTTAGAAATTTAGCACCAAATTTTGCGATGCCTGTCCTCTCATGCCCCGTCAATATATTGTCCGCTTTGGTCGGAATCTCACGATTTTGCTCCTCCTCAGGGGAAAAGGCATATTGACAGGTGAAGGGGGCTAGTGCGTTTCTAAGGTAGAAGTGGAAGTCTCTCCCTGGTCGATGTGGGATTAACCCATCAAAAGATATACTCTTTCTACGAATGAACAATTGAGAAAACTTTCAATTTTTATTAATTAAACATAAATTGTATTGCCTAAAACTTACATCTTTATTTATACCAAAATAATTCTTACTAATTAAGAAATTTTTTTTTTTTTTTTTAAAAAAGAACATATATTCTTGCTAGTCAAGAATATTTACAAAAAAAAATGTTAATTCTTGTAAAACAATAAACATAAAATAGCAAAATTAAATGAGAAAATATAATAATTATATACTATTTTATACTAAATTATAGTATTCTAATTAAATATTAATTCTAAAATATAAAATCAAAATATATATAATATTTTCAAATCTTTCTCTCATTTATAGGGAGAAAAAATTGAATGGAAAAACTTTTGTTAATACATCTTTAGAAATTAAATTAAATTGCAAAATTATTAATAAAATGTCTAAAACTCTTAAAATATCACTGTTAAACTTATTTTAAATTACATAGATATTATTGATTTGTTTAAAAATTAATCATTTAAGACTCAATCTCCTATCACATTAGTGTAAATAAATTTAAGGGTAAATTACACTCGCCTCTTCTAAAGTTTATAAAAAATATAATTAGTTATATACTTTTGACATAACTACATTGGTTTCTCTTTAGATTTTAATTCATATAATAATTAGGTCATTTTTCTTAACAATTTGTTAATTCTATGAATATAAAAAAAGATATTGTCATATCTTTTATGCAAAAAAAGACTCATTAGTATACTTTTTTTTAACGTAACACTCAACACTCCAAAAAAAGGGTGTGTGATTCTTCAAATCATTTCAAAAGAAGTATAAAAATTTCTTACTAAGTTTTGGGCAAATATATAATTTCAAACTGTGAGTGTTATATTTAGAAAAAATATACTAAGCAGTTTTTTAGTATTTTTTTGTGTTATATTGAAATGTTACGTTTAGGATTACATTGATTAAAATGCTATGTTTGGGGGGGAAAAAATTATATTAAGAGGTTTTTTTGTGTGTTATATTAGAGTGTTAACATTTGGAAAAACTATGAGTTTTTTTGGAGTGCTACGTTATTACGTTTAGAAAAAATATATTAAAGATTTTTTTTTAAATATTATATTGTTACATTTGGAAAAAGTACATAAAAGAATTTTTTAGTGTATTACATTAGAATGTTAAATTGGAGTGTTATGTTCTTATTCATAATGTGAGATTTGTTTTCATTAAAAATACATAAAAAAAATTTTAGTGTGTTGCATTAGAATGTTAAATTGGAGTGTTATGTTCTTATTCATAATGTGAGATTTGTTCCAGAATGAGAGAAAATCCAAAGCCTCTATAGTGAGGATGATCAAAATGTATAATTTCACATTTAAATAAACCCTCTTTTATCCCTCAAAAATTAAATCCAAACGTATAATTGACTATCCTTTTATATAATTTCTATTTTAATAGGATCTTTGGATTCATAAGAAAAAATATAAGACTAAACAATTGAAAAATCTAGAAATCCCCTAGATATTGATTTGTGATTATGTAACAATTTTAAGCAGTATATAACAATCTCAATCAAACAATCAAGACAAATCAACACAATGATTTTAACGTGGAAAAACCACAAATCGACACCTCCAACTGTGATTAAAAAACTACGGGCAACAGCCACAAAACAATCCACTAAGAAGATTGAAAGGAATTACATAGGTATACTCTCAATTACCTAGCGAATCCACGCCTAATTGAACCAACCTCTATGTGCCTCTTCCAACCCCGTCTTCACCTCGGAATTGTCTTTACGATGAGCCACTCCGGAATCCACCAAAGTTTCAGGCTCGAATTCTTCAGAATCCACCGAAGAACAACTCTCTCTTTTGTAGAACAAACAAAACCTTTGATGTATACTCTTTAAAACATGAATTGAATACTCAATCAAAACATCAAAGAAAACTCACGAAGTATCCCCAGATATAAATCCTAGAACCCAAAAAGAAGATCTGGAGTAATAATCCTAAAAACTGACCCAACACGCGAATTTATAGAATCTGTCCCGCGATCTCCGCTCGAGCGCCCAACAGCCCGCTCGAGCGGCTTCAGCAAAATATGCGCGTGATATAACAGAGGTCCGCTCGAGCGCTAGAGAACCCGCTCGAGCGCGAAATTTCACATCTCAGTACTTTTACAGGCGACCAAAACTGCTGGAACCAGGAATTCTCTGCTCGAGCGGGGTAAAGTCCGCTCGAGCGGACAGACAACTTGGAATGCAATTTTGAAAGCATAAGCATCACAAACTTCTCTGAAAAGCACAATTCGGGTTGGATTCGCATCTAAACACTCATAGCCTCACTAAAATAAAAGTCCGAAAATAAATACAACTGAAAGGAGTTTTGTTAAACGGGATTGCCAAAAATAAAACCTAACAACAATTTATAAGATCACATTTTGAGATTTGTTGGAACTTTACCATTTTATTATTAGCATTAAAATTATAAGAATAAATAATGAATGGCTAATTTTTTTTCATATATCTAACTGCCTTTGTTATAGATCCTTTTAATATATCTAACTAAATTTATTACAGTATATTATATCTTAACTAGTGTTTCTGTGAAACGTATTTGACGATACAGTTCGTTCCAGGTGGAACGGGTCGGACTGATCCACGCTCCTCAAACCTATGTCCGAATGACCAAGCCCACAATGGAACCTGCACAAGAGTTCAACGGGGAACGAAGAGTCCCCCAGCGAACCCTCCGACGAGCAAGTTAGAAATAGAGGTGGAATGTAGAGATGGATTAGAGATAGAAAGCTTAACATTCTTCTTGTCTTCGACGTCTGCTTATATCATCTGGTAATCATTTCGCTGTCCCTTCCGACCTACCATTTTGGCCAAAAGCCTATGCTCTAGCTTGCCTTGTTCATGGTGAGGCCGTTTTGTCTCGACGGGGAGGGGTTATCGCAATAAATGTTGTAAGGGGCTTCATTGATGGCTGATGTGCAGTGTAATAACTTTGCAGGATCTTTGTCTGCTTATGTGGCTTGTTCTTCACCTGCCATGTGTCTAAGTGTCATTGGTTCTTAGTGCCATGTTGAGTTCCAGCCATGTTGGGCCTCATTAGTTGAATTACGTATTGGGCCCTAAGCGGTGGGCTTGGATTATTCATAGTGGGCTATAGACTTCATGGGCTTACCCATGTCAGTAGTCCCCCATTCCCGAGTGCAGTTTTAGTCCAATGAAGGAAATAAAGAAGAAAATGATGGTTGTTAGAGACGGCAGGGCGAAGGCTGAATGAGAGGTGGGCTGATGGCGACGGGCGGTCGAGTAGAGGAGCCGACCATGAGGGGGGGCCAACTGCGAAGGGCGACCGAGTGGAGGGACCAACCATGAGGAGGCCGACAGCGAAAGGTAACCAAGTGGGGGGCCGACCATGAGGAGGGCTGACCATGAAAGGGACCTGAGTGGAGAAACCGACCATGAGGAGGGCAGACCACGAAAGGTAACTCAGTGGAGGGACCGACCATGAGGAGGTCCAATCGCGAAAGGTACCCTAGTAGAGGGACCGACCATGAGGAGGGCCGACCACGAAAGGTACCCGAGTGGAGGGACTGGCCATGGGGAGGGCCAACCGCGAAAGGTACCCTAGTAGAGGGACCGAACACGAGGAGGGCCGACCACGAAAGGTACCCGAGTGGAGAGACCGACCATGAGGAGGGCCAACCGCGAAGGGTGATCGAGTGGAGAGACCGACCATGAGGAGGGCCGACCGTGAAGGGTGACCGAGTGGATGGATAAGTGGCGGCGCGCGAGGCTCGAGGAGTGGCAGGGACACGTGTTGAAGTGAAGTTGAATAGATAGGGAAGGGGAAAGGGGGCGGGGATCGTGGTCGTACACGTGGTGGAATCTCGTAGTGGGGAAGGTTATGCGTTGAGTAAGAAATAAAACGATAGGTCAATATAGGATGTTGAAAAAACAGTTTTGGCAGATTTTTGAAAATTTTCAAACTGGCGAAAATTAATTGTGACCCTTGGAATATAGGCAAGCCTTAGGCTTTTGGTATTATTCGTTTTACCTATCTCTTCGCAAAAAACCAAAACATCCCAGAAGTGAACTCGTTCGTTGCCAGTGATACACCCCTGCAACACTTTGTGAACTTTCTTGTGCCCGCATCTGAAGAAATTTGCAGACACACAAGAAAGATGGCCCAAGAGGAAGCAACAACCGTAAGGGTTGATCCATTGGGTGACGACGATGCGGTGGATTTGGCGGAGCAGTATCGTATGGAGCGTAGGGAAAGAGGGGTAGTCGGTGAGGCGGTGCGGGCTCGTCCAAGGATGATGATTGCAGTCCCGAAACCTATTAGCCAGGTGGAGCCGGACCACTAGCACACCAAGCCGGACAGATCTACGCTTACAGAGGAGGAGTTGGAGGGAATAAGGCGGAAGTACCAGATTCCCTCGAAGATAGGGTTAAGATTGCCCACATCTAAGGAAAGGGTGTCGGATGTGCGACCGGGAGAGTTCATCTTGTACGATGAGGCGTTGCTCGGGGGTTTGAGGCTACCGCTCCCCCAAGTGGTGGTAGATGTGTTGAACAAGTTAGAGGCGGCGCCAGGGCAGCTGATGCCGAACGCCTGGAAGATAGTGATGACCTGTGCGATTGCTTGGCTGCAGGCGATCGGAGGGGCGGCAATGACAGTGGAAGAGTTCTTCTCCTGCTACAAGGCCTCCAGTCAGTAGGAGACTTGGGTTACTCTACAGGCGGTTGCGGGGCGAGGGCTGGTGGCGGGTCTTCCATCTTCGGTGAAAGGGTGGAGGCCGAGATGGTTCTTTGTGACGGTGGACGGTGGGACAGGAATTTGCACGACGTGGAAGATCCCCACCAAATCGGTCGAGCCCAAGTTGGATGGGGCGGCCGAAGACCGAGTGAAGAGGGTGAGGGAATGAAGGGAGGAGAAGGGAGTAAGGTGGGACGAGCTGGTCCTTCCGTCAATGTTGTTTGCCCTGAACTTGGGTCCGCAACCATTGAAGGAGGATCTGGCAAGGGAGGAGTTGGAGAGGCAATGGAAAGCGGAGGAGGAGGGGGAAAGGAGATTATTCGCCCGAGCGAACAAATATAAGGAGACCCAACTGGGGCCTGCTCCGAAGTTGGTGCTGAAGGGGAGGATTCGGCCTCGTCCCAAACCTTTGGGGGACCGAAATTTGACTGAGTTTGCCCCCTTGCCACAACCCGTAGACCCACTGAAGGAGAGGGGCAAACGAGAGGTGGAGGTAGGGCTAAGGAAGTTGAAGAAGAAAAGAGTCACCACTGAGGGGGCAAAAGATGCGCCCGCCTTGAAGAAGATGAGGGTTGGTGGAGAGGACACCCCCATGGCGAAAAGGGCAAAAGAAAGGGGGATGGGGGTGACTCCAAAAGGGGTGGTTGTCCTAGAAGCACAAGGGGACGAAGGTCAAGGGGCCCAAGTGGACAAAGAACACATGAGTGCCATGGGCCCCAAGATGCAAGTGTAAAGTGGGTCGGCTGGCCTTGAGAAGGGGGCGGAGCGGCAACCCAAGGGGGGTCCTGCGTCCCAGGGAGAGGGAGAGGGGGTCAAGTTGAAGAATGTCATCTACCATGCTCCGGCAGTGTCTGGGTGACTGGAGGGAGAAGGAGGCCCAGCCAGGACAGCTGCATATCGCCTGTTGGGAGTAGTGGAAGACGCAGTCGTGCGCTTGATGGCCAGTTTCACTGAGGTTGAGCTGCTAAGAGGGTTGTGCTCTTCCCAAATGGAGGCGACCGCCTTAACAGGGGCCCTACTAAACAAGGCGGTGGCTGCAAGAGGCGAATTGAGGCCACTACAGGCAAAGTTGGGGAAGGTGGAGGCCCAACTTGAAAATTTGAAGATGGAGGAAGGTCGCACAGAGTGCGTGTGCCAGGGGACTGGAAGAGGCCCAAAAGGCAAAGAAAATGGAGGTGTTGGCGATGGTACAGAGGAATGTTGCCGACCGTACCCATGCTGACCTGCTCGCGACCAAGTTGGAGATGGAGACGGAACGCCGCAAGGTGGTGTCGCTCGAGTTCCAGCTGGTTGACGAGCAGAAGAAGCTGGAAGAGGCCCAAAAAGCCTATACCGTCGCCAACGAATGGTGGCATGAGGCCATGACCTGCAACGAAGATCTTCGTGCTCAGTCGATCAAAGAAAAAGAAGAAGCGGATCTGAAGATCGCTGAGCTGGAGAGGACGTTGGCAGATGAGCGGGCCAAGTCAATGGAGAAGAAGGTGGGGTTAGAGAAGGCTTTGGAGGAATAAAAGGCCAAGTTAGCCTCTGAGAGGACAGCGTACCCCGACTTATGTGTCGCGGCAGTAGAGCAGTTCAAGGGGTCTGCTGACTTCCAGATGGCTATCGATGCCGCGATCGCCAGCAACTTGGCAAGAGAGGGGTCTGGGGGGGCTGGCCGGTCGGGAGCGACCGCTAGGAGCAGGGGTGAAGAAAAAGTGATCCAGAGCTTCCAGCGATCGGACTTCTACAGACATGAGATGGCTGAGTTCTAGGACAGCGGCTGGAAGATGTTTAAACGCAAAGCAGAATAGTTGTTCCCAGACTTGGACTTCAACACTGTTAGAATAGATGAAGACGACGTGGCCCAGACCCCCTTAAATGAAGGTGTTAACGAAGAAGATCTTGTTTCGAGCGAGGAGGAATGATGAATGTAAAAGTTTTGCACTTTGTTTGTAAATAAAATTTTTGTTGTTGTTTTGTTTGTTGTTTTTGTTGGGCGTGTAACCTCTATAGTGAACTGCTGTGTAAGTTTGTGAATGAATAAAATTATGAGTTGTGTTTGTGGTTTTTTTTATTATTTATACTATTGTCTTTATTTTCTGTGGATCTGCAAAGGATGAGAATGGTTACTCATGTAAGGCTTGTGTAAAAATCACAGTGAAAATTGAGAAGTAGGGAGCCAATCTATCTTGTGAGGAAATTATGATACAAAGAATGTTGACAATAAAAATGTTGAAATGTAAAGGTCTTAAAATTGAGAGTCTTGAATCATTAAGTCATATGGTCAGAGTGTCGAGGAAATGTGAGAGTGAAGAGGTCTCAAAATGTGACAGTCTTGAAATGCTAAATGGTTGGAGAATGAAAGTTAAAAAATGTAAAGAACGTTAAGAGGCGTAGAAGTTGGACCTGGAATTTGACCATGTATGGCAACTATGCTAAAAACATGAAATTGTAATGATGTTTGAGCCATAGTTAACTCAATCTGGCTGAGCCCTTTGTGCTCAGTCTGCCTGAGGCTTTAAGTAACTCAGTCTGGCTGAGCCCTTCGTGCTCAGTCTGGCTGAGGCTTTAAGTAACCCAGTCTAGCTGAGCCCTTCGTGCTCAGTCTAGCTGAGGCTTTAAGTAACTCAGTCTGGCTGAGCCCTTCGTGCTCAGTCTAGCTGAGGCTTTAAGTAACTCAGTCTGGCTGAGGCTTTAAGTAACTCAGACTGGCTGAGGCTTTTCATGCTCAGTTTGGCTGAGGCTGCAATCAGGTCATTATTGAAATACCACACAGATAACTGAGATATAAGATTGTTGTCATGTAAAGTGTAGCCCATTTGATCATAAATTTACACCATATGAGAAGAGAATAAAACCATTCAAGTGCGCAGATTGTCAAAAAGAAAATACAGCAACTGATTAATACAAAAATAGGGCTTCATTGAAAATAACGCTTCAAGTGCTCGGCGCTCCACGGATGGGGGAGATCTCGACCTTTCATGTCCTGAAGTCGGTAAGTGCCCAGACGAGGTCTGGCCTTAACGACGTAAGGTCCCTCCCACTTCGCTGCCAACTTGCCCTCAGCCGGATTTTTGGTGGCAAGGGTTGCTTTGCGCAAAACAATGTCTCACACGGCGAACTCCCTCGGTTGGACTTTGCGGTTGTAGTGAGTTCTCATTTTCTGTTGATTTGAGGAGGCCTGTTTGACAGCAGTGGTCTCTCGGAGCTCTTCAATCAGGTCTAGGTCGGCTCGACGCAATTCTTCAGTGAGTTTTGGATTTGGGTGCAGAACCCTCGGGGTAGGCAGACCGATTTCCACTGGGATGACCGCCTCAGCGCCGTATGTTAAGCGAAAGGGGGTCTCCCCAGTGGGGTTTGGGCTGTAGTACAGTACACCCAGAGTACATTTGGTAACTCCTTAGCCCAGTGCCCCTTAGCAGCTTCCAGCTTAGTTTTAATGATCTTCAAAAGAGAACGGTTGGTAACCTCAACTTGGCCATGGGCTTGGGGATGACCTGGGGAAGAGAAACATGGTTGGATTTGAAGTTCGGCACAGAATTTCCTAAGCTTGGCATTGTCAAATTGTTTGCCTTTGTCAGAGACGATGGCTTGGTGTAGCACGCGCCCGCACATGGGGCCCTCGCTACAGTTCGGACTCGATTTGTGTCACTGTTCTTAGTCTGAACCAAAGAGTCCAAATCCGGCAAATCGTTTTGAGAAACATATTTTTGAAAAGAAGTACCAAACATGGACTGCTTTGCCAGATACAGAGTCGCCACCTAAATATTTTAAAATGGGGGAATTTAGGAAACCCTGACTCGGTGCCAAAGGCCACGTGTCCGTCATCACCAAAGTTGCCTCGGCTCGGGAACTTGGGTACGATTGGGGAAGGTCAGCTATGAGCACCCCCTCTCGCCCGATCCGAAGATCGGCCTCTACTAACCATGATATCCGTTTTTGAAAACGTTATGTGTTCTTATTCCAGTTATTAGCCTAGAATTACTTATGTTATGCGCACGACAAACAAGTATAGACTAGATTGCCTAATTTGGAAATAAGCATTGCATATCCATTTGTTTTGGAAAAATGTTTTGGAATTTGCTACCCGCAAGTAGGCTAAAACACGGATTTCAACGAGTGTTTCCAACTCGGACAACCCAACCTTCACCCACAGGCATTCAAATAGTTTATCACATAAGCATCTAGCCACATGGTAAGCATGCTGTCATGATAGCATTCACACGCATGAGATATGCTAAAGCATAAATGCTTACCGAGTACTCCGAGCCAAAACAATAAACTAGTTAGCCAACATGCATGGTCCTAGTTCATGTCAAATTGACTAATGCAACACATGCAGGATGCAATTAGAATAGGCTCGGCTAACCTAAACATGGCATGCGAAAATGCACAAGTAGCATGTATTCAAGTTAGATTTGAAATACTAATGCAATTAGCATGATGCGCCGAGCCCGGTGCATGCAATACTGATGAATGATGCACGCATGCATAGCATAAGGTATGCTAAATTAAACGTGCCCTATTACTAACCATCGAAGCAGGTAAATAAAAGGGAAGAAAGACGTGGGGTTGGAAGACATACACACACTTACGCACACTTATTACATGATTGCCCTCACTCGGAGGGTCCAAATAAATATTACAGTCCGAATAATAAACGCATAAATTATTATAGAATTTCTAATTAATTAACAGAATGGATTCGAAAAGAAAAGGTGGCCACAGCCATCGCCTTGGGATGCGCGAATGATGCATGCTCGAACCCGTCTCGCCCGGAAGGTCCGTACCATACCACTGCCGCCTCTGTTTACACTAGCCTGTCTCTCTGAAAATTTCCAAAGTTCTGGAACAGGTCCTCTGAATACTGTGGAACACCATCGGCTGAAGGAAATGTCCACCGGCCATTTAAAATACCCATCGGCTGTTTATGAAGCTATCGGCCCGGGAAGGATTGCCGGTCGGCACTGAACAATGCCGGTCGGCAGAGACTTCCTGCAGAAGACAGTTTTGACAGCAACAGAGGACAGACAGCATATGGCATGGGATTTCAGGCACATGTGAGCATGGTCATGTTCCCCATCATGTGTTGAACTCAGGGAAGCATGGCCCTCGATCCTCGACCCATCAATTGTGCATGATAGCCTAAGAGATCAAGCTTGCCATTTGATGTAGAAATGCATGCAACACACAAATGAGGACCAAGACCCTATCATGTTGAAGTCAAGGGCCCCGGTGACCGAGAGTTAAGACGCGTTACATCACTTATAGTATGAACGCTCCTTAGCCCTCACACTTGGTTTAACACCCCAAACCAAGTAATGCAATGCATGTTATGCAAGCATGACTCGAAGATACAACATGAGATTAAGATGCAAGGCATGCCAAATACTATGCAACTACCATGGCAAGTATGCAATGCTAGGCATGCAAGATGCAAATGCAATACAAACATGGATGATTTAAGCAATAGGATCATCATGTTACAACACCTAATGAAGCAGTCATGCAATAAACATGAGACAAGCATGCAATGGTGGACTTAAACCATAAAGGGGCAGACCTTAATCCACCCCAAAACAGTGGCCAAAAGTGCCCAAAATGGTGGACAAACACTCATGCCAACACCCAAGCCAAAGGGCCTAAGGCTAAGGCACAAAAAGGGGACACTTTTACTTCCACTAACATGACCATTCATGGCATGAATTAGACAACCAAAACAGAATCTTAGCATGTAAAAATAGACTCCAAAACCCACTGATATGGCAGCTTAAGTGGCTCCAATGAGATGCATGCACCAAAACTCATTTCTAGGCACAAAAGGGCACATCTTCAAAGCATGAAAGAGGTCACATATGCAGGCATACAAACATGATTTATGGACTGAAATAGGACCCTAAATGATGCCAAATCATAAGGATGGTCTAAGCTACACATGCTAGAGGCCAATATACTCAAGGCTTACAAGCCAAAACACAAAGAGATGACACCAAACATGGCAAGCATGACTGAAACAGGTGGCCAACAGGCCTTAAACATGGTAGAATAATGCCAATACCTTCATGAAATTAGGCTAACACATGCAAGAATCATGGCTTAAACACAAGATGCATTTCTAGGCCAAATAGAGGAATGTAAAGCAAGTATGTTAAGCATGCAAAAGCGCACAAATCCGACCAAAAACAGAGATGACATATGACCTAGAGACACCCAAAAACCTCTGAAATAGGGCCAAAATCAATCAAGCATGCATGTTACCCTTTAAGCTAAAAGGCAAGGAAATGAGGCAATGAAGAGAGAGGGGTGTCCCTCCCCTATACAAGACTTCAAACCACCTTCCTTACCACTGAAAATCCACTGGTTTTCAGTGGTGAGAAGACCAAGACACTCAAGCAAACAAAGCCTCACCAAGGAAAGCACCAAAAAGGCCAAACAAGGCCTAAGAGGGTGAGTTTGAACTCAAACCACAAAACACCCTTAATGAAAGTTCTTAAGCATGAAAATATAAGTTTTTTTTTATGTTATGTACAAAGCCTAAATCAGCAAGCAAGACAAGTAAAAAAACTAGTGCAAGTTTGGGAAAACTAAAGCAAAGTGATTACCCTTGAAGAAACTTTGAAGAACAGATGTTCCAGCCACCTTCTACTGATCAAAATCAGTCCAAAACCTCAAGAATCATCCCTCAAAGCCTCTCAATCTCGGAGCAAGGTGTAATGGTGTGTGTATTAGTGCAAAAGTAAGGTAAAAATGCACTTTTGGGCTACCAAACACACACTAAGGGAGGAGAGAGAGGGAAATATAGAGAGAGATGATATATCTAGCAGATATATGTATATAAGCTCTGTTTTTTAGGTTTAAAATTTCCAACCTTTGACAATGAAGGAGGAGGGCTCTATATATAGCCTAAGCAAATGGTTCTTGGCTTCTCCAAGAAGCCAAGTGAAAGGGGCAAAGGGTGCAAAGGAGTCTAGGCTTCTTGGAGAAGCTAAAACAGCTGGCAAGGCTTCTCCAAGAAGCTTAGCCAAGGGTTCATCCTTCTAGAAGGAACCAAGGGGTTCAAAGGCTCATACTAGCCAGAAGCTGCACGGGGAGGAGTGATGGTGCATTCCAGCTGGCACAGCTGGCATGCACCATGCCTTAAGGGTGCAAAGGAGTCACACCGGCCAGCAAAAGATGTCACCGGCAAAATAAAGTGCCGGTCGGCAGAATAATGTGCCGATCGGCCATTGGTTTTAATAAAACATGGCCGGTGGCACCCCTAAACAGCCGGTGATTCTAGGGGAAGGCTGGTGGAATGTGAGGGTGGCCAACAAGCCATTCTCCTCCCTTCAAGGCAAAAAACACAAGTGTTTGGTGCCAAAGCCAAACACGGAACAGTCAGGTCGAAAGATCCTGAAGCGAGGCACGTAGCCAAGACTTCCGAGAACTCAAGACGAACACAAACATGGATAATCACCGAGTGTTCAAATGGTGACATCCAAGTCTTGAAGACGGTCAAAAATGGGGTGTCTACAGTTGCCCCTCTTTGACAGAACTCGAAAGTCATATCAATGACGGGAGTGAATGTCAAAGCCCAGAGACGACCCATTTTTGACAAGGCCAAAGACCCAGACAAACATGCAAGGCAAACAAGGTATGCGCCCAAAGGCAGGGGCAAGATGCAAGACAATGCATAGAGCTGGACATAACATACCTGTGCGGCTCGTCTGGTTGCACCCACCTCAAATGAACCGTACATACAATATCGTGCCTGCGAAGAAAACAAACTTAACAGGTACGATGTCGTTAGCAACATGCATAATAGTGTGCTCGAAATGAGTGACAACGCAAAGCGAATGGGAAGCATAACAATGCTGTGAAGGTGAAGATATATAAGCGGAGCACACGGTCTACGTGGGCAACGAAATTGATTACAAGGATGCGGTCTACATAAGCAATGAAATTGATTACAAACATGCGGTCTACGCAAGCAGGACATGCGGTCTACACAGGTAATGAAATTGAATGCCAACATGCGGTCTACACAAACAAAACATGCGGTCTACACCAGTAAAACATGCGGTCTACGCAAGGAATGAAATTGATTACAATCATGCGGTCCACGCAAGCAAAACATGCAGTCTACGCAAGTAATGAGATTGAATAAACATGCGGTCCACGCAAGCAAAACATGCAGTCTACGCAAGTAATGAAATTAACATGCGGTCTACGCAAGCAGAACATGCGGTCTACGCAAGTAATGAAATTGATTAAAAACATGCGGTCTACGCAAGTAACGTAACTAACATGCGGTCTATGCAAGCGAAACATGCGGTTTACGCAAGTAATGAAATTAACATGCGGTCTACGCAAGTAATGAAATTAATTACAAACATGCGGTCTACGTAGGTAACGTAATTAACATGCGGTCTACGCAAGCAAAACATGCGGTCTACGCAAGTAACGTAATTTAACATGCGGTCTACGTAAGCAAAACATGCGGTCTACGCAGGTAATGAAATTAACATGCGGTCTACGCAAGTAAAGTGTATAAAGAGGAACTTGAACACATGTGAGTGAAAACATATCATTCATAATGCAGGGATGTAAAATACTGTAACACAGCAAAATTGAAACGATTTGTGGGAATCCTCAAGACATGAAAAGGATACGGGAAGGGACGTTCTTCGTACGTATCGAGCATCGTTTGCAGAAGTTGTGGCCTGAGGTCAACTCGAAGGTCCATGTTTCAAAAGTGTGCTTCCCCGCATGGTCTCAAGTAATGAAGGTGCCAAGCCATGTAGTTGACCCGAACAAAGGCGCAGAAGGTGGCGTTGACCGCAAGGGGAGTTTTACTGGTATCAATTCCGACACTTTGCTACCCTGTCATTCTATGTTTTACTTTCCTTTTTACTGGTAGTTTAAGCACATTGCACTGCCTCGGGGAGGTTTTATTCTTTCTCAAAATTACACATTTTTCAAAGCACGTGACGGGAGTGGAACAACCATTTCATTCAAAAGACGTTGCATTTGTAAACTTTCTATGCATCGCATCGCAAGGTATCACACCACAATGTGAATGAAATTGAATCTATTTTAAACAACGAGTATGTGCATCGTAATAATCAGGTAGTGAACCGACTTACAGCTCGATAAGCAAAACAAAGGCATGATATAACCAAACAAGTGTGAGTGCGACTCGATAAACAAACCAAAAACTCAAAGAGAATGAAATACAATCTCGACAAGCAAATGTACAATAACTCGATAAGCAGACAAGTGTGACTCCGCAAGAATCGATCACCGGGGGAGGGATCGGAGGTTGTGGAGTTCCCCAATCCCTAGCATAAACAGCTCAGGGAACCAGGAGGAAGCCCATCGGCCAGGGGTAGAGGCCATCGGCTACAAGGAATGGCCATCGGCCAGAAATTCGTTCGGTCGGCATAATATTTGGCCGGCCGGCTATGAATGAGGGAATCACCAGAATGTTGACACCTGTCCTCCACCCAACCTTATCTCCTACAAAAGACCCCAGCTTCGTAGTTTTTCTCAATTCTACACTGATTTGCTTTAATAGAAGAGTTTCTTGCTCAAAATCTCACAACTTGGATTGCTAGCTTGGATGGCTCGGAAAAGTTGAATTTCCGGGGTTTTGGCATAAATGCACTATTCACTCTGGGTCACATCCCATTGCACCTCCTGTTTCTCCATGCCGCGGCAAGGTTTTGGAATCCGGTGACGCATGTCTTTAGCTTCGCTGGGCAAGAGATATGTCCTACCTTTGAAGATTTCCGAGCCTTAATGGAGTCTGAGCGCGACGAGGAGCTCCTGCCCCAACTTAATTTTGGCCATGCCCAATCCTTAGGGCGAATGTGTGGACTCAGCATGCGTGACGGTCGGTCTCTGATTTGTGACGGGATGCTGGATATTCCGAGTTTGATCTATCGGTTTTCTGATGCTGGTGATCGCAACAACTACCACTGGCAAGGCTTCCGGCGACATGCCCTCTGTTTGTGCATGCTATCTCATTTTCTATTTGTCTCAGGCTCTGGAGGGTCTAGTGTCCGACTGACCGAGGTTGCCCAAGGCTTGAAGGAGGGCAAGAGCTGTATTGCCATGATTCTGGCTGAGACGTTGATGGCCTTAGACGCCTTTTATCGTCATGAGACGACTAGATTAGCGGGGAGTCCACTACTACTACAGGTAACGTTTCCCACCCAATCTTACATATGCATTGCTCACATCACTCGGCCCTCAAGCTCGGTCTTTTCTCACAAGACCCTATTCTCGCTTTTCTCTCCTCGTACATCTCTCTATTCTTTGTTCTCTCATTTTTCATCCCTCCCCAGGTATGGTTGATGGACAAACTGCAGGTTGTGGACTCTTGCCCAGCATATTCAGCTCGCGGCTACTTCTTCCGGCACCGTCTAGTCAATGCCCTGGATGAGGGATGGTGGTTCGCTTGGATGTGTCGCTTGTCCGCAGACCGTATTGCTTGGCGGTGTCCTTGGCTGAGCCTTCCGGCAATGAGTTACAACATGTCCCGGCAGACTAGGATTTAATTGATTGGTCTCACTCACTGTGTATTCTACTTCCCATTTCGGGTTCGACGCCAATTCGGCCATGATCAGACCTGCCCACCAGAGGGGATAGAGTATCCTGCTGCATTTCTAGCCCGAGGCACACAGCTTGCTCGGCAGGCCATCGCGTGGAGGACGAGAGAACTCCTGGCCCCTGCTCCCACTTTCAGTTATACTTTGTCTGACGAATGCGTGGATTGGCTCAATGAAGAGGCACAGATTGGGCCCAGCTTGGCATCAGAGGCTTCGACCAGCTCTGGGAGGGGGCGCAGGAGCACCTGACTTGACTATGCCCCGGATTTATTGCTTTATTAGTACTTTCAAGTTTTCTTTATGAATGTAATAATAAAAAAAAACAACTTCGATTGTATGCAAGAGCAGGAGAACTCTGTTTTGAAATCAATGAAATTGGAGGTTGTGGTACTGAAAATTTTCCGCTTTGGTCCAAAAATGGTCTTAGTTATAAAAAGATTAATTTGAACAAAGTCAACTTTTATTAAAACTTTTCAAAAACATTTTCGATATGGATCAGAACTGGACATGCTTGAGATCTGTCACTGAGATGCGCAACCCCAGATCCCTGCGACTGGAAAGTTGCCCCTAGTCTGAAGAGTACCGTGGAACTGCATGGCAACGGAAAGTTGCCCCTAGTCTGAGTAGCACTGCGTTGGAGATCATAACTGAACCCTTGAAAGCTGAATAGACAAAGATGACCGAGATGATCAAATGGACAAAGTTGATCGGGGAAAAGGGTTATGGCTGAACTCCAAGATGAAGTTGCCTACGTATCCCAAAGATGGGAATCAAGCCTTATGTAGTTCAGGTTTAGGTTCACTCGGGTATTTTTACTCTCCTTTTGCGCTCTAACTTTTGCCAAAACCGCCCTTTGCGGGTTTTCAGCCTTGCGAGCTCAGTTTTTATATTTTCTAATTTTTTTTTGTGCTCTAACTTTTGCCTAGGTCGCCCTTTCGGGTTTTCGGCCTGGCGAGCCTCTCAAGGGTAATATTTTTTCAACTTGTCCATATTGATCGGTTGGGAGAATTACAGGCCATCTAGGTCCATCAAAACCACAGCTCCACCTGACCAGATAGCTTTGATGATGTAGAGGCCGGTTCAATTGGGTCTGAACTTGCCCCTTGGGTCGTGGATGGGAGCTCGGTTGTCCTTGAGCACCAAATCCCCTTCCTTTAGGTTCCTGGACTTAACCTTCTTGTTGAAAGTCCGGGCAATTCTGCGCTGATAACTTTGAACATGGTACAGTGCTTTCAGTCTTCTCTCATCAAAGAGCATGAGTTCCTCAAACCTGCTCTGCTGCCAATCTGCTTCGGCTATTTGACACTCAGCCAATACTCGTAAGGACGGAACCTCAATTTCGATAGGTAGAACGGCCTCCATCCCATAAACTAATGAATACGGAGTCGCTCCAGTAGAAGTTCTAATTGAAGTCCTGTAGCCCCACAGAGCAAACGGCAGCTTATCTGGCCAATCCCGGTAGGTTTCCACCATCTTTTGCAGTATATGCTTGATATTCTTGTTGGCGGCCTCAACCGCTCCATTGGTCTGCGGCCGGTATGTGGATGACTTATGAAAAGCCACATTGTATTTTTCCAACAAGTCTATCACCTCCTTCTTGAAGTGGGATCCGTTATCTGAAATTATCTCGTTTGGAACCCCGTAGCGACAGATGATGTTGTTTCTGATAAATTTCGCGACGTGTGAGGCCTTCAACACCGCATAAGATTGGGCCTCGACCCACTTCGTAAAGTAATCTATCGCTACCAGGATAAACTCATGCCCATTCGATCCCTTCGGGGTAACAGCCTCGATCACATCGATTCCCCAATCTGAAAACGGCCATGGGGACGTCATGTTGTACAGCTTTGACGGCGGGATGTTCATACGATTTGCTTGGATCTAGCATTTGTGGCATCGCCGAACAAAGCCGATACAATCCTCTTCCATGGTAGACCAGTAGTAGCCCTGTCTGAGGATCTTTCTGGCCAGCATTACCCCGTTCATGTGTGCCCCGCATTCTCCTTCGTGGATGGCCTCCATCAGGCGCTTCGACTCTTCAGCTTCTACACAGAGTTTGTGCATTCCTAGATGACCTCTCTTATACAGCTTACCCCCACAGATGATGAACTGAACAGCCATTCTTCTAATTGCCCTTTTATCCTTGGCATTTGCCCCTGGTGGATATGCCTCCTTCTCCAAGAAGTTCCAAATGTCGTAATACTAGGGATTTTTGTCCTGGACTTCGTCTATGGCAGCGATTGATTCATACGCCGGCACGAACTTCTGATCAATAATGACTGGACGCATCCGGACTCCGGATGGGATGTCTATCATGG
The DNA here is from genome assembly GCF_055761805.1 of Camellia sinensis. Classification (NCBI taxonomy): domain Eukaryota; kingdom Viridiplantae; phylum Streptophyta; class Magnoliopsida; order Ericales; family Theaceae; genus Camellia; species Camellia sinensis. Next base: position 46,778,091 of record NC_138961.1, read on the forward strand.
AAGATAGAGTTGCTAGTGAATCTGCGAACCTGTTGTTCTCTCTTACTAGGTGGGTGAATTTTTGTTTCTCAAACCGAGGAATTAACAAATCCAAGGTCTGGTGGTAAATTATCATTTTTTCCTCTTTGACTCTCCAGTCTCCTTTTGCTTGAGATACAACAAGGTTCGAGGAGATAAACTGTGCCTCAAGGAGCTTATCTACTTCGGAGGCGATAAGAGTGTTGCGCTCTAGGTGAAAGATGCGCTGCTTCTGGCGAAAGGGTCGGAAGTGGGGCTCAATGCTGAGATGATGGGTTATGAAGGAAGGGTCAATACCCGGCATGTTTGAGTGGGTCTAGGCAAATACGTCGTTGTGCTCAATCAGAAGGGCAATAAGGTCGGCCTTTGGTTGGGGGGATAGTTGGCTGCCGATTTTGGTAGTTTTTGTCGGGTTGGTGGGGTCGATGGGGACCTCAACAAGCTCTTCCACTAGTTCCCCTCTGACCAGTTCGTCCTCATCTCTGACGTCGAGCCCTTCAATGATCATAGCCTACTTTAGCTTGACCTTTTCAAGTGAGGCGACGTAACATTCCCTGGCCACAGTCTGCTCTCTTCTTATTGTGCCGACTCCCAGGTCGGTGGGGAACTTGATGGTAAGATAGAAAGTGGATGTGATAGCTTGGAAAGCATTTAGGGCGGTGCGGCCGAGGATGATGTTGTAAGCAGAGGGGTAGTCGACGACGAGAAAGGTGAGTAACTTTGTGGTCTGTTGTGGGTACTCCCCGATTGTGATAGGAAGATCGATGGAGCCGATGGAGGTCACCCGATCTCCAGTAAAACCGACTAATGGGGTTTGGAGAGGGGACAAACTTTCTTTCCCGATCTTGAGCTGGCGGAAGGCATTTAGGAAGATGATGTTTGAAGAACTGCCGTTGTCGACGAGAACCCGTCTGACCTTGTAATTGGAGAGGAGGGCAGAAATGACGAGTGGGTCGTCATGGGGGTAGCGGATGCTTGTGCAGTCGGCGTTCGTAAAGGTGATAGGCTTCATCCACTGCTTGGGCTGTTTGGAGGGTCGGTCCAATGTGGCCACCTCTTTGTTTGAGCCCTATCTTATTTTCCTGAGTTCTGTCCACTGAGCCGAGCGGGATGGTCCTCCACAAGCAAGCCCGCCAGCAATAACTCGGATTTCTCCAATAGGTGGGGTGGGGTTACCTTGTGCCCGGGGTTGCTGTGGAGGGCGATCCTGACCTTGGTTAGGTTGTGTTGGTTGCTGGGGAGGGGTGCGCCAGCGGTTGTTTCTGATGGGTTCAGTCCTTTGCCTTTGCTGAGGGCGAGTTTCCATGAATCGACTGAGACGTCCCTGACGTATCAAGCCCTCGACTTGATCTTTGAGGTTAACACACTCCTCAGTATTGTGGCCATGGTCCTGATGAAAACGGCAATATTTGGATTGGTCGCGCCGGTTGGAAGGAGACCGTGAGGGTTGGGGCCATTTTAGGGGGTAATCTCGCTGAATCTGGTTCAAGACTTGTTCCATAGGGGAGTTGAGGGGTGTGTATCGTTCGAATCGGTCGGGCAGTCAGGTTGGTGCCGACCGTCAACTCAGGGTGGTCGGTCGGTATACTGAGGTGTTTGGTTATTGTACTGGGTGTTCTGGTTTCTGAGTCCTTTCTCTTCTCTCTGGGGGTCAAGTTTTTGGCTGTAGGCTCTTGGCGGGCGGCTAGGGAATCTTCGGCGTTCATGTATTTTTGGGCTTTGGAGAGTAGGGTTGCCACGGAGGTCGGGGGATTTTTGGAGAGAGAGAAAAGGAAATCAGATGATCGTAGGCCGGCCATGAACGCCGTGAGGATGACCTTGTCATCATTTTTCACTACCTACAGGGCTTCGGTGTTGAAGCGGGTAACAAAGCTGCACAACGACTTCCCCTCGGTTTGACGGATGTTGAGTAGTTGGGTTGCTGGACGCCGCTGGCGCTGGGCTCCAATGAAATGGCAGAGAAAGGAGTCACTGAAGTGCTGGAAAGTGGAAACAGAGTCTGCTGGCAGTTGACTAAACCAGAGTCGAGCCGACCCCTTGAGTGTAACCTTCTGTTCTTTTTCGTGATTATATTGTTGGTTCCATTACTTTTTTCTCTTGTGAATCTACTTCCTATCATGAGGCTTGTTCTAACCCTCTTTGGCAGCAAGCTATGACTAATGAACTGCAAGCTTTGGATAAAAATCATACCTAGGACGTAGTTGATCTTCCTTTTGGCAAAACTGCTATTAGTTATAAATGGGTTTATCAGATCAAAACTGATTTTGATGGTTCTATTGAACATTACAAAGCCCGTCTTGTTTCCCAGGGATTTACACAAAAGTATGGGATTGAATATGAGGAAACATTTGCTCATGTTGCTCGTCTTACTTCAGTTCGCAACTTATTAGCAGTTGCTGCTGCTCGCCATTGGAGTCTTTATCAGATGGATGTCAAAAACGCCATTCTCAATGGTAATCTCACTGAGGAAGTTTATATGCAACCTTCACCTGGTTCTTCTGTTCCATCCATCAAAGTTTGCAAACTTCGTTGTGCTTTGTACGGTTTGAAACAAGGTCCTCATGCCTGGTTTGCCAAGTTCAGTTCTACCATTCATGACTTTGGTTTCTCCTCCGGTGCCTATGATTCTGCCTTGTTTATACGTCAAACAGAGCATGGTATTATTATAATTTTTCTCTATGTGGATGATATGATCATCATTGGCGATGGCACAGTGGATATCTTTAGTCTCAAACAGTTCCTCAGTCACCAGTTTGAGATGACAGATTTGGGTTTGCTTAGCTATTTCCTTGGCTTGAAAATTTCTCATGATCCTTCTAGTTACTTTCTAACACAGGCCAATTATATCTTTGATCTCTTGACTCGTGCTGGTCTTACTGATTGCAAGACCACTACTACTCTAGTTGATCCTTAGACTCGTCTCACACCTCTTGAGGGTCACCTATTATCTAATGCTACTTTATATTGTCAGCTAATTGGCAATCTTGTCTATCTCACGATTACTTGTCCAGACATTGCCTATGTTGTTCACATTGTTAGTCAGTTCATGGCTGCTCCTCGCACTCCGCACTATAATGCTCTAGTTCGCATTTTGCGCTTTCTAAAAGGCACTATGTTCCATGGTCTTCACTACTCAGCATACTCTTTTCTATAGTTACACGCATTTTCTGATGCAGATTGGGCCGGGGATCCTACTAACCGCCGCTCTACTACAGGATTCTACTTCTTCTTAGGTGATTCTCTCATTGCTTGGTGTAGCAAGAGGCGAACTCTTGTTGCTTGTTCTAGTACTGAGGCTGAGTATCATGCTCTTGCGGATACTACTCAAGAGCTTGTGTGGCTTCATTGGCTTCTTACTAATATAGGAATTCCCCATCCTGCTACCACTATCCTTTATTGTGACAATCAAAGTGCTATTTAGATTGCACATAATGATATCTTCCATGATCGCACCAAGCATATTGAGATTGATTGTCACTTCATCCAGCAACACGTTACTAGTGGCACTGTTCGTCTTTATCTTTGTGACCTTTGCCGATCAGACAGCTGATATCTTCACCAAGACTCATCCTCCAGGACGATTTTCTGATTTACTTTTCAAGCTCAACTTGATATCTGCATTACCACCTTGAACTTGAGGAGGGGTTTTAATATAGTAGATCAAAATATATTAGGATATTATTGTATATATCTGTTATAGTATATTCTCTGTAAATACTTATCATCTCTCCTATATAAAGGAGTGTGTACCTATTCATTCATATATTGAATACAAGAGTTCTCTTTTTTCTTCTCTTTCTACTCTCATAACATTGTTTTGGGAAGAAGGTTGGGAATGAATCTAAACAATAACAAAAATCTACATAATCAAAGTTTTCTTGCTATATACAAATCACAAAGAAAAAAAAACAAATCACAGAGAAAAATAGAGTGAAGTAGTGGGTTAAGCTCCAACCAATAATAAAACTCCAAGAGGGCTCAAACCTTACACCTCTTCGCAAATAGAGCATCCTTGGAACCCTCAAGACAATATCAGACATCCAATTGAAATCATTAATAAAAGACAATAATTCGTGACTCAATCAGAAACCAGAGGCCCAATTGAAGCTTCATGTTGCATGTATCAGAGACCCAATCAATACCCAGTAGTAAATGGCCTAATTGATACCCAATCAATGCCTAATTGATACCCAAAGTATGATAATTGTAAGAAAAGATTAAACCATTGCTTCAAAATTTATTCAACTTTTCAGCTCAATAGCAAGCATGATTGATGATTAATTTGTAGACTTGTAGAGTCAAGGAAGACAACCAACCAAAACAAAAAGTTAGACAATAAGAATGAGCAACCATTGCCTCAATAAGAATACAAATCAGATACTTACCTCAGTGTTTGGATGTGATAGGTGTTGAAGAAGTTTTACTTTTTTCTCATTCTCTCTAATGTGAGCCTATTAAGCAAATTAAAAACAAAAAACAAAAATGGAAATGCGATTTAATCAAATAAATAAAATAGTTTTGCCAATCAACCAATCCAAATATATACATAGTTATATAGTACACCACAAAGGCAAACCTTTAACTACAAATTGTAAGAATCCATAACATGAATGTAATAAAGCAATTAAACCTGTGTTTTCTCTTTTTGAAGCACTATTGACTGTAATTGTAATTTTCGTTCAGACATATACCAATGACAAAAAAACAAATGCTATCAAAACTAATAATAATAACAAAATTACTGAATAGCTTGATGGCTGGAAGCTCTCTATAATCAAGCCAAATGCACTGCAGGGTGTGGCTGCTTTAATAAGAATCTGATTCTCGATTTGCAAATGTTGGAGTCAATGGGTGCTATTCTAATTAACGACATGAATAAAAATTAGAATTTAGGAATAATTATAGAAAAATGTTTACACAAATGTAGAGATAGAATAAGAAAGAGACCATAGATTGTGATGGAGGATGCCCATTGAATCGTGGCCTCAAAATCGCTTTAAGTGCTTCATCAGCACTTTGTATATCAAGTCTCAATTGTTGCTTCGCAATCGCCACAAACCCATGGTGAAGACTGTGACGGCTAACACTTTAGAATGGTCTGTGATGGCTACATCGAGGAGAAAGTTGTAGTGGTCTCAAACCCATGGTGAGGAGGTGAAAACAATAAGGAAGATGAGCGGAAGGAGCTGAAACAACAACATTAATCCTACAATGGAAGCCAAACACCTTGTTACCAACAAATATTACAAAAATGAAAAACAAAACTAATGTTTAGCATCAAACCAAACAAAACTAAAGTATAGTTCAAATCTATCACAATTTTAGCAACGAAACTAATTAATTAATCAACAAAACTAATTAAAGTTTACAACGACTTTCCCCAGTGTTTCAACAAAACTAACTAATTAAAATATTGTTTGGGATCCCATTGAACAAAACACTGAATACCCAAACACCGAATACCCACAACCTTAGTCTGCTTCATTGCACCTGTCGAAGTCGCTGCACCATATGGCAGAAAACATAATGGTGCTTAAATAGATAGATAATGGGTTGTTAAAAAAAAATTAGATAGATTAATAGTGACTTTAGAAACTGATTTAATACAAATCTAGCAATCGAAACTGATTTAATACAAATCTAATACAAATTAGATATTAATACAAATCAGGAAAAGGAAATCAACTAATTAATCAACAAAACTAAGTAATTAAAGTTTCCAGTAGCTTTTCCTATGGTTTCAACATCTCCAACAGAGCTAATTAATTAATTAAAGTGATTTAATTAAAATAACTATTTAGGATATCCTTGAAGAGATCTAGCAAGACCAAGACAATGAAACAAAGCCAGCAAGGCCAAGACGAATACCCACAACCTTAGTCTACTCCATTGCCGTTGTCGAAGTCACTACAAAGGTTGATTAATGGTGCTTAAAGACAGAGTAAAACAAATATAAAGAGATACATTAAAGATAATGATGCTTAAAGATAGAGTAGAAAAAATATAATGAGATAGATTAATGGTGCTTGAACAATTAAGAACATCAACCACTTCCTTAGCAACTAAGCATAGTAACCAACGATTAGCCAAAGGAAACCCTTGTCATTGAGTACAAAACCCGAGTAAAAAAATATTAATTTTGAAAAAATACAATCATAATAGACCTTTAAGAAAAACCCAGGAATCACTACAACAAATCTAACTATTTACGGCATCATATTTACGGCATGCATTAAATGCATGTTGTAGTCAGTACATTCTACGACATTTTTTTTTTTTGCAAGACGTTAATGTTTTGTCAATAACAACATACATGCCATATAAGTCGTTAATTCATATATTTATGGCATGCAAAAGTATGTTGTAAAAAATGTATGTTTTTACAACTTACAAAAAAAAAGTCGTAAAATATTTGAACTTAAGACGACATACATTTCATGTTATAAAATATTATAACTTTACACGACATGCTAGTGAATGTCGTGAAAACTTGTACCCAAAAAAAAAATGAAATCTGATTTTTTTATGGCATGCAAAAGTATGCCGTAAAAAATGTATATTTTCACGGCATCCAAAAATATGTCGTAAAATATTTGCACTTAAGACGACAACTTTTATTAAAAAAAATTTCAATCCGATTATTTGTTTTTAATTTTAAAAGCTAACAATTTTCAATCAAGCTTTTCACATTAAATTTTCCTAATTGAGGGCAACATAAAAAATTATTTATACATTATTTTATAATCTAATGTATTCTTTTAGGGTGCGTTTGTTTAGACGGACTGGATAAGGAGGGATTGTAATCCATCGAACTGTTAGTCCTGGGATACATTGTCCCTGGACTATTTGGTCGGACTAGATTTGTATTCTATGTTTGTTTAGTCATGGGATTAGAGGTCTGGATTGGACTATTCTATTGAATCCCATGTTTGTTTGGGATATTATGGAGAAGGATAAATGTTCAAAAGACTATTTTGCCCTTTTGAATTATTTACTAAATAATAAGAATATTAAATCTAAAATTTTACTTTTATACAGAGTAAAATTTTACTTTTAGTTTCAGAGTGTAACATTTTACTCTTATTCAGAGTAAAATTTTACTTTCATACAGAGTAAAATTTTACTTTTAGTTTCAGAATGTAAAATTTTACTTTCATATAGAGTAAAATTTACTTTTAGTTTCAGAGTAAAATTTTACTTTTAGTTTCAGAATGTAAAATTTTACTTTTAGTTTCAGAGTGTAATATTTTACTCTTATTCAAAGTAAAATTTTACTTTCATACAGAGTAAAATTTTACTTTTAGTTTCAGAATGTAAAATTTTACTTTTATACAAAGTAAAATTTTACTTTCATACAGAGTAAAATTTTACTTTTAGTTTCAGAATGTAAAATTTTACCTTAATACAGAGTAAAATTTTACTTTTAGTTTCAGAATGTAAAATTTTACCTTAATACAGAGTAAAATTTTACTTTCATACAGAGTAAAGTTTTACTTTCATAGAGAGTAAAATTTTACTTTTAGTTTCAGAATGTAAAATTTTACTTTTATACAGAGTAAAATTTTACTTTCATACAGAGTAAAGTTTTACTTTCATACAGAGTAAAATTTTGAATTTGGACAAGCTAAGAGAAAGATGAGAGGGTCAAAGATGTAATAAAGCTAGCCAATCACATGGGATACATTATCTCATAGATTCTGTCCCAGGCCCCAGGGATACAATAAGCTAGTGAATTCCGGATTAATAGTCTGGAGGGATTATTAATCCGGGCCAAAAAATCCATATCAAACAACGGACTATTAATCCCTCTGGATTAATAGTCCAATCCCATGAGTTATCCTTCAAAACAAACGAGCTGTTAAGGGATAATTGCATCCAGTGAGATTTTAGGGGAAAAAACTACATGTTCATGAAGATTTTTATAATTTTAATTATTAATATTTATATTGCTTCTCATTGATTTGTAATTATTTTTTTCAAAATTATCTTGATTTGATACTTTCCCTTCTTTTAATAATTTAATTTTTTTTAAAAACTTTTTAGATGTGCCTAATTTGAATAAAAAGTAAAATATTTGTAAATAAAAATACAATAAAATATAATATATATGAAAATAGATTAAATTTTATTTCTCTTTGAATTTAGTGACTTTTTTAGAAAATTAAAAATATTTAGTGATCAACCTCTCTACAATCTCCTCTCGGATTCAACGTCGACCTTGAAGCTGAAGAAGAAGAAGAAGATGAAGAGGAGGTTAAGAATGGAGACACAGTCGAAGAGGTCAAGGTCGAGGTCTCTGTATTGTATACCCACTCTATTTAGGCACAGTGATGGTTAGTTAGGTCTCCTCTCTCACATACACCAAACACAACAAATCAACTATTTAGACAGTGCTCCATCTCTGTCTCCGTCGGCGATTAAGTCTCTCTCGCTCTAGATTCAGGTTCGTTCTTTCTCTCTCCGATCCTTGCTCTCTCTCTCAATCTTTCCCCCATCGAAGACACTTGCGAAGTCTTGACCTTCATATTCTCAAGGTAATTTCTATATCTATTCTCTCTTCTTCATCAATTGAAATTTTGGAAGTCGAAACCCTAGTTTCGAGTTTTTCTATGATTAGAGCTTAAATCATGTATACTTGACGTGAGAGTTGTTTTTCTTGTTCTTGCTCATCATGAATTTTGTTTTTCTCTGATTTGATCCCGATTTATGGTGATTTTCTCAGATTTGCTCATTATCTCTGATCAGAACATTCCTAATATCATTCCCAGCTTGGGGTGAGTATTGTTAGTCTAATTGGTAAAATTTGTCTAAAGGTCTGATAATTTAGAATAAAGATCAATTTTCCAGGTAACCACAAGAATATTTTCAACGATGCTAGAGTTCCTTGGGCTGAATACCGCTACTATGATCCAAAAACAGTTGGTTTGGATTTTGATGGGATGATATCTGATATAAAGGTATTTTCGACACCATCATTTATTTCTTTCAACTAGTAACGTAAAACTTGAATTAGTTCTCCCATTATTTAATCGTTTAATGCTATCATGTATTAAGAACATTCTTACATGGATAATTAGTACTTCTCAAGTCCACCTCATCTTTCTTCTTGAAGAGGTCGCCATCAACATGTCAACGCTTGTAGAATTAATTGATTTTGTATTGGCTGATAGATTTCTAGCTTTTTTTTCTTTTCATAAAAATTGTAACTACTTTTCAACTTCATGGATCAGAGTGCATTCATCTCTTTTTGGTGCTCATACCTCTGAAATTGTGAGCTCTTTACGTTCCTTAAATGTAATGAAAATATATGACAGCAGGCTTTTCAAAGCCTTCAATTTGAGTGGAGGCTTCATGAAAAATATATGAAATTGCTGTTTTGATTGATGATTGTGTGCTAATAAAAAGAGCCTCTACTTTGATCAGAGTATTTTCAATAATACAAAAAGCCTTTCTCAAGTATTTACAATTCTTTTTCTTTTCCTGAAGTATTTACATTTTTTTTTTTTTTTTTTTTTTGAGATTTCATATTGAATAAAGGATTTTAAAGCTTTAAACTGCAATGGAGGCTTTAACTTGAAAGTTCTTTTCCACCTATTCTGTCTCCTAGATGATGCATAATATAGCAAAACCAACCCTAGATTGAGAAATAGTTTATATCTACGCTAATTTGGGTATTTTTTTCCAAAGATAACAATGACATTATTTTGGTCAAAAATCTTGTGAACCAAATCTAAAACCTTGTGAACCATTTATTGCTTTTCTTGGGAGAGGGCCTAAGAGAGGAGTGCTGACATAAATACTCTATATGTGGCTGAATTGGCCTTTGTTTTACCCAGACTAATTCCTTTATTTAATTTGAGTTCCACTCTAGGCCTGATGTAGCTCTTTAGCTAGACCTATATCCAAGCCCAAAAGTTGCTTATTAGGATTGGGTCAATACTCATGTGCAGTTCCATGCTATCATCTACTTTTTGTTGATATATATTTGAGTTCGTTGTTCTCCGGGAAAAAAATTCAATAGCTCAAGTACTTGTGTGCTGGCAATCTGAGCCAAAAACAATCAACTTGAGTTTGGCACAGGCCAAAAGATCAATAGTTTTTTTCATTTATTTTTGTTTTTCTCTCTATTAAAAAAAATGTTAATCACTAAACCTAGTTTGAGCTCACACTTGACCTTTTGATGTGTTTCAATGTGGACATTGATCAATCTTAAAATGGCTGCTTATGCATAAAGCCAACAAAGCCCATGTTTTAGGCTCCCAAATTGGAAGGTTCCCACACTTTTAAAGTCTACATGCTATTGTTAAGCCCTATATAGTTTACAGCTTCTACATCTTTTTATTTTTTGGAAAAGAAGGCCCAATCTACATGTTAAAAAGAGAAGGCCAATCTACATGTTAAAAAGAGGAGGCCCAAAATTAACTATACTGATGTGTACTGTGATTTCAATATTTCTATATGACTTTGATAGAAAGGTTATCACATTTTGTGTATTATTCTTGGTCACTCTGGATCCAGTCACATTTTGTATGTGATTGTGCCTTTCTATCACATTTTGTGTGATAAAAAGGCCCAATCTATATGCAATCTGCACCTTTAGATGCATCTAGACTTGGTGCAAATACTAATGATGTAGATGAGCACTATGTAAGGATGGATTGTGAGGGTGTGGAAGTGTTGCATGATTAATGAGAAGTAGTTCAAGTAGTTCAAATAGCTCCAACTCCAAGTAGTTCAAGTAGTTCCAAGTAGTTCAAGTAGTCCCAATCCAATCTACGTGAGGATGGATTTTGAAAACTCTCTATTTTTTCCAAGTAGTTCAAGTAGCTCCAACTCCAAGAAAGTCTATAAATGGTGGAGATATGGTGGTCTCAAAATGGCTTGTTGATGTGTTATTTGCAGCAAGTGAAGATGGTGATGATGATGATAATTCAGTGATTGAGACTTGAGATGTTGACACCATGGTGTCTGATAAACAAGAAAGATGATTGTTACAGCTAAGTGATGAGTGTTGCATTGCCAACAGTTGTGAAGGATGGTGATCATAATCATCTCTAGCCACTATTGGATCCCAAAACTTGTACTTGGACAGTTCTTTCATAGTGTAGATCATGTGATTTAAAACTCTAGATAAATGCATAATCAGATGGCAAAAATTTGCCATCTTTCATAGTGTAGATCATGTTGATAAATGAATCTTATGATTTGGATACTTTTTTTGATTTGTATGTTTGAGGTTGTTATCAACTTGATATGGTAGAAGTTAAGAATGAAAGCTAGTATGCAGGTTGTTTGGTGTATGGATATTAGGTTTTTTGTTTTCTTTATAGTTGCTACTTCTGCTTGGTTTGTTAATAGGTTGCATTTTATAAGCTACTGTCTACATATTGTTAGGCAATGTTATATTCTTGTATATATATTGGGCCCGTTTGGTAAAACTTATTTGCAGCTTAAAGCCACTTATAGCTTAAAATAAGTTATTTTAGAGTGTTTGATAAAAATTATGAGGGATGGATTATAGCTTAACTTGAGCTAATTCAGCCATAATCTCTTAAGTTGGTACCTAGGTGCTTTTCAAAATAGATTATGTGGGAAGATGTTTAGTCCTATTTCTAATGACTTAAATGCCCCTAAGATATTTCAACTATTACCAAAAATCCACCTATATAGGATTTGTTCTCAAGCACTGTTCACTCGAGAGGGAAAGACAGAGGCGATTTCTGGTAATGGCGATTTCCGGCGAGGACATTTCTAGCTCTCAACACTGTTCTTAACTCTCTCTCTCTCTCTCTCTCACACACACACACACACATGAACCAGAGCTCTCACTCCCTCCCTCTCTCTCTCCATCAATGTCTTCAGCGGCTAGGGTTTCTCTCTCTCTCTCTCTCTCTCTCTCTCTCTCTCTCCATCACGATCTGAAATTGGAAATCATCTCTGCCGTTCGCTCTCTCTCCGCTGCCTCCCGTACCTACATCGACGGCTGGTCATCTCTGCCGATCACAATTTGTGTTGAAACCCTAGCACCAGCGGCTGTTCGCCGACGAGGTTAAAACCCTAGAAAAAAATTGAAGAAAAAAAAATCAATATTAATATTAATTAGAAAAGAAAAAAATGTATATTTTTGAAGAAAAAGAAAAAAAAAATCAATATTAATTAAAAAATCAATATTAATTGGTATTAATTATTAATAAATTAATTTTATATATTTTTGTAATGAATTAATTATTAATTGATACTAATTGATAACAATTGTTGATTATTAATATTAATTGATACTAATTAATAATTTTATACTAATAAAAATTAATTATTAATATTAATTGATACTAATTAATAATTTTAGTATTAATTGAGACTAATTAAGAAATTGATATTAATTAATAATTTTAGTATTAATTGATACTAATAAAAATTAATTATTAATATTTATTGAAACTAATTAAAAATTTTAGTATCAATTGATACTAATAAAATTTAATTATTAATATTAATTGATACGAATTAATAATTTTAGTATTGAGACTAATTAAGAAATTTATACTAATTAAAAATTTTAGTATCAATTGACACTAATAAAATTTAATTATTAATATTAATTGATACTAATCAATAATTTTAGTATTAATTGGGACTAATTAAGAAATTGATACTAATTAATAATTTTAGTATTAATTGATACTAATTAATTTTATAATGGAAAAAAATTGTTACAATAATACTTCCATTACATTTTTGTCAAATGTATCAATTTTTATATCAGTTGACACTAATTAATACTAATTATAATAAATTTTATTAATAAAATATTTTTTTAAAATTAAAATTGAAAAAAAAAGGGACAAAATTATCATTTTTAATTATATAAGGGCAAAAAGGACAATTATACAGTAAAAAGTTATTTTACAGCTTATCAACCAAGCACTACTTTGCTACTTAAATTCATAATCTCACAGTTGCACCAAACAGGTTCACAGCTTATGTTCACAGTTATAAGCTATAATCTGTTAAGTTATAATCTATAATCGCTTTCCTACAGTTTTACCAAACGAGGCCATTATATATTAAAAATAATCTTCTACGACATAAAATTATGTCATGAAAAGTGTAATGATTTGTGATATGCAAGAAAATGTCGTAAAAGATTATATACCACATACACAGTATGTCATAAATATATTAAAAATGACATTCTACTGCATATAAAATTATGTCATGAAAAGTGTGATGATTTATGACATGTAAGAAAATACCATAAAATATTATATACGGCATACAAAGTATGCTATAAATATATTTAAAATAACTTTCTATGGCATGCAAAATTATGCCATGGTTATGGCATGACAAAAATGTCGTAAAAAATTATATCCGACAAACAAAGTATGTCATTAATGTTTAATTTATTACTTTTTACAACTTTACTAGCATGTCGTAAATGATGCTTAACTTTCCGCGGCATGTCATATAACGACATTTGTGTGCATACTGTGAAAGAGTTTTTACGGCATGCATTGCAAGCCATAAAAATTCAATTTTGTTGTAGTGAATGACAGTAATCAAAATTTAACTTTCTTTACTTTTTTTGCCACTTTCTCAGCAACCAAATAGGACAAAAAGATTTTTGTAGAAACAGAATCTACTAAAAAAAAATAATTTAATGCTGGTAATTCTGTCAAAGAATTTTGCTATTCAGAATTCTGTGCTGGTAACAAAAAAGAAAAAAGAAAAACAAACCTAAATAAAAGAGGGGAAAAAAGTGAGAGGGAGGAAGGGAGGGAGGGAGGGAGGGAGAGAGAGAGAGAGGGACAAAGATTGATTATCATATCAAAATCCAAAATCCAAAACCCAAAAAAAACCCTATATTCACACTTCCTCTTTAAAAAAAAATTAAAAAAAAAAACAACAGATCTAGAGCTGTCTAGATTAGAGAGAGAGGAAGCAAAGATTGAACAATAACAAACCCAATAGAACAATAACAAAATGAGGAGTAAAAAAAAAGGTGAGAATTTAGCCTTTTACCTTGGAGCTATGTAGAGAGAGAGGAGGAAAACATTGAGCCAGATAGTACAAATCACCCCCTCTGAACAGGGTTGTGTTCCGTTGGAGGAAATCACCACCGGAGATTACTTAAACTTCTAGAGAGAGAAAGCTTGGTGGAAAAAAGAAGATGTGTGGTGGGAAGAGGAAGAGGTGTGAGAGAGAATGGAGTTTCAAATTTTGAAATCAAAATCAGAGAGAAAGAGAAAGACGCTTGTAAGGGTGGAAACCAAAGCTAAATCTGAACCATTTATTAAACCAGTAAAATTGATCTAAACCATTGAAATGTCCAAATAGGAAAAATGAGAGTAAGATATTTTCAGCCCTTAGATTGTATCAATCTGATGATCCAAATTTTGACACATAGACAAATGTCCCATTTCCAATTCAAAAACACCCTTGTTTTGTTATATAGATTTTACTTTCAATAATAAATTTTTACCCTGATTCAGACAGTAAAATTTTACTATGGTTTTAGACATTTGAAATGGTGGTCTCACGTCAGAGATTGGCAACCTCAAATATATGTTTTTTTTTTTTTTTTTTTTTGTGTTATACCTATTTCTTTTTCTCTTTATCTCTTTTGTTGTTTTGATAATAAAATTTGACTCAGTATGATAGTAAAAATTTACTCAGTAAGACAATAACTATCGTCGACCAGTAAGGGTTGGTAGCGGTCGATAGCTACCTCTAGCAGCGGTGGCCTTCAATAGCTGAGGGTGGTTGTGGTCGTATAAAGGTAGTGGTGAGAGGAGGCTTGTGAAATTTTAGTTGAGGGTGCTTTTGTCATTACAAAAAATCTCGGAGTTTAATCTTTGTAACAAAATAAATCTTGAATTTTTAATTTTGTCAATTAACTAATCTTTTGGTTTTTTTAATCTAAATCATTTGATTATTTTCATTAAGTAAAATCGAAGAAAAAAGGGATATTTTAGCCATTAAAACTCAATATAAGTGTACATAAAATATCTAAAATATCATTTTTCAATAAGTTTAATGACTAAAATACTTTCTGTTTTTTTTTTTTTTTTTTTTGGTTTTACTTAGTGAAAATAGGTAGATGGTTTAGAATGAAAATAAATAAAAAAAATTAGAATTTAAATTAACAAAATAAAAAATTAAAGTTTATTTTGTTATAAAGGTCAAACCTTGATTTTATTTATTTATTTTTTTGTAATTTTTTTGATTGACGAAAATCATTAGTTAGTTGTTAGATTGTTAAAACTCACACCCATACACCTTTCAAGTAAATCTTGTCCTTCCACTTCATTCCTAAAAGTGGAATCCAAGACCTCTCCCTTGTAAGAGATTTGGTGGCCAAAGGGCTGGCCAACTAGGCTAGAGTACTTGATTTTTTTGTTGTAATTATCCCTTTAAACTTTGTTCTTAATGAAGATTTTTTTTTTTTTTTTTTTGGTGACTCTTTATGCAAGAAAATTTGAAATTGAAGGGCTTCTAAAAAAAAAAAAATATGCTTTATATAAGAAGTTACCTAATATATATACTCGAACAAATTTAATTCACTGACCTAATAATTTGTTGGCCTATCTATCTATATAATTAATTTTTTCATTGGAATTCACTGTTTTAAGTGAGTTCAAAACAATGGATATTTGGAGTAAAAACCAATCATACAAGTGGGTGAATGGGACAAAATAAATAAATAATTTCTTAATATATTAAATTTATATATAAAAAAAAATGGTTTATATAACCAACCCAATCCACTAAATTTGATTTGGTACAAACCTAGATTGATAATTGACAATTCTAGGCGTATGACATCAAATTTGGCGCTTCGCCAATGCTCTTAACTTGTTGAATAGTTCAATTATTAAGTAATACAGGCACTAGATTACAAAATTTGTTCTTGAGGGACAATTGCAAATTATTTTTTGTTTGGGGGCTGACCCAGCCAACATGCACATCTTTCACTATTTTTAGGTAAATTACACAATTTTTGCTTTTGAAATTCATGGAAAATACATTGAACCTTTACTGACCCAGTCAACATGCACATCTTTCACTATTTTTAAGGTAAATTACACAATTTCTCTTTGAAATACCTTTTTTTTTTTTTTTTTGGTGAAGATCACTTTGAAATACATTGAACCTTGCATTTTTTTGCATAACTACACTGAATTTCTTCCAAAATTTTAATTGAAAATAATGTTTAATTCTATTTTTATCAATAATTTGTTAATTATATAAATAAAAATAATATATTTTTTTTCTTTTTAGTAAGATATATATTTTGTCATTGTTTATTCTTGTGTCTATGCATTATCTATATTAAGCTCAATTGTTTTAGCCTAGATTGTTGTAATGATATCAAATTTAACTCGGAGTAATCAATATAATATATATATATATATATATATTTTTAATGTATTACAAATTAACTATAACAGCATTTCTAACATGTTGTTTACAAAAAGACATGTTGGCTATTATGATTAATTTCATCTTATTTTACTTCTTTTAACGGGCTAACTATTACAATGACTATTCTAACAAAACTCCTCCAAAAAAATTATATTTAGAGAGTTTTTTTAGGAAGGAATTATATTTAGAGAGTTTGAGAGGCTCGGATCAAATAAGTAAAATAAAGAATATTATTGGAGCACATAAATAAAAAAAAAATTAAGTAAAATAAAGAGAACCTTTTTTTTAATATTTTAATAAATAAAATATAAAAGGTAAATTACAAATATATCTCCTGAAATTTGTTTAAAATATGGATTGTTCCGTGTGATTTAGAAAATTACAAATAGCTCGTTATCAAAAATTTTTATTTAACAAAATTAACTAAAAAATTGCTCTCCGACACAATAATAAAATTGTCTAAATTATTAACTAAAATAAATTTGTGGCATCATTAAAAACTATTAATTGAATTGATAATTTATTAACAAAATGGGCTATTTATTATGAAATTAGAAACATTAAGAAGCGAGTTGTAATTTTCAAAACTAAAAAGGATAATTCATATTTTAAATAAATCTCATGAGATATATTTATAATTTATTTTTTTTAAAAAAGTATTGAACTTGTCCCATTGTTAGTTTGTTATGAAAAATTCATTTTTAAATAAAATAAGAGTGTTTCTATTTAAGCTTAAAAATTAGACTGAGTTTGTTTGGCATAAATTAAATAAGCACACTTATTTAGATAAATGTATTTATTTGGATCACATCATCTTTCTACTTATCTACACATCTTTTCTTTAAAAATCAAAAAATATAGAGATATTTACACATAAGTTTTAATTTATGAATTTATATTCCATTAAGTTCTGACTAAAAGTTTTTGGACCTTCAAGTCTCATTAAATTTTTAATGGTCAAAATTGCCCTTCAAATAATGATTGTTTATCATTTATGATTATCTATAAAGGAACATGATGATTTGACATTTATTTTGATTTTTAAAACTTTAAAATATCAACTTTCAAATTGAAAAAACTAAAAAAAAACCACTTATGTGCAAAAAAACAAAAAAAACTAATTAGTGTGTTTTGTTTCAGTTTTTTGAAAACTGAGTTTTTTTATTTTTCGTATTTTTTTGTTTTTAGTAAATATTTTTAAAATTTTAAGAACTTGTTTTTATAACTTTTATAGATGCATTGTATTTAGATGTATCTAAAAAGAAAAATATTTGGGAAAAAATATTTCAAAAAATTAATAAATACACAAAAATATGAAAAAAAATACTGATTTTTTTTGTGTGGGTATTTAGTGAATTTTTTAAAGATTTTTTTTTACAAAAAATATACTTTTTAGTGTATTTATGTTAGGTGTGTCTAAAAATTTTAAAAATTGCTTAAAATATTTTAAAAAATTAGTAAAAATAAAAAAAAATACAAAAAACAAGAATGTAGAGTTTTTTGAAAAGTGTTTTTAGAAAACCCAAACCAAGCAAATTGAATTTTTTTTAAAAAAAAATTAAAAAAACTGAATTATTCTTTTGTGCAAAACTAAAAATTGTGTCTATAATGGAGCATGATGATAGAATATTGATGTGCAAAACTAAAAATAAAAAAAAAAAACTTTAAAATGAAAAAAACTGATAATGTTTTCAGTTTTAAAACTGGAAAAAAAAAATTGATAATCTTCTCAGTTTTATTGGATAGTTGACTCAAACCAATAAGTAGAAGGTCAAAAATGTTTAATCTCATACTCTCTTTTTTTCCCAGCAATTAGTGAAACAATTATCTAGAACATTATTATGCAAAATTGATAATGTTCTTAATTTTAAAAATTGGAAAAAATTGATAATATTATCCGTTTTACTAAATAGGACTTATTGGTTCAATTTTATTTAAATAAGACCTGAGTTACCATAACATTTGTAAATAGGACGTTTAGGTAATTAACTCAAAAATATACTGCTAATTTACAACATCTCAAACAAACTTTAATTTTTAAACTTAATAATGTGACAACTAATTAGAAAATATAAAGTAATTCTCTCTCCTATATTTTTTTAATAAGTAATCAATCATCTCACTTACACATAAGTGAATCTAAAAAATAAATTTATAAGGTGGACTTATATATAAATTTTTATAAAATAAATAAAATTTAAGTGGACCGAGTGACACAGGAGTAGGCGAAGGGGATCGCGTGTTAACAAAAACAGGACTCCACCCTCTGTGAGAGTTACTCATGTCATTCTCTTTGCACCCACATGGACCTACATGTCACTTCTTTGCCTCGTCTTCTTCCCCTCTAGTCTTGTCAGCTATCCATGTGTCGCTCGTTCCCATACTCTATCATACTTATAATTTGACGCTCCATCATCCTTGCAAACATTATATCACCCTCATCATCAATCAAACAAAAGCTTGTTACTCATTAGCACCATCGTTGATCAATCCATTTAATAGTGTGTTAGCTTAGTTTAGTAGTTGTTTGTTTTTAACGTGAGGATTGTGAAAAAAAATAATAATGTCATTGGAGCAAGAAAGATCAGAGTTGGACGCCAGGGCAAGGCAAGGCGAGACTGTTGTCCCCGGTGGCACTGGTGGCTGCTGCCTTGAAGCCCAAGATCATCTTGCTGAAGGTGATATAGACTAAGCTTATACATATGGGGGCAATTACATGAATTTTTTTTTTAAGATTGTATTCCTTTCATGAATTTATGATGGGGATTTAAAAATAAAAAGTGAAAAGGTGTGTATTTTATTTATATTTTATCAATTTTTAAAAAAATTATTTTTTCTAAATTTATGAATCAAGTTGGTATGTTGAATGGATTAAAATGTATTGATTCATAAATGATGAGTAAATTAATATTCACACATAGTTGAAAGGCTCATGGTATATTGTTATTTAAAATCGTACATATTGACAAAGTAAGACTTGAGGGAGTTATTTGGGCTTGGCGCGCGCCCATTCATTTTCATGCCGTAGAGTCATGTATAAAAAAAAAAAAAAAAAATTAAATTAATTAGATAAATCATCGTGCTTAATTTATCAAGTTTATTTTTTTTAAAAAATTAAGTAGTTTATTTTTAAAAACACACCTATTATTTATTTATTTTTTAATGTTTTATCAGGATAATTTTATGTTCTATTACTATTTTTGAAATAATAATGTAATTTTGGATTGGATATCTTGGGTTTAAAAATGAATGAATGATAAATATGTGGTAATATTATTTTTGTATAAATACGTCAGGGAGGAGCATAGGAGGGCAGACGAGGAAGGAGCAGGTAGGGAACGAAGGGCACCAGGAGATGGGTAAATTCGCCCTGTTTGTTTGTTTGGCCTCTTTTGGGAAATTGATTAAAAGCGAGTTTCCACTTTTTAATCTATGTTAAGTTATATCACATCTCACATAACTTATCTATAAAAAAGACAAAGTCTCTGTTTGGCAAGTGAGGTTGGAGGCTTTTTTGGCTATTTTAGCCACAAAAAACAAAATAGGCTATTTTAGCCATAACAAACAAAACATCACATCCAACCCATAATCATTACATTCTTCTCTCACAAAAAAATTCAAAAAAGCCAAAAAGCCAAAAAGCCCTTCCCAAACCAAGCTTTTAAGCCCAGGCTAAAATAGCCAAAAAAACCAAAAAGCCAAAAAGCCAACCCACTTCCCAAACCAAGCCAAAATAAGTTTAAAAAGTCAAAAATTAACTTTTAACTAATTTTTCAAAGCACCCCTTTGTTTGTTTGTTTGTTTGTTTTTTTTTGGTTAACTAATGGAAGAGGGTGGTTTTATGTGAATGACCATCAATGTGTAAGGTAGGTAGTCTTGCTTGCAGTTTCAGTGGCTGCTGTTGTAGTAGTTGATTTGGTTGTGTTGTGTTTTTCGTACCTGGGTAGGATTTTGGGAGTGTTTTTTTTTTTCCGTTTTTTTAATGTAGAAGTTGTGCTTGCTCCTTAGTACGGACGTATTTCGTTGTCTATTTGTTTATTATTTTTAATTTTGTGTTTGGAGTATAAATTTTAGTAAAAATTTTAGAATTTACCCCGTGTATTCTTAGAGATTGTTTGGAGTGTATTATATAAGCATACTTTTTATTTTTTTGGGTCACATAACTTTCCTATTTTTCTGCATATATTTTCGTAAAAAATTAAAAAGTGTACTTATTTTAAATCATCCGCAAAAATTAAATCTATATCCATGATCTACAATTTGATAAAAATAATCATAAAGTTATTAAAAAATAGTCGAAAATAATATAAAAAAAAATAAAAAAATTTCTCTCTTAAAAGGTTAAAAAAATCAATTTTAAAATATTTGATTTTTTTTTCTTTATTTTAATATAAAATAATCATTTCCCAACGATTCTTATGTGTATTAGAAAAAATTTCACAAATTTATCTAGAATGAAATTTCATCAGAAATTTAGAATGATAAATTAATGATATATTTGAAGTAATTGAGAGTTTATTTTTTTGAATGAATTTTAGTTATAGATTTGAAATTCTAGATAAATTCTGATTTTTTTTTTTTGGAATTTATAATATTGTTCTTTTAGTAATATTATGAATTTAGAAATTTTATTTTAAAAAAAAAATCAATGCGAGTAGCTGAAATTCATACTTAACATAGATTCATAAAATACTAATTAAATCTCAACTTTACATTTTTTTTTTCCCTGATAAATTTGTACATTGTGATCGCAGTTATATATTGAATTGCTGTTGAACATTTGAAGGGTGAATTCATATTATTATACTAAGGCCTCGTTTGGGAACAGGCTAATTTAGTAATTTTTTGGTTATTTAGCTAAAAAGATAAGTAAAAAAACTTGTATGTTTGGGATGACTTTTTGGCTAATTACGAAAAGATGTGCAAAAAGTAGAGAGAAAAGAGAATCTTTGACTTTTTGGTATGAGTTGTTGGCTTTTTGGCTAATTTAGTAACTTTTTGGCTAATTGACTAAAAAAGTCAGTCCCCAAACGGGGCCTAAATGTTGCAGAGGATGATACGAATATAAAATTATAAATTCAAGAGCAAATTCAATAGAATCTCATTTGGTATCATTTTTGTTTTGCATTTTATTTTGTTAAAAATTGAAAATGAGAATACATTTGATGGATGTTTTATTCTTTGTTAAATTTTTTGAAAACAAAAGAAATGTTTTTTTTTAATTTTTAAAATTTTTGAAAATAGAAGAAATGCATTATCAATTATGTTTTTTTTGTTATTATTAATTTTTTAAAATATTTGTGTGCATCAAATAAACTATTTTGTGTTTGTTTTTACAATTTTTTTTCTTGTTTTATGTGTAAAAAAATGAAAATTTTATAAACAAAAATATTATAAAAAGATTAAAAAAGATATATAAATTTATTTTTGTAGATTCAGTGATATATAAAAAATGATTTATTGATGATTAGAGAATATTTGATAAAGGTACTTTAGAAAATATTTGATAGAGAGTTTAGATATTTTTTTTAATTGACCGTTATATGGTTGATTTTGAAAAATGAGTTTAATTTTTAAGTTAAAGTGGTATTATTCCTATAAGAAAATAAATTCCAAAAAAAATGTTAATTTAACATCAATGGTTAATAACTTCAAATATGCATCATAAATTTGAAATTTTGATTAATTTTGTAGTTATTTTTAAGGACATTTTTTTTATTTTGGGTCTTGCAAATACTGACATGGGTAAGCCCATGAAGACTATAACCCACTATGAACAATCCAAGCCTACCACTTAGGGCCCAATACGTAATTCAACTAATGAGGCCCAACATGACTGGAACTCAACATGGAACTAAGAACCAATGACACTTAGACACGTGGCAGGTGAAGGACAAGCCACATAAGCAGATAAAAATCCTGCAAAGTTATTGCACTGCACATCAGCCATTAATGAAGCCCCTTACAGCATTTATTGCGATAACCCCTCCCCGTCGAGACAGAATGACCTCACCATGAACAAGGCAAGTTAGAGCATAGGCTTTCGGCCAAGATGGCAAGTCGGAAGGGATAGCGAAATGATTACCAGATGATATAAGCAGACGTCGAAGACAAGAAGAAGGTTAAGCTTTCTACCTCTAATCCATCTCTACATTCCACCTCTGTTTCTAACTTGCTCGTCGGAGGGTTCGCTGAGGGACTCTCCGTTCCCTGTTGAACTCTTGTGTAGGTTCCACTGTGGGCTTGGTCATTCGGACACAGGTTTGAGGAGCGTGGATCAATCCGACCTGTTCCACCTGGAACGAACTGTATCATCAGTTGGCGCCGTTTGTGAGAAATCCCTTACTCCACGCGCCAGTTGTGCACATTGTCGCCGAAGGCCCTTTCCCAATAACCCTTTCCTACCACCTGCAAAGGTGGATGATCACAACTAGATCCATGGCTTCTCACCCCAATGTTCCTGACCACCAAGCCGACCCTCCCAATCCAAACAACCCACCGTAGTATTTTACTGAGCTCACTAACAGCATTAACCGCCTGGCCGAGCAAAACCAAACGTTGATTAAAGCTCTACTCCAAAGAAACCTTCCCATGCCTCCTCTACCACCTCCAGATATTCCCCCCAACCAAGAACGAGCCCCAAGCCATACTATCCAGCAGCCCCATCCGCCCAACTTGGAAGGCTTGCGACCCCATCCCCCAGATGTGAACCCTCCACCTCGGGCCCCGCAACCATCGGTCCCGACACTAACCCCCGAAGGAGAGGCCAGTAGCGTCCAACCTCCGCTGCCTTCCGGTGGTGACAACATACCTCTCTGGGATGTAGAACTCCAAGCCATGAAGCGCCAGCTCCAAGGAGTCATGCAGAACATACCGAATAAACCATCCACCACAACCAACTCACCATTCGTTGCCTCCATTCGGGACAAACCTCTACCGCTTAAGTTCAAAATGCCCACCATCGACTCTTTTGACGGTACAACGGACCCATTCGATCACTTGGAGACCTATAGAACCTTCATGATCCTCCATGCATTCCCTGATGAAATCATGTGTCGGGCTTTCCCCTTACCCGAGTCGAATGACGATTTGCTGGAGGAGATGGTGGTGGAGATGAAAAAAGCTCCACAGGAGATGATGGAGAAGGCTCCACAGGAGGTAATAGAAGAGGCATAGGACCATCGTCAGATGCATAAACCTTATGATTGACATAGGCAGCTGTAAAGGCGTTGAACCAAAATCTGCAACAAATTCAGGAAACAACAAGTCTATAGAAAGATCAGTGAAAAACAGGGAATGGGTGGACTATGGAAGGTGAAACTTAGACAAAGTAAAGAACATTTTGTGTTCCTAGAAAACCATATGACGAGAAATACAAAGATGCTTGGAGACTGGATCCTAATAGCGATAGCCTTTATATTCTATCCAATACCCTAGAAAACAGCAAAGACGAGAAGAAGATTCTAGTTTAGTGTGTTCATGAGGTTGAAGGAGAATAAAACAAACAGAGCCAAAAACTTTAAGAGTTGTGTATATAGGAAGAGAACCATACAAACGTTCATAAGGAGAGAGATTGGCTATGAGATGAGTAGACATATGATTTATGGTGTAAACAGCAGAGAGAGCAGCTTCTCCCCAAAACTTTTCAGGACACGAAGAGGAGATGAAAAGGGCCCGAGTAGTGTCTAGAATATGACGATGCTTTCTTTCAACGTCACCATTTTGATGGGGCATGCCTGCACAAGAACGATGAGATTGGGTACCATGTGCCCAAAGAAAGGAAAGAAAATCAGAATCCAAGTATTTCATAGCATTATCAGAATGAAAGGTTTTAATAGTTTGAGAAAACTAAGTATGGACCATGGCAGAGAAATCATAATAAACCCCATTTAAGTTCAGACCGATTTTTGAGAAGAAATATCCAAGCATAACGAGAAAAATCATCAACAAAAATCACAAAATATCTATACACCCCTTGGTCGGGGTGGGGGAGGGTCCCCATATATCTAAATGCACAAGAGCAAATGGGGCAGTAGAAATATAATTACTTTATTAAAGGTAATGTAGGTTGTTTAGCAAGTTGCCAAGATAAACAATCAACATTTTCAAAACTAACACGACCTAACCGACCACTAGAAACCAAAGTTTTTAAACGACTAAAAGAGACATGTCCTAAACGACAATGCCAAAGGTAAAAAAGAAGACATAGAAGTAGAAGCAGCGGAAGAGGCAATAGAAGCAACAGTGGATGATGTAGATGGAATGCGAAGATGGAGAAGCTCGAACAAAAGTCCATGCCTACGGCCTATCCTAAGGATCTGTTTCGCCTGAGGGTCCTGCACCAAACAACCATTAGTAGAAAAAGTGATGGTGAGACCAGGTTCACACAATTGACCAATAGAGATAAGGTTTAATTTAAGAGTAGGAATGTAATAAACATTAGAAAGAGATACAGTGGAAGTAGAAATTTGACCAATGTGACTAACAGACATATGAGAACCATCTGCAGTATGGATAGAGGGAACGGAAGAGGAGGATGAGATAGAATAAAATATAGTAGAATCAGAGGTCATATGATTGCAGTAGGAAGAATCAAAATACACGAAGGATTACCTGATGTGACTGAAAGAGTAGGAGAAGTAAGAGTACCAGATTTGGCAAGCACCTGCTAGATAATGGACTCAACATCATCCATAGAAAATGATGGAGCAGTAGCATCAGTTGAGTGGGGAGTGCAAGAACTCTCTGATGCAGCAGCAACAGGACGAGAACCATGAGCAGATTTGGACTGAGGCCCAGAACGCGAAGACACTTTCATGGAAGAAGAAACAAGGGGAGTGTGAGGACAATTGCAATGGAGATGACCAGGAGTAGTCTTGTGACAGGTTAAGTAGTCACAAACTTGGCACTGAAGTAAAGAATGATTGGTAGGTAGGCCACGGTTGCGACAATAAATGTGTAGACACCCCATTTTTGACTGCCCATAAGACTTGGGCTCCACTGATTGCTTACTTGATGGTGTAGGCTATCTTGTGCAAATGTTCGATTTCTTCGGCAAGGAAAGTGTCAAATCCCATCCCACAACCCCTTTTTGGACCAAGACTATTTTGACCAAAATGATTTTAGACCTTAAAACCCTCTCTTTCAAAATATTTTTGCCAAAAGTTCCTACAATGTTCTAAGGCTCGCATTTCGTTAAATGCTACGATTTTCGATGAATCGAGCAAGGATAAAGTGGAAATGAATGAAAGAGAGGTGAACTCTTTGAAAAAAATATTATTTACAACATCTTGTTTAGAGGTTTGGAGTTGAAGAAAATTGGAGGAGAGGGAAGAAACCAAGTTGGGGGAGAAGATGGGCATAAACCGTTAAGAGAGAGTCGAGCAGCCCTCGTTAAATCAGACCTATCCCTTTTTAAACATGGATTTAAGCCATGAGGCCACCACCATTGGAAAATGGACTTCTGGGGCTTCATTTTACATTCAAGAATCTCCTCAAGCCGAGGCTAGACGAGGGAGATATGGCTGGTTGAAGTTGGGCATCAATTCGATTGAGTTAAAAATGAGCAGTCTTCACTAAAATGAGCATAACTTCTTGCACGCTTGGAATTTTGATGTGAGGCTACCACCATTGGAAAGAAGACTTCTAGGGCTTCAATTTAGGCTCAAGAATTACCTATAAAGGAGTCTATATGAAGGAGATATGCTTGCTTGGAGTCAAGGCCAGAAATCGGTTTTTGCTTTCCAACCACTAGTAAAGCTTGTCAGCCATGTGTCAGCCACAAATGGCATTTTCCGGCCATAGGTCGGCCAAGAGTGACCCTTGTTGGCCACAAGTGTCCAGAAAGCTCAGATTTTGCAGATATTTCTCCTCCAGCTGTATCACACTGCTCCAGCTGTCCCATTTTCAGATATTTTTGACCAAGGCTCTCTTTTTTCTATGTATAGAGGCCATATCTCTCATATTTCAAGGTTAGAAAGATTTTGGAGCCTCTCTCTCTACAATTCTCTCTCTCTCACTCTCTCTCTCTCTCTCGCCCTTTTGTGCATACAAGTAGAGATACACTTCTAGTTTGCCTATCAACCCTTAACCAAAGTTGCTCATCTTTGGGCTGATATTCCTTGGAGACTTTTTTGTGCTCTAGAAGGAGGATTGAGCTTGGTTTTCTGCCTGTTTTGTGCCTAAGTGGTGTTTTGCTTCAAAGGTATAACACTTACCTTATTTAAGCTTGCTTTGAGCACTTGTTTTGCTATCTTCTTCTACTATTTTTGGCCTAGTTTTCAACTGAAAAAAACTCTGTTTTTGAGACCTAAAAGGGGTAGTTTGAGGCTATTTTGAGTTAAGGGCTTGTCCACTCTTCTTGTCTCTTTGCTGGTTAAGCTTTTATGCCATCTTGTCATCACTTTCAATCAAATTTTTTTGGCCTTTAAACCACTAAAATTCAAAGTTATTTTAGTGGTGGAAAACATGTTTTGACGTCCAAAATTGGAGGGGTTAGCCTCCCCTCCTTGTGTCTTGCTTGCATGCATAGATAGCTTCACAAGTGAGCATGTTTTTGCCTCTGTTTTGACCTATGTTTTGGGCTTGGTTAATTTAGTTGAGGCTTGTATTGTATAGTTGTAGTGCAGTTTTCTTCACTAGTTTGTTGTTTCAATGCTTTGATCATCTTTCTTTTGAGTTAATTGCATGCTTTAGTGTTGTTTTGCACTTCATTCCAGCACTTAACATATCTGCAACCTCCCTCATTTCTTCACTTTTCCTTTTCTTTAAGGGTTGTTTAGCCTTAGGGTTGTGTATAAGCTTGAGATGGAGGTTCGTGCTTAATGGTTTTAATCCTCTTTTGAGGGTTTCTACTAACCAACGGCGTGACCTCTCTCTTGCCTTAAATCATCCATTGGTCGACACCTCTTCCATTAGAGGACACTCACTTTTGAACTAATCAATTAAAGAATGGATTGGTAAGCTAAAATGAGTAAACAAAAATGAACAAGTAAAAAAGGCAAGATAAAGCATCTTTCGTGTTTCATTGCATGTGTTCGGATTGGACGTTAATTTGAACACGAGGAAAATGGGGACGTTTCATAGTCAAAGTGATGAAACGTGCAACTTTCCTTGGTCACCGTCACCTTTGATTATGGATGATAGGGTGGTAGTTTTATTGAGTCTTCTTTTGCACTCATTAAACTTGTACAAGCTTGGTTCTTTGGCCAGCATGCATGAAAATTGCTTGGTTGATGGTTTGAGGGCCTTGAACTTGCGTGATGATAAGGAGAGTAGCAGTACGTACAGTCCTTGAGAATACACTGCTTTGCCTCTGTTTTCTCTCTGTTACAGCAAAAAAGAGAAGTTCAGTGAATGGGTGGCCGATCGGCCAACAGCAGTAACCGACCGGTCACCAATGGTAGCCGACCGGCCAGAAATGAAATTTTGCACAAGTGCGTTCTTGAGTTGGAGCAGAGGTGTTCTGGAAGCTGGTGGCACTATTGGTGTTCAAGCATATGCAAACAGAGGCTACAATGGCAAGGCGGTGGCATTTTCGGGAGAAGAAGCCGAGCATGCATGCATCCATCGCCCCTCGAGGCCATTTAACTACTTTATTTAGTTAATTAGTGGTAGCTGATTTACTTGCTTTGTAATTACTTAGTTAAAGTGTTTAGCTGATTAATTCGTTTTGTAATATTTAATTAGCTTAGAATAATTAGTTAAATATCATGTTGTAATAATTAGTTTAGCTTAGATTAGCGTAGCTAGTTAGCTTAACTTATTCATTCGGACCCTCCTTCGCGAGGGCATAATGTTATAATAAGTGTGCGTACATGTGTACATGTCTTCCAACCCCACATCTTTCTTCCTTTTATTTATCCGCTTTTGATGGTTAGATTAGGGACATTTTCAATTACCATACCTTATGCTTGCATGCTTGCATTCATTCATTTGTCTTACATCCACCGAGGCCCGACGCATCATTCAAACTGCATCGTAATTTCAATACTTCTTTGAATACATGTTTCAAAGCATGCTATCAAAATGTTGCAAATGCCATATTAGTAGCCGAGCCTATTAATTGCATTATTGCATGTGTTGCATTAAGCATTTTTGTATAGTTAAGATCATGTATTTTTCTAACTAGTTTTTGTTTTGACTTGGAGTACTTGGTGAGTTTTATGCTTTAGCATGCTTGCATGAGTGTGATTGCCATATTGCCATGTTTTGCGTGCTTGCCATGAGGCTATGTGCTTACTTGCTAAACTGAATGAATGCCTGTGGATGAAGGCTTGTTGTCTGAATTGGAACGATTCAACGAATGTGAGTTTTAAAGCCCACTTTGTTAAGTGGCAAAATCATGTTTTAAATCCACTTGAGGTGGCAAATTCACATTTCTAAGTCCACTTGAGGGTGGCAAATTCAAACTATTTTCGCAAACAAATATGACTTGAAATGTTCCAATTCTTGCAATGTAGTCTATGCTTGTATGTGTGCGTATCACATAGTAAAGCTAGTCTAATAATCAACAAGAACACATAATGTTTATAAAAGAACATATCATGATTAGTATAGGCCGATCTTTGATCGAGCAAGTGAGGGTGCTCATTTTAGGACCTTCCCCTCTCGTACCCAAGTTCCCGAGCCGAGGCAACTTTGGTGATGACGGACGCGTGGCCTTTGGAACGAGTCAGGATTTCTTAAATTTTTTCAAAATAAAATATTTAGATGGAGACTCTGTATCTGGCAAAGCAGTCTAGTTTTGGCATTATTTGATTTAAAATCAATTTTCCAAAAAGGTTTTCCAGATTTGGACTCTTTGGTGATTATCAGTTTCACTTGCACTTGTGAGACTAGATTCAGAACCGCGGGAGTCCGAACTGTGAGGCCTTTCTTTTCAAACCCTTTCTAAAAGGCGGGGCGCGAGAAAAAGGCGAGCCCACAGTTTCTGGAGACTCTACTGGGGATTTAGAGAACTTGACTCGAACTCATGATATGTTGTTTTATCTACATTTATGTGTTTATTTGCATTTGCATTTGCATTGGTGCGCCTAAGTCATAGTGTTTGCCATCTGCTATTCTTGAATGGTTTGTCGGAGGCTCGCTTGGGAAGGCTTACCAAAAGGTTGACTGGTTGCGGGCTCTGTCCCAAAGAGAACACAATCCTTGGATCTGGACTACCGCTGTACCGTTTGATCCTCCTTTCACTTCTCGGTGTTAGGTGTGAGAGGTATATTAGGTAGTCTTGCTGAGATACCCTTTTTGACCAATCGACCTAGTTGCATATCGGAAGCCATAGAGATTGTTCCAAACTAAGACAGGTTGCTCACCTGAATACAGGATTGTTTGAAACCACTTGTTGTGTATAGTGAAACCCTAGTTCCTGACGAAACTAGGATAGGGTAACCTTATCCCCTCATAGGGGTGTTTTGGCTCTCACTTAACTGGTATGTGCTTTGAGAGTAAAACTCTACAGGAATGTGCATATCAGTTGCAAAGTTAGTATCTGTTTTGGGGCAGAATTCAGTAGAGAGCATAGTCATTCAGCTATGCTCATATCTGTTCTAGTGAAACTAGGCTGAGATGCTGTCTGTTTTCTCTTTTGCAAGGTAGTCCTGGAACCATAACTTCAAAAGGCTCCAATATCCCCCGGGTACTCTGGACTTTTATCGATAGACTTTGTCAGGTCAGAATTTGTTCAGAGGCAACCAGGGTTTACCTCACTTCCCTTTCGGGTACAAAACAGAGAAGAGTCAGATAGAATTCACCAGTGCAGTTTCTACAGCAGTCACCCTTCGATTCACCAGTGTCCAGTTAAGTCCAAGAACGGTTATCTGCTTGTTGCTCAGCACGAGTTCAAATCGCCGATTCTAAATGGCACAATATCCCCCATCCAGTGTGGAAGAACTCATGCAGCACCTACAGCAAACAGTTGAATCACTACAGCAAGACACTACTCACCAAGCTGAAGTCACAGCCCGCCAAGCTGAGGTCGTAACCTGCCAAGCATAAGTGATAGATAGGCTTCAGCAACAACAGCCACAGCCGGCCGCGGCTTCTGTATCTCATACATCTTCTACGGGTAACATGACACCCAGAGCCACTGCCCATACTGCTAATGTCCAAAAGACTCAGGGTAATCTGGCGGAGCCAATCCCAGAACAGGCCTCTAAAGCTCCTGTCTATCAAACCGAAGCTCCGTTTGAATTTGAGGTTGACCCAATTGCACTTAAGGTCAATAAACTAGAGAAGTTATTCAAACAAGCACAAGGAGTGAACTCCATCTAGGATTTAGAGGACGGGTATACTAAATCTGCAGTTACGTTATCGGAGTGGTTTAAAATGCCACATATCGACCACTTCGATGGCTCAGGAGACCCAATGGTGCACCTCCACCTATTTTCTGATACCTTGAGGCCAATGGGTCTGACCCCAGCCCAGAAGTTGTCTCTCTTCAGCCGAACCATGTCTAGGATAACTATAATCTGGTATGCTAAATTAGAGGACTCTGTGAAACAGAACTGGGAAGAGTTGGCTAAGGCCTTTATTGCTCAATACTCCTACAACACACAGATTGTGGTCACAACTCGTGATCTTGAAGTCACCCGCCAAGAGCTAAATGAGGGTTTCTCAGAGTTCATGACGAGATGGCGAGCGAAGGCCTCAATGATGACTACAAGACCTCCCAAAAAAGATCAGATCAGGATGATTGTTCGGAACTTGCATGGCAAGTTACTGTAGAAGATGATCGTTCTACCTCTGTTTACCTTTCCAAAGCTTCATGAAATCAGGGTTCAAATCGAGAATGCCATCAGACAAGGGATCTTTGTGGAAGATAATGCGCGTTTGAAGAAGAATGTTGTTCGCAGTTCCAATGCTACTACTGATGGTAGCACAGTTGCGAAATGCTCAGAAGTAAACACGGTCACCACTCCCCTGAATGGCCAAAAACCAACAACTTTGACTCAGCCCCAAGACTGAAATTTCTATCCTCTTTACATGAGTCTCTCTCAAGCCTTGAGAATGTTGTAAGAAAAAGGGTACCTAGAACTCCTAGAACCCCAACCCCTTCCAAATCCTCTTCCACCAAGATATAACCCAGCTAAATACTGTGCCTATCATCAACAACACGGTCATGATACGAACCGTTGCATTCGCCTCTGTCATAAGACTCAAGATCTTATTGACGAAGAGATCATGGTTCCACCAAAAAGACCTCAGGCTAACACTAACCTGTTATCTCAATACCTCAATTTAATCCATACACTGCCATCCACTTACAACCCCAGCATATACATCACCCCAGCCTATTTACCCAAGCCTGAGGTGTTCATTCTAGAAAATACGGACCTATGTATGATGGATGTATTTAAACCCCAATCATCTTAAGCCCATGAACCCACTACTTCTAAGCTAATGAGCATGATTGAAGATTTGCAAAGAATTATGACAGATTTAGCCTTTGGAATTTTGGCTCCATCATCAACCACATCACGGGCTAGAAATTTCACGCCAAAAGGCTCCCCAATCTTGGGACGGGCTACATTGGAAAAAGGCCAATCCTTTAGCAAAGTGGAGGCAAATGACAAGAACAAGGTAGGGGCAGGCATTGGTCCCTATGAACTTCTTCAGTGGGCTGTTGAGGCTTTGAAGGCTAAAAGGCTGAACAAACAGCAAGTGCTTGCAGTTGTTGCAAAGACTGTGGATGACACTTTTGCCACTCGGGATGAGAGCATTCTAAATCAAGATGCAAGCCGGGGAAAGGGATGTCGTACCAAAAACGCCCCTTTCAGCTCTAATCCTACACTCAGAAGAGATCATCAAACCCAATCAACACCTGCTAACCCTTTCGTTGGAACATCTAACACAACTCCACAAACCTCGAAGCACCAACCCTGAGGCCGGAGGGTCTTCGCCCCGCTTTACATGACCTTGTCCAAAGCTCTCCAAATCCTTATTGGACAAGGCCATCTCAAACCCTTTGAGCCTCAGCCTCTCTCGAATCCCCTTCCAGCTAAGCATAATCTAGCCAAGTACTGTGCCTTCCATTAACAAAACAGCCATGACACTGACAGTTGTTTTCTTCTTCGCCATGAAATACAAGATCTGATTGATAAAGAGGTCATTATCGCACTAGGTTCTGCAAAGTCTATCGATACTGGATCGATGAACTTGGGAGATAATGTGATTCTGTGATCGGAAGATGAACCACTTGCTGATGGCGCTCATTTTACTCCAGACATGGCGAATGGCACATACTGTTTTGAGCAATGTGCGAATGTTGTTTATTGTACTTTCTGACTTGGGTATTGGGTCAATCTTTTGTGTTATATTGAGTTAGTCTTTTTATACTGAGTCAGTCGAGTTTGTCTTGTTGTATCGAGTCAGTCCTGTTATGTTAGAGTCGGGTGATTTCGGAGGTGTTACCTTAGACATCACTATCTTTTTGTGTTTGTCTTTTACACTCTTTCTTCTGAGTCTGTTTCTGCCATTGAGCCAGTTGCGCCAGAAGATCTGGATGAAACGACAGAGATTTTCCCCTACTTTTCTGTTCTTTGAAATCATTGCATTGATCTAGTTTTTTCAAACTTTTTGAACGCTGTGATGAAAACAAAGAGGAAGGAATTCCTCAAGATTTGTAAAAATTTGATCAATTGAAAGAAAGAGAGGTATGCTAAGCCCTTAATGAATGAGATCATGTTTGTTAATATGAGTACTGAGAAGGATCCTGGCTTGATCCAGATTGGTTCTATATTGTCTTCAGCGTGAGGGACTAGTTGTTTTCTTAAAAGATTTCAAAAAATGTTTTACATGGTCTTGCAAAGACATGCATGGAATTGATCTTGAGATTGTGCAGCATAGGATCACTCTCAGCCTGAAGACTTAACCCCTTTTGGTTTCAAACCTTGAACCTTGACTCAAAATGTTCAAATAAGCAATCACAATATAAGGCTTGTATGGCCAAATCAAAAGAAACCCTTACACTGGGGGCAATAAGTTTGGATGTCGTCAAAGGAAGCTTGCAAAGCTAGTTCAGAAGTAGCCCTTGAACTAGGGGCAAAAATGTCAGATGTGCCCAAAGATTCAAAAGATGGATCATTTCGCCAACCACTGAAGACCGGCAAGAAAGCCAAATCCCAAAATCTAAAAGAAGGAAATTATTACTAAAGGACAACCGAGTTCCTATCCATAACACTAGGGGCAAATTCAGACTCCAATTGGATGAGCTCCTACATCATCAGCGAACAGCAGCCACTCTCCTGGATTCAGATGGCTTAGAGATCCTATGACCAATCAACATAGACAAAGTTAAAACTTTTCTATCCTTGAGAGGCTCATTGGGTTGAAAATTCGAAAGGGCGACCTAGGCAAACGTTAGAGCAAGAAAAAGAAGAAAAAAAGAAAAAAAGAAAAAAGAAAAGAAAAAAAAGAAGAAGAAAAGAACAAAAAAGAAAGATGAAAACAAAAAAAGAAAAGAAGAAAATGAAAAGAAAAGAAAAAACAGAGCTTGCAAGGTTGAAAACTCGAAAATGCGACTTTGGCAAAAGTTAGAGCACAAAAGGAGAGTGTCAACACCCGAGTGTACCTCAAACCTGGAACTACGTACGACCTGATTCCCATCTTTGGGATATGTAGGCAACTTCACCAAGAAGTTCGGCCCCAATCATTTTCAGCCTGCTTGGCTCATCCATGCTGATTGGCTTATCTTTGTTCAACTCGGCTATCTTATCCATGTACAAATTGGCTCATCTTCGTTCAAAATCAGTTATTCTATTCCGTTACAAGATTCTGCTACAAGACAATTCAAGTTCAGATATGAGGTTGTGCATCTTGAGAGTAGATTCCGTGTTGGTTGAGTAGTGGCCATTTGCAAAAATAATTTTTGAGGATTTTTAATGAAGTTAACTAATTCACTCGAAAATTATTCCATTTTTCCAAAACTGGACCATTTCTTGGACCCAAAAAAGAAAAATTTCCAATGCTCACAACCTGACTTGCATGATTTTGAATCAGAAAGTCGAACAAGCATGTTAATCAAGCTCTCATATTTGTCAAAATTGTATTAACAGAAAGCCAAAACAAAAAAAAAATGGTCAAAATAATGAACTAGGGGCACAGTTGAATCAGGTTTTCTGTCTTTTTCTCGTTGGCACCATACTTGCTGAAAAGGGCACTCTACTTGCCAAAAAGGTGCAACTGAAGCTAACAACAGAGGGCCGAAAGTGTTTTCTTATCCTCCAAACAATGAGGTATCAAGCCAAGTGCGAAGCACGAACTGGAATGAAGCAGGATATTCCATTCCCTCATCTGGACAGGTCTGATCACATCCAAATTGGCTAAGGGCGTCGTCAATTGATGTCAATTGCAGATCTACTGCACATCCAGTCGCACCATAACCCCTCTGTGGGAGAGCTCACTAGTTGTGAGCGAAATAAGGAGCATCTAGTAGAATATTAGGGGCAAGAGCCCACAACTTCCTGTTTATCCATCAACCACCCCAGGGAGAGATTAAAGAATAGAGAGATGTGCGCTGAGAGAAAAAGTGAGGAAAGGGCTTTTCAGAGAAAAAAAAAAGAAAAAGAGATTGAGTGCCAAGTGATGTGAGAATCACAAATAAGAAAGGGTGGAAAACAATACCTGGAGAAACAGGCTCCTCATGAACTGAGAGGTCTCCCACTGGTGGTACACATCTGAGTGTTGTGTTTTTGTTTGTTTCAGTTCTTGTTTTGAGTTGTTTCGAGTGTCAATAGATATGTTTAGGTTGTTTTACCTTGGTTTGTCCTTTGTTGAGTTGTGGTGTACTGTGGTCGGTCGTAGGCTCAATACCTGGTTAAGAACTCATTTCTCAATTTCAATTTCAAAAATAAATCGTGTTGTGCTCAAAGTGATGTGTCATTCTTCACATTTGTACAAAACAAGATTCTTTCTTTCATAAACTACAGGGTTCAAACTAGGTCATGTGAGAACGGTAGAACCAGGACCTATCTGAAGCTACATGGGTTTCAGACTGCAAAGAAAAAGAAAAGAGGGAAAATGTGGGGCATCTGAGTTTGTTTCAACTTCAAAAAGGTCCGAGATTATATTCCGAATGTACCTCCTCAGGTCTTGTCAATGTTTTGAAGTATGAGTATACCTCCACCTCAAACTCAAAGTCAATGCTTCAAGCTAGAATAGTGCTCTTCTTGAGTACCATTCCTTGCCAGAGACATCTTGGTTGTGTTTTCAATGAGTTCCTAGGAGACCAATTGCGACGGTGGAAACTAGAGTTCGAATGGCCGATGCCTAGAACACAAAGGTTTGGAATTTCCAAGACTAAAGTCTGGTTTAAATTACCAAAGGTGTATCCTCGGCTTGAAATCTATATGGCAACCCCGTAGATTGAGATAACATGTGTGCGCCTCAATTTTGGATACTGAACCAACCTAGTCTGTCATTCCGTTAGAGAATAGGGAAAGTTGTGAATATGATCAGTAAGAAAAGCGGCATCTGTGGCTTCTACGTGCAGATGCTACCCCGTGTCAGCATTTCAGGACCTTTGAACTGAGAGTTGAAGGTAAGAGTTCGAAGAACAGAAAGGGGAGATCCCAATCAGAGTAGAGCGGTTCATTGCCACTCATCCCATGAGGTGCTTTTTAAAGCGCCGCTCTGTTTGTTTATTGCATTCCCTAAACATCATGCACTACATTTCTTGTAACATGTATCATATCATTGCACGTATTACATTTATTTGCATCTTGTGTTATTTTGTATCATTTATCTTTTTACGCTGAGCAGCGTTTAGGATCGTTGTCCCCTGGGGATATCTCAGGATGCGTGAAACGCACTCCTTATGGCTTTTCTTTAGGCCTCTTCTCACGATTTCGGCGTGGTTAGAATGTCTCTTTCCTCACACGATTTCAGTATGTTTGAAATTTATCTCAGGACGCGTGGAACGCGCTTCTGACGACTTTTCTTTAAATGTTTGGACTTTATCTCAGGTTGCATGGAGCGCGCCCCTGAGTAGTTGTTTTCAAACCTCTTCTCACAATTTCGGAGTGATTAGAGTGTCCCTTTCCTTACACGATTTCAGCATGTTTAGAATTTATCTCAGGATGCGTGGAACGTGCTCCTGACGTCTTTTCTTTTGACCTGTTCTTATGATTTCAGTGTGGTTAGAGTGCTCATTTCCTCACACGATTTCAGCATGTTTGGACTTTATCTCAGGTTGCGTGGAACGCGCCCCTGACTAGTTGCTTTCGAACCTCTTCTCATGATTTTGACGTGATTAGAGTGCCCCTTTCCTTACACGATTTCAGCGTGTTTGGAATTTATCTCAGGATTTGTGGAATGCGCTCCTGACGGCTTTTCTTTAGACCTCTTCTCACGATTTCAGCATGATTTGTGGTCTGAGGGTTTCGGCACCTTTTCTGTGTTAGACGTGGTCTGTTTTGTGTCCATACCTTTTCTAGGCAAGATGTGGTTCTGCTTGCGCCTTATTCACTGCATCCATTGCATTGTACTTTGTTTTGTTGCATTCAGCATGTAGGATCATTATCTTTCCTCAGCAGATCATTCCTCACTCATATCATCCTACCCAATTACTTGTATTCTTTCTGTGAAACACATAGTTCTGCATGTGCACACACCTATTCCACTAAGAGAATTGTTGTTTGAGGGCTCCGACACCTTTTCTGTGTTAAACGTAGTTTGATGTTACATCTCCATCCCTTTATGATATTTGTGTGGTTTTGCACTGCTTGTGGTTTGATTGTTTCATTAAACTGCATATCATTTGCATTGTTTCGTTATATTGAGTATCATTTGCATTCTGTCCTTGAACTACGCTGGTTTGATTCCTTGCAAAAGGATACGTAGGCAACCCTCGGGTTCAACTAACTGCATTTGCATTTTGTTTGTTTGTCCAGGTCTTCGGCCTTGTCAAAAATGAGTCGTCTCTGGGTTTTAACATTCACTCACGTCATTTCATGACTCTGAGCTCTGTCAAAGAGGGGCAACTGTAGACACCCCATTTTTTACTGCCCATAAGACTTGGGCACCACTGATTGCTTACTTGATGGTGTAGGCTATCTTGTGCAAAGGTTCGATTTCTTCGGCAAGGAGAGCGTCAAATCCCAACCCATAACCCCTTTTTGGACCAAAACTATTTTGACCAAAATGATTTTAGACCTTAAAACCCTTTCTTTCAAAATATTTTTGTAAAAAGTTCCTACGATGTTCTGAGGCTCGCATTTCGTTAAATGCTGCGCTTTTTGGTAAACCGAGCAAGGACAAAGTGGAAATGAATGAAAGAGAGGTGAACTCTTTGAGAACAATCTTTAAAATATCTTGTTTATAGGTTTAGAGTTGAAGAAATATGGAGGAGAGGGAAGAAACCAAGTAGGGGGAGAAGATGGGCATGAACCGTTAAGAGAGAGTCGAGCAGCCCTCGCTAAATCAAGCTTATCCTTTTTTAAACATGGATTTCAGCTATGAGGCCACCACCATTGGAAATTGGACTTCCGAGGCTTCATTTTACACTCAAGAATCTCCTCAAGCCGAGGCCAGAAGAGGCAGATATGGCTGGTTGAAGTTGGGCATCAATCCGATTGAGCTGAAAATGAGCAGTCTTCACTAAAATGAGCATAACTTCTTGTATACTTGGAATTTTGATGTGAGTCTACCACCATTGGAAAGAAGACTTTCAGGGCTTCAATTTAGGCTAAAAAATGACCTATAAAGGAGTCCATATGAAAGAGATATGCCTGCTTGAATTCAAGGCCAGAAACCAGTTTTTGCTTTCCAGCCACTAGTGAAGCTTGTCGGCCATGTGTCGGCCACAAATGGAGTTTTCCAGCCATAGGTCGGCCAGGAGTGACCCTTGTCGGTTACCAGTGGTGGCTGGTAGTCCACTAATGGTGGCCGGTCAGCCACAAAGGTCCAGAAAGCTCAGATTTTGCAGATATTTCTCCTCCAGCTATATCACACTGCTCCAGCTATCCCATTTTCAGATATTTTTGACCAAGGCTCTCTTTTTTCTATATATAGAGGCCATATCCCTCATATTTTAAGGTTAGAAAGATTTGGGAGCCTCTGTCTCTACAATTCTCTCTCTCTCTCTATTGGCCTTTTGTGCATACAAGTAGAGATACACTTCTAGTTTGCTTATCAACCCTAAACCAAAGTTGCTCATCTTTGGGTTGAGATTCTTTGGAGCTTTGTTTGAGCTCTATAAGGAGGATTGAGCTTTGTTTGCTGCCTATTTTGTGCCTAAGTGGTGCTTTGCTTCAAAGGTATAACACTTACCATATTTAAGGTTGCTTTGAACACTTGTTTTGCTATCTTCTTCTACTTTTTTTGGCCTAGTTTTCAACTGAAAAAACTCTGTTTTCGAAACCTAAAAGTGATAGTTTTGAGGCTATTTTGAGTAAAGGGCGTGTCCACCCTTCTTGTCTCTTTGCTTGTTAAGTTTTTGTGCCATCTTGTCATCACTTTCAATCAAAATTTTTAGGCCTTTAAACCACTGAAATTCAGAGTTATTTCAGTGGTGGAAAACAGGTTGTGAAGTCCAAAATTGGAGGGGTTAGCCTCCCCTTCTTGTGTCTTGCTTGCATGCATAGATAGCTTCACAAGTGAGCATTTTTTTTCTAGCTTAACTTAACTTAATCTCAACTTGTTTTTGCCTCTGTTTTGACCTGTGTTTTGGGTTAGTTAATTCAGTTGAGGCTTGTATTGTATAGTTGTAGTGCAATTTCCTTCACTGGTTTGTTGTTTCAGTGCTTTGATCATCTTTCTTTTGAGTTAATAGCATGTTTTAGTGTTGTTTTGCACTCCATTCCAGCACTTAACACATCTGCAACCTCCCTTATTTCTTCACTTTTTCATTTTCTTTGAGGGTTGTTTAGCCTTAGGGTTGTTTTTAAGCTTGAGATCGAGGTTCGTGCTTAATGGTTTTAATCCGCTTTTGAGGGTTTCTACTAACCAACGGCGTGACCTCTCTCTTGCCTTAAATCATCCCTTGGTTGACACCTCTTCCATTAGAGGACACTCACTTTTGGACTAATCAATTAAAGAGTGGATTGGTAAGCTAAAATGAGTAAACAAAAATAAACAAGTAAAAGAGGCAAGATAAAGCATATTTCGTGTTGCATTGCATGTATTCGTATCGAATGTCAATTCGAACACGAGGAAAATAGGACGTTTCATACTCAAAGTGATTAAACATGCCACTTTCCTTGGTCACCGTCACCCTTGATCATGCATGATAGGGTGGTAGTTTTATTGAGTCTTGTTTTGTACTCATTAAACTGGTACAAGCTTGGTTCTTTGGCCAACATGCATGAAAATTACTTGGTTGATGGTTTGAGAACCAAGAGCTACACTCATTTGAACTTGTGTGATGATAAGGAGAGTAGCAGTACATACACTCCTTGAGAATACACTACTTTGCCTCTGTTTTCTCTTTGTTGCAACAAAAAAGAGAAGTTCAGGGAATAGGTGGCCAACCGGCCACCAATGGTAGCCGACAGCCACCATTGGTAGCCGACCGGCTAAAAATAAAATTTTGCACAAGTGTGTTCCTAAGTTGGAGCAGAGGTGTTCTGGAAGCTGGTAGCACTGTTGGTGTTCAAGCATATGCAAACAGAGGTTGCAATGGCAAGGCGGTGGCATTTTCAGGAGGAGAAGCCGAGCATGCATACATCCCTCGCTCCTCGAGGCCATTTAACTGTTTTATTTAGTTAATTAGTGGTAGCTGATTTACTTGCTTTGTAATTAGTTAGTAAAAGTTTTTAGATGATTAATTCGTTTTGTAATATTTAATTAACTTAGAATAGTTAGTTAAATATCGTGTTGTAATAATTAACTTAGCTTAGATTAGCATAGCTAGTTAGCTTAACTTATTCATTCAGACCCTCCTTTGCGAGGACATAATGTTATAATAAGTGTGCGTACGTGTGTACATGTCTTCCAACCCCATGTCTTTCTCCCTTTTATTTATCTGCTTTTGATGGTTAGAATAGGGGCATTTTCAATTAGCGTACCTTATGCTTGCATCCATTCATTTGTTTTGCATACACCGAGGCTCGGCGTATCATTCAAACTGCATCGTAATTTCAATACTTATTTGAATACGTGTTTCAAAGCATGCTAAGTGTTGCAAATGTCATATTAGTAGCTGAGCCTATTAATTGCATTGTTGCATGTGTTGCATTATGCATTTTTATATAGTTAGGATCATGCATTTTTCTAACTAGTTTTTGTTTTGACTTGGAGTACTCAGTAGTTTTATGCTTTAGCATGCTTGCATGAGTGTGATTGCCATATTGCCATGTTTTGCATGCTTGCCATGAGGCTATGTGTTTACTTGCTAAACTGCATGAATGCCTGTGGATGAAAGCTTGTTGTTTGAATTGGAACGATTCAACGAATGTGAGTTTTAAAGCCCACTTTGTTAAGTGGCAAAATCATGTTTTAAGCCCACTTGAGGTGGCAAATCCG
This sequence comes from Camellia sinensis, assembly GCF_055761805.1. Lineage (NCBI taxonomy): Eukaryota > Viridiplantae > Streptophyta > Magnoliopsida > Ericales > Theaceae > Camellia > Camellia sinensis. The sequence continues at coordinate 46,818,993 of NC_138961.1, forward strand.
CATTTCTAAGCCCACTTGAGGGTGGCAAATTAAAACCATTTTCGCAAACAAATATTACTTGAAATGTTCCAATTCTTGCGATGTGGTCTATACTTGTATGTGTGCGCATCACATAGTAAAACTAGTCTAATAATCAACAAGAACACATAATGTTTATAAAAGAACATATCATGATTAGTAGAGGCCGATCTTTGATCGAGCGAGTGGGGGTGCTCATTTTAGGACCTTCCCCTCTCGTACCCAAGTTCCCAAGCCGAGACAACTTTGGTGATGACGGACGTGTGGCCTTTGGCATGAGTCAGGGTTTCCTAAACTTTTCCAAAATAAAATATTTAGGTGGCGACTCTGTATCTGGCAAAGCAATCCAGTTTTGGCATTATTTGATTTAAAATCGATTTTCCAAAAAGGTTTATTGGATTTGGACTCTTTGGTGATTATCAATTTCATATTGCACTTGTGCGACTAAATTCAGAATCGCGGGAGTCTAAACTCTGAGGCCTTTCTTTTCAAACCCTTTCCGAAAGGCAGGGTGCGAGAAAAAGGCGAGCCCACAAAATGCATGAGCTAGGAGGCTGTGAAGATGAAGAACCTCATGATGATGGCATAGCAAGAGCAGAATCCAAAGTTGGAGGTTTGAGCATCCCAGAATGAATTTCTTATGACAAGAGTTCAATAATGGCTTGTTCCAAAGTTGGTAAGGGCAGACGATAGAGCAAGAAAGCACACACAGGTTCAAAGATGCTATGAAGAGCCATAAGAAACTCCAATAGTCGCTGATGATTCCTATGAACAATAAATAACTGTGCATCCTTCCAATGTGCCCAAGCAGGTTCTAAAAGAGCCAACTAGTCCCAGACAGATGACATCTAGGATAAAAAATCAATGATGGACTAACTAGGCTCTTGGCGCATGTGATAAAGAGTTTGTAGGAGTTGATATTGGTGAGCATGGCCAGTAGTCTGATAGCATTCCTTTAAGAAATCCCAAATTGCCTTAGCATGAGAGACAATAGAATCATCATCCAGAAAGCATCTGTGGCTTGACTTTTCGTGCCCCCTTTCAGAGGACGACTAAACCCTACAGTTTGGACTCCCGCGGTTCTGAATCTGATTCCACAAGTGCAATGTGAAATAGATAAACACTAAAGAGTCCAAATCTGGCAAATCTTTTGGAAAATCGATTTTGAATCAAAATGCCAAAAATGGACTACTTTGCCAAATACAGAGTCGCCACCTAAATATTTTGGAAAAGTTTAGGAAACCCATGACTCGTGCCAAAGGCCACGTGTCCGTCATCACCAAGATTGTTTCGGCTCGAGAACTTACGTACGAGAGGGGAAGGTCATGAATTGAGCACCCTCGCTCGCCCGATCAAAGATCGGCCTCTACTAATCATGATGTGAATCTTATTTACATCATATGCTCTTGTTCCAGTTATTAGGCTAACTTACTATGTGATACGCGCCTAAGTATAGACTAATTCACAAAAATTGGAATACTTGATTCATGTTCGTTTTGAAAATAGTTTCAAATATGTATCACTTGAAAAAGTGATCGCATATGTACATTACTCAAATTATTCTAATTCAAGCAATTAGCCTTTATCCATAGGCATTCAAAACTGTTTATCATTTAAGTACTTAGCCTCGTGGCAAGAATTCTAGACATGACAACAATCACACTCATGCGATATGCTAAAGCGAGTAAAGGCTCACCTACTGCTCCAAGCCAAAAAGATGAAAGAGTTAGAAAACGTGCATATCCTTAACTAATGCAACATGACTAATGCAACACATGCGATATACAACTAATAGGCTCGATTACTAATATGGCATATAAAGCAATTTGACAGCATGCGGTCTAAGCATGTATTCAAAGAAGTATTAAACTAACAATGCAAGTTAGAATGATGAATCGAGCCTTGGTGCATGCAAAACAGTAGATGCAAACATGGAGATATGCTAAACAAAACATGATGTCTTAATCTAACCATTGTAAATAGTTAAATAAAAGGGAGAAAGACGTGGAGTTTGAAGACATACACATTGTTACAACATTGTGCTTTCACGAAAGAGAGTCCGAATGAACTAACTAGCTAACTAATTAAAGCTAAGCTAATTAAGTAATTTTTACAAACTCAAATGAATAAATTAGCTAGGCTACTTAACTAATTATTACAAACTGAATTAATTAACTATTCTAGCTAATTAATTATTACAACAAATCAAAATGAACTAATTATTTACACGAATACAACATGAAAAGAGTGCTAAACCAGTTATTCTAATTACTCTGCCTCGGGAAACGAGGAATGCTTATGCATGCATGGGCTTTCCACCCGAAAATGCCACTGCTTCTGCTGCTGAATGCCTCTGTTGCTCAGTAGAATACTTGCACTGATTTCCACCTCAGAATCTATTATGTTCTGCTTCAAAAGTACACTACTGGATTTTGCACTGGTGGTTGGCAGAGGGCCTGCCGTCCACTAATAATGGTCTGTCGGCCACTAAAGATGGTCTGCCAACCACTGACGACTGGACTTCCCTGTTGCAACAAAGAACAAACAAAGCAGAGACAAGGTATTCTCAAGGGTTTATTTGCAAAATTTACCCCTCCTTATCATTTGAACAGCACAAAGGAGTAGTAAAACTTGATTCACAAACCATCAATCTATGCAATTTCATTGTATGATGGCCTATGAACCAAAGTGTGCAAGTTCATTGAATGCAACAAAACAAGACTCTCAAAACCACTTCCCTATCATGAAAGATCAAGGGAAGTAGTTGACAATAAATCTTGAACCGTTTTCATCACTAATGAGTATGAAATGACTCAAGACTCAAGGGTTCAATTAATGTCCGATTGTACTATAGACACCCCATTTTTGACCGCCTTTAAAACTTGGGCACTACCGATGGTTTACTTGGTGGAAAAAGGTGTGCAAGGCAAAGATTCAGTTTCTTCGGCAAGGAGAGAGTCAAATCTTAACTTCACACCCCTTTTGGACCGAAACAATCTTGATCAAAAGATTTTGGACCTTGAAACCCTCTCTTTCAAAATGTTTTGAAAATAAAGTTCCTACGATGTTCCGACGCTCGCATTTCGTTAAATGTTACGCTTTTCGGTAAACCGAGCAAGGACAAAGTGGAAATGAATGAAAGAGAGATGAGATCTTTGAAAAATATTTCAAAACACCTTACTTAGGGGTTTGGAGTTGAATAAAAGAAGAGAAGGGGGAAGAAACCCAGTTGGGGGAGAAAATGGGCATGAACCGTTAAGAGAGGGACGAACAGTCCTCGCTGAATCAGGCCTATACATTTGCATACTTGGATTTCAGCTATGAGGCCACCACCATTGGAAATATTACTTCCGGGGCTTCATTTTTCACTCAAGAATCTCCTAAAGCCAAGTCCGGACGGGGGAGATATGGTTGATTGAAGTAGGGCATCACTCCGGTTGGACCGAATCTGCGCGACTTCACCAAAAAAGGCATAACGTTTTGCACAGAAGGAATTTTTATGCAAGGATGGTTCCATTGGAAAGATGACTTCTGGGGCTTCAATTTGGACACCTAACCGACCACTTTTGGACTTCCTAATCACTGGCCGACTACCTTTCTTTCCGGCAGACCAATTTTTTGTCCTAAAAAACCAGAAAAAGTAGCAGGCCGACCAGAAAAGGTGGTCGGCGATCACCTGAACCTTTTGACCTAGTCAGCCGACCAGGGAAAGTGGTTGTTCGACCACCTGAACTGGTCGGCCAGCTTTCTGCTTTTTTGCCTCAATGAGTTGAAGCCAGCTGTGCTAGCTAGAAGCCTCATAATGCATCCTCCATACACGTGTATGGAGGATGTTTAAGCTAGCTTTTAAGCTTTTTGGAGAAGCTTTAGACTTTCTCCTCTATAAAGGAAAAGGCCCTCTTCCATTGCTAGGGTTCAGAACCTATTTTGAGCATACATACACTTTCCCTCCATATCTCTATATTCCAAGCTCCAAAAACCCTTGTTCTTGGTCCCATTGCACTACACCTCCAAGCACAACACCTTCATTATCAACCTAAGCACCTAGGAGCTCATTTTTAGAGGTTGGAGAGTTCCTATTTTGGTCCAGAAGCTGCTGGCCCTCTTCTCTACAAGGGTAAGACACTAGTTCCCTCTTTTGGCCCTTATTTTGCTTCATTGTTTAGCCTTACTTGCAAGAATTTTTGGGTTTCGTCATAAACTTAAAAAAGTTTTGTTTTGAGCTTATAAACATGTTTGTTTAAGGTCATTTTTCTGTTGGGGGTCATCTACCCCCTTGCATGCTTCATTTCCTCTTATTTTGAGCTATGCATTAGAGCATTTGTGTTGGCCTTGGTTTGGCCTTTTAGCCACTGAAATCCAGCGGATTTTTAATGGCTAACATGTGTTTTTGAGCCTTAAAATCAAAGAGGGGTGACCCTCTCACCCCTTGTTTTGTTTACTAACTTTCTTGGCCTTACAAAGGAGCCCCTACTTGCATGTTGTGAAGTCACATTTCAGGCCCTATTTGGTGAGTTTTAGGGTCTACCTTAGCTCTGTCCAAAGCCCTTTTGGCCATATTTTGTGTCCCTCATGCATGTGTGGAACAATCCTCTTCAAGGCCTTTCAAAGGGACCTTTCATTGCATGCTTCATTGACCCATTTCATGGCGTTTTTGGTGAGTTTTAGGACCCTTATAACTGATTTCCAGAGGTAGTTTTTCCATGTTGCATGTCTATCTTGTTGTGTTGAACAACCCTCTTATTGGCCTCTCAAAGGAGCACCTCATTCTAGCATGTGTTGACTGAGTTTACATGGGTTTTTGGGGTTTATTTGACATGCCATGTTTTTGTTTTTGGCTGGTTTGGTGACCTCTCTTGTGCTTCATATACATGTAGTGAAAACCATGCTTACTAGCCTATGTTGCATGTTGTTTTGGCCCTTCATGTTAGCACTTTTTGGCCATGCCTTAAACTGATCTTAGGCATATTTTGGACTACTTTAGCTCTGTTTTTGGGTCTCATGGTCGAATGGTGTTTGTTTTGCATGCTTGTGGTTCAATACACTTGCTTAGCTTTGAGTTTCGGGGTCCATTACATGCATATACTGAGGTATTTCCTTGTTTTGGGGCCATTATACATCATATTTCAGAGCTTGTTTGAATGCCATATTGTCATGTTTTATACTCTTTAAATGTGTTTGAGAGTCGGGCTTGTATGCCTCATTTACCAACCATTGAATGAGCTTCATTTCGTTGCATTTCGAGCCATCATTTTAGGCCATTTCCCCACTGTTTCAGATTTGCCTAGGATCTGTTTGGGGTTGATTTTGCCATTAGTGCATTGCTTTGGATACCTGTAGGCCATGTTTGTTTGGGTAGACATGAGCTTGGGATTGGACTAATAGTCCAATAAAATTATTAATCCGATGTTTGGTTAAACAATTCAAGTACGGATTAATTATTTTACACTTACTATTAGTTAAGATAGGATACATAATCCAACGGATTGGTTATCCTAGGATTATTAGTCATGGGAATGCTAATCCAGTCCGCCCAAACAAACATGGCCGTAGTGTAACGCACTTCACTAGTTTCGGCACCCAGGCCCCCTATCTTGCATTGTGTGCCATATTTTTATGATTCGGAACCATTGCGCATCATGTTTCAGAGCTGGAAATTGCATGTTTGTAGGCCATCTTTCATCTCTTGTCATGCTTTGGTAGAGTGGCATTTGATGCCTTAGGGTCGATCCTTTGCATCCGTGCATGTTTGCATGTATTTCGGTTGTCTCATTTTCATCACATGGCCACTGATTTGAGTGTGGCTGAGGTCCACTCATGTTGGTGTAAGTCCATCGTGCATTGTGTATGCCATTTCAGTCTATAGCATTGCGTATGCTAGGTTGCTTGTTAGAACATTTTGTATGCCATGTTACATCACGTGCATTGTGTATGTCATTTTAGTCCATAGCATTGTGTATGCTAGATTACATATTAGTCGCATTATGTATGCCATCTCATTTGCATTGTGTGGGATAGGAGTTAGTCCAAGCACGGGAAACGAGGGACGTTTCGTACTCCAAGTGACGGAACGTGTCTCAATTCTCGGTCGCCGACACTCTGGATTAACCATGATGGAGTCTAGGCCTTGTTATGTTTATATGTGCATTCATTTCACATCGAGTCGTGTAATTCGACTCCTCGACCATCGTGTATCGAGATGCGTGATTGGTGGCACGAGGATCGAGGTGTGCATGCATATGTGAAAATACTTTGCCATGTCCCTTTCTTGCTTTTTGTTGCAGCAAATCAGAAATCAGCAACTCTCTAAAGCCTTGCACAACATTCCGAGATTAATTGCAAACAGTGGCGAATCGGGCATCGCAATGGATTTCTACGCAAGGCAACTCGAGCATGCATCTTTCATCATTCGGAACAGAGCTGAGGCGGTCCATGAATTTGCATGCTAGTTTATTTGATTTCCTAGTTAAGTTGTTAATTAATTAGGGTTTTGTAATATTTAATCATTCATTCGGACTGTAATTATTTATTTGGACTGTATTATTTATTCGGACCCTCCGAGCGAGGGCACAATTGTAATAAGTGTGCATGTGTGTGATGTATGTCCTCCAACCCCACGTCTTTCTTCCTTTTATTTACCAGCTTATGATGGTTAGATTAGGGCACATTTCAATTAGCATCTATATGCTTGCATGTTTGCATCATTCATCTGTATTGAATGCACCGGACTCAGCGCATCATACTAACCGCATTGTATTTCAATTCCAAGCTAAATACTTGTTAGTTGTAGCATTTCACATGCCATCCTCAGAATAGCCGAGCCTACTATAGTTGCATTTTGCATGTGTTGCATTAGGCACTTCTGTATAGTTAGGATCATGCATGAATTTATAACATAGCTTTTGTTTTGGCTTGGAGTACTCGGTAAGTGTTTATGTTTCAGCATCCTTGCATGTGTGTGAGTGACTACCATGATAGCATGCTTACCATGAGGCTATGTGCTTATGTGATATATCTGCCTGAATGCCTGTGGGTGAAGGTCGGGTTATCTGAATTGGAATAATGCATTGACTGTGAGTTTTAAGCCCACTAGATAGTGGCAAAACCATGTTTTCTAAAGCCCACCCGAAGGTGGCAAAATCTGTATTTTAAGCCTACTTGCGAGTAGCAAACCACTTTCAAAAACAAACATGAAATTTTTTATTCCAATTCAAGCGATCCGGTCTATACTTGTATGCTGTGCGCATCACATAGTAAATCTAGGCTAATAATCGGAATAAGAACACATAATGTTTTCAAAACTCGATATCATGGTTAGTAGAGGCCGATCTTTGATCGGGCAAGCGGGGGTGCTCACAAAGTGACCTTCCCCAATCGTACCCAAGTTCCCGAGCCGAGGCAACTTTGGTGATGACGGACACGTGGCCTTAGGCAAATGAATCAAGGTTTCCTAAATTTTCCAAAATAAAATATTTAGGTGGCGACTCTGTATCTGGCAAAGCAGTCCATGTTTGGCACTTCTTTCAAAAAAATATGTTTTCAAATACGATTTGTCGGATTTGGACTCTTTGATGATTCATCGGTCTTGCATTGCACTCTGCGAGATTAGATACAGGACCGTGACATTTGAGTCCTGAACTGTAGTGAGCCCAAACGAACAAAACCGGGGGGGGGGGGGGGTTCCCTCCCGAGACGTTCGAGGACGTCTACATGTACCCAAAACCAAATTATTATCTTGCACCCTTTTTAATCACCAATTCTATTACTTCATTTTAGATTACTATCCATTCTTTAATCAATTGAGTTCAAAATGTGAGTTTAAGTCCTCTAATGGAAAGATGGCTCAAACCAAGTGTTGCTTTAGGCATGAAAGAGACATCATACCGTTGGTAATGAATCTCCAAAGGGATTAAACCATTAAGCATGACACCTCAATCTCATGCTAAAACAAACAAATAATTTGAAACCACTTTCAAAGCAAAGAAAAAGCCAAGAAATGAGGGAGGTTGCAAAGGTGATTAAAGGTAATCACAAGTATGGGAAGCCATAAATAAACACTATTAACTCAAAGAAGGTGGTGTCTAAGGCCTAAAACACCAAGCTTATGATAACAATTACACTACAAGCATGCAATATAAGGCCCAAACGCAACAAACACTTAAAAACAATCCTAAAATAGTGCTAATTGAGTCCTAAAATATGCTGGAATTAAGACAAAAATAGCTAGAATAATAAGCTAAAACATGGATCTTGCTAGGCTAGTAAGGAAAACACAAGGAGGGGAGGCCAACCCCTCCAATTTTGAACTTCAAACCATGATTTTAGCCACTGAAATAACTCTGAAAATTAGTGTTTAAAAGCTCAAAAAAAGGTAGTGTAAAGGTGGGAAACACAAGGGTAAAGGCCTTGAGAGCAAAGTGTAAAGAAGGGTGAATCACCTCTCAACCTTTATTGGCCTTAAAACCCAAGTTTCAATATAAAAATATAGAGTTTTTACAGCCCAAAAACAGTTGGAAAATAGTAAAAAAAAGATTAAATACAACAAGTAAAGAGGCAAAGCTTTATACCTCTTGAAGAGGAGATCACTTTCAAGCAATAAACAAGGCTAACACACTCTCAAGAGCTCAAACAAGGCTCAAAGATACCTCAGCTCAATGTTGGAGAGGTTTGGTTAAGAGTGTATAGGCAAAGGTGAAGAGTGTATAGGTAAAGGTGAACAAATTTGCAAGAGAGAGAGAGAGAGAGAATTGTAGAGAGAGAGAGGAAAAATTTTGCTCCAAAATTTTTCTAACCCCTAAAGGAAGAAGAGAGGTCCTCTATTTATAGAAAACATGAATCTCCCTCAGAAACCTTCATCCATACACGTGGGAGCAGATGCAACCATCTATACAAATAGCTGGCACAACTGTCACAAAATATCTGCAAAACATATTGGTGGCCAGCAACCAGAAGCAATGGCCGACATCCCATAGCAGTGGCCGGCAGGCCACCAGAGCTTGCAGGCTTGAAAATCCAAGGTTTGGGATCAAAACAAAGGCAGCAAGGGTGTAAGGTTTAAAAGGCTCAAAGCTGTGGCATTCCACTGAGGACTTCGAGCACTTGACAAGCATATACACTCATCATTGGGTGTGCAAGCGATGACGTCCAAGTCATGAGGACAGTCAAAAATGGGATGTCTACAGTTGCCCTTCTTTGACAGAACTCGGAGTCATGAAACGACATCAGTGAATGTCAAAGCCCGAAGACGACCCAGTTTGACAAAGTCGTAAGACTTGGATAAACAATCAAGACAGAAATAAATGGTTGCGCCCGCAGACTGCCTACATATCCCTTTGTAAGGAATCAAACCAGCGTAGTTCTGGGGCAAGATGCAAATGATATGCACAATGACTTTGAAAGCTGGACTCACACGCTTCTTAAAGACGGCTATTTTGAAAACTCATAATCATGCAAGAGATGTAATAAGCAATAACAGATGCAACAAGATAACAACATATGAATCAGCAGCTTCAAGCTTAAAACTAACACAGGTTTCCTACAAAAAGATATAAAACACACTCTGACCACACCAAAACACGAGACGAGGAAAGAAAACACAGCTCAGGGTTACGCCTCGGGTATCCTGAGAAATTGAGAAATAAAAATCGCTCGGGGTCGTGTTTCACGCATCCCGAGATAAAAATCGTTCAAGGTTACATTTCACGCATCTTGAGAAATAAAGGAATGAAAACTGCTCAGGGTCTCGTTTCACGCATCTCAAGATAAAAGCCACTCAAGGTCAGGTTTCACGCATCCTGAGAAACAAGAAAAACTGCTCGGGCTTGTGCTTCACGCGTCCCGAGATAAAACACGCCTAGGGTCGCGCTTCATGCGTCTTGAAAAATAAGAGAAACCACTCGGGCTCGCGATTCACACGTCCTGAGATAAGACACACCCAGGGCCACGCTTCACACATCCTGAGATACAAGAAAACCGCTCAGGCTCACACTTCACAAGTCTCGAGATAAAACACGCCGAAGGCCACGCTTCACGCTTCCTGAGAAACAAGAAAACCGCTCGAGCTTGCACTTCACACGTCCCAAGATAAAACACGCCCAGGGCCACGCTTCACGCGTCCTGGGTTACAAGAAAACCGTTCAGGCTCGTGCTTCACGCGTCCTATGATAAAACACGCCTAGGGCCGCGCTTCACGCGTCCTAAGAAACAAGAGAAACTACTCGGGCTAGTGCTTCACGCGTATCCATGCAAGATGGGCAACCGACGTATGATGTTAATTGAAGGCATGTTTTATACAAGAAACAAAAGCATATTCTAAGTATGAAACAAGAGTATATTCTATACAAAATTGACAACATGTTCTAAGGACGAATCATAAATGATATAAGATATATGTGCAGCATGCATATATGTGAAATGCAGATTCTATGCAACGGAAAAGAACAAAGACATAATTTGACAAAACAAATAAAATGATATCCAGTAGCAACCTCCGATCTACCTTTCGGAGGAATTATAACATGTTCAAAAGGATACACCTCGTTTATTGTAGCAAGTAGGACACGTTCACACACCGAAACGTAGTTGCAAGCTTTCAAAACAGAACCTTCCACACACTATTCATAAAGAAGAAGCACAAAACAGCACTAGGACCTACCTGAGAGCCACCGGTCACCTGTCGGCCACCAGATAACCTTGCCGGTCACCGATGGCAGATTCGGGGCAAATAAGTCTTTTTGCTTTGGGTCTTTAAGTATAGTTCTCAAGGCTTCATTTCCTCACTTCTCCAAGCTCGAAAACCCTCCCCCTCTCTTTCTAGGTACTTTCTCTCTCTAGCTCCGTGCTTTATATGCATTTTCCAATGCCCTACGCACACTTTTTTCCATAAAACCCTCTCAGTTCTTTACATTTTGAACCGATTAGATTTTGATTTCGTCGCTTTTTCTCGGACTTTCATCACTTTAGGCTTGTTTTCCTCGCGTTTCTCTCGGGTTTCATGAACTTTCCTAGGCTATGACTTTTTCTCCCATTTTCTCTCTTCTAGGGTTGACTTTTTTCAAGTTTACCCTCTTTTCTCCATTTTTTCTTCACTTTTTGCCTACTTTTCACCCATTTTCCCAGATGGAAGATGACATTCCTCACGATGGTGCCCTTCTCGAGGTTCCACCTGTTTTTTCACCCGTAGCCGAGGTGAAGGAGCTAGCAGTTGCCGAGGTTGGCGAGCTGAGGGCATTGAGGCTGACCTTGAGGCGAAGTTTGCGCTTGAGTTTGAGCCAGAGCCGCTACCATTGAGAGTGCAGCCCTTCAATCCGGCGAGATATCATCCTCGCACGCACATATTACTGCCTGGAGGCATTAGGCGTTTCAGGAATTTTGCTCACAGCGTACTAGAGGATCTCCTGCTGAGGGAGTTGGTCTCCCACCTTTCGTCCAGCGCTACTTAGGTATGAATTCTATTTTCATGCATTCTTGTCTTTCTTTTAACTGCATTTCTTGCACTACCTTTCATCTGATTGCCCTTTTATCACTGCCTTTCACCCGATTCATCTATTATATACCACAGGGAGACTCTCGTGCCTATAGGGGGTACGGAGTGACAACGGCAAGGGATTGGTATGACGAGCTCCCTGCCAGGGTCCGTGACATCGTCGACGAGGCTGACTTCAGCCTTTTCTGCTCTACACTGACGCACGTCATAGCAAGTCGGCCCCTTCTAGGAGTGCTAGTGGAGAGGTTGTGGGATACTACCAAATTTTTCCACCTCTCTACTACCGGGGAGATGACGATGACTCCTTTTGACTTTGCCATGATCACAGGCTTAAGAGTTGGGGGCAATTCGATTCCTTTTGACATAGACATGGGGGAGTGGAAGACTACTTAAATCGACCTATTAGGAGCACGCTCATCTCCATACCGGCTAGCCATGGTGAGATACAGTTGGTTCACCGAGCAATTCCGCGGGAGGGAGCCTGAGACGCTAGAGGAGATGGAGCAGTATGTACAGGGCTTCCTAATGTTTGTCCTCGGTACCACCTTGTTTTTGAATAGATGGAACACCGTGGGTTTATATCTATTGAGCGCCCTGGTGACCCTTTCCCGAGTACGTTCCTACGACTGGAGCGGAGGTAGCCTCACCACCCTATACGGCTATATGAGCTCCACCTCCCGTCTGAGGGGAGAGCAGATCGGAGGCTCCTGGCAAGCCTGGGAGGTATACATTTCAGTTCTCTCTTTGCACTTTACATTTTCTATTTCACTTTTTTCGCTTTTTATCTACTCAATACCTGTGCTTTCTGCTTTGCACTTTCTGTATCCGTTCATGCACTGTGCTTTCTGCTTTGCACTTTCTGTATCTATTCATGCCGTTGTAACAAGCCCGCGGGGGACCTCGCTACAGCTCGGACTCGACTTTGTAGTCACGGTTCCTAATCTGAACCAAAGAGTCCAAATCTGGCAAATCGTTTTTAGAAAACAGATTTGTTTGAAAGAAGTGCCAAACATGGACTGCTTTGCCAGATACAGAGTCGCCACCTAAATATTTTATTTTGGGAAATTTAGGAAACCCTGACTCGGTGCCAAAAGGCCACGTGTCCGTCATCACCAAAGTTGTCTCGGCTCGGGAACTTGGGTACAATTGGGGAAGGTCACTTCGTGAGCACCCCCGCTCGCCCGGTCATAGACCGGCCTCTACTAACCATGATATCAATTTTTGAAAACATTGTGAGTTCTTATTCCGGTTTATTAGCCTAGGTTACTATGTGATGCGCACAGCATACAAGTATAGACTGGATCGCTTGAATTGGAACAAAACATTTTGTGTTTTTGAAAGAGGTTTTTGCTACCCACAGGTAGGCTTGAAACATTTGATGATTTACTCCAATTCAGATAACCCAACCTTCATCCACAGGCATTCAAGCAGTTATATCATATAAGCACATAGCCTCATGGCAAGCATGCTATTCATGGCAATACTCACACGCATGCAAGGATGCTAAAGCATAAAGCTCACCGGGTACTCCAAGCCAAAATAGAAACTTATTAGAAATCATGCATGAATCCTAAGTATACAGAAATGCCTAATGCAACACATGCAAAATGCAACTATAGCAGGCTCGGCTATTCTAAGATGATATATGAAATGTTACAACTACCATATATTCAACTTGGAATTGAAAGTACGATGCAGTTAGTATGATGCGCCGAGCCCAGTGTATGCAATACAGATGAATGATGTAAACATGCTGTCATACTGTATGCTAATTTAAACATGCCCTAATCTAACCATCGTAAGCGGATAAATAAAAGGGAGAAAGACGTGGGGTTGGAAGACATACATCACACTCACCCACACTTATTACAGTCATGCCCTCACGCAGAGGGTCCGAATAAATATACAGTCCAAATATTACAGTCCCGAATAAAAGAATATTACAGTCCAAAATTTTACAAAATCCTAATTAATTAATGAATTAACTAAGAAAGCAAATAAAACTGGCGTGCAAGCCAAGGACTGCCTTGCTTCTGATGGATGGTGCATGTCCGGGTTGTCTTGCGCGGAAATCCACCGGAATGCCCCAATTAGCCTCTGTTTACACCTGTACTTGAAAAGCGCGCCAAGCCCCAAAAGGTTGCTGATTCTTGATTTTGCTGCAACAGAGAGCAGGAAAGGGGCATAGCAATGTATTTGCACAGATATATGCATGTCTCGACCCTCGTGCCACCAATCACGCATACCGAGGCATGATGGCCGAGGAGTCGAAATGCACAACTCAATATAGGATGAATGCACATGAAACTACAGCTAAAACCTAACTCCATCATGGATAATCAGGAGTGTCGGTGACTGGGGGAATTGAGACGCATTCCGTCACTCGGAGTACGAAATGTACCTCGTTTCCCGTGCCCGGACTAACTCCTATTCCGGACACGATGCAATATGCATGATATGCATGAAATGCAACTAAGATACAATCCTAACATACTCAATGCTATGAAAATGAGATGCCTCGAAATGCGTGCACTCGGGCACGCAAATCGAGAAAATGCACGGATGCAATGAAAATGATATGCCTCGAAATGCGTGCACACAGGCACGCAGACCGAGAAAATGGCAGAATGCTATGAAAATGAAATGCCTCGAAGTGCGTGCACACGGGCACGCAAACCGAGAAAATGATATGTGTCTCGAAATGCGTGCACGCTGGCACGCAAACCGAGGCGATGATATGTGTCTCGAAATACGTGCACGCGGGCACGCAAACCCAGGCGATGATATGTGTCTCGAAATGCGGGCACGCGGGCACGCAAACCGAGGTGATGATATGTGTCTCAAAATGCGTGTACGCGGGCACGCAAACCGAGGCGATGATATGTGTCTCGAAATGCGTGCACGCGGGCACGCAAACTGAGACGATGATATGTGTCTCGAAATGCGTGCACGTGGGCATGCAAACTGAGGCGATGATATGTGTCTCGAAATGCGTGCACGCGGGCACGCAAACCGAGGCGACGATATGATGTGATGAAATGACATGGAAATGACAAATGGGCTTATACCAACATGAGTGAGCCTCAGCCACACTCACATAGGATGCCTGCGGGTAAAAAAGGAGTGCCTCGAAATGCGTGCACACGGGCACGCAAACCGAGGCGATGCAAAAGCGATGCGAATGACATGGAAAATGCAACATGGACTTATACTAACATGAGAGAGCCTCAGCCGCACTCACATGAGATGCCGATGGCAGAAAATGAAGTGCCTCGAAATGCGTGCACACGGGCACGCAAACCGAGGCGATGCTAAAATGTGATGAAATATGGCAAAAATGATATGCAAGCATACTAATGGAATTTCAGAACTAAAATATGGGGGAAAACAGTCCCGAAATGAAGCGAAATGACATGAAATGCAAGGAAATGTCCCGAAATGCAACATTAGGCACCCGAAATGGCCTATAGCTATGCCAAACATGCACAATATGGACATGCAATGCAAAGACAGAAGCTAGACAGTCCCAAAATATGCACTTTCACAGTTATAAACATGGCCAAACAGCAAGTATAGGTAGGGGAAAAATAGCATGCAAGGATAGGGGCCAAAAGAGGGGTAATGAAGCAAGTGGTATAAAAAAAACTCAAACTGAAAAATTTCCTTCTACAACACTGAAGAGGGACTAAAAATATGAACATTTACAGTATATGGCAGACCTCAAATCAGTATACAAATATGCCAAAAATGTGATGCAAGACAAGGCTCAAAAGGTGCTATAACATGAAGTATATAAAATAATCACCAAACAGAAAAAAAGTGTGAATGAAACATGAATTATAGGCCAAAATAAGGCCACTTTTAGTTCGGACCAAGGGCCAAAAACAGAAGCAAAGAGGGCTATCAATTTATGCAAAAATGGGGCCAAATAGGGGATATAACTACAAGTGACACATGGAAGCACCAAACAATGTTGAGCCCTTCTCCAATGTTGAAGAGGGGCTCAAAATAAGCCTTATATCAGTTTATAACATGCTCAAAAACAGATTTCTCATGGGCCAAAAATAGCATGCAAAACTATGACATACAAGAGGATCAATGAAGCAAGTATATTATGGAGGGCTCAAACAGGGTTGAGCCCTTAATGAGAAGTGAAGATGAGCTCAAAAGATGGCCCTTTTCAGTTAGGGCCGGAGCTTGAAACCAAAAAGAAGTGAGGCTTAGAAATAGATCAAGAGAAAGGGTCAAAAGGGTAAAAGTGTTACTTACCCTTGAAGATTCAAACTTTTGTTGCTTTTTGGATGGATTTGCAGCTTCTTTAGCCTTCAAGAATCCTTCCTTGTTGCTGGAAATGAGATGGTGGTGGTAGAGCTTGGTGGTGTAGAAGGAATAATGGTTAGGGACTTAGGGTTTTTTCAAGAGTTGAGAAGGAAGAAGATGGAGTTGGCTATGGAAGCTTGAAGGAGAGTTTTTCTAACCCTTGTAAGTGAGGCCACCAGCTGGTTAAAAGGGTTCAAAAGGGGGTGTAAAGGTGGGGGAGAAGGAGAGCAAAACTCCCCCACAAAATATCCCCCGGATACAGAAAATATCTGGGGGACATTGCCCCACAGCTGTAAAGTGCACAGTGCGAGGAACACGGCCGGCCTCTCACTTTTTCTGGAGGTGGCCGGCCGGCCACACCCCCTAGCCGGCCGGCTAGGGGTCAAAAGGGTCAATGTGATTTTCTGGCCGGCCAGCTACTGGGGAGGTACTCCTATGTGTGTACAACACAACCATGTGGTTAAAATTCCAAGAAAGTGGGTCCAAGGGGTTCAACATTGGCTCGGAAAGAGGGGGTCAAAAGGGTCAAGTTGAATTACTGGCCGGTCACCAACTTTTAGTGGCCTCCCAGGTGTGTACATCACAGATATGTGGTTCAAAGTTCAAGAAAAAGGGTCCAAGGGGTTCAACATTAGCCCGGAAGAAAGGGGTCAAAAGGGTCAGGTGACCTTAATGGCCGGCCACCAACTTTTAGTGGCCTCTCAAGTGTGTAGATCACAGATATGTGGTTGAAAGTTGACAACGCTAACTCCAAGGTATTCAACATTAGCCCGGAAGTTGGAAAAACGGGTGCCGGGAGGCTCCGGAGGAGAGATAACTGGCTGCTGCAACAATTGCTGGCCTCCCACCCTTCAGTGACCTTCCCTATGATAAAACAGAGGTACCTGCCAAAAATGAACGAAAACCGTTGCAAAACGAATGCTCGGGGACCAAAACACGCAGTTCGGGGTCCCGAAAATGGGCTGTTAAACACCGAAAGTGGCGTTTGGCCACGAAGTGGGTTTCTCAGCCCCCAGTGTCCCTCAAAAGGGAGCAAATAAGATGTATGCCAAAAATCAGAGCAATAGGAGATGGTTAAGCGGTCCCGAACCGAGGCACACGGCCTGACGGCCCCGAAAACCGGGAACCGGACTCCGAAATGGGCAAAATGACCTACGACCACCAAATGTAGCCTACGGACATTGAGAGATGGTCTACGGGACCTCTCCCTCCCCTCAGGAAAAGAAACAGAGAAAACCGAGTCTGGTTCGCAAACCGAGACAAGGTACAGAAGAGGGTTCGGAAGTCCGGAGGCGGGGCTCGCAGCCGCGACTCTGAGGCCTCTGAACAAGCACAACATGCAACATCACCAAGCGCTCAATCGGTGATGTCTGAGTCTTAAGGTTGGTCAAAAATGGGGTGTCTACAGCCGTTAATAACATTGCTCCCCTTTCCTCTTAGTTATGGGTTTATGTATATTTTCTAACCCTCGCTCTAGAGCCTATGGAGGAGCTCCCCCTTGTGGTTCCCTACTTGAGACGATATGATGGTCGATGTCAGCGCTGGAGTCCCGAGACCTTTGCCTTCTTCCGCCATTACTTTGATACTGTGGCTGCTCACGAGGTAACCCGAAACACATTTATTTTTGCTTTACACCTATTCTGATTCATACTTTAGCAACTAATGGCAACTAACAATCTATATATTCTTTGTTTGCAGATTGCGTGACAGCCCTAGGCCATGATGCCGGCCGAGGTGAGAGACCAGTACGCGGGAGCTTGGGGCACATCGCGCTTCCGAATTCTGCTGGAGGGCCCAGTCTGCCGAGCTGGGTTCTTGAGCGAGAGATTCGTTCGCTAGACTGTGGGCTTGCCTGATCCAGTAGTTCTGATGCCACCTCCAGAGTCTATGAGGACAGCAGATAGCTTATCTATTGACGCAGTCATACAGTTCATGGTCGACTTGGATGCTAATTTCTTCAGAGGAAAGGGCAATTACATGACATTATTCAGACCCACCTTATGCCTCCTCTGACGGGTGCTCACGTAGGTGAGGGGGCAAGGGCTCTTGTGGCAGGCGAGGTGACTCGGACGACTAGGGCCCATACCAGAGGGGCTCCCCCTATTGAGCAGGCTATCTGTTAGCCAAAGCTTCCCACTACGCTCACATGCTGGAGGCCGACTAGGACTACTTATCATATTCCGATCGAGCTAGCCGAAGCAGGGCACGAGTTTGTCAGAGTTCGAGGCTTGTCCCAAGTATGGACCACACTTTACCATTTGCACCCCACATTTCCATTTCAGATATGTTTATTCTAGACATTGATCATCTAAATGCACTTGCAGGCATCTATAGAGTATACGGGGAGCCTGCTTGAGCTAGTGGCTTCTCTGATGGGTATAGTGCAAAGGAGAGAGATGCTGCTTGGTCTCTACGGTGTTCAGGTAATTTCCTTTAGTTTGCGCTTCATGCTATCATATTTCCACTAATACACTGGCATTTCAACTGTAAGCTTTCCCAAACTGCACTGATACACTGCATTGATACACTACACTCACACACTATACTCACACACTGTACTCATACTATATCTAATTTCTGCATACTATACATGTATCTGATAGACACACTGTAGCTGATATGTTGACAACTCTTTTTTTTTCAAATTCCATCTGCACCGATGACACCAGTAGCACCAGCAGCACCAGAATCGACACACTTCCTCCAGTAATAGGGAGGAGAAAAAGAGAGAGACAGGCCCCAGCTCATGGCCGAGATGTAAGCCGCGGTCGAGGTAGGGATAGGGGTACCTGAGGCCAAAGCAATCCTTTAGAGCGCATTTTGAGTGATGACGATGCTGAGACTAGTGACTCCGAAGAGGCAGTGAGTTAGCATTCTGAGTCATTCGAGAGTGGAGACGATGATACTAGTTCGAGATCTGAGAGCGGAGGTGACGCCGAGGCAGACTCTGAGGCAAGGAGCAGAGATGATACCGGCTCTAGTTCAGAGTCTGATTCTGACAGCGGTGCCGATGGAGATAGTGATCTCAAGTCCCCTCCAAGGAAGAAGATGAAGAGGGCATCTCAGTCCTGAGGCGACTGTCGTTGTTTTTTATACTCTTTGCCTAGTTTCTTTTTGTTTAGTAGGATTAGCACATGTATAGCTTCAGATAGGTTTTATTTGCTTTTGAAACTTGTACTCCTCTTTTGTAAAAAACCATGATCGGAATAAGACCTCGCAGTTTGTATGAAATGTGTTGTTATTTTCCATCATGAACACCATATTTGCATGAAATGGACATGGAATCGAATTTGAAAATGAAAACTAAACACTTGTATTGGCGCAATGTTCTTAATCAGGCAACAAGCCAACCAACAACCAAAATACAAAATACAAACTAGAACTTGATAAATAAAGCAAAAGCAACTCAAATATAAATAAACACACTTGCTAAAACCAAAAGACTCAAAACAAGACCTTAAAACACACAAAGATCAAGACAAAACACATGCCGCCAATACTACCCAGCACACAGGTGGACAGCAGGCCAGAAAGGAGAGCTGTTGATCAGAGATAGAGGTTGCCGATTAGAGATGGAAGTTGCCAGCCAGAGGAGGTGGTCTGCCGGCCACCAATGTGAGGAACCTCTAGATTGTTGACAGCTGGCTTCCACTCACAACCTTGTCTTCTACAAAAGGTTTAGCTTCGTGATTTCTCCTCCAGAGCCACATTTTAGCTGCAATTTCTTCCACAAATGGAGATATTCCTTGCCGAGAAGCTCACAGATTATATAGCTATTTTAGACGGCACAGAAAAGGTAAATTTTTAGGGTTTTGGTATAAATGCACTTTTTTCGTTGAGCTGTACTCCACTTTGTTTTCCATTCCTCCATGTCACGACCCGATGCTGGGACCCAATTACATATGTCTTTCACTTCGGGGGACAAAAAATATGCCCGACAATTAAAGAATTTCAACCACTAATAAAATCCCGGCATGATGAGGAAATCATGCCTCAGCCATGCCCAAGCTTTGGGACGGATGTATGGGTTCATTTTACACGAGGCTCAATCTTTGGCGCACAATGGGGAGCTAGACATACCTAGCTTGATTCATCGATTTTCCGATATCGGTGACAGAGGTGACCTTCTTTGGCAGGGTTTTTGACAACATGCCCTCTGCTTATGTATGCTTGCTCATTTACTTCTTGTCCCTAGTTTCAGCAGATCCAGCATTCGGTTGATCGAAGTGGCCCAAGGTCTAAAGAAGGGAAGAGTTACATTGGTTTGACGCTGGCCGAGACCTTGATGGGCTTGGACGCATTTCATCGGCGAGAGACGACCAAGTTCCCGGGGAGTCCACTACTTCTTCAGGTATTGTTTCCCACCCTTTCTTTTATGTGTTTCTCACATCACTCGGCACTCATGCTTTATTTTTCTCTCAAAGCCCTTTTCTTACTTTTCTCTCAACATATATCTCTCTATTCTTTACTCTCTCCGTTCTTTCATCCCTTCGCAGGTGTGGCTTATGGATAAGCTGAAGGTAGTGGACTCTTGCCTTGAGTACTCAGCTCAAGGTTATTTCTTCTACCACCAACTAGTGGATTTTACCAACGAGGGCTAGTGGTGCAACTAGATGTGCAGCAGGTCTGCAACTGACATAGCTTGGCATTGTCCTTAGCTTAATCTGAACAAGATGACTTACAGAATGGCTCGACAGCCTGGCATACAGTTGATCGGCCTCACACATTGCATGCTCTATTTTTCTTTTCAGTTCAAACGTCAATTTAGGCATAATTAGACCCGCCTAGAGTAGCGAGTAGAATATCCAGTTTCATTCCCTATTCGTGGTTCACACTTGGCCAGGTACCTTACTGCTTGGAGGATGAGAGAGCTTTTGGTCCCTGCCCCTAGTTTCAGTTATGCCCTTTTCTGGCGAGTGCTTGGCTTGGCTCGAGGATGAAGCACAAATCGGGCCCACTTTGGCTTCAGAAGCTTCCACAAGCACGAGCAGAGGATCCAGGAGCACCTGACTCAGCTATGCCCCTAGTTTATTGCTTTGATCTTTCTTTTCAAGTTTTATGATGCAATAAAAACAACTTTGATTTGTATCAGAAAGTTGGAGAACTTTATATTGAAATCAATGAAATTAAAGTTGTGAGCACCAAAAAAATTTCTTTCGGTCCAAAAATGGTCTAAGTTGTAAAAGGCAAAATTTTGAACAAAATCAATTTTTATCGAAACTTTTCAAAAAGGATCACCACCTGATACGCATGGAATCAATCTTCAAGATGTACAACCCCGAATCAAAAGATTAAAAATGCCCCTGATTAAACACCACTGCTCTACATTGTAACCAGCTCTTCTTCTCGGATTAAAGATCACAACCGAGCTCTCAGGTAAAGAACAAACAAAGATGACCTGATCAGACACATGGACAGCATAGTTGAGTTGGAGGTGATTATGGCCGAACTTCAGGATGAAGTTGCCTACGTATCCTGAAGATGGGAATCAAGCCTTACGTAGTTTGGTTTAGGTTCACTCGAGTATTTACTCTCTCCTTTTACGCTCTAACTTTTTCCAAAGTTGCCCTTTAGGGTTTTTAAACTTGCGAGCTCAGTTTTTCTTTTTTTCTAATTTTCCATGCTCTAAATTTTGCCTAGGTCGCCCTTTCGGGTTTTCGGCCTAGCGAGCCTTTCAAGGATAGTATTTCTTTAACTTGTCCATTTTGATCGGTTGTGAAAATTCTAGGCCATCTAAGTCCATGTGAACAACAGCTCCACCCGACCAGATAGCTTTGATGATGTAAGGACCAATCCAATTGGGTCGGAACTTGCCCCTAGGGTCATGAATGGGAGCTCGGTTGTCTTTTAGCACCATATCTCTCTCTTTGAGATTTTAGGACTTAACTTTCTTGTTGAAAGTCCTGGCAATTCTGCATTGGTAGCCCTGAACATGATACAATACCTTCAACCTTCTCTCATCAAATAGCATTAATTCCTCAAATCTGCTCTGTTGCCAGTCCGCCTCTGCTATTTGACACTCAGCCATAACTCGTAGTGACGGGATTTTTATTTCAATTGGCAAAATAGCTTCCACCCCATAGACGAGAGAATAAGGAGTTGCCTCTGTAGATGTCCGAATTGAAGTTCTATAGCCCCAGAATGCAAACGGCAATTTATCTGGCCAGTCCCTATAGGTCTCAACCATCTTCTACAAGATATTCTTGATGTTCTTGTTGGCGGCTTCAACCGCTCCATTAGTTTGCGGTCTATTTGCAAATGACTTATGAAAAGCCACATTGTATTTCTCCAACAAGTTTATCACCTCTTTCTTGAAATGGGAGCCATTATCTGATATGATCTCGTTTGGGACTCCCTACCGGCAAATGATATTGTTTCTAATGAACTTGGCCACATGCGATGCTTTTAACATTGCATAAGAATGAGCTTCCACCCACTTTGTAAATTAATCAATTGCCACCAAGATATATTCATGCCCATTCGATCCTTTTGGTGTGATTGAACCGATAACGTCGATTCTCCAGACTGAGAAAGGCCATGGCGAAGTCATGTTGTACGGTTTTGACGGCGAGATATTCATGCGATTAGCATGAATTTGGCATTTGTGCATCACTGAACAAAACTAATACAATCCTCCTCCATGGTGGACCAATAGTAACCTTGCCTGAGAATCTTCCGGGCTAGCATCACTCCGTTCGTGTGCACTCCGTACTCTCCTCTATGGATGGCCTCCATCAGGCGCTTTGATTCCTCTTCTTCGACACACAACTTGTGCATTCCCAGATAACCTCTTTTATGCAGTTTACCTCCATAGATGATAAATTGGACAACTATTCGCCGTATTCCCCTTTTGTCTTTGGCATTTGCCCCTAGTAGATAAATCTCCTTTTCCAAGAAATTCTAAATATCGTAGTACCAAGGGTTTTTGTCTTGCACTTCATCTATTGTGGCGATAGTTTCATAAGCCGGCGTGTATTTCTGCTCGATGATAATTGGACACATCCAGACTCCAAGCGGGATGTCTACCACAGAAGATAGAGTTGCTAAAGCATCAGCAAACCTGTTGTTCTCTCTCAGTAGATGCGTGAAAGTCAGCTTTTCAAACCTAGGAATCAGAACATCCAGGGTCTAATGGTAAACCTTCATCCTTTCTTCTTTGACTTTCCAGTCTCCATTTGCTTGAGAAACAACTAAGTTCGAGTCCCCAATAACATCCAACCTTTTTGCCCCTAATTCCAGGATGGCTTTTAAACCAGCAACACACGCTTCATATTCTGCTTTATTATTAGACACCTTGAACTGGAGTTTGAAGGCTAAGGGTATATGGGAATCGTCGAGTGCTATCAGCAACACACCTGTCCTATAACCATACTGATTGGCTACTCCATCAAAGTACATCGTCCAAGTCTCATCCTTAACTTACGGAATGGCTTCATCTGGGAACAAGTATTCCACAAACTTATCCCCTTCTACTGGGTGGTCTGCCAGGAGCTCTACTATAGCTCTTCCCTTGAACGACTTGCATGTGACATATTTGAGATCAAATTCGGAGAGAAGAAGCAACCAGCGGGCTAGCATATCCGTAAGCGCTGGTTTCTCAAAGACATATTTGATAAGGTCTAATCTCGAAACTAGGATTACAGAGTGAGCTAAAAAGTAGTGCCTCAACTTCCGGGTAGCCCATACCGAGGCTAGGCAAGCTTTCTCCAACAGAGTATAGCGAGTCTCATAATCTAGTATTTTCTGGCTCAAATAGTAGATGGCTTTCTCCACCCTATCTTCATATTCCTGAGCAAGCATGCATTCCATAGTCGTGTTTGTTACTGACAAGTATAGAATCAAAGGCTTCCCTGGCTCTAGCAGTGACAACACAGGCGGATTCTGGAGGTACCGTTTAACCTGTTCAAAGGCAAATTGACATCGCTCATCCCATCGGAATTCTTTCCTTTCTTCAGGAGACCAAATAGTGGTTCACAAGTCAAGGTTAATTTAGAAATAAACCGTCTTATGAATTGTACTTTACCCAGAAAGTCTCGCACCTCATTTTCAGTCATTGATGGTGGAATTTCTAGGATGGCCTTGACTTTGGAAGGATCTACTTCGATACCCCTCTGTGTAATAAAAAAGCCCAGCATTTTCCCTGTCGTTACGCTGAAGGTGCATTTCTGCGGGTTTAACCTCAATCTATATTTTTTTTGATCCATTGAAAGAATTTCTTCAAGGCGGTGTAGTGGCCCTCTCTTTCTTTGGACTTAACAATCATGTCGTCCACGTACACGTCGACCCCTTTGTGGATCATGTCATGTAGAATAGTGGTCGCAGCCTTCTTATAGGTAGCCCTCACATTCTTCAGCCCAAATGGCATAAACCAGTAGAAGTGGGTACCCCACGGTGTAGTAAATACGGTCTTCTATCTATCCTCGGGCGCCATCAAAATCTGGTTATACACAGAAAACCCGTCCATAAAGGATAGCAATGCATGGCCCGCAGTGAAGTCCACTAACTTATCAATATCCGGCAGAGGAAAGTTATCCTTCGAACTGGCTTTGTTCAAGTCCCGGAAGTTTAACACACCCGGATTTTACCATCCTTTTCCGGCACTGGGACGATATTGGCCAACCAAGTCGGATATTCAGATACTTACAAGAAACCTACCTCGATCTGCTTGGTGATCTCTTCTTTGATTTCCAGTGCTCAATCCGGACAGATTCTACGCAACTTCTGCTTGACGGGTCAAGCCTTGGGGTCAAGAGGGATTCGATGTTGTACAATCTTAGAATCGATTCAAGGCATGTCTTCGTAGGACCACGCGAAAACATCTTTGAAATCTTTTAATAAAGCGACTAAGCGCTCGCGCTCCTTGGAAAACAACATGGTCCCGATCTGGACTAGACGCAGATCCTTCTCAGTACCCACATTAATAGCAATGATTTCATCAGCACAAGGTTTAGCAAACCTCTCATCCTCTCGATTAATCAAGTTTTTCAAAACCAGAGGAATTCATTCATCTTCGTTTTCATTAAAATTCTAAAATCTTGGTCAATACAATAAATAAACGGCACAGAGAAATACTTAGAAACAACAGCGTTCTCATTCATAAGATCCAGATCTTCGGTTATAATCGACTCAAAAGAAAAAGAAAAAGAGGACATGAACAAAACCTTGGAATCCAGGTTACCACCCCCGGGAACATCAGACTCAGACTTAGAAGAACCAGAATCTGATTCCGACTCCACAGACTCAGTGGAATCAAATTTTAGCTCATCACCTGACTCAAAACTAGACAGATAGCCCTTCTCCAGCTACCAGATAAGAGATGGTGCCTCAAATGTATCCAAAATGCTACTAGTTGGGTTCACACTCGGTTCCTCCCCGATCATAGAGATGGCGATTACACGATATTTCCTCCTCCATCCTGTAAATCATCTACTACCCTCATACCGGCAGGAGGAGGATGTGGAACATTAGGGTCAGCAATGCTCCGATTCTGGTGGATGAATCTCTCCCCCAGGTAGTATGCTCGGCTAAAAGGGCCCTCAAACAGGATCCTCAGTATGGAAGCATGCCAGGCAGCGATATAGGTCACCCTCGATACATGGGGAATGCCTGCCCGAGGGTACCAGTCGACCTGAGAAAATTAGTACAGTGTCAGAATCAGTGTATTGTCAGAATGGCAATGCAGTGTGTTAGAATGGCAGTACAGTGTCAGAATCAGTGTAGTGTCAGAATGGCAGTGCACTGTGTCAGAATGGCAATGTAGTGTCAGAAGTCAGTACAGTGTGAGAATGGCAGGGTGATACAGTACAATAGTATAAAAATGATCATATAATGTAGGAAATAATGAAATACCTGATCTATTGTGATAGTGTCGAAGAAACGGCGAAAATATGGAAAGGTGCGATCCACAAGGCGATGTCGCTCAAATCGTGAGTTGTAGTACCGAGAGCGTAGTACAGACAACTCGATCGACCTCACTGGAACTGGGGCCAATGAAGTAAAGTATGTGTAGACCCAAAGCCACAAATCAAAGACAAATAGATGGCATGAGAAAACATATCAAATAAGCAAGAAATACAATAGTGAAGAGGATATAAAGTGCATCAGAAAGGTAAGTGTAGGATGTACCTCCCGAACCCTCCAGTAGCCACCAAGTGAGTCCGCCTTGCGGCGGGAGACAAAGCTCATATAGCAATATAGGGTGGCCAGACCTGCGCCACCCTAGTCATAATCCACTACTCGAGGAAAATATACCTGCACCCCGAGAATGTATAATCCCGCAGTATTTTGCCTGTTTGCAAACAGGGTAGTACCGAGAAGATGTATGAGGATACCGCGAGTGTACTGAGCAACCTCGTCTACAGTAGCCGGCTGTGTACCGGAGAAGTGGTCCAAGAACCAGCTGTAGTGCACCATCCCATGGCTGGTACTGTCCGGGATCACCCCGAGAAGCAGGAGCTGTGCATCCCTCTACTGAGTCATATCTGGATCGAAAGAAACTAGGCCGCCGACCCTAACCCGCAAACCAGTCAACATCGAGAAGTCATACGGGGTCAATGTCATCTCCCCTGTAGAAGAGAAGTGAAATGAGTTGGTGGTGTCCCATCATCTCTCCACTAGGGCACCGTAAAGCCAAGACTCAGCTCTCATCTGTATGAGCCCGTAGCAAAAGGGCCCAAAGCCAACAGCATATACCAAAGTGCGGACCTCTGTGGAAAGCCGCTTATACCAACGTCGGGGGCTAGAGATAGAGCCATAGCTGCCTCTCCCCCTGGAAATCACCTATCAATTGAGAGTTTTATCAGTGTATGTGCAGCACGGGCAAGTGATTTGTTTATCAAGATCAACATTTCAACATGTGTGTAAAGTAAAATGGGAAAAGAATTGTGTACCATGGAAGCGTCTATAGAGATATGCTCTATAGGCTCTCACAGTAGAGTATTCTCATCCAGCCAGGGAATAAAGCCCTCGAATCTCAAGATGTCGCCAGCAGGTGGCACGTGTGTACGCGGCTAGTATGTGGCCGCATCAAAAGGCCTCTCGGTAAGAGGGAATAATGCAGCGGCTTCCTCCTCCTCCATGTCTGTGCCAAGTGCAGTGTCAACACCTATGGCAGGCTCTGGAATGGGAACCTCATCACTAGCCATGGAAAAACCGAAGAAAAGTGATGGGGATGAGTGAAAGTAGGCGAAATCCTAAAGTTTTAAACCCTAAGGGAGAGAAAATGAAGAGGGGATGAAAAATCAAAAGAGAATAAGACAAGGTTGGGCAAAGATGTGGGAAAATGAGGGAAAAACAAAGAGAGAACCCAAACTTCAACCAAAATAATTTTCAATTGGTTCAAAATGAAGAGGAGAACAAGTTGTTTTAGGAAATATTTGTGAGGGTTGTTATGAAAACTCAAGAAGGAGAGGAAATCTAGAGAGAATGGAGGTTTAAAGAGAAGGAGGCGGGTTTTCCGACCTAGAGTGAGATCAAAATGAGAGTTTTGCGTGTTTTAAAGAGCCACGGATATGGTGTTTTACTGATCTGCCCTTCGCCGCTGTCGAAGGCCGGCCGATGCTATTGATGCATGGCTGTTGTAGATACCCTATTTTTGACCGACCTTCAAACTTGGGCGCTACAGATGGTTTACTTGGTGATGGAAGGTGTGCAGTGCAAGGGTTCAATTTCTTTAGCGAGGAGAACGTCAAATCCAAACCTCACACCTCATTTTGGACCAAAGCTATTTTGAATATTTTTTAGACCTTAAAATCCTCTCTTTCAAAATATTTTTGAAATAAAGTTCCTACGATGTTCCGACGCTCGCATTTTGTTAAATGTTGCGTTTTTTGGCAAAATGAGCAAGGACAAAGTGGAAATGAATGAAAGAGAGATGAAATCTTTGAAAAATATTTCAAAACACCTTGTTTAGGGGTTTGGAGTTAAAGAAAAGAGGAGAAGAGGGAAGAAACCAAGTTGAAGAAGAGGTGGGTATGAATCGCTAAGAGAGAGTCGAGCGGTCCTTGCTAAATCAGGCCTATCTATCTATACAATTAGATTTAAGCTATGAGTCCATCACCATTGCAAAGAATACTTCCAGGGCTTCATTTTTCACTCAAGAAACTCCTAAAGCCGAGTCCGGATAAGGGAGATATGATTGGTTGAAGTTGGGCATCATTCTGGTTGGACCGAAACTGAGCAGTCTTCACTAAAAGAGGCATAACTTTTTTCATAGTTGGAATTTTGATGTGAGGTTTCCACCATTGTAAATATTACTTCCAGGTCTTCAATTTGGACACAATAATGACCTGCAAAGGAGTCTAGATGAAGGAGTTATGCCTGTTTGAAGTTGGACCTGTATAGCAGAATTTGCAGTCGGCCACAGATGTGCACAGTCGGCCATGGAGATGGCCAGTCGGCCATCACAAGTAGCAGATCGGCACCAAAGATGCCTAGTCAGCCAAGAGTGACACAAACTCATAATTTTTGAAGATATTTCTCCTTCAGCTGTTTCCAGCTTGCTCCAGTTGTCCCAATTCAGATATTTTCGACCAAAACTCTTGTTTTTGCTATATATGAAGATATATCTCCCATTTTGCAAGGGAGAGACATTAAAGCAATTTTGGGAGCCTCTCTCTCTAAAAACTCCCTCTCTCTCTACAATTTTCAGAGCTTAATCTCTGCCTCTCTCTCCTAAGCCTCTCTCTCTTCCCCTTTTGTGCATAGAAGTAGAGAAACACAACTAGTTTGTCTAGGCATCCTTCATCAAAGTTGCATATCTATGGGCTGAGGTCCCTTGGAGCTTATTTTTGGGCTGTTGGAAGGTCATTTGAGCCAACAAATAGACTGTTTTGCTGCTGTACATCAAGAGGTATAACTCTCCTCTTTTGTATTTGTTTTGCACACTTGCTTCACCACCCTTTTTCCATTGTTTTGGGGCCGTTTTTGAGGTGGTGTTGAACTACAAAAAACCTTTTTTTTCCCTCTATTTTTAATTCCTAAAAGTGGTGGTTTAAGCCTTGTTTGGCTAGGGGGTGTTCCCTCCATTTTGCTCCTTGGCTTGTAAAGCCTTTTGAGCCATCTTTCACCACCTTTCAAACCATCTTTGTTTGGCCTTTTAACCACTAAAATGCAGTGGATTTTCAATGGTAGAAATGCAGTTTTGAGGCCCAAAATGGGAGGGGGTGGTCCCTCCCTCCTCTTGTCTTGTTTGCATGCATTAATGGCCCATCAAAAGAGCATGTATTTCTATCTTCTTGAGGCTTTGTTTGAGCACTTTTTTGTGACTTTTAGGACCTGCCATAACTTTTTTTTGGGCTAGTTTGGTCACCTCTTGCATGCATCTTGCACTTGTAGTGTAAACTTGCATGCTAGCCTAGCTTACTTGATGGTTTAGCCTATTAATCTAGCATATGTTGGCTCCACTCCAACCCATTTTTGGTGTTATTTTGACATGTCATAACTTTTTTTTTTGGTTGGTGAAGTCCCCTCTTGCTTGGTTTGTGCACTTGTAGCGCAATTTTACCCATTAGCCTAGTGTACTTAGTGTTTTGGCCCTTCATGCTAGCTTGTCTTGGCTATACTCCATACATGTTTTAGCATTATTTTGACATGCTTTAGGACTATTTTGGGCTACCTTGGTCATATGACTCATGTTTTTTTATAGCTATAGTGCAAATGCATTGACTAGTCTTGAGTTTTGAGGTCCCTACCATGCTATACTTGTGATGTTTGCATGCCTCGGCATCATTTGGCATGGAATTTCAAAGTTTATATCTTTGCCACACTCTCACATTTTCCACTCCTTCAATGTGTTTGAGAGTTGTGTCTTCATGCCTCATTTGCGAGCCATCAAATGTGCATATTTTCCTTGTGTTATATGCCTTGATCTTAGTATATTTCAGCCACTATTTTGGCATATTTAACCTCTTTCTGGGGTTAGTTTGGTCATTTAGGCTTAGTATTGTATGCCTATAGTGCTATGTTCTTTGCTAGTTTCAATGCTTTCGACTTTGAGCATGTCTTGCATGCACCATTTTCATGCTTTGATGTCATTTAGCATCCTATTTCAATGCTGGAATATATGCCATTGCATTCCATGTTTCATTTGTTTTGTTGCTGTTGAAAGAGGTCTTGAGCCCCTTGTTGGCTTGAGCATGGAATTGAAGTTCTCATGCCCAATGGCTTTAATCCTCCCTTGAGGGTTTCTACTAGCCAAAAGTATGAGGCTTCTTCCATGCTTAAGGTACTTGTGGCTTAGACCATCTTTCCCATTAGAGGACCATCACATTTAACTTAACCGATTAATGGACTAATTGGTAATCTAAAATGAGTAAACAAATTGAATTGAAGTAAAACATGCCAAGATAACAAGTTTGTGTTGCATTGCATGTGTTTGGATCGAACGTTAATCCAAACACGAGAAACGAGGGCCGTTTCATACTTGAAGTGATGAAAGGTGCCTCATTTCTTAGTCGCCGTCCCCCTTGATTGTACAAGATAGGGTGGAGGCCTCTTGAGTCTTGTGTGTTATTTGTGCATTCATTGACTTGTACAAACACGGCTTCTCGGCCATTGTGCATTGCGATGCTCGGTTGGTGGCCCGAGAGACGAGTACCGCACTCCTTTGAGCTTGAGAAATGATAAGGAGTGTGGTGGTACACACATTCCCTTGCAAATACACTGTCATGCCCCTGTTTGTGCTCTATTGCAGCAAAAGGAGAAATTGCAGGAAGCAAAGGCCGACCAGCCATCAAATCTGTCGACAGGCCACCAAGGCTGCCGATCGGTTATCAGAAGTGGCCGATGGCCATCAACTCTGGCCGATGGCCATCCCTCTTGGCCGACCATCCCACAACATGTTCCTAAGGTGGGTCAAAAGCATTTTGGAAGTTGGCATAATTTTCAGAGGTACAGAAGTGTGCAAACAGAGGCATCTTGAGGCAAGGTGGTGGATTTCCGGGAGGACGCAACCGAGCATGCATCCTTCATTGTTCAAGGCGGAGCTGTGGCAGCCTAATTTAGATGCTTTTCATACTTAATTGGTTTTGTAACTTAATTAATTTGATTAATTAGTTGGTTTGTAATAATTAGTTTAATTAGCGTAACTAGTTAGCTTATTATTCGAACCCTCTGTCGAGAGGGCAAATGCTGTAATAAGTGTGCGTATGTGTGATGCATGTCTTCCAACCCCACGTCTTTCTCCCTTTTACTTACCAGCTTTTGATGGTTAGTTTTAGGGCATATTTCAATTAGCATACCTTATGCTTTGCATGCGTGCATCCATTCATCTGTCTTGCATGCACCGAGCTCGGCGCATCATACAAACTGCATTGTATTTCAATTCCTATTTGAATACATGTATCAATTGTCACATTCATATGCCATCTTAGAATAGCCGAGCCTACTTTTAGTTACATTTTTGCATGTGTTGCATTAGGCATCTTAACATAGCGAGGATCATGCATGATTACTAACTTGCTTTTGTTTTGGCTTGGAATACACTGTGAGTGTTTATGCTTTAGCATCTTTGCATGAGTGTGAGTGTTGCCATGACAGCATGTTTGCCATGAGGCTATTTACTTAAGTGTTTAATTACATGAATGCCTGTGGATGAAGGCTTCATTGCTTGAATTGGAACAATTCATCAAAATGTACATTTTAAGCCCACTTGAGAGTGGCAAATCATGTTTTCTAAGCCCACTTGAGGGTGGCAAATCCGCATCTTAGCCTACTTGAGGGTAGCATCTTTCAAACCATTTTCAAAAAACCAACATGAGATGTTTTGTTCCAAATTGAGTGATTTGGTCTATACTTGTATGTTGTGCGTATCACATAGTAAGGTTAGCTAATAAACCGGAATAAGAACACATGTGTTTTCAAAAACAACATATCATGTTAGTAGAGGCCGATCTTTGATCGGGCGAGCGGGGATGCTCATTTCAGGACCTTGCCCTCTCGTACCCAAGTTCCCGAGCTGAGGCAACTTTGGTGATGACGGACACGTGGCCTTAGGCACGAGTCAGGGTTTCCTAAATTTCCCAAAAATAAAATATTTAGGTGGCGACTCTGAAATCTGGTAAAGCAGCCCATGTTTGGCGCTTTTTGATTAAAATCGATTTTCGAAAACGATTTTCCAGATTTGGACTCTTTGCTAATTTATCAGTCTTACATTGCATTTTGTGAGATTAGATTCAGAACCGTGATAGGAGTCTGAACTATAGTAGCTAGAACTACGATTCGTGCCCTCGTGCGCGGAGCGGAGTTTGGGGCAGTCTACAGCTGTGCATCACCGAGGCCCGGCCGGCCTTCGATGATTCAATTTGTTTATTTATTTATTTTTTTTTATGCTTTTATTTTTTGTGTGTTTACTTTTTTTGTTTTGTTTTGTGTATTGCTAATTTGTTTTTATTTTATTTCATCATTATTTTAATTTCTGAGTTTTAGTCTCGAGTTTTAATTTTGATTTTTAATTTCTGTTTCGATTCTTGAGTTTGTTTAATTGTTGGTTTTGGTTTAAATCGAATCAGGAGTTGTATGTCAACAAAAAATGAGTGTTTAAAAAAAGAGAGAAAGAAAAGAAAAAAATATAATCACAGAAACACAAAGAAAAGGTGAAAGAAAATAAGAATAAAAAAATAAAAAATAAAAGAGTGGAAAAGAAAAGAAGAGTTGTTGTTTTTATTGTGTGAGCTCATTTGTTTCGTTTGAAGTTTGTTTATATAATTGTATTTGTTCAAATGTGTTTGGACTGAATCATGGTTCACTTCATTTTATCATTTCTTCTCAGACGATATTATATGTACGGTTCATTCAGAGCAATTTCAGGTGAAATCTCTCGTGCCCTTCGAATCGTATCCCATCACTCTTTCTCCTCTCGCGTGAGACGTGTTTGGACGTATTCTCTTTCTCCTCTCGCGTGAGACACGTTTAGATGTATTCTCTTTCTCCTCTCGTGTGAGACGCGTTTGGACGTATTCACTTTATCTTCTCGCGTGAGACGCATTTGGATTTATTCACTTTCTCCTCTCGCATGAGACGCGTTTATATTTGTTCACCTTTCTCCTCTCGTGTGAGACGCGTTAAGATTGCGAGTCGATTAAAAACCATTCAGGGTGCTCCCGGTGTTCACACCAACCTTTCCCTCTCTTGCATAAGACGCGTTAGGATCTCGGTTGAGACCTTGGGTATCCTCGATTATTACATTGCCTTTCGCCTTTCCTACGTGTCACGTAGTTGAGCTTTAATTTTCTTACATCCTTTCTGCATGAAATGTGGTTTGACTTATGTTTCTCGTGCGTGGCCCGTGGTCTTCTTTCCATGGAATTGTTGTGCCTTATTCCAGTTTGTTTAATTGTAGCATTTTCTTTACATTGCAATTGCATTAAAAATGTTTCATTGCACATCCTCATTGCATGATCATAAGTTATGTTCTTGCATCATGCATATCATTTGCATCATGCCCGTAAACTACGCTGGTTTGATTCCTTGCAAAAGGATACATAGGCAGCCTGCGGGCGTAACTATTTAATCTATGTCTTGCTTTCTTGTCCAAGTCTTACGGCCTTGTCAAAATGGGTCGTTTGGGCTTTGACATTCACTCACGTCATTTTATAACGTTGAGCTTTGTCAAAGAAGGGTAACTGTAGACACCCCATTTTTGACCGCTCGCAAGACTCAGACGCTTGGTTTAATGCACTCAATGATAAAAGTTAAATTATGAATCCGCAGCGATTCGAAATCAATCAGGCTTACAAAATAACCTGACATCTTCAATATTTACCTTGTTTGAACCCTTAGGTTTCATTTTTGGACCATTTCTCACCCTGAGCTGAGTTTGAACTAAAAAAGCAGGGGAGGCCATCAAGGCCCGGCCGTGCGTTAGTGATGGCCGGCCGTGGCTATGAATAGCCAGCCGGCCTTCAATGGCAATAAACACTATTCTAGGCAGGAGGCCGCCAGCTATCTATTTTTGAAGATATTTATCACCTTTTCAACTCGAATTCTATAAAACCGAAGCTCTGGAATTGTTTTGTGGGTTGAAAAAAATTCAAGAAAATATATATACACCTTGAGAGTCCATCACTCCTCCTTCTTCCATTACAAGTTACCTTGGAGCTAACCTAGCTTGCTTACACCACCTACATACATCATATACAACCTTGCCTTACCATCCTAAAGCCTTGGTTAATCTTGAGGAAGTGTAATTCAAGCTTGAGAATGCATTGAAACCAAGTTTAAAACTCCAAGAACAAGTTTACTTCTTGAAAGGTATAAGCATGTTTTCTCTTTTCTTGCCTTCATTTCTGTCCTTTACTTCATTATTCTTGCTA
This sequence comes from Camellia sinensis, assembly GCF_055761805.1. Classification (NCBI taxonomy): domain Eukaryota; kingdom Viridiplantae; phylum Streptophyta; class Magnoliopsida; order Ericales; family Theaceae; genus Camellia; species Camellia sinensis. The sequence continues at coordinate 46,853,127 of NC_138961.1, forward strand.
TTTTGGTTGGTTTTGAGTTTGTTTGAAGTGTTGGAGTTGGGTTTGAAGGGTTACCAAAAGGGTAGAGTGAGCTTGCTCTTTCTACACCTTTATTCATAACTCAAACCTTCTCCTTTTCACTCTTCTTCTTTGGTTTTTACACTGATTCTCAAAGGTTTGAAAAGGCTAAAAACCATGTTTTGAAGCTTCAAAAATGGAAGGGTTAGACGCCACCCCCCCCCCCCCCCACTCTCATCCTTGTTTACTAGCCTTAATCCTCATCTTTATTATCTAGCTTTTCAACCCCTTTTCATACATGTTTCACCTCTGATTTTCATGTATTTAGGACCGTTTTTGTGGTTGTCTAAGCTTTTCCAATTGGTTCATGCCTTGTTTGATACAGTTGAGGTCTCATTAGTTGGCATACTTGTTGTTTAATATGCTTTGTTTGTTCATTTTTCGTGTTTTGGGGCTTAAATTTGGTAATCAATTAATCATTCCATATCCTTCATTCATGAGAATGGTTTCAACCAATTGAGACTACTTAATGCATGTAAAGGAGACCTACACTTAATGGCTTAATCTCTTCAGAGATTCATCGTCAATAGTGTAGTCTCCTTTTCATGTCTTGGAAGGACCTCTTGTTTGACATCACTTCTCGTTTAGAAGACTTTAACATCACATTTGAACAAGTGGACTAATGAATGGAAAGGGCTAAAACAATTGGTTTAAAATTTGGATCAACACACTTAAAGAAAATGGCTTAAATAGCTTGAACTTGGTCGGATGTTATGCTAAGTTCTTTTGTCAATGGTCATCAAGCATCAATTCATGGTGTCTTTTTTGATGTCCTTGAAGTGTCTCAACTTCCTTTTTTGAGTTCATTCCATGACAGAAAATGAGGGGTGGTCCATTTGCATTACATTTATTGATTTTTGGTCCAAGATGATATCCGAGATCATCAAGCGATCATATTGCTCATTGGTGGTTTTGGAGTCAATCCCAACCTTCTCTTGAGGTTTTCCTATGATAGAGAAGGATAGAAAGACAAACAAAGCTTGAAAATGCTCTATCTGCACTGATTTCACCTCAGAGCACAAAAATAGAGTTTGCACCAAATCAATGCACGGCCGGCCCTCTATAAGCCCGGTCAGCCATCAGTAATGCACAATCAGCCCTTGGTGTGTGGCCAGCGATGCAGTTTTGCAAAAACAAAGGCAGTGGCTGAAGGTAAACAGAGGCAGTCTAGGGCAGACAGAGCAGCTTTCAAGCGACACGCATGCAACCTCCATCCATCTTCCATCATACTCGTATCAAATGTACTTGGTTATTTAATTGTTTCATTAAGATAGCAAATTGTGATGTAATATTTAATTAGTCTAATTAGTTGTAGCTAATTAATTGATGTTGTAATATTTAATTAGCTTAGAGAGTTAGTTAAATTATTCATTTAAGTGTTGTAATAATTAGTCTAATTAGCTTAATTAGCTTAGCTGTAATTAGCTAGTTAGTTTATTCATTCGGACCCTCCTTTGCGAGGGCGTAATGTTGTAATAAGTGTGCGTGCGTGCGTGTGTGTATGTTTTCCAACCACAAGTCTTTCTCCCTTTTATTTAATCGCTTTTGATGGTTAGATTAGGGACATTTTTCAAATTAGCATGCCTTATGCTTGCATCCATTCATTCGTATTGCATGCTCCGAGGCTCGGCGTATCATTCAAACTGCAATGTTATTTCAGTACTTATTTGAATACGTGTTTAACTGCATGTTATCAAATCAATCCATATGTCATATTAGTAGCCGAGCCTATTAATTGCATATTCCATGTGTTACATAAGACACGTAACATAGTTAGGAATCATACATATTTCCCTAACTCATATTTTCTTAGCTTGGAGTACTAGGTGAGTTATTACGCTTTAGCATACTTGCATGAATGTGAATGTTGCCATGATTAGCATGCTCACTATAAGGCTATGTGCTTACTTGCGAAATTGCATGAATGTCTGTGGATGACGGCTTATTGTTTGAATTGGAATGATTCAACAAATATGCGTTTTTAGCCCACTTTGTTAAGTGGCAAATCATGTTTTAAGCCCACTATGTTTGGTGGCAAATCCGTAAACTTTAAGCCCACTTGAGGTGGCAAATTCAAACCATTTTCTCAAACAAACATGAGTTGAATTATTCCAAATTGAGCAAACTAGTCTATATTTGATTGTGCGCATCACATAGTAAAGCTAGCTTAATAACCGGAACAAGAGCACATAATGTTGATAAATATCATATCATGATTAGTAGAGGCCGATCTTTGATCGGGCGAGCGGGGGTGCTCAATTCATGACCTTCCTCTCTCGTACCTAAGTTCCCGAGCCGAGACAACTTTGGTGATGACGGACACGTGGTGTTTGGAACGAGTCATGGGTTTCGTAAATTTTTCCAAAATAAAATATTTAGGTAGCGACTCTATATTTGGCAAAGCAGTCTATTTTTGGCATTTTTGATCCTAAAATCAATTTTCCAAAAGATTTTCCAGATTTGGATTCTTTGGTGTTTATCAGTTTCACATTACACTTGTGAGATTAGATTAAGAACCGCAAAAGTTCGAATTGTAGGGATTTCTTTCAAACTTCCGAAATGGGGCAAGAAAAAGCCGAGCTACATCTGCCCCCAAAACAGATACCAAACTTGCAACTAATACGCACATTCCTGTACAGTTTCACTGTAAAGCACATACCAGTTAAGAGAGAGCCAAAACACCCCTATAAGGGGGTAAGTTACCATGTCCTAGTTTCGTTAGGAACTAGGGTTCACTATTCAAACAAATCGGTTTCACACAATCTTGTATTCGGGTAAGCATCATGTCCTAGTTTGGAACAGTCTCTATGGCTTTTCGATATGCAACTAGGTCGAATGGTCAGAAGGGTACCTCAGCAAGACTACCTAATATACCTCTCACACCTAACACCGAGAAGTGAAAGGAGGATCAAACGGTACAACAATAGTCCAGATCTAAGGGTTGTGTTCCCATCATGGTAGAGCCCGTGACCGGTCAGCCTCTTGGCAAGATTTGGGGCAAGTCTATGGCAAACCGTCTAGGAATAGCAGATGGCAAACACAGTAACTTAAGCGCACCAATGCAAATGCAATGCAAAAAAACGTATAAATGTAAATAAAATTTCACATCATGAATTTCTAGTCAAGTTTTCTTTCTTTCCCCAGCAGAGTCGCTAGAAACTGTGGCTTGACTTTTCGTGCCCCCTTTCAAAGGACAACTAAGCCCAACAGTTCGGACTCCCACGGTTCTGAATCTGATTCCACAAGTGCAATGTGAAATAGATAAACACCAAAGAGTCCAAATCTAGCAAATCTTTTGAAAAATTGGTTTTGAATCAAAATGCCAAAAATAGACTGTTTTATAGATACAGAGTCGCCGCCTAAATATTTTTGAAAAATTTAGGAAACCCATGACTCGTGCCAAAGGCCACGTGTCCGTCATCACCAAGATTGTCTCGGCTCAAGAACTTAGGTATGAGAGGGGAAGGTCATGAATTGAGCACCCCTCTCGCCCGATCAAAGATCGGCCTCTACTAATCATGATGTGAATCTTATTTATATTATATGCTCTTGTTCCAGTTATTAGGCTAACTTACTATGTGATGCGCGCACAAGTATAGACTAATTTGCAAAAATTGGAACACTTGATTCATGTTCATTTTGAAAATAGTTTCGAATATGTATCATTTGAAAAAGTGATCGCATATGTAGATTACTCAAATTATTCCAATTCAAACAATTAGCCTTCATCCACAAGCATTCAAAATAGTTTATCATTTAAGCACTTAGCCTCATGGCAAGCATGCTAAACATGGCAACAATCACACTCATGCGATATGCTAAAGCGAGTAAAGGCTCACCTAGTACTCCAAGCCAAAAAGATGAAAGAGTTAGAAAACCTGCATGCCCTTAACTAATGCAACACATGCGATATGCAACTAATAGGCTCGGCTACTTATATGGCATATGAAGCAATTTGATAGTATATAGGCTAAGCACGTATTCAAAGAAGTATTTAACTAACAATGCAAGTTAGAATGATGAACCGAGCCTTAGAGCATGCAAGACAAGTGGATGCAAATATGGAGATATGCTAAACAAAACATGATGTCCTAATCTAACCATTGTAAGCAGTTAAATAAAAGGGAGAAAAACGTGGGGTTGAAAGACATATACATTGTTACAACATCACGCTCTCACGAAGGAGAGTCTGAATGAACTAACTAGCTAACTAATTAAAGCTAAGCTAATTAAGTAATTATTACAAACCCAAATGAATAAATTAGTTAAGCTACTTAACTAATTATTACAAACTGAATTAATTAACTATTTTAGCTACCTAATTATTACAACAAATCAAAATAAACTAATTATTTACATGAATACAACATGAAAAAAGTGCTAAACTAGTTATTTTAATTACTCCACCTCGGGAAACGAGGAATGCTCATGCATGCATGGACTTTCCACCTGAAAATGCCACTGTTTTTGTTGTTGCATGCCTCTGTTGCACAGTAGAACACTTGCACTAATTTCCACCTCAGAATCTATTTTGTTCTGCTTCAAAAGTACACTGTTGGATTTTGCACTAGTGGTCGACAGAGGGCCTGCCGGCCACTGATGACTGGACTTCCCTGTTGCAACAGAGAGCAAACAGAGCAGAGACAGGGTATTCTTAAGGGTTTGTTTACACAATTTACCCCTCCTTATCATTTGAACAACTCAAAGGGGCAGTAAAACTTGATTCACAAACCATCAATCTATGCAATTTCATTACATGATGGCCTATGAACCAAAGTGTGCAAGTTCATTGAATGCAACAAAACAAGACTCTTAAAACCACCTCCCCATCATGTAAGATCAAGGGAAATAATTGGCAATGAATCTTAAACCATTTTCATCACTAATGAGTATGAAACGTCTCAAGACTCAAGGGCTCAATTAACGTCTGATTGAACCCAAAACCAAATTATTATCTTGCACCCTTTTTAATCACCAATTTTATTACTTCATTTTAGATTACCATCCATTCTTTAATCAATTAAGTCCAAAAGGTGAGTTTAAGTCCTCTAATGGAAAGAGGGCTCAAACCCAGTGTTGCTTTAGGCATGAAAGAGACATCATACCATTGGTAATGAACCTCCAAAGGGATTAAAACATTAAGGATGACACCTCAATCTCATGTTTAAACAAACAAATAATTTGAAACCACTTTCAAAGCAAAGAAAAAGCCAAGAAATAAGGGAGGTTGCAAAGGTGATTAAAGGTGATCACAAGTATGGAAAGCCATAAATAAACACTATCAACTCAAACAAGGTGGTGTCTAAGGCCTAAAACACCAAGCTTATGAGGATAATTACACTACAAGCATGCAATATAAGACTCAAATGCAACAAACACTTAAAAATAGTCCTAAAACAATGCTATATAAGTCCTAAAACATGTTGGAATTAAGACAAAAATAGCTAGAATAATAAGTTAAAACATGGATCATGCTAGGCTAGTAAGCAAAACACAAGGAGGAGAGGCTAACCCCTCCAATTTTGAACTTCAAATCATGATTTTAGCCACTGAAATAACTCTGAAAATTAGTGTTTAAAAGCTCAAAAAAAAGATAGTGTAAAGGTGGGAAACACAAGCGTAAAGGCCTTGAGAGCAAAGTGTAAAGAATGGTGAACCACCCCTCAACCTTTATTGGCCTTAAAACCCAAGTTTTAGCCCAAAAATACAAAGTTTTTACGACCCAAAAACAGTTAGAAAATAGTAAGAAAAAGAGTAAATGCAACAAGTAAAGAGGCAAAACTTTATACCTCTTGAAGAGGAGATCACTTTCAAGCAATAAAACAAGGCTAACACACCCTCAAGAGCTCAAACAAGGCTCAAAGATACCTCAGCTCAAAGATGGAGAGGTTTGGTTAAGAGTGCATGAGCAAAGATGAACAAATTTGCTAGAGAGAGAGAGAGAGAATTGTAGAAAAAAAGGAAAAATTTTGCTCCAAAATTTTCTAACCCCTAAAGCAAGAGAGGAGGTCCTCTATATATAGAAAACATGAATCTCCCTCAGAAATATCCATCCATACACGTGGGAGCAGATGCAAGCATCTATGCAAACAGCTGGCACAGCTATCACAAAATATCTGCAAAACACATTGGTGGCCGGCAGGCCACATTAGTGGCTGGCAATTAGAAGCAATGGCCGGCAGACCACCAGAGGTTGCAGGCTTGAAAATCCAAGGGTTGGGTCCAAAACAAAGGCAACAGGGGTGTAGGGTTTGAAAGGCTCAAAGCTGTAGCATTCCGCGGAGGACTTCGAGCACTTGACAAGCATATACACTCATCATTGGGTGTTCAAGTGATGACGTCCAAGTCGTAAGGACAGTCAAAAATGAGGTCTCTACAGCATCCAAATTGAAGGTTAATGAAAGAAGCAGAAGTAGCCCGGAACCATGTGATAATCTGGTAGTTCTTCCCTTCCCATTCATCAAGATGCTCATCGAAAGTAGATGCAGTCTCTTTCTCTTCCTGGACGGGTTTAGAAAGAGCACCAGTGATAATACACCAAAGCCGCTTCCCTTTGATGAATCCAAAGAGAGCTAGGGCCCATAGAACATAGTTAAACCCATCAAGTGTAACAAAGACAGAATGGATGTTGTCAGAACGATCCATAATGCTCAAATAAAGCAAAAAAAAAAAAGAATAAGGTGTTGTCCATGCCTACAACACTATTGATATTTCCAGTGAATTGTAAGCAAAATTAACTATCTTATGGTAGACAAAAACACATATAACTTGCAACAAATCCAAATCCTCCAAACAACACATTTCACCAAATCAAGCTCACTACCAGCAACTAAATAACAAATCCAGTTAACAACAATACATAATGACACCTAAAAAAAAAACTGTAGATATATTTTATTAACAAACAACTATGTATGCTCACACCTAACAACCCAGATCCAACCCTTCAATAAACTTATTTTAAAGGCCAATCCATCAGTTTAGATTCCAAGTATCATAGGATACATCTTTCTTGATGGATGTGATTCATCAGTTTAGATTCATCAATTTGTTGATGAATCCCCCACTTTCTCAACAACCAAACAAGACATAAAAATATTTCCTGGGTTTCTTACCAAACAGGATATAAATTTTTTCAAACCCTATTTGGCCAAAAACAGCCCTTTATTACTATACGATTGCTTGATTATTTCCCAAAGAATGTCTGACCAAAAAATGTCTGATTTATTGATTAATCCATTTCATGAGATGAGAGAAAACAACAAAGAAAATCAATCAATTTATAAATGACTAAACAACAAAGAAAATTTCCAGGTGGGGTTGGGAAGAGGGGGACTGAAACCTTGAGGGGAAGAGAGAGGTGTTACCTGAAGGCGAATAATATTGATGCTACTGACGACAACCACCAAAGCAACGAAAAGCCGGTGAAGCAACGAAGAGCCATTAAAGTAGTGATGAGGAATGGGTTTGAATACAACCACTGTAGCAATGAAAGAGAGAGAAACTGTGAAATGGGTTTGAATAGAGAAACAGTGAAATGTTGTGGACTAAAATGGGTTTGAAATGGTTTGAAGAGAGAGATGATAAAGAAGAGAGAGATAATGAAATGGGTTTCAAAATTAAAGCCTATATCCAACAGTTAAGGCACAAAGGCACAACTATCAAATTAATCTTAGCCTTTCAATCTCATTGCCACCTAAGATAGATGTCCCATCTAGATTGAAAAACAGATCTTCCTTACTATATAGATTATTGATTAGTCCATTTCATGAGATGAAAGAAAACAACAAAGAAAATCAATCAATTTATAAATGACTAAACAACAAAGAAAATTTCCAGGTGGGGTTCAGAAGGGGTTTCGGGTACAATTGGGAAGATGGGAGATTGAGACCTTGAAGGGAAGAGAGACGTGTTACCTGAAGACCAACAATCTTGATGCTATCGACGACAACCACCAAAGCAACGAAGAGCCAGTGAAGCAACAACGAAGAACCACCGAAGCAGTGATGAGAAATGGGTTTGAATACAACCACTGTAGCAACGAAAGAGAGAGAAACATTGAAATGGGTTTAAAGAGAGAAACAATGAAATGTTGTGGACTAAAATGGGTTTGAAATGATTTAAAGAGAGAGATGATGAAGAAGAGAGAGATGATGAAATGGGTTTCAAAATTGAAGCCTATATCCAACGGTCAAGGTAAAAAGACACAACTCTCAAATTAATCTTAGCCTTTCAATCTCATTGCCACCTAATATAGATGTCCCATTTAGATTGAAAATCAGAGCTTCCTTATTATATAGATTTAGCGCCAAATTTTGCGACGCCTGTCCTCTCACGCCCCGTTAATATATTGTCTGCTTTGGTCGAAATCTCACGATTTTGCTCCTTCTCATGGGAAAAGGCCTATTGACAGGTGAAGGGGGCCAGTGCGTTTATAAGGTGGAAATGGAAGTCTCTCCCTGGTCGATGTGAGATTGACCCAATAAGAGATACACTCTTTCTACGAATGAACAATTGAGAAAACCTTCAATTTTTATTAATTAAACATAAATTGTATTCCCTAAAACTTACATCTTTATTTATACTAAAATAATTCTTACTAATTAGGAAAGTTTTTTTTTTTTAAAAAAAAAAAAAGATATATTCTTGCTAGTCAAGAATATTTACAAAAAAAATGTTAATTCTTGTAAGACAATAAACATAAAATAGCAAAATTAAATGAGAAAATATAATAGTTATATACTATTTTATACTAAATTATAGTATTTCTAATTAAATATTAATTCTAAAATATAAAATCAAAATATATAATATTTTTAAATCTTTCTCTCATTTAATTGAATGCAAAAACTTTTGTTAAGACATCTTTAGAAATTAAATTAAATTGCAAAATTATTAAGAAAATGTTTAAAACTCTTAAAATATCACTGTTAAATTTATTTTAAGTTACATAGATATTATTGATTTGTTTAAGAATTAATCATTTAAGACTCAATCTCCTATCACATTAGTGTAAATAAATTTACGGATAAATTACACTCACCTCTTCTAAAGTTTATAAAAAATATAGTTAGTTATCTACTTTTGATATAACTACAGTGGTTTCTCTTGAGATTTTAATTCATATAATAATTAGGTCATTTTTCTCAACAATTTGTTAATTCTATGAATATAAAAAAAGAAATTGTCATCTCTTTTATACAAAAAAATACTAGTTAGTATACTTTTTTTTAACGTAACACTCAACACTCCAAAAAAAAAGGATGTGAAATTCTTCAAATCATTCTAAAAGAAGTATAAAAATTTCTTACTAAGTTTTAGGCAGATATATAATTTCAAATTATGAGTGTTATGTTTGGAAAAAATATACTGAGGAGTTTTTTAGTATTTTTGTGTGTTATATTGGAGTGTTACATGTAGGATTACATTGATTGAAATGCTATGTTTGGGGGAAAAAATTATATTAATAGGTTTTTTTGTGTTATATTAGAGTGTTAACGTTTGGAAAAAGTATGAGTTTTTTTGAAGTGTTACGTTATTACGTTTAGAAAAAATATATTAAGGAATTTTTTTGAAATATTATATTGTTACATTTGAAAAAAATACATAAAAAAAATTTTAATGTGTTACATTAGAATGTTAAATTGGAGTGTTATGTTCTCATTCATAATATGAGATTTGTTCTAGAATGAGAGAAAATCCAAAGCCTCTATAGTGTGGATGGTCAAAATGTATGATTTCACATTTAAATAAACCCACTTTTATTCCTCAAAAACTAAATCCAATCGTATAATTGACTACCTTTTTATATAATTTCCATTTTAATAGGATCTTTGGGTTCATACGAAAAAAATATAAGACTAAATAATTTATAAGATCACATTTTGAGATTTATTGGAGCTTTACCATTTTATTATTAGCATTAAAATTGTAAGAATAAATAATGAATGGTTAATTTTTTTCCATATATCTAACTGCATTTATTATAGATTCTTTTAATATATCTAACTAAATTTATTATATTATATCTAGCTAGTGTTTCTGAGAAACGTATTAGCAAGACCCAAAATAAAAAATATGTCCTAAAAAATAACTACAAAATTAATCAAAATTTCAAATTTATGGTGCATATTTGAAGTTATTAACCATTGATGTTAAATTAACATTTTTTTTAGAATTTATTTTCTTATAGGTATAATACTACTTTAACTTAAAAATTAAACTCATTTTTCAAAATCCACGATATGACAGTCAATTAAAAAATATCTAAACTCTCTATGAAATATTTTATAAAGTACCTCTATCAAATATTCTCTACTCATCAATGAATCATTTTTTATATATCACTGAATTTAAAAAATAAATTTAATCTTTTTATAATATTATTGTTTATAAAATTTTCATTTTTTTTACACATAAAACAAGAAAAAAAATTGTAAAAACAAACACAAAATAGTTTATTTGATGCACACAAATATTTTTAAAAATTAATAATAACAAAAAAAAACATAATTGATAATGCATTTCTTCTATTTTCAAAAATTTTAAAAATTAAAAAAAAAAACATTTCTTTTGTTTTCAAAAAATTTAAGAAAGAATAAAACATCCATCAAATGTATTCTCATTTTCAATTTTTAACAAAATAAAATGCAAAACAAAAATGATACCAAATGAGATTCTATTGAATTTGCTCTTGAATTTATAATTTTATATTTGTAACATCCTCTGCAACATTTAGTATAATAATATGAATTCACCGTTTAAATTCAACAGCAATTCAATATATAACTGCGATCATAATGCACAAATTTATCAGGAAAAAAAAAAATGTAAAGTTGAGATTTAATTAGTATTTTATGAATCTTTGTTGAGAATGAATTTCAGCTACTCCCATTGATTTTTTTTTTTAAATAAAATTTCTAAATTCATAATATTACTAAAAGAAAAACAATATAAATTCCAAAAAAAAAATCAGAATTTATCTAGAATTTCAAATCTATAACTAAAATTCATTCAAAAAATAAACTCTCAATTACTTCAAATATATCATTAATTTATCATTCTAAATTTCTGACAAAATTTCATTTTAGATATATTTGTGAAATTTTTTCTAATACACATAAGAATAGTTGGGAAATGATTATTTTATATTAAAATAAAGAAAAAAAATCAAATATTTTTAAAATGATTTTTTAACCTTTTAAGAGAGAAAATTTTTTACTTTTTTTTTATATATAACTTTCTGACTTTTTTTAATAACTTTATGATTATTTTATCAAATTGTAGATCATGGATATAGATTTAATATTTGGAGATGATTTAAAATAAGTACACTTTTTGATTCTTTACGAAAAGATATGCAAAAAAATTAAGAAATGATGTAAACCAAAAAAGATAAAAAGTGTGCTTATATAACACACTCCAAACAAGTTCTAAGAATACAGGGGGAAAATTTACATTCTAAAATTTATATTCCAAACACAAAAATAAAAATAAGAAACGAATAGACAACGAAATACGTACGTACTAAGGAGCAAGCACGACTACTACATCAAACAAACAAACAAAAACACTCCCAAAATCCTACCCACGTACGAAAAACACAACCCAACCAAATCAACTGCTACAACAGCAGCCACTGATACTGCAAGCAAGACTGCCTACCTTTGTCAATATGTACGGTTTTAAATAATAATATACCATGAGTCCTTCAACTATGTGTGAATGTTAATTTACTCATCATTTATGAGTCATTATATTTTAATCCATTCAACAAACCAATTTGAACGTAGCGTAAAAATCGCATACCGTTAAACGGTATTTGATTCATAAATTTAAAAAATAATATTTTTTTTTCAAAATTGATAAAATATAAATAAAATACACACCTTTTCAACTTTTATTTTTAAATCCTCATCATAAATTCATGAAAGGAATACAATCTTAAAAAAATTTAATGTAATTACCCCCCACGTGTAAGCAGGGCGGTCCTAGGGTAAGGCGACTAAGGTGGTCGCCTCGGGCCTCTAATTTTGAATAAAATTTAGGGCCCCAAATTAGGGGAGTGTATCATGTCATATTATTTCATAATTATTTTAATATTAGCTCAATTTATTTATTTTTATGTTGTCGTGTGGTGTTATTTTGATTCGTGTTCGATTGATATTTAATGTGAAAAGTTTCACTTTTAGTTAAAAATAACTTAACAAATTTATTGAGAGATTAAAATTTTTCTCATAAGTTGAATTTTATAAAATTTATTTCAACTAAATGAATTATTCATAATTCAATTGCATTTTCTAATTAAAAAAATTGTACTTTATTACTATATATTTTTTATTAGATTGACTCTTGAGAGGGAGTTTTTATGAGCATTAAGGCCGAGCTAGGCCCAGGCATAGTAATAGGTCATTCTATGGGCTGTGGTGAGAAGGGCTTAGCGAGTGAACCTTAGTGTTAGCTCGGTCCAAGTATGGTTACAGTCACCACGGTCAGAATGGTGATTAGCTCGCTCATAGTATTCGAAGCCGAGGTATTTGGGCTTCTTATGGTGGACCTTGCTCTTGTTAGTTCAGTCAAAACTTGTTGTAGTTAGCTCGGTCTCAACAGACAAAACCGAGGTACAAGTGAACAAGAGCCGAGCTATGTGTTACTTGTGAAGGCACTGGATTGAGTATGACAAAGGGCTAGTATTAGCTCGGTCATACTATTATCCAACCAGGGTAAAACCATCTCACTTGGTTTAAGCAGTGAGGGAGGTGTTGAAGGATAAGCATTATCTTTCAGGGGTGTGATTCCTAGGAGGACTCTACATGGAGGAATAAGAGTCCTACTAGGATTGTGCCAGGCAAGAGCTATAAAAGCTCACAACGGAACCTATGTAGAGGTAACACACAACTTTGATTCTCGGATTACACAGAGCTTTTGTCTATCTGTCTATTTTGCTGACTTAGGTATCGGAGAGGTATTCGGCACACACCCGCCGGCTAGCTCACGTTTGTGTTTTCAGGGAACAAAGCGACGACGTTTGGAGGAGCGCGGACTTGATCAACAGGATTATACGAGAACATTATTTTGTGCTCGTACAATTGGCGTCGTTGCCGGGGAAGCTTCACAAAGAACAAAACCTCTTAATCAAGCTTTCCTCTCTAGTTGGAAGCAATGACACACAATGAAGATTTGCCACAATCAACTATCGATGGGCAAACCCCGGAGGGGGGTGGGAGACGCGAAGGTTTTCCTTCTATCCCTCCCATGGCGGATTTAGAACCCCAATGACAAAACCCCAGGAGGGATGCAAGAGAGAGATGGGGCGGCAGCCCCCGTCACTCTCAAAGCCCTGAAAAACAGAGGCGGAGGATGGACCCTCAAGTTCTGGAGGATTGCGTGAAAGAGCAGGATGAGTTAATAAGGAGGATGGCGGCAGACATGGAGTCAATGAAGCGCCAGATAAAAGGAAACGGGGTGGCGACAAGAGAGGGGCGCAAAGGCAACACGCCTCCTCGCCACTCGAAAGATTATGGTAGGCATACCACACCATCGCAAGCAGAAAGTAGGAGTCTTAGAACTGGCGACACTCAATCGCGGACTTCCAGGACTCGTTATTCCAGGCTTGAGAGAACAAGAACTGAGAGGTCGTGTACTGAGGGAAGCACCTATCAACCCTTGCACATGCACCAGACGCCGTTTAGGCACATGGAGTTGCCTAGATCATCTGACTTGCAAACTGTGCTTGAAGAGAAGGCCCGATGGAAGGAGGGCACCAGCGCTCGCGACCCGCCCAGAGTTTCAGCCCTTCAGCGGTTAGCCCCTCGGACGCATGGTAGCGTCGAGGTCAGAATGCCAATGTCGCGCCTTGCTTACGAACCAGCAGACAAAGTATTAGCAAGGTTACAAAGTTCGCCGTTCGTTCCGAAAATTGAGAACGCACCACTACCCTCAGGCTTCCACCAGCCCAAATTCACCACTTATGAAGGGAAGTCTGACCCCTACATGCACTTAAGCCACTTTCGCCAGATTATGGCAGTATACCAGTGAAACGAGGCCCTAATGTGCATCCTATTTCCATCCAGCCTTGGCGACCTAGGGTTAACCTGGTTCGCAAGGCTGCTAGAGGGCAGCATTGCCTCATGGGCGCAATTGGCAGAGGCGTTCATGACAAGGTTCAGAACGAACACCAAAACACTAGTGGAGATTGATCAGTTACTCTCCATTGACATGGGCGACATGGAGACGTTGAGATCTTACAATAGTCGCTACTGGGAAACCTTCAACCAGATTAGGAATTTCCCTACAAACCTCGCCATTGCACAATACAAACGGGGCCTGCAAGTCGGTAACAAATTGAGGGACTCAATTACTATGACGCCGCCCCTCACGATGGAGGCCTTAATGGAGAGAATGCACCAACATATTCGCGTGGAGGAAGATAGCGCCCATGCTAAAGTGAAATCTGGCACAACAGTAGTGCCAGAGAAAAAGACTACAGCAAAAGTCAACATGGTAGAACAACCAAGCAGAAATGGGCGAGGCAGGAGGGCTAACAGAGAGGACCCAGACAAAATAAGGTTAAGAGTTCGCACTGCCATTACCACAGTGTTCAAAAAACCAATCTACTGGATTCTCAGTGAGATACGCAATGAACCTTTCGTCCGATGGCCAACTAAGTTGGGAGAAGCAAAAAAAGACTATGACGAGAGGTCCCGGTGCACCTTCCATGATGAAAAGGGGCACCGCACTAAAAATTGCACGCCGTTGAGGCAGCATTTAGAGGAGTTAGTGGCAGCTGAACACCTGAACCAGTACATAGAATGAGGGACATAGCCAGAGCCCCAGAACCACAACAACCCAAACGGGATGCCGGTCGACGCTGCACCTCAAGGCGTAATTAACGTAATACATAGGATATTCGAACCTGAGTGGGTATGTGAGCTCAGGGGAATGATCAAAAAAGCTGAGCACTTAAGAGAGGTATTAAGTGCACAACCTACTATCAAAAGGGGTAGAACAGAGGCCACAAATGTCATATCTTTTTCAGACGAAGATTTAGCAAGGATATACTGCCCTCACAATGATGCACTGGTTATCACTCTACGCGTCAAGAATTTCGACATCAAGCAGATCTTGATTGACCAAGGGAGCTCATGTAAAATAATGTATTACAAAACCTTCAAACAACTGAAACTGGAGGACAAAGACTTGGCACCTACAACATCTCCCCTAATCGGATTCAACTCAATGCCAGAGTGGCCAGTGGGCAAGTTAATCCTCCCAGTCAAGGCAGGAACCATGACAAAACAGGTGAAATTCTGGATATTGAAAGTTCCTTCCACTTACAACATAATCTTAAAGAGGACATGGTTGCACGCCATGCGATCGGTAGCGCCAACCTACCATAAAGTATTGCGGTTCCCCAACGAAGCCGGAGTAATTGAAGAGGTCTTTGGAGACCAAATTATGTCAAAACAGTGCTTCGTCACAGTAAATGGCAGCCGCGCTGGAAAATAGTTTGTACAGATGGTCGAAAAGCCAGAAAGCAATGAACTATTTGTGGATGTCGGCAAAGCAGCTGATCAGAAGGCAGTGGAAGACTAGGTAGAGGTAAGAATAGATGAAAAGAACCTAGAGAAGTTCTTTTTGCTCAGTTCATCTTTGTCTAGCACTGAGAGAATAGAGGTCTTAGAATTCTTAACCTCTAACATCGAAGTGTTCATCTGGACGTCGTATGACATGCCTGGCATTGACCCAAACTTCATCTGTCACCAACTAAACGTCCACCCAACTGCTGGACCAATTATACAGCGCACTCGCAGATCAGCACTCCACTATGCTGAGATAGTGGCGGAAGAAGTGGGAAACTTGCTGGAGGCAGGAGCTATCAGAGAAGTGCACTATCCCAGGTGGATCTCCAATACCGTAGTAGTACCAAAGAAGAACGAAAAATGGCGTGTCTACGTGGACTACAAAACAGTCAATAAGGCATGCCCAAAGGACAATTTTTCCCTACCATGGATAGACCAACTGGTAGACCTGACAGCAGGATACAATCGACTTAGCTTCCTTGATGCGTACAGAGGTTACCATCAGATCGCTATGTATGAACCAGACTAGGAGGTCATATCTTTTACAACGTCTAGAGAATTGTATTGTTACAAGGTCATGCCCTTTGGCCTAAAAAACGCAGGGGCAACATTCTAACGAATGGTCACCAAGATGTTTGAACCATTGTTAGGCAGAACAATGGAGGCTTACATAGATGACATGGTGGTCAAAAGCAAGGATAAGAAGGACCATCTCAAGGACCTAGATGAGATGTTCCAAATTCTGAAGAAGAATAAGTTGCGCCTAAATGCATCCAAATGCGCATTCGGCATAGGATCAGACAAATTCCTAGGCTTTCTGGTGACCAACCGAGGTATAGAAGCAGACCCTTCTCAGATCAAAGAAATCCAGGATCTAAAGAGGCCCAACACAGTAAAAGAGGTGCAGCATCTAACTGGCCTAGCTGCCACACTCAACCGGTTCATAAAGTCGGTTATCAGACAGATGTTGACCATTCTTCCAAGCATTGAAGGCCAAATTTGAGTGGGATGAAGAATGCGATCACGCCCTAGAAAGCCTGAAAGAGTACATGTCTTCTTCATCGTTGCTAGTAACCCCAGTACCTGGAGAATAACTCTTTTTGTTCCTAGCAGTTTCACAGCATGCAGTCAGTGCAGTGTTGGTCAGAGCGGAAGGAATCCAACATCTGCTTATCTTTTATGTTAGCAAAACCTTGCTGGGCGCAGAAACCAGGTACCTACCATTAGAAAAATTGGCCTTAGCCTTGCTGATGGCCTCAAGGAAGCTGTCGCATTACTTTCACGCCCACACCATAATCATCCTAACAACTTTTTCCTTAAAAGCCTTGTTTGAAAGGACAAACTTTTCTAAGCGAAACTTGAAGTGGGCGGTGGAATTGGGACAGTTTGATATCAAGTTTCAACCCAGAACCACAATAAAAGTCCAAGTTCTGGCAGACTTTGTGGCTGAGTTTACACCAGGAAGCCATCACATCTGCCCAGTTGACTTAACTGACACAACCGAAAAAGGGATAGAAAGTGCCGCAAGAATTGCGCAGCCCCCAAAACAAGATGCCCAACCACATCCCAAGTCATACCGGATTGAAGAAATGGAGGAAAGGGCAAACCGTACTATACCCAGCAAAGACTCATCAACAAGTAAAAACTTGATACAATCAGATAGTGAAGAGCAAACCCTAACAGTAAGCATGGACTTGGAAGAGAACATCAGCAACACTTATGACCCCAAGACATCATCCGACCCCTCCACTTGCTGGAAGTTATTCGTTGGAGAGATGTGGAAGCTCTTCGTGGATGGAGCATCCAATAGGCACGGTGCAGGACTTGGCATAGTCCTCATCTCACCAGATGGCCTGGTAGTGGAACAAGCAGTCAACCTTGGCTTCTCAGCATCAAACAATGAGGCAGAATATGAAGCACTTCTAGCAGGCCTAAAATCAGCACTCTTCATGAAGGCCACCGAACTAATGGTCTACCGTGATTCCCAACTGATAATAAATTAGATTTCAGGCGACTACAAGGCAAAAAATGAGAGGATGGCTAAGTACCAAGAGTTAGTCAGAAAAGAGATCATGAAATTCGAAGTAATGTGGATAGAACAGATCGACCGAGAAGAAAACAGTAGAGCAGACGAACTAGCAGGCTTTGCTTCGATGGTGGATACATCCATCCCACATCCGTTACTGATCGACTACCTACCAAGACCAAGCATTGAAGAAACTGAAGTAGCTGAGGTATTTTGTGCCGAACTAAGCCCTTCATGGATGGATCCCATTATAGTATTCTTGAAAGACGGCGTCTTACCCAAAGAGAAAAAAGAGGCCAACAAAATAAAAGCAAAGTCACAGCGATTTTGGCTCTCCCCATCAATGACCTTATACAAAAAATCCTTCACAGGGCCTTACCTGAAATGTGTTCATCCCAGCAAGGTCGAAGCATTCTTGTTCGAGATACACGAAGGCGTATGTGGAAGCTACCAAGGGGAAAGATCACTGGCATACAGAGCAATTTCACAAGGATATTGGTGGCCATACATGCAAGCAGATTTAGAAAAGTATGTCAAGAGATGCGACAAATGCCAAAAGTTCGCACACCAAATACATCAACCGACCAGAGAGCTAGTACCATTAACTAGCCCATGGCTCTTCGCAATGTAGGGCTTGGACATAGTAGGACCACTTCCAACGGCACCCGATAACAGAAAGTTCTTTCTTGCAACAACAGACTACTTTACAAAATGGGTGGAAGCAGAAGCACTCACCTCAATAAAAGAGAAAGATGTAAAGAGGTTTGTCTGGCAGAATATCATCACTCGGTTCACCATACCCAAGGCTCTAATATCTGACAACGGTACTTAGTTCGATGGCAAAATTTTTAGAGGCTTTTGTGAGGAGTACAAGATAGAATTCTACAATTCTACACCAGCATACCCCCAAGCAAATGACCAGACGGAAGCATCAAACAAAGTCGTCTTAGATGGATTGAAGAAAAGGCTGGAGAAAGCAAAAGGCAAGTGGGCTGAAGAGCTTCCTCATGTTTTATGGGCTTACCGTACCACACATCGATGGTCAACTGGAGAAACACCTTTTTCCTTGGCCTATGGCATGGAAGCAGTAATCCCACTGGAAGTTGGCCTCCCTACTATTAGAAGTGAAAATTTTGACCGAAACTTAAATGGAAAAGACATAGCCTTGGAACTCGACCTTACAAAAAAGAGAAGAGAAAGAGCACTGGTTCACATCGCCTCATACCAGCAAGAGTTATCCAGAAAATACAACAAGATAGTACATCCAAGGCAATTCAAGATTGGAGATTGGGTGCTGCGCAAAGTAATGAGAAATACTTTGGTACCCGGAGATGGCAAGTTAGGGCCTAATTGGGAAGGACCATACAAAGTGGTTGGATTAGCAGGAAAAGGGGCATATCACTTAGCAGATGGAGACAACAAGGCAATTCCTAGGCTATAGAACACCGTCAATCTCAAACTATTTTATTTTTAGCTTTTCTTTAAAGTACTTGTTATTTTTCTTTTTTCAATAAAACAAGTAGTTTTCTTTTCAGCATAATTCTTTCTTCTGTAAAAGTTGTTTCAGTAAAACTAGGGGCAATGAAAACAGAGTTGGCCAGAATAACCAACGCTTGGCTCTAGGTTGGCAGGAATAACCAACTTTGAGCTCTCTTCAGCCAAGATCAGGATCTAGACTGAAGAAGTTTGGCAGGAACAACCAAACACTTGGCTCTAGGTTGACAGGAATAACCAATTTTGAGCTCTCTTCAGCCGAGATCAGGATCTAGGCTGAAGAAGTTTGGCAGGAATAACCAAACACTTGGCTCTAGGTTGGCAGAAATAACCAACATTGAGCTCTCTTCAGTCAAGATCAGGATCTAGGCTGATGAAGTTTGGCAGGAATAACCAAACACTTGGCTCTAGGTTGGCAGAAATAACCAACATTGAGCTCTCTTCAGCCGAGATCAGGATCTAGGCTGAAGAGGTTGGTTGGAATAACTAACTTTGAGTACTCTTCAGCCGAGATAAGGATCTAGGCTAAAGAGTAGTTGGCTGGAATAACCAACTTTGAGTACTCTTCAGCCGAGATAAGGATCTAGGCTGAAGAGTGGTTGGCTGGAATAACCAACTTTGAGTACTCTTCAGCCGAGATAAGGATCTAGGCTGAAGAGTGGTTGGCTTAAATAACCAACTTTGAGTACTCTTCAGCCGAGATAAGGATCTAGACTGAAGAGGTTAGAAGGTATGACCAAACAGATTACAAGGTTAAGACCAAGATAGGTATCTCGGCCATAAAATGTTATACTTCATGCAAATCATAGTAGAAAATAAATGCAGATATGGAATAAACCGAGCAAAAAGAAGATTTCATTTAAGATCCAAAACAAAGTTGCAAGAAGAGGGACTTTAGCCCGGTTACAAATTCTTCCCAAGAGAAAAGGAAAAATTGCAGAATCAAGCAAAAAGGTCGTCCAGATCCGCATCCAGGTCAACTCGAACTGCACAACTCGATAGCCCGCAATAGCCCGGTTTCAGCAGGTAGCTCAGTCACATTTTCAACCAAGTCTTCCACCGGTGGCTCAACCTGAGCTGATGGAGCAATATGGAGACCGCGATCAATAGTAACAGTCGGGGTGTCATCAGGCTCTGGGGATGCCTCCTCTTCCTTCCCAACTTGAAGAAATTTTTGCTGAATGGCATTGGCGTACTCCGCCATGTAGCTCGGTATAAAATGTGAAGGAGGGATCTGAAAGACCTCGGTCTCTTGGCCATGACCGAGCTTCGCCACAGCCGCCTTCCATCCGCATTTGAAGAATATGTCTTTTGCAGCTTCACATTGTTGGATGTAAGTGGCCTCCCCTTCCTTATAACCCCGGTCTTTAGCATCTTCCACACTCTTCTTCAGCCCGGCGATCTCTGCATCCTTCTTCTTCTTGAGCTTGGCCAGCTTGCGCAAATATTTATCTTTCAACTCTGCCGAAGACTTCTGCTTATCTGCTTCAGCCGAGTTGACTAGTCCGGTAAGTCGGGCTACTTCGGTGTGTAGCACGGCCATTTTCTGCTTGGACTCTTCTAGCTCGGCCGACTTAGCATTAGCCTCTACCATGGCCTGCCATGTGGTTTTACGTAGTTCCAACACACGCTTATGAGCGACATGATTCTTCTGCATGGCCTGCAAAAGGAGAGATAACAATTATAGTTAAAACCGCACAAACAGATGTACAAATTAGAAAGACAAGCAAAGGGAGAACTTACCAGCACCATCAATTTTGTTGCCGAGTGAATGGCCTTCAACTCGGTGAGATGGTCATGGTGCTCCATATCAGCTGGCAGGCATACGCTCTTGGCAAGGTTAAAAGCCAGCGAATGGTCTTTCTTTGCGACCACTGAGTCAGTGTTGGTAATAGCTCGGTTCTTGTACGTGATCTTTGGTACCCATTCTGAAGGGCTAGCCCGGTCAGAATGCACTGGTTCTGGGCTCGGCCGGGTGGATTAAGGAAGCACGATGTCATCTTCATCAATAAGTTGTTGTGGCTCGGTTGCAGATGTTCGAGCACGCTTTAGATGGTCTTTCTCTGCCTCATTTGTTTGGCCGGCTTGTGGTATCTCAGCCTGAGTAGCTGTTTCGGTGATCAAGGCTCAGACAGCGCGGCGTTTTGCCATTTCCTGTTCTTCAGTTAAAGGAACAAGGTTGATTTGGGGAAGAGATGGATCAGGTTCTGGGGAAGGTTCCAAGAGGAAGTCTGTTACCCTGGTCTTCCTCTTACTGCTATATCTGTGTATCGGTTCAAAATTGAGTAGCTCGGCCCAACCTCTATCACGGTACCAGAGCGCGGCACGGAGTGCGTCTAGATTAAGGTATTGATACTGTGACTTTAGATGGTTCAAGTCTGCATAAAGAAAAAAGGCAACGGTTAGTACGGCGCAAAACTTATAAACAGAGTAAAGAATGCACAAAGCTAAGCTGAGGTATTCATATCGGCTACTCCCTTATTCCAGTTAATTCGGTCGCCTGGTATCTGGGCTTCCGGGTCTTCAAAGTTGCCCGAGACCTAGAAAAATTCATCATCATTTACATCTTTACCTGGTGTATTTTTGATTATTTTCTCTCAGCGTCTTCTTATTTTTAAATAGTATACCCGGTCATCTTCATTCTGGCCAAGTGAATATTGGTGAAGAAGCTCGGCTAAACCGAGGTTGAGGCTAAGCCGGCGATTTAGCTCGGCGATGCCGTTTATTATTCTATATGAATTGGTGCTAAGTTGGGTTGGGCATATTCTAGTTTGCCAAAGGAATTCGCATAGGAGTGGTTGAACTGGGAATTGAAGGCCGGCTTCAACAATGGATAGCACGGTAAATGGAACAAAACCTTGTTTTCCCCAAGGTGTGGTATCTAGTTCGGCTAGGGAAAGATGGACGTCATCTGGAATTTGGTAATTCTTTCGGAACTCAGCTATGGCCCCGGGTGAGTTTACTAAGAATCGATATTTTCCCATGTGGACTTAAGTTATGTATAAATTAGCTCGGAGTACTAGCTCGGTGTGGAGATGACGTTGAGTATCTCAGTTGAGCGTTCAAGGGAGTGCCTGGTCAACCTAGTCAGAGTCTGCAAAGTGGAGATGAAAACTGTTAAGCCCAGATCGTTGGACCATGCTAAGTATAAAGGCAAAAATAAATGTAAGCCTAGCTCGGTTATATGGGATACTATCCGTTCTTAGTTCGGTTAGAGCAAAGGACTTTAGATCGGCTAAATGAAACGAAAGGTTCTTAGTCCGGTTGAAACTTAAGGTGTGGCATGAAGTTTTAGTTCGGTTATTAGGAGAGTTATCTAGTTTGGCTGAGTGCACACCTAACTACAAACAAGTTCCTAGTTCGGTTGAAGTATTATTTTGGATCAAAACGATTTTCATAACAGATTGTGAATTTGGTGAAAGATCTACCACATGGTTTCTGGGACTAAGAGGTTCATCCCCATTGTTATGAGAACTATATTAATATGTGTTTTGAAGAACATATATATATTATGCTATGTATTGCTACACCATACAGAATAAACGAGAAGGAAACAAGGTTAGAGTACTTACAGTTTTAAGATCAAGGGATAAAGATCCAAACGGTGAAGATGCCAGGTTAGAGCACGAGCGTTGCAGGTGCTGTGGTTGTGAAAATGGAGGTTCAGAGGAAGAGGGTGAAGGTGAACAGTAGAAGTGTCGAGTTCAAAAACTAGGGTTTTCGTATAACGCAAAGAAAAGGCGGGACTGTTCAAAATTTTCGAAGTACGAGGATGGCGTTGGCAGCTGTACTCAACCAATAGGGGCCAGCCACGTGTCTATGGGAATAGTGAGCGATTCAAATGTATAGCGTGACTGAAGAGACGTTTTTTGACCGGACAAATCGGTAGCCCGGTGACAATTTAGCTCGGTTGAAGGACTGAAGTTTTTGCTTGGCTGGTAACAAATAATCCCAATCATGCTATGCAGATGAAATTAAGGGGCAATTGAGAGGGAGTTTTTATGAGCATTAGGGCCGAGCTAGGCCCAAGCGTAGTAATAGGCCGTTCTATGGGCCGTGGTGAGAAGGGCTTAGTGAGTGGACCTTAGTGTTAGCTCGGTCCAAGTATGGTTACAGTCACCACGGTCGGAATGGTGATTAGCTCGGTCATAGTATTCGGAGCTGAGGTATTTGGACTTCTTATGATGGACCTTGCTCTTGTTAGTTCGGTCAAAACTTGCTCTTGTTAGTTCGGTCAAAACTTGCTATAGTTAGCTCGGTCTCAACAGACAAAACCGAGGTACAAGTGAACAAGAGCCGAGCTATGTGTTACTTGTGAAGGCACTGGATTGAGTATGACAAAGGGCTATTGTTAGCTCGGTCATACTGTTATCCAACTAAGGTAAAACCATCTCACTTGGTTTAAGTAGTGAGGGGGGTGTTGAAGGATAAGCATTATCTTTCAAGAGTGTGATTCCTAGGAGGACTTTACATGGAAGAATAAGAGTCCTACTAGGATTGTACTAGGCAAAAGCTATAAAAGCTCACAACGGAACCTATGTAGAGGTAATACATAACTTTGATTCTCAGATTACACAGAGCTTTTGTCTATCTGTCTATTTTGCTGACTTAGGCATCAGAGAGGTATCCGGCACACACCCGCCGGCTAGCTCACGTTTGTATTTTCAGGGAACAAAGCGACGACGTTTGGAAGAGGCCAGACTTGATCAACAGAATTATACGAGAATATTATTTCGTGCTCGTAAAATAGGTAACAAAAAATATATATCTTAAATGAAAAAAAGATATTAGCCTTAATTATTATTTTACATACTTTTTTATTCAATTAGATAGAATTAAATAAAGATTAAAAAAATGTCATGGCATCCCTTAGTAAACATTCAAATATATAACTAATAATTCATATTATTGAGTTATGTCATACTTGGATTCATATTGAAAATAGTCAACCTTAACTTGCTAATTTTATATACTGCTTGAGTTGTGTCGAAAATTCTCATCCTTACCCCCAATTAATTTTTGTTCTTATAGCATTGGTAAGTTAAAAAATAAAGATTCGATTCAACTAATTGAAGTTCAACTATTATATATATATATATTTGTTATCTAAATTTTGTTAAATTGTAATGCAATAGAAATAAATTTTTATCTTTTTTGTTTTATCCAAACAATTTTTTTATTTTTTATTTTTTTTTTTATAATGATATATGAAGGGCCCAATTTAAAAAATTCGCCTTAGGCCCCTAATAAGTCAGGGTCGGCCCTGTGTGTCAACCTAGTCTATGTTACCTTCAGCAAGATGTTCCTGCGCTTCAAGGCTGCGACTACCAGTGCCACCGGGGACAACAGTCTCGCCTGCCCTTGCCCTTGCCCTTGCCCTTGCGTCCAACTCTACTCTTTCTGGCTTCGATGACATTATTATTTTTTTTCACAACCCTTACGTTAAAAAAACAACTACTAAATTAAGCTAACACACCATTAAATGGATTGATCGACGATGGTGCTAATGAGTAACAATGAGGGTGATATGATGTTTGCGAGTATGATGGAGCGTCAAATTTATAAGTATGACAGAGCATGGGAACGAGAGATACGTGGGTAGGTGTAGGGGTGCAACTCGGGCGGGTTCGGTCGAGTTGGGGGTCTGCCCAAGCCCGACCCGAATTGTATTTGGCACTGCCCAAGCCCGCCCAAGCCCGACCATGAACCCGAACATTGTTGCCCAAGCCCGGCCCAAGCTTTGTATTTTGAACTCGGGTTGCCCGAATTGCCCGAATTGCCCGAATTGCCCGAGTTCAGAAACCTGTAGGTAGATCTAAGAGTAGACATAAAAGATGCTAATCTAATGGTAGAAAACTAACCAAAAAAAAATAAAAAATAAAAATTAAGACTAACTCTTTTACTTAATAGAAGACTAACCAAAAAAAAAAATAAAAATAAAAATTAAGACTAACTCTTTTACTTAATTTATATATATTACATAATTTATTAAATTATATATATATTATATATTATATATTATATAATTTATATAATATATTAAATTGAATTCGGGTTCGGGTTGCTCGGGTTAGCCATTGGTTCTGCCCAAGCCCGGCCCGAATTGCAATTCGGGCATCAAAAATCTGCCCAAGCCCGTCCAGATTACAAGATATAGTTGCCCAAGCCCTAAAAAAACTCGGGCTGGACTCGGGTTGCTCGGGTTGAGCCCGCCCGAGTTGCACCCCTAGGTAGGTGACGAGGCTAGAGGAGGAAGTAGACAAGGCAGAGAAGTGACACGTAGGTCCACGTGGGTGCAAAGAGAATGACACAAGTAACTCTCCAGTGATGCTAGAGACCTCTAATTTAGGGGCTCTAAACACACGTTTAATGAGGTGGAAAAGGGGAAAAAAACAAAACAAAACAAAACAAACACAGAACTGACAGTGACAGTGGATGGGACCCACTGCCACATCACTAGTGGCACCTCTAATTAGAGGTCCCAAGCATTTTTGAGTAACTCTCACAGAGGGTAGAGTCCTGTTTTTGTTGACACGTGATCCCCTTCGCCTACTCCCGTGTCACTCGGTTCACTTAATTTTTATTTATTTTATAAAAAATAATATATAAATCCACCTTATAAATTTATTTTTTAGATTCACTGATATGTAAATGAGATGATTGATTAATTATTAAAAAATATAGGAGAGAGAATTACTTTATATATTCTAATTAATTATCACATTATTGAGTTTAAAAATTAACTGATTGTTTGAGATGATGTAAATTAGCAGTATATTTTTGAGTTAATTACCTCAACGTCCTATTTACAAATATTATGGTAACTCAGGTCTTATTTAAAAAAATTTGAACCAATAAGTTCTATTTAGTAAAACTGATAATATTATCAATTTTTTCTAATTTTTAAAACTAAGAACATTATCAATTTTGCATAATAATGTTTTAGATAATTGTTTCACTAACTGATAAAAAAAAAGAGTATGAGATTAAACATTTTTGTCGTTCTATTTATTGGTTTGATTCAACTATCCAATTAAACTGAGAAGATTATCCATTTTTTTCTAGTTTTAAAACTGAAAACATTATCAATTTTTTTTCATTTTTAAAGTTTTTTTTTTTTAGTTTTGCACATCAATGTTCCATTATCATGTTCTTTTATAGACACAATTTTCAGTTTTGCACAAAAGAATAATTCAGTTTTTTCAATTTTTTCAAAAAATAAAATAAAATCAATTTGCTTGGTTTGGATTTTCTAAAAACACTTTTCAGTCTTGTTTTTCGTATTTTTTTTATTTTTACTGAATTTTTTTAATATTTTAAGAAATTTGTTTTTTAATTTTTAAACACACCTAATATTAATACACTTAAAAGGTATAATTTTCGTGAAAAAATCTTTAAAAAATTCACTAAATACCAAAAATATAAAAAAAAAAAATTCAGTATATTTTTCATATTTGTGTGTCTTTATTAATTTTTTGAAATATTTTTTCACAAATATTTTACTTTTTAAATACATCTAAATAAGGTACATCTAAAAAAGTTTTAAAAAATGCTTAAAATTTTAAAAATATTTACTAAAAATAAAAAAAATATGAAAAACAAAAAATTCAGTTTTCAAAAAATTGAAACAGAACACACTGATTAGTTTTTTTTTTTTTTTTAGTTCTTTCGATTTGAAAGTTGATATTTTAAAATTTTAAAAATCAAAATAAATGTCAAATCATCATTTTCCTTTATAGATAATCATAAATGATGAACAATCATTGTTTGAAGGGCAATTTCAACTATTAAAAATTTAATGAGACTTGAAGGTCCAAAAAATTTAGTTAGGACTTAATGAACTATAAGTTTATAAATTATAACTTATGTATAAATATCCCTATATTTTTTTATTTTTGAAGAAAAGATGTGTAGAAAGGTAGAAAGATGATGTGACCCAAATAGATGCATTTATCTAAATAAGTGTACTTATTTAATATATGTCAAACAAACTGTTAGTCTAATTTTTAAGCTTAAATAGAAACATTCTTATTTTATTTAAAAATGATTTTTTCATAACAAACTAACAATGGGACAACTTCAATACTATTTTTTTAAATAAATTATAAATATATCTCATGAGATTTATTTAAAATATGAATTATTCTTTTTAGTTTTGAATATTACAACTCACTTCTTAATGTTTCTAATTTCATAATAAATGGTCCATTTTGTTAATAAATTATCAATTCAATTAATAATTTTTAATGATGCCACAAATTTATTTTAATTAATAAATTAGGCAATTTTATTATTGTGTAAGAGAGCAATTAGGAATTTTATTTTTTTAGTTAATTCTGTTGAATAAAAAATTCTAATAACGATCTACTTGTAATTTTCTAAACCACAATGAGCAATCCATATTTTAAACAAATTTCAAGAGATATATTTGTAATTTACCTTTTTTATTTTTTATTTGTTAAAATATTTAAAAAATGTTCTCTTTATTTTACTTAATTGTTTTTTTTAATTTATTTATGTGCTCCGGCAATATTCTTTATTTTACTTATTTGATCCGAGCCTCTCAAACTCTCTAAATATAATTCCTTTCTAAAAAAATCTCTAAATAAAATTAGTTTGGAAAAGTTTTGTTAAAATAGTCACTATAATATTTAGCCTGTTAAAAGAAGTAAAATAAGATGAAATTAATTATAATAGCCAACATGTCTTTTGTAAAGAACTTGTTAGAAATGCTGTTATAATTCATTTGTAATATATTAAAAAAATAATAAATTATATTGATTACTCCGAGTTAAATTTGATATCATTACAACAATCTAGGCTAAAACAATTGAGCTTAATATAGATAATGGGTAGACACAAGAATAAACAATGGCAAAATATATTACTAAAAAGAAATAAAAATATTATTTTTATTTATACAATTAACAAATTATTGACGAAAATAGAATTAAATATTATTTTAAATAAAAATTTTGAAGAAATTCAGTATAGTTATACCAAAAAAAAAAGGGAATTTTTTTTATAAATTCATTTTCTAAGAGTTTTATTCTATCTAACCCATATTCTTTTTGACTATTCCATTAGGTCCAATTTGAGATAAGAAGACCAAAATACCCTTTTCATCTACTTATGTTCTATTTAGTTCATTATTTTCTTATATTTCAATAAGTCCTATAAGTGACATAATTACCAAAATACCCCTAATGTGAATGTTCACACTGTCAATGTGAATGTTCAGATCGCCAATGTGTAGGGGCTCGGCCCATGTTGATCCTCGTGGGTGTCCGAAAAAATTCGAGTCGGGCCGGGCCGACCCACAGGCCAAAAAAATAGGCCCGGCCCGTTGATAATGTGAATATTCACATTAACAAGTTAACATTCACATTGATAGGAGTTTAAAATTGGCCCGTGGCCCGTGGGCGGCCCGAAGCCAGCCCGCCTGCCGCCCGGGGTGGGCCCGGGCCGGCCCGGCCCGTTCATAATGAAAATATTCACATTAACATTGATAAGAGTGTACAATTAGCCCGTGACTCGTGGGCAGCCCGAAGCCCGGGCCCGGCCCGTTGACAATGTGGATATTCACATTGACATGTTAATATTCACATTGATAGGAGTGTAAAATTAGCCCGCGGTCTGTGGCCGGCCCGAAACCCGCCCGCGGCTCGTGGGCTACCCTGGGCGGGCCTGGCTCAGCCCGACCCGTTGATAATGTGAATATTTACATTGACATGTTAACATTCACATTGATAAGAGTATAAAATTAGCCCGCGCCCCGTGAGGCCCTGAAACTAGCCCACGGCTCGTGGGCGGCCCGGGGCGGGTCCGGCCCGGCCTGTTGACAATGTGAATATTCACATTGACATGTTAACATTCACATTGATAAGAGTGTAAAATTGACTTGCGTCCCATGGGCGGCCCGAAGCCCGTAGGCGGCCCGGGGCGAGCCCGGCCCGTTGAGAATGTGAATATTCACATTGATATATTAACATTCACATTGATAGGAGTGTAAAATTGGCCCGTGGCCCGTGGACGACCCGAAGCCTGCCCGTTGCCCAGGGTGGGCCCGGCCCAGCCTGTTGACAATGTGAATATTCACATTGACATATTAACATTAACATTGATAACAGTGTAAAATTGGCCCGTGACCCGTGGGCAGCCTGAAGCCCGGCCCGTTGACAACATGAATATTCACATTGACATGTTAATATTCACATTGATAAGAGTGTAACATTAACCCGTGCCCCGTGGCTACCCGAAAACCGTCCACGACCCGTGGGCCCGAGGCGGGCCTGGCCCGGCCTGTTGACAATGTGAATATTCACATTGACATGTTAACATTCACATTGATAAGAGTGTAAAATTGACTCGCATCCCATGGGCGGCCCGGGTTTGGGTCTGGGCTTACCCCGGGCCGCGGGCGAGCTTTGGGCAACGGACAAATTTTACACTCCCATCAATGTTAATGTTAACATGTCAATGTGAATATTCACATTGTCACAGGTCGGGCCAAGCCCGCCTCGGGCTGCGATCTGGCTTCGGGCGGCCCATGGGCTGCAGGCCAATTTTACACTCCTATCAATGTGAATGTTAACATGACAATGTGAATATTCACATTGCCAACGGGCCGGGCCCGCCCCGGCCCGTGGTCGAGATTCGAGCTACCCATGGGTCACGGGCCAATTTTACACTCTTATCAATGTGAATGTTAACTTGTCAATGTGAATATTCACATTGTCAACAGACCGGGCTGGGCCCGCCCCGGGCCGCCCACGGGCCGTGAGCGGGTTTCGGGCAGCCATGGGGCGCGGGCTAATTTTACACTCCTATCAATGTGAATGTTAACATGTCAATGTGAATATTCACATTGTCATGGGTCGGGCCAAGCCCGCCTCGGGCTTCGGGGCGCCCACAGGCTGCGGGCCAATTTTACACTCTTATCAATGTGAATGTTAACATGTCAATGTGAATATTCATATTGTCAATGGACCGGGCCGGGCCTGGCCTGTGCCGGACACGGGCGGGCTTTTGGCCGCCCATGGGCCGCAGGCCAATTTTATACTCTTATCAATGTGAATGTTAACATGTCAATGTGAATATTCACATTGTCAACGGGCCGGACCGGGCCCGCCCGGGCCGCCCATGGGCAGCGGGCGGGTTTCGCGCCGCCACGGGACGGGGGCCAATTTTACACTTCTATTAATGTGAATGTTAACATGTCAATGTGAATATTCACATTGTCAACGGGCCGGGCCGGGTCAGGCCCGCCCTGGGCTGCTAGCCAATTTTATACTTTTATCAATGTGAATGTTAACATGTCAATGTGAATATTCATATTGTTAACAAGCCGGGCCGGGCACGCCCCGGGCCGCCCACGGGCCATGGACGGGTTTCGAGCAGCCACAAGGCGCGGGCTAACTTTACACTCCTATCAATGTGAATGTTAACATGTCAATGTGAATATTCACATTGTTAACGGGCCGGGCCGGACCCTCCCCGGGCCGTCGGCGGGCTTTTGGCCGCCCATGGGCTGCGGGCCAATTTTATACTCTTATCAATGTAAATGTTAACATGTCAATGTGAATATTTACATTGTCAATGGGCCGGATCGGGCCTGTCCCGAGCCGCCCATGGGCCGCGAGCGGGTTTCGCGCCGCCATGGGACGCGGGCCAATTTTACACCCCTATTAATATGAATGTTAATATGTCAATGTGAATATTCACATTGTCAACGAGCCGGGCCCCGGCTCGAGGGCGGGTTTCAAGCCGCCCATGGGCCAATTTTACATTCCTACCAATGTGAATTTTAAAATATGAATATTCACATCATTAAATTTCTAATTGTTCAAAAAATATTTATAAAGGTATCAAAATTGAATATAAGGGCATAAGTGTCCAAGAAAATAGTGTAAATCAAGAAAATGGATTTTATGGAATAAAACTATACATACATGGGACTAAACGGTTAAAAAATTCCTTCATGGACTTCTTGGGTTAAAACACTTCTAAATTAGACTTATCAATAAAAATCCCAAAAAAAAATGCAAGGTTCAATGTATTTCAAAGAGATCTTCAAAACAAAAATGTATTTCAAAGAGAAATTGTGTAATTTACCTAACAATAGTGAAAGATGTGGATGTTGACTGGGTCAGTAAAGGTTCAATGTATTTTCCATGAATTTCAAAAGCAAAAAATTGTGTAATTTACCTAAAAATAGTGAAAGATGTGCATGTTGGCTGGGTCAGCCCCCAAACAAGAAACAATTTGCAATTGTCCCTCAAGAACAAATTTGTAATCTACTGCTTGTATTACTTAATAATTGAACTATTCAACAAGTTAAGAGCATTGGCAAAGTGCCAAATTTGATCATACACCTAGAACTGTCAATTTTCAGTCTAGGTATATACCAAATCAAATTTAGTGGATTTGGTTGGTCATATAAATCATTTTATTTTATAAATTTAATATATTAAGGAATTATTTATTTATTTTGTCCCATTCACCCACTTGTATGATTGGTTTTTACTCCAAATACCCATTGTTTTGAACTCACTTAAAACAGTGAATTCTAATGAAAAAACTAATTATATAGATAGGTAGGCCAACAAATTATTAGGTCAGTGTATTAAATTTGTTCGAGTATATATATTAGGTAACTTCTTATATAAGGCATATTTTCTCTTTTTAGAAGTCCTTCATAAAGGAGTCGAAAAAAATATATATATATTCTTCATTAAGGACAGAGTTTATGGGGATAATTACAACCAAAAAATCAAGTGACTCTAACCTAGTTGGCCAGTCCTTTGGCTACCAAATCTCTTATAACACTACTAGAATTTATATTTTTGGCAACTAAATTTTTAGTCGCCAAAAATTTTTAGTGACTAAATATTTTGGTCGCAAGGGTTGTTACTGAAGGATTGCGGGGAAGGTATTTGGCGACTAATTTTAGTCGCCAAATATAATGCAACGCCGACAAATTTTTTAGTCACCAAAAGTATTAAAAAAAATTAAATATCACCTTTTTAGCGACTTAAAATATCTATCGCGAAAAACGTTACTTATATTTAGCTACTAAAGATTTAGTCTCCAAAAATTTTTTTTGGTTCCTCCTATTATTTTTTTAGCTACTAAATACATTAGTCGCCTAAAGTGTGATTGTGTTTTAGCTACTAAAAGTTTAGTCGCCTAAAGTGTCACATTTTTTGCTACTTAAATTGTAGTCGGCAAAAGTGTTTTTCTTGTTCGTCAAATTTTTGTTGGCTACAAAATATTTTAGTCGCCTAAAGTATGATTTTTTTTTTTGCCTACCAATTTTTTAGTCACTAAGAAACTGACTTTTTTGGCTACCAAGCTTTTAGTAGCCAAATAGTTTGTTTTGCCCACCAAACATTTAATCGGCTAAAGTCTCACATTTTTCGCTACTAAACTTATAGTCGACAAATGTTTTTTGTTTTTTGGCTACAAAATATTTTAGTCGCCAAATATTTGATTCTTTTTAAGTTTTAGTTGCCTAATGTCTGCTTTTTGTTGGCACTAAGCTTTGTAGTTGCTATAATTGTTTATCGAAATTTGTAATTAAGTTTTAGCTACTAACATTTTAGTCACTGAAATATATACTTCCTTTTTTAGTACGAATTGTTTAGTCGCCAAAAAAATGGTCTTATGTTTTATTACAAAATTGTAATTTCTCCACTGTCTATATTTCGTGCAGCCTGTAGTATGTATATAAACAAAATAATACATATTTTATCAATCATTCCACAATCCAAATTACTTCCATCCATCCAAAAATGAATAACTGTAAACGTACATATTCCATACAAACCAACTATTGTCTAAACTAAAATTATACTTCCACACAAAATAGAGAAACATACAAAAATCCAACCCTCCATATACAAAAAAAATATATTTAGTACCATGTGAAATGGCCATTTGGCGTGATACAAATTACCATCGTAATCTGTATCACGACAAAATGTGATCTATATGCCACGTCAGTTACTATCAGTTGGATTACAAAGTTTTTTGTATCAATAATACTAATCTATACAAAAGCAAAGGACGACATAGTTAGTAGAATTATACAAAAGTGTCAACTGTCTTCCATACACAAAAATTAATTATCCACAAGTCCACGCCAAAAGCCATTTACAAAAAATTATTAAAAAAAATAGCACCCATTACAAAATATCAATTGCTTCAAACATAAGAAAAAGGTAGTAATAAAATGCATTTAAGGTAGAACAATCTATAAAAGCCTTTTTCGAAATACAATCATATGTATGTATAATGAAAGATTTATTCCAAACTTGATTTCAATTTACAAAAAATACAATTTTTAGGAGCATACCTCTTCATAAAATAAATGTTTATTGGTAGGATGTTTTGCTTATAAATTTATTTTAACACTTCTTCATTCCCATTTTCTAAGTCAAAGTAAAATAAATGAGTAATCTACGGGGTTATCTCCATAACCATATCATGCTTTCTTAACACATTTACCACCCAAATGACCACCGTATATGATGCAACAACAACACCAATTACAATCAAAATATTGAACATTTATTAGATGTCAAACTCTCCCTTTTTTGAATAAATTTAAGGCATTTTCGGTTGTAACTCCCAACCTACATGTGCTAATTACATTTCGTCTGTTGTCGCATGTCCTATTTGTTATGGAAAAGGTGGTCGTGACATCCCTACGGTGGTTCGGGGGATGTTTTGCATTTTCGCCCCCTTAATGCCCTTTTTCGGTTTAATTTAAGGCGTTTTCGGCTCTAACTTCCAACCTACACGTGCTAATTACATTCCGTCTGTTGTCACAAGTCCTATTTGTCGTGAGGAGGCTAGTTATGACATTCGTCTGGTGGTTTGGGGGCTGTTTCGCATTTTCGCTCCCTTAACGTCCTTTTTCGATTAAGTTTAACGTGCTTTCGCCCTTTTGGTAGTGACTCTTAACCTTTCCCTTGAACAGGTACCCAACCGCCCCATCCCTTTTCCATCAAAATTTGTTTCTTTTCCTTAACTTTCTTCTTTGGAGATGGTTATTTAATAGAATGGTTATTGATGAGTTTAAGGATTTGATTTACACTGCCTAACAACTTAACCTTTTGGAATAGTCTGTTGTGTATTAATATCTTACTAACCACCCCATAATTATAGTCATTCATTCCTTTTGGTCAAGTCATGCACGAAGTATGACAACACATGATACACAACAGCAATTAACAAAAGGAATAAACATTTAGGGCCAATTTATTACTACTTTTCCTAAAAGACATCTTGAGTTAAGAATCTCTAATAAAATTGCAAACAGGGGCCTTCAAAGTTTCTAAAAGCATCATAACATTTCCATTTTCCTTCTTTTTGTCAACAAAACTAGAGAATGAAGACAAACAAAAATACCCGCATACATACATATATATATATGACATCTGGCCCAAACAAACTTAATTACAAAGCATATAACTTAACTAAATGTTTCTTCAAGTAGATCCACTTAGCTGAACAAAAAGGACATGAATGTAGGTTCGATATAGCTCAAGAGAACAATCAAATAAGAGAGATTGATATGAATAAAGCGAACAAGTCAAACCAATTCGAACCTAATTTCACTCCCAGACATCTATTTGATACTAATTAGCACAACACAGCATAAAGTGAGAGCAAGTCCTATATTTCACAACATAATTTCACGGATTCATGGATCTGAAACACGAATTAGTGGAAAGAAAATGACACAATTCATAAGTACAGAACTACAATATAGAGCTCAAAGCTAGGGATCAAATCACAGAAAAGCAAAATGAATGCCAAAGTTCTACATTTTGGTTTAAAATTCGTAATCCATCTAGGTTTCCCACATTCGCTTCAATTTTCTCACCATCTTGACTGAAAGTGGACAATACATTCTGTACAAGTTCATTACTGTTACTAAATAGTTTAAAACTAGAATACCCCAGCCATGTCCCAAATTCTTGCTCAATCCAGCTTGAATTTGGGATTTCTATGTTAAAATCAACACAAACCCTATACCAAGTGTGGGAAATCAACACAACATTAACTCAAAATCAACACAAAATTAATCAACAAAAATCATATAAAACCCTAGGGCAAGTGTGAGAAATGGGGAAATAGAGGAAGAGTGAGAGAGAGAGAGAGAGAGAGACCGAGATGCACGGAGAGGGAGAGAGTGAGAGCTCCATCGATAGATAGAGATAGAGACTGAGAGAGACTGAGAGGGAGAGAGCCCGAGAGCGACAGAGTAAGAGAAACATACCTGTGATTAAGTGGCACTGGTGATTTGCAGATGGCGGTGGCGATGTACAACGGTCTCTCTCGCTAGTGGCCAGCGATGATGATGAGCAAGCTGAGGCTTGGTAGTGTCAACAGAAAGCGAAATTTGTTTGAGATAGTGTATATCATGTGTGTGTGAGAGAAACAGACATATCGGGTGCCAAATTATATTGGTTTTCCTCTATAAAAAAAAAAATCAACTTTTAGCGACTGTTTCATATTTTTGTCACCAAATAGTACTGAATAATGACAACTTGTTTAGCAGCCAAAAGATTATGTATTAGTGACAAATATATGGCTACTAGTTCTATTTTTCGTCGGCAAAAAGTAAATATACACCGACTAAATTGAGGTCGCCAATCTCTAATATGAGACCACCGTTCAATTGTCTAAAACCATAGTAAAATTTACTATTTGAATCAGAGTAAAAATTTATTATTGAAAGTAAAATGTTTATATAGTTTAAAGGGGAAGGCTTTTCTCCATCTGGGTATCCCAACTGGAAGGTGCTATTGGGCCTCCATAGGCCCGCGACGGAGCCTCACATTGATGATCCGAACTGTTCAATATGTAGCACTCGTTGAGTACTTTATTTCTCTAAAAAATCAAGTTGATTAGATATTGATAGGCACTTGATCAGATCACATTTGTATAATCAATTTAATTTAAAAACAATACTTACCGTTGACACAAATGTGATCGGATCAAGTGTCTATTGATATCCAATCGCCGTGATTTTTTCAGGAATAAAATATTCGACGAGCCTTACACATTAAACGATTATGATCATTGATGCAAGCTCCGTAGTAAGCCCACAGAGGCCCAACAACACCCTTCAATCCGATTTGGACCAGGGAGAAACCTTGCCCAAAGTTTAATATCCAGTCATTGAAAAAAATAAAAGGGTAAATTATACAAATAGTCCCTGTAATTTACACGATGTGTCAATTTAGTCCCTGTTATTTCATTTTGT
Source organism: Camellia sinensis (assembly GCF_055761805.1). Taxonomy (NCBI): domain Eukaryota; kingdom Viridiplantae; phylum Streptophyta; class Magnoliopsida; order Ericales; family Theaceae; genus Camellia; species Camellia sinensis. Next base: position 46,889,563 of record NC_138961.1, read on the forward strand.
TCGATTTTGCCCTTAATTTAATGGATTATATCATTTTAGTCCAATAAATACCGATTGTTAAGTTTGGTGAACAAAAAGTCAAACTATGTGTCAATTTAGTCCCTATCAAAATCGAGCAAATTACAACAAGAATGATCAAATTGACACATTGGGTAAATTACAGGAATTAAATAGACAGATTATATAAACTTTCCGTCCACCAAACTTAACAACCGTTATTTATTAGATTAAAATAATGCAATCTGTTAAATTAAGGGGCAAAATCAAACAATTTAAAACAATAAGGATCAAATTGACATATCGTATAAACTACAGAGATCATTTGCATGATTTACCCAAAATAAAATTACCCTTTTCTCTGTCAACTTTATTGAATTCAGGTTTGATAGATCTCCTTTGCCTTCCAAGTTGCAGTTATTCTAAAAGGTCAATAGAATTGAATTCGTCTATTCTTAACTCTTCAGCATTAGAACAATTTTATATCTATTTTCCTCTCCTTACTTTTCGATTTCTTAACTCTTAAGCATTAAAATAATTTTATATCTATTTTCCGCTCATTACTTTTCGATTGTGATGCTTACAAGGAATTGCATTTAAATTTTTTCCGATCTGTATATCTTTTGTTAAAATGTTTTTTTTTAAAAGATTTTAAAACTCAGTTAAAGTTTATTGGGTAATTTTCTTCCTCTTCTTCTTCTTTTTTTTAATAAAGTTATTTGGTGGTTGTTATACTTCAATTTCATTATAATTGGTTCATAGATTGGGGCTCATCATTTTTGTATAGATTCACCCTTATTTTGTACTATCTATGGTACTTTTTTGACAAAGGGAATGACTATAGAAATGATACAAACTCCCACAAACACTCCACCCTCACGACCCACGCACACGTGTCAGAAAGATAGGGAAAATAACAAAACAAAAAGAAAAACACACATGACCAATCATAATTATTTTGAGTCGTGAGGATCCTTCAAAATAAGGGTTCCAAGTATTTTCCGGGATGACTACCCCACCTTTTGTAGCCAATACTTCCATATAAATAAATAAATTTTGCCTCTTGGATAAGAAAAAATGTTTCAAGAGACAACAAAAGTGTAGCAATTTTGTGATTGCTGTGAAGTAATGTCCAAGATCATTCAATAATTTACTTTTATTAGATGATTGTATTAGAAAATCCTTAAAACTAAAAGTAATTATTAAAAAAAAAAAAAACTTATTAATGTTATGTTTACACTTTAAATTTGTGGAAGAAAAAAATAGAAACGAAAAAGATAAGAAGAAGAAGAAGAAAATGATAATTAATGGTGTTAAATTTTTTATTTTGTTTGGTTTAGTTAAGAAAATGAATAGGTAATCCATAAAAATAATAGTATTACAAAATGAGACCAGGTGCACATCCACGTGCATTGTGCATAATTTATTCTATTTGACACATCGCTCTTTTTATTTTATATTTTTTTTTTTTGATAATTATAAATATATATTTTTGAGATTTATTTATGATATAACTTGTCCCATGTGGTTTTAGATACTATAAATATCTCATTGTCAAAATTTATCATATAAAAGAGTTGACAAAAAGTATAATTTCTAATTATCCTCTTATACAATAATAAAATTATCAAAATTGTTAATTAAAATATTTTGCTAACATCATTAAAAAATATTAATTAACTTAATGGTTATTAATGAGAAAAATTATTAGTAATGCGATTAAAAATTTTAAAAAATAAGATGTAATTTTTAAAATCATAAAAAATAATTTATATTTTAAGTAAAATTCAAATATTTATAATTTACCTTTTTTTTTTTTTTTTAATCTTCTCAAGTGGAAGGCTAAATCTAGCTCATTATTGCTTCTCTGTCAAAAGTCAATGTAATTCAAACCATTATAACCACCCAAAGTTTTAACAACCACATGAACCCAAAATTTATATATATATATATATATATATAAATTTATAAATTTTATTTTTCCAAAACTTAGCTTTCAAAGAAATAACATAGAAGACTGTGGAAAGTTTAATAGATTGTGCGTGAGGCCACGTTTGGGAATAAGTTAATTTAGTAATTTTTTAATTATTTGACTAAAATATAAATTAAAAAAAATTAATATGTTTGGAATGATTTTTTAGTTTTTTACGAAAAGATGTGCAAAAAGTAGAGGAAAAAAAGAATTTTTGACTTTTTGGTATGAGTTGTTAGCTTTTTGATTTTTTTTAATAATCTTTTGACTTTTTAAGTAAACGGGCTAATTCCGAAACGAGACCTAAGAGTCGATATAAAACCGAAGGAAAGAATATAAAATTAAAAATATATATGTATAATTTTTTTCGTGATCAACGCTACGTTACGTATGATCAACTATTAAATTAATCATATTCTTTAAAAATAAATATTAATGCCTGTAATTTATTGAAGACAGTCAAAAAGTAGATGAGAAAACAAAATTGGAGTTAGACATTAAAAAAAAAAGATAAGAAAACATGAAGTAAAGGTTAATGAGTTTGGAAACCAAAATGCAATGCATGCATTGGCATGCACGACAACTTGTATCAAATGTCGGTCTTAGTTTCTGACCGCTGAGGTGGACCAATAAGATTCAGTCGGTAGCTTAATCCTACAGTTGACGGCGAATAAAAACAACTTTAAAAATTAAAAGGACGTCATGGTTTCCGTCATCCGACTATGTTTTTTATGTTTTTTTTTTTGGTTGAATTTTGAATTTGTAACGTTAAAAGGAATGGAAGTTTCAAGAAATTTCTTAAATATTTAAACATAATATAAAAGAAAATGAGTTAGACCCCTTTTGTAGAGGACCCCACAACCCCCTTACTAATCTACACCATTCATGATGTGTAGGGTCCACTCATGTATGTGTGGAGTCCACATCATGAATGGTGTGGATCATAAAGGGATTGTGGGGTCCTTCATAAAGGGGGTCCCTATCATTGCTGAATATAAAAATAGAATGAGTGGAGTGTGTTTTTAATTAGCAAGAATAGTCAAAAGTTGCAAGGCTCGAAACATTTTGAATTATTCTTTTTTATGACCCATCTAGACTTGATTATTTTTAAAATTGTAAACAAATCAACCTGTTAATTCTTTTAAAATTAGTTTGAATTCGATTTTTAAATTCATTTATAATCGAGTTGAGCTCAAATAATCTTGAACTCGATTTGATAAGACTCGTAAACATAAAAAAAAATATATTTATTTTTAATAATATATGAAATAATTTTTTATTAATTTATTTTATTTATGTTTAGTATTTGTATAAATTTACATATTTTATTAATAAAATTTATTATTATTGTTATTATAAACATTGTTGTATATTTTGCTCATAATTTTTTTAATCTAAATAGTTAAATTAATTTAAAAAATTCAAATTCAAACTCAAACTTGGCTCGTTTATGTAATCGAGTTGGCTTGCGCTGAGTTCGAATTTGTCAAATATTTGACGAGCCAAGTTCGAACTTGATTATTTGAGCTCGACTTGAGCTTTGAGCATGAGCGCTCAACTAATTCTTAGTAAACAAATTTGAACACTCAGAAATTCGTTAAGCTCAGCTCATTTGTAATCTTAATTACTTATAAAGTTATAAGCAAACCGAGCCAAGTCAAGTCGAGTACAAAATTATTCAAATTTAATTTAAGAATAAAAACTTAACAAGCTGAACACGTGTTCAAGCTATACTTGTTCATATGACAAATCAATTTAGAACAAGTTTTTAGTGAGTTTTGCACACGATTTTTATAATTGATGAGTGTAGAGGGTCAGAAATTAAACCTCAAACTAAGTATGGACTCAAGCACTAAGATTGCCCTGAGAAGACGACCAGGGATAAGAAAGGAGCGTGGACCAAAGCCCAAGGGTAGTGGGCCAAGGCAGGTCTGACCCACCAAGGCTCCAGATGGACTCAGCGAGGAAAAATGCCCAAGTCAAGTTGCAGAGGCAACCCCTGCAGCGGTGAAGTTGCCGAAGGAACATGTGCAGCGGCAGAGTTGCTGAGGCACTTTGTCTCAGCAACGCCATTCCTATTAACTTCGGTTTCGCCGCCATTTGAAATTGACGACGAAACATATGCAGCAGCAGGGTTGCTGAGGCACTTTGTCTCAGCGCCACCATTCTAAGTATCTTCAGTGCCGCCGCCATTCCAAGTAATGTCAATGTCACGATCATCTGGAGTTGCCGAGAGAAAGAGAAGACCGAGGCAACTGAGACAATACTTGCAACGCCCAAGTTGCGGAGGCATTCTGTCGGTGCCGCCATCTCTAATATCTTCGGTCATGCCGTCTGAACTTGCTACAAGAAATGACTATCGCAGCAACTAAGTTGCAAAGGGAATATCTTGCCAATGTGATAGCAGTCTTTGAGAGAGGCTTTCCTCTGAGGTTAATGCATGGCGTTGACAGCAGGCCACAAGGCATTAGCTGGCCTAAGGCTAATAGCAAGCCCCACAGTTTATTTAACTTGGCGCTGATAGCAGGCCCCAAGACTTACTGGTTAGAGCTGATAGCAGGCCCAGAAATACCAGTTTATCGCGGCAACCCCGCGAAGATGGGAGCAGGGCAGCCCGAACATAAGGGACTTCATTTCCATTTCCCAGGTCATGAACCTGCCTTGGTTGCATAGGCAGGACTAAGGAAGCCCCCTTGGGCTTGGTACTAAGGCATAGCATGGTTGATAGCAGGCTTAGCTGTAGCCTTCGCTCTAGGAAGCTGGGGAGTTTGTGGTTAAGTGGCTAAGGGTAGAGGCTTCGCTAAGGTGAACACGAATGTAGTCGATAGTAGACTAATGGAGTCTTGAGAATGCATGTACTGGTCAAATAGAACTGAGAAGGCAGGTGCAGCGGTAAAGTACTCCCGCTGTAGCTGCACTTGCTAAGGTTCAAAAGGGAGTTGCTACACCAAACACTCCCGTCGCAAACTACACTTGTTGAGGCTTAAAAGAATAGTTGCGGAGGCAAACAGATAGTAAACAGTACATGCAGAGGGACACGTGGCACCTTCAGCCTGGTGACTTAAGACAGAATATTCCATGTGATTCTCTGGAACACATGTCTTCTCTCTATTTGACTTTTTATTATAACTGCTTCTCGCCATTTCTAAACAATAAAATTTTATAATATCAAAATCAAGTTTGTGATTGTTTTATACAATAAACATGCCAAAAGAGTATTGTTAAGTTTATGTAGACTCATCATTAAAATCAAATCAATGATTCAAACCATTTAATTGAAAAACTTGTTGATTATTAATCAAATTTTACACATTAAATAATTTAAATTATTAAATTAAATCTATAATAAATCCAAAATTAACTAAAATTGAACTGTCCAATTAAAATTCTTAACTGGAGACGGTCCAGACTGTAAATAATAATATAGATAATCAAAACATATAAACCAAAAACGCCCGAACTATAATATAAAATAGACCGACCTTGTTGAGAGAAAAAGCAATCAAAGAGTGATGAGTGAGAGAGAGAGAGAGAGAGAGACCAGTTCTCCTACAACTAAGAGCCAGTGTGTTGTGTTGTGTTGCCAACTTGCCAAGTCTAGATTCAACCGCACCTATTTTAACGTGTTTGACCGTTGACACTGATTCAGTCTTCAATAAACACCTCCTAAATACTCACGCTTTCAACAAATTACAAAAACGACGCCGTTCAAAACCAAACCCCCCCCCCCCCTCTATATGTATATATTACACACGCTCCAACACTCTCCGAACAGCTTCTCCTCTCTCTCTCTCTCTCTCTCTCTCTCTGAACTGCAAAAACAACAACAGCATGCCTTGCGCCGTAGCAGTGGCAAACTCGCCGATTTTCTCACAATCGCCTAGGGTTTCATCGATGTTCTGCAATGGATCTTCATCACCGTCAATGTTGCAATCGCATTCGTTGTCTTCATCTCCGTCTTCTTCGTCTCCGCTATCGCCTTTGGCGATTCGAGTACAGAGGCAGTTGAAGGATTCTTCTATTTCTACTTTTTCTTCGTCGTTGTCGCCGGCGGTTTTGAAGAGGAAGAGGCCGGCGAGGATCGACATTCCTATTGCTTCGCTGAGTTTTTCGGCGGTTGCGACGCCGATTGCGGTGGTGGATAGGTTGAATGAGGTGGAATTTGAAGGGAAAGGGTATTCGGTTTTCTGCAAGAGAGGGAAGAGAGGTGCTATGGAGGATCGATACTCCGCCATTGTCAATCTTCAAGGAGATGCTAAACAGGTATTAATCGAGTTTGTGTATTTTAATATTAAAATAAATTTACTAAATTATTGTTTCTGTATTTAAGATAGGTTGAGTTTGCCGAACCACCTTAAATTTGGTGTCTTATTATCTGGCGGTATTTACAGCAACAAATTGACTTGAATATGAGTACTGAAAATTTGAGGCGAATCAATATTGAGCTGATTGGAAGCTGATGAATTTTAAAATAAAGAAAAAATTTTGAATTACTATGATGATCAATTTGCTTAGAATTTGATGATTGAATATATAAAGTTTATTTATAATTTGAAATTGAACTACCATTACAAAACATTAGAAACTTGATAATTGATTGGAAAATGAAGTGAAAAGGATTTAAGGATTTAGCTCATTTGATAGTCTTTCATGTTAGAAATGAAAAGAGAAAATAGGACAAATTAAGACAAAGGAATCAGTTTTTGCGGTTTTTAGTATCTAAGTTCTTTATTTTCTTCAATTACAGGCTTTCTTTGGTGTTTTTGATGGGCATGGAGGAGCAAAAGCTGCTGAATTTGTGGCAAAGAACTTAGGTTCAAACATTATTGATGAAGTGACTAGAAGAAGTGAAGAAGAAATAGAGGAAGCAATAAAAGATGGTTACCTAACCACCGATTCTGAGTTTTTAAAAGAAGATGCTAGCGGTGGTACTTGCTGCGTCACAACGTTGATACGTGGAGGCGTTCTTGTTGTCTCAAATGCCGGTGATTGTCGTGCTGTGATGAGCCGGGGAGGAGTTGCAGAAGCCCTCACAGTCGATCACCAGCCTTCGAGGAAAGATGAAAAAGACCGGATTGAAAACCAGGTAATTAATCAGCTATATATTTCTAGTTTAAAAAAAAAAAAATCTATGCAAAATATGAAGAATTTGAAGCTGATGGATTGTTGCAATTCCGATTATGTAGGGAGGCTATGTTGATTGTTGCCATGGAGTTTGGAGATTACAAGGGTCTCTTGCTGTATCGAGGGCAATTGGTGATCGGCATCTTAAACAATGGGTAGTAGCAGAACCGGAGACAAAAATAGTAAGAATTAGACCCGATTGCGAGTTCTTAATCCTCGCTTCTGATGGACTTTGGGAAAAGGTAAATTGCCAAAATCACCTACTTTTTTTAATTATGTCATTTGAATTGTATCTATCTATGCTGCTTTCATTACAGAAGATTTGTTTGCTGATGATTTTTTTTCTTCTTTTTTCAGGTTTGTATTCAGGAGGCAGTAGATGTAGTTCGCCCTTTATGCGTAGGTGTTGATAACCCAGATCCAATTTCTGGTTGTAAAAAGCTTGCTGACTTGTCTGTAACGAGAGGTTCCACTGATGATGTAAGCGTGATGGTGATTCAATTAGCTCGCTTTCTTCCATAATTCATGCGAGTAGAAAGTAATTCAGATGAAGACAGTCCAATTATTTCCCTGCAAGTGCCTTTTTTTTGAAGAAACTTGCAGCCTAGGAAATCAGAAGCTAGCAATTCTGATTCTTTTCTAAATCTTTCCAACAACCTCAATCAATTGTATCATGTATGGTGTATGTCTTCAAGATTTCTTCCCCAATGAAGATTTTGAGGGAAGACAAGTCTTGTATATAAATTTTATTGCATTCTAAATAAACTAACTTCAGATTTGAGCGTAGTACGCAAATTTCAATCTTAATTGTAGAAAAGTTTATGCGGGATTGTGATTTGTGAATGCTATAATGCCTCCCGGTTGGCAATCACTATAGTTCACGTCACTTGCTCTGCTGTGCTGAGAGTTGACCGTATCACTCCTGATTTGGCAATATCTGTCAAACCAAGGAAAACTTGCTTCTGCTTTCTTCTTGGACCAGGTCAAAGTCAGGGTTGGCCGCCGGCTGTGGTTATTATTTTTCTTTCAATTAGTTGCCTTCTAGAAGCCCAATTTATTAGTTTTACTCTCTCTGAATTGTCCTACTATTGATCGTGGTGTTTGATCGTTGATGTGATCATTCAAAAATCAAGGCAATATTAACTTATGGTGCTGTTAATTCTGATCAAAAACCTGAGAGATAGGGGAGAACATCATATAGATGATTTTGCTGGGCTGATGGTAAAGACTCTCTTTTAGTTGTATGTGTTTTTCATCAAGATCTTAAAGCTTTCAGGTGTATATGGGGATACACCAAGAAATCCACTTCAAGGTAGGTTTGAAAATAGCACTATGGTGTTGGCAAGGGAGTCAAAAGTTTGGATCAAAAGTGAGTGGTGCTCAGCCACTCCCACCATTTGCACTAGAAGATGATGTTAGGTAGTGTTTGCTTGATGGGAATGATTTTAGTCAGGAATGAAATCTAATGGAATAGTCATTCTTTTAAATGGATGAATTATTTATTTTAGTTAATTTTTTATTAAAAGACGTATAGAAAATTAAAAAAAATAATAATTAATTTTTTTATGGTAATTTCTTTTTATATTTTTTAAACTTTTTTAATATATTCCTAAACATATCTTAAATACTGATTTTTTTTTAGGGAGATGATTAATAATTTTCATATTTTGAACTTGTAATCCATATAGTCTCATATTTTTTCTTGTGATCCATTTGGTCATTTTGGATGTGTAATGACTCATTTACCCGCCGCATTGGAGTGGCACATTTGAAAAAAGTATACTAAAAATACCCGCCATGTTAGAGTGTCACATTTGAAAAAATACACTAAAGAGTTTTTAATTTTTTTAGAATGTCATATCATACCTGTCACGTTAGAACATCACATGTTACGTTTAGGAAAAGTACATTGAAGAGTTTTTAAATTTTTTTAGAATATCACATCATATCTGCTATGTTGTCACGTTTGAGAAAAGTATACAGTTTTTTTTTTTTTTTGAAGTGTCACATCATATATGCCACGTTGTCACATTTGAAAAAAGTACACTAAGGAGTTTTTATTTTTTTTGAAGTAAAAGTTTTAGAGTGTCACATCATATCCGCTATATTGTCATATTTAGAAGAAGGAAAAAAATACCCTAAAGAGTTTTTAATTTTTTTAGAGTGTCACATTAATACCTGTCACATTGAAGTATCACATCATACTTATCACATTAATAAAAGAGTATAGTTGTCCACCAAAATACTACCAAACTAAAAAATAAGACTACAAGAAAAAAAAACTCTCTACTAATAGGATTTAACAGATCAATAGAAAAAATTTGGGACTAATTAAAGTACTTATTTGTGAGATGTGATTTATTAGTAAATATCCTCTCTTTTTTTTAATATGTAAATTCTTTTTGATAATATTACAACCATTTAATGTATCACTATTGTATTTATTGACAAGATACATAAATGGTGAAACTCTTTTTAACCAATACAATAATAAAATATAATATATAATATGATTATTATAGTATTACTCTCTTTTTCTTTTTCTTTTTTTTTTCTTTTTCCTTGAAATCAAATATGAGATTTAATTGAGATGTGAGTTAATTTTTTGGCTATTTTAACTTGGGACTAAAAAGTTTTGTTTGTGATGAACATTTTGGCTTTTTTGACTTTTGTGAAAGAAAAAATAAAATGATTATGATTTTGATATAACATTTTGTCTTATTGACTTTTTAATTTATTTTGTCTTTTTGAAACTATTTTAGCCCAAATCATTTATGCCAAACGAAGTCTAAGACCATTCTAATTCTAGTTTCTAAAATAAAATTAAAAAAAGACCATTCTAATTCCATTTTCAATCTATCAAATTATTACATGAGTTGGGCTGGGCTATATAAGGCGTTTTGCTCTAACTTTAAATTAGGCCTCTGTAAGTGAGTGGTGGGATTGGTCTCTTGGGATTAGTCAAGGTACGCGTGTAAATTAACCTGAACACCTAATTATCAAAAAAAAAAATGAGTAGTGTTGTTCAGGCCCTTAAATTAGACTTATTTCTTAAACACAATAATGTTGCAATCTATTGAAATATCTAAGTCAGCTTTATCTCTCATATACTTTTTAATCATTAGTGTACAAGCACGAAATAATCATCCTCGTATAATCTTGTTGATCAAGTTTGTACTCCTCCAAACATCGTCGTCTTATCACTTGAGAACATAAACGTGAGTTAGCCGGCGAGTGTGTGCCGGAAACCCCTCCGATGCCTGAGTCAACAAATAAATAATAGACAAAAAGTCCTGCGTATTCAAGAGTTAGAATTGCAATACTTGGGATTAGGTTCTGTCATGAGCTTTTATAGATTACGCGTGACATAATCCTATTAGGATTCTAACTCTCCTCAGCAAAGTCTTCTTAGGAGTCACATTATTAAAGGACAATGCTTATCCTTAGAATACCTACCTCACTACATGCCAAGTGATATGGCAACAACACTCTGTTCAGCTATAAATATCCGACCGACTTACATTACATCGGTCTGCCATTGACCAAACCGCACAGTCCTTGACCATCAGATGGATTGTGCCGAGCTAAAGTTAGCTCGGCCTTCTTCATACGGCCATCTTCTATCAGCTGGGCCTAACTCACTGATTGGCTTATCACCTAATCAGCCCAGAATCAAGCTACCTGAGTTCTTTTCTCAGCCCACTGCGCGGCCCAACTTCCACAAGCACTGCTACCTAGTTCGGCCCAATTTCTTAACAGAAATTACCCTCTCAATCAGTTAATCATATTTTTTTATATATTATTAAATCTAAAAAATGAGTTTAAAAATTAAGCTTGTGTATCATTTTTCAAATTACATTGGAGATGTGATGGATATTAGAGATGAAAGGCCTATTACCCTGGTCAATAATGGACAAACATGAGAATCGCTTTTGCTGAGATTAGAGGTTAGAAAGCCACACACAAAAATAAAATAAAATAAAAAACCCTAATAATACAAATTCAAAAAATTATTCAGAAAAGTAAATTAATAAATCATATTTAGTTGTCGTTTGGTAATAAAATTTTTTAGTTGATTTTTTGATTTTTTTAGTTATTTTAAGTCTCGTTTGGCATATAATATTTTTAACTTAAAAGTTAAAAAATTATTAAAAAAATCAAAAAGCCTATAAATTATATCAAAAAGTCAAAATTTTCATTTTCTCTTTGCTTTTTACACAGCATTTCATAAAAAATCAAAAAGTCATTCCAAACCCACTAATTTTTTTTACCTCATATTTTAGCCAAAAAATAAGAAAGTTACTAAAATAACATGTTCCCAAACAAGACCTTAACTTGGGATTAAAAGTTTGTTTAGTTTGACATTTTTGACTTTTTAAACTTTTGTGAGAGAAAAAGTAAAGTGATTATGATTTAAATATGACATTTTGTCTTATTAACTTGTTTAACCTATTTTATCTTTTGTGTTTTTTTAGTTAAAAAGTTAATTGTCAAACAAAGCCTTGTTATGTATGTAGCTCAATCTCACTAATTTTAAATTTAAATTATCAGCAATGTTAGGTATCATGAAAAATCTTTTGTGAAAATAATCATGAAAGTTTTGTGACCCTTGAATTACACTTAGAATAAAATATCACACACTAATCAAGGTAATTCAAGAATCATAAATCTTTTATGATTATTTTCATGAAAAAATTTCATAATTCCTAACTTTTCTCTTAAATTATACACTCCACTTTGGGGGCAAATTTCCATGTGCGTTCTCATGATTGGTACAATTTTTCAAAAAATAAAAACATGCTTCCAAACTTCATCTTAGGTATAAGCGACCATAAATACCACTAGAAGAACAACTGCTGAATCTTTCATCATAATTGACCAGACGCACAAAGAAGCGTCTCTTATAAATAACATTTCAACCTCACAAAATATATATATATATATATATACATGTTGACAATTTAAAATGAGTGGATGAAATTCATTATTGATGCATATATTTAATTGTAGAGTATAGATTTAATTTTTACATATTTTATTAAGTGCATTACAGTCCAATTATTCCCGAATTATCATTATTTTTTTGCTCAAGAGTGTGTTCAATGTTTCATTCTGATTAATGTTTAGGTAATATAGTCCCCTCATTCCATTTTATTTAAAGGGAGAATAATAGGTCAAATTCTTAAAGATGATCAGAAGAGAACAAGGAATGAAACATTTAACCATTAATTCTCTTGCTTAACATTAAAATTCATGACTTGTCAAATTGTATTACTAGTCCTCCATGGACAAATAATGTATGTACGCTTCCATCACTCATAGAGACAATAATTTTAAAATAGATTAAGTTTGCGTGACAAGAATATCGAGAATAATAAAAAAATATAATTTCAAATCCCGATGATTCTAGTAATTGAACGAATTTAAATAACAATTTGACTCCTAATTATCGATTTTAGCAAATTACATTATCAATAAGTATATGATGCTTCCACTACATAATGAGAATTTCACATTCTTAGAATATTTTCTATTTAATAGTATTATCCTAACAAAAGTGTAAGATTAACTATATTTTTTTAAACTTCTGGAGAAGTGGATATAATTTACCTTTAAAGTTTTTGTCACTTCTACATAGAAGATTCCTAATAAAAACAAACAATTGAATATAATGAACACATCAATTTTATTACAAGTAATCTCATCATTTCCATTCTTTCTATCCTCCAAGGGAAATTCTAAGGTACGCACCCCTCTAGAGTGTGTACTTGTTAGTAAAAATTATACTAGGAGTTGATCGACAGTAACCAGACAATAATTTAAACAAGAACAATCAAGCAACTGTGAAATTAATTTGAATGCCTCAAAAGAATGAGGACTTCTCTGGAACAACTAACAATTACAAAATAAACAGAGTAAACAAAGAGTAATTTCAGAATGAAACTACTAAAGTTCACTAAGTTACCAAGTACAATTTTACGGCTAAAACTACTCCTAAATTGCAAACCTACTCCTAAGTTTAAAAGCTAAGTGTTGTTGAGTTGTTGATGCTCTTTCTTTCCGCAAATCTCTGGCTTTTATAGCTTTCCTTACTTCTCTAACCCATGACCCCATAATCCTCCAAATCTCCAACTACTATTGCATAACTGCTGTAACTACCCCTCTTATTTCCAAAGACTTAAGCTCCATTAAATCTTCAATTTTTCCTATTGAATGGCTCCACCTACATGATGCCACGTATCCATTATCACTTTTAGCCCTCTTTCGACAAAGAGAAACCCCCACTTCGTGCATAACTCCTCTTGCAAGTTGCCCATTAGACTCATGACCTTCTGCCAATAATTGCCCTACTATCTAGGCCACTCCACCCATAGGATTCAACTCACTCTGATTGATGCAAGATCCCCATTTTGACCCTTCCACATGCCATTACCTGACTGGTCCACCTATCGATAGAATCCAAAAAAACGGATGCAAACAATGCCCTTTTACTTAAGTTAAATAAATACCAAATGTTTTTAACCTAAACAAATTCGCTTCTTTGGGCCCAAATTAAGAAACCACAGCCTAAATGAAAATGACCTGCAACTCCGGTTCACACTTAACACTAGGCCCATCACAAACAATAAAAAGTCAATCTTTTCAACTTCACACTACTTCAGTTCCATTCCCCTTCTTTCGAAATCCTTAGACTGTCCTTCTCATTTTCAAAAACTTTCACTCGAAATCTAACCATCTCAAAACCCTAAGCCAGGGCACCCAAGAAATCGAAGCCCACCAAAGAAGATAACAACAATGATGACCTTTTTCGGTTCCCACATTCTATCAAAGCACTCATCTCTCTTTTAAAACTGGACGTCACTCTGCTTTCAAGCACTACCTCTGTTGCCAAGGCAACCTTAGGCCCAACATTTCCATCCCACTTTCCAGAGGAGCTATCCCTTTATTATTCTCTTGCCAATAGTGACAACTTGCTTCTCAATCAACCCAAACTCAACTGGACCAATTGGAACAGCAACAAAATCCCCTCAGGTCCTAGAGGCAATCGGACTCCTCATGGCAAAGTTGGTTTAGAAGAATTGAAACACATGACTCTAAGGTGTGGAAACACAAAGGCATCAATGAGGTAATCCGATTGTTGACCATGAAGTATGACATGGACAAGTGGCTAATTGTTGTTGCTATATACTTCTGGTTCTAGTCTTCTAATTCATTACTTTTAAAATTTGGAATGATTGCCCCTACTATCCTTGACGTAGCCCACTTGATTGGGCTATCCATCATAGGCCAACAAATTAATGCCTTACTAGAACCCCAAAAGTAACTTTCACCTTGAATACTAACATGAGCTATACTGAATTTACCAAAAAGTACAAAGGCAAACCAAGTTCCCCTATTGAGAATAAAGAAAGAACTGCCTTTTACCTTGGCTCTACCAGTTCCTTTTCTGTGTCCCTGCGTATAAAATTACCAAGGAATATCTTCCTCTAACCTTGTGCATTTAGGATGGCCAAGCTATGGCCTTTGTACCTTACCTCTTGCCTATCCTTTACAAGGGCTTATTCTCCCTTATTGAAAAACAATTTATGCTAACTGTGGTGGGCCATTTGACTCTCTTAAGCCTGGTTGTATGCCTATTTTCTTAGTACAACCTCCAAAACCTAGCACCATGAGGTCAATTCACCATTCTTATGCAAAACACTTTTTCACCTTTGTTAGCAAACCTTCCCTCAACTTTTCCAATTATCCTACCATTTTTTACAATTCTCCCTTCAAAAGACTTCCTGCTTTCCTCAAACCATTCCAGGACTATCAATTCTCATCCTGCAGATTAGAATATCTTTCCACAGATCCTTTTGATTTAACCAATGTCCAAGTTCGGTCACATGCTTAAACCTAGAAACACATCCTGACTTGTAGACACATCCTAGTTGGCTACTTTATTTCCTTCACTAAGATGTCCAACTGCAGTTTTGAAACTTACTGTCCCAACCAATGGTATAGACAATTTGGACTCTCTGAATGCATACCATATCCCTAATTTCACCCAACCATTCATGAGGAAATTGGATCCAGAGCCAATATTAAAGAATCCTCCCAAGCCAAATCCATTCTCTTGGAAAATGAAAACCTCTTCAAGGCCTTTAGTACTTTTTTCTTCAAGCTTGTTTTTGATTTCACTACAAGTTTTGAACACTAGTGGACCCTTATGGCTGCTATCATTTTCTCCAAACCCTTTGAGGCTCGCCTTCAGGACATTTTCATCAACAACTAGAGTCCTAAGTTACCATATTTCAACCTCAAAGTTGCAGGTAAATCTATTAATTCTCAACTCAAGCCACTTCACACCATCACCTGCTCTTCTTCATTACTAACTAATTTAAAATCTTGCACCCAACACTAATCCTATGGCACCTGTTGTTGAACCCTTGATCAGGGATCAACATAAAGGCAAGGCCCCAATGGACCTAACCGTCAATCCTAAGGTCACTCCTCCTGCCCCCAAACTGATGGGAGACTCAATCACAGCTCTTCAAACACAAGCACAAAGGGTGACAAGGACCACCAGATCTTCTAATGAAAGAGAAATAAGAACTACGAAAATGCAAGAGCCTCAGCTACCTCCTTACCTGAAGCAAATCTCAATGAGTGGGACATTCCACTCAGTTGAATACTTGGTCAAGCTACTCAAAATCCCCAGATCAACTTTATCAGGTACTTTTCCTTGTTATCTATTTATTGTGCCTCATCTTCTTGTAACCTAATCCCATATATACTTATTATTATTTTTTCTTTTGTAAAGAAAGAGGAGAATAATACTTATCTCCACCACTATTGATGATGAGGAGACCCCTACCAACTCTCCTAAAACCACCAATCAAACTCACATCCCTCCATCTAGCAATGAGCCTAACATACCAACACCAAATCAACCTACTTCACCTTCTCATTTTGAGCCACCCCTACTGATTTTAGGGATGTTATCCTTGGAGCCTGTAATGACCCCAAAATGCATATCATGATTGTATTAATTTAATTATGTGTTTAATTTTAATTGTGATATGTGCCACGTGTGATTTGAATTGTGTTACGGCTAACAGATATGTATAGGATATAAATTGAACTTGTTTAAATCAGTAATTTATACAAGGTTAAAATTAAATATTTGGAAAGGTAATTAAAGCCTAATTCACATTAGTATGATTAAATTTAGTTTAATTTGAATTAGATTATGATGAGAATTGATTTAATCAAGGTGAATTTGATATAATTTAATTTAACCTAATAATGAAATCAAGGCTTAGGAAAATTAGAAATTAATTACAAGTCCTAAACCTACTCATCAATATAACTAGAGAAAAAGAGAGAGAATGAGTGCATTTTGTTGGAGAGAAATACAACTTGAGGAGGAGTTCTAGAAAACTTAAGAAGAGAAAGAAGAAGAACAAGAAAGAAGAAAGCAAATCTTCAACAATTCAACCATCTAAGGTAGAAATTTTTCTTTAATTTGATGAATTTAAGATGTTACACTCATGAATCTATGGAATTTAAGTTTCATTAAGAAGAAATCAAACTTAATTGGTAATTTTATGAAATAGAATATATGAATGAACAAGTGAAGGAAGAAATTGTAAGAATTAAGCTCATATCATGACATGTATGGTTAGATTTGAAGAATTTAGCTCAAGATTTTAACATGCATGACTTCATTTCATGGAATTCTTGTTCACACATTTGATTTCTTGCATGATTCTCCAAATTTGAGGAGAAAACTCCATCGATTTTGAAATTAGAACTCAAAGTATGCATGTTTTGTAATTTTCCAATTTATTGAAGTTTTAATCTTTCAATTGACAAATTGAGTTTTGTTGAAAATTTATGTCCATATTTTTATGAATTCTTGCATGGTTCATGAAAAGTGAAGAGAAGACTTCAAAGATTTTGAATTAGAACTCATGTATGCATATTTTGGTGATCTTATACTTCAATTCAAGAATTTGATGTTTTGCATGGCAATTGAGTTTTGATTTGAAGTTATGACTTTTGTTTAAAATTAGATATGCTAAATTCCAGATGTTTTGGAAGAGTTTTTGGCCTTGAAATGCATGAAATTGAAGTTTAAATTATAAACATTGAGTTCCAAATATTGAGCTAAAATTCGGATTCTTTGAAAACCCAAACCGCACGTGTGGCCTGCCTTCCTTGTTCTAGTTTGCATTCTGTTTTTATTGCATGTGCGGAGCGCACGTGTGGTGGTTGTTCCGCACGTGAAATTTTCAAGCCAACCTCCGTTTCTTTTTCTCTCCGTTTTTCTGATTTCTGGGCCTCTATTTGCATAGTTTTTACATGTATTTCAAACTCATATGCAAATTAAAGAACAAATAGAAATAACTGAACGAATAAGTAACGAATGAACCGAGTAGGTTTAAGAACTGACTGGATGAATTGAACATGTTTTGAAATGTTGTGCTTGAATGTGTTTGTGTAGGTCAGATGCCGCATTCTAATCACGTGATTCCGAGAGCTAACTGTAAGTAATAACCTTGTAAAGCTATGCTTAAGATATAAGTGTTTTCTGAATTATAGAATGCTATAGAATGAATGATTGTCATATTTATAAAATGTACTCGTGGCATCCATAGCATCTGTTACTGTTATTATTACTGCTACTGTTATAAAGATCTCTGTTAGTTCCAATATTTGGAACTGCTGTTTACTGTATCATCAATTATAACTGTTCGGTTTTATATGACCCACTATACTATTTTGCTATTGGATGTACTACGTATGACTGCTATGATTTCAATATGATTTAATATGTTATGAGATATTGATTCACTGATGAAATTGACTATTTAAAATTATTGAAATGACATCATTCATTACCTTTTTACACCGTTGTTATTCACTTGGCTCTAGCTCACCGTTATATATATATATATATATATATGTAGGTGATCAAGTGCAAGACCAAACTTAGTGGCATTAACCAAAACTTTGCTTTTTGTCAAGCCAACTTCTGTGCCTCACTGCGAGGTTCCAATCGAGTCAGGCTTCAGGACTTCATGGGCGGTTTAGATTTCACCCTTTGGTTTTTATAATTAAGTGTTTTGAAATGTTACTGAGATTTGTTCTGAATGTTACTATAGCCATTTTGTTTTGTTATTGAGATTTAATCCCTAGATTATATTATGTGTTGTACATAAGCTTGATCTTAGACTTATGTGTACATATATATGTATATCAAAGTTTGTCTTGTTCCATTTAAGTCTGCGCAACTTATTGGACATTATATTTTATTATTTATAAGCTTCCGTCAACCCCTATTATTGTATTACTGTTAAGTAGGCCTTTGGTAATCTCGGATTACTAGCCGGTCACTTCTCTAACCCTTGGGGCGAGGGTTGGGTTGTGATAGAGCCTTTCCAATGAATGCCCTCTACCTTGGAGAAACTGTGCCTATTAGCTTCCTTTCAGTGTTCTTCTCTCATCCATTAACATCTGACTCCACTAATTCTTAAGCCTCCATCATGCAACAAGAGAGGATTAACCTTGACCTATCTACAAATGGTCAATCACCTCCTCTCAATCTACAAACTTCTCTAAAGAACAAAACCACTGAGTCTTTTCCACCTGAACTTCAAGCCATTTATGGTAAGTATAACTCAAACTACTACCCTGCATCTTTTCCTTACCTTATTCTATTAATCCCTTCCCTATTATTACAAGGACAAAAACACTCACTAAACCACCCTCATCGACCAATAAGCCAGACACAACCCCGAAGGTTGCAGATATAGAGGCAACCTTAACCCAAGATGCTGGAGACACCATTAACTCCTCTATACATGAGTCTCTCACTCTAGCCAATCTTGAACCAGTTCAGACTTCCACAACTGAACAAATCCTACTCCCAAAACTCATAACTCCACCAGCACCTGCTCTATCTCTTACTAATGAGAAGGTAATATTTTTAACCTTATGTTCTTCACTTCCTATCATTTGCTAAGTCCTAACTTATTACTGTTGACAGGCCATCATCACAACTCAAAAGATATGGGAAGAAATTGCCATCCTTCAACAAAATTTAGACCACATATCACCCCTTTCCAGAGGCATCATCACTTCCAATCTGAGGTCCAAAAAGTCTTGACCACCTTCATTAACCTCATCAACACTCCTCTTGAAGAAATTTCCCTTAACCAACCTAATGAAGCTTTGGCCTACCTTACTGTTATCCAAAACCTTTCCCCCTATCATTTCAACCCCATTCAATTAAAATAGTTGGCCAGAATTATTAATGGAAGGCCAACCCTCTGAGAGATGGTTCGAACTTGCTCCAAGAATATCCAAGACTTCTTAGCCAAAGCCCAAACCATATCCTTCTTCCTCAAACTCACTCATCAAACCTCCTCAAACATCTCTGGGCAAGATAAAATACTGGCACTTGAAGAATCAAGGCTTGAGGCAAAACTGGTCACTATCAAGCAAAAAAGACTTCTAGTACAACGACAAAAGGACCAACTTGGCCAAGAAACATGGACCATGCTCTCACAAATTGAAAATGGCTCTTCATCTATGCAAGCCATTAAAGCAGAACTTGACCAAGCCCAAGCCATGCTTGCAAATACCCAATCAGACTAGGGCATTCTTGTCATTCTTTTTCCTAAGACTTAATTTTTATTATCTCTACTTTGTAAGCATAATTCTTGTACAGACTTCTTTTTAATGAATATCAACATTTTTTCTTGCATGGCTTGCTTTACTAATTCCCTTTAAAAGTTTCCCACATGGTTAGATAATATTTTTTAAAGTACTTTCCATTTATATTCCTCCTATGCAACTGCCCTTCCAAAGACTCTAGTTGATATGCACCTCTTTTAAGGACCTTATGGATCCTGAAAGGACCTTCCCAATTTGGTGACCATTTGCTAAACTCAGGATCTTTTGTCCCTAATGGCAAAATAATTTTTTACACTAAGTCACCTTCCCCAAAGAGTTTCAACTTAACATTCTTATTATAAATTCTTTCAACCTTCTTCTTCTGCGCCATCATACAATTAAAAGGATAAACCCTTTTACCTTCTACATCCTATAGCTTCATAAACATAGCCTCATTATACTCATCCACAAGAATATCATAATGCTTGGCTACTCTGCTGGACCTTATGGACCTCTCCAACGGTAAAACTGCAGCATGACCATAAACTAATTCATAAGAGGATACCTGAGTGCTATCCTTCCTTGAATTCTGATAAGCCCACAATATCTCAGATAACAACTCATGTCAATCCCTTGGATTATCCTCTATTACTTTACTCAATGTGGCAATAATTGTTTTATTTGATGACTCTGCTTGCCCATTTGCCTGGGCATAATATGGAGATGAGTTCAGCACCTGAATGCCATATACTTTGGCAAATTCCATGACTTCATCACCAGTAAACACTGTCCTTGATCGACAGTGATTGTTTGTGGCAAACCAAACCTATGCACTATATGCTTCTTAATAAAATCAATCACATGAGACTGATTCACCACCTTTAATGGAACTACTTCCACCCACTTAGTGAAATAATCAATAGCCACTAATGTGAATGCATGGTGTTTTGATGATGGAGGAAATATTTGGCCAATCAAATCCATTACCCAACCTCTAAATGGCCAAGATTTGACAATTAAATGCAAGTCCCTAGCTGGCACTTTTTGCACATTACCATATTTTTGTCATTGCTGACATCCCTTTGCAGAAAATATCCATGTCTCTTAATTAACCATCTCATCTTTTCACTAGCTTGATGAGCTCCACAAATGCCCTCATGAACTTCTGCCATGACTTGCATTTGTTCTAACTCCCCAATACATAACAATACTAATCCATATTGGGTTCTTCTAAACAAATCAGTCCTCAAAATGACATAGTTCATGGTCTGATATTTTATTTTTCTATATATTTTTGCCTCTGGATTACTTAAATACTTAACTAAAGATGATCTCTAATCACCTTCTAACACATCTAAGGTTAAAATTAGCAAGCTTTGCTGCTGTCGACAATTGGCACAACATATTGTTCTTTTTTTTTAATTCTTGCTATCCTTTCTTGAAAGCCCTCTGGAATTCTCAAACCAAATGTTGTTTGAGCCATTTTGTTGGCTTCCTTATTTTTGAGCCTAAACATGTGTTCAAACTCTACTGTCTCAAAACCTTTAACCAACTGTAATACCTGGTCTAGATGCTCCCCAAGTACTACACTATTGCATTTATACTGCCCTATAACTTGCCTTATCACCAGTTGTGAGTCCTCAAACACCCTTGAGTGTGGAATCCTAAGACTTCTTGCTAACTCCAAGCCAATAATTAAAGCTTTATATTCTACTTCATTGTTTAACAACACTTGAGACTCATTCAACTGATAAAAAGACTGGAACACCTGTCCTTGGGGTGCTACCAACACCACTCCAGCATCAACACCTTCTTCAGTCTTTGAGCCATCAAACATTAATTTCCTTGGCTTCTCCTCGACTAAAAATATTTCATACAGATCCAACTTAACAGGGTTACATGGATGTTTAGCTAGAAAATCTACCAATGCCTGGCCTTTCACAGCTTTTTGAGATACATATTTGAAGCAATACTCAATCAAAGTAAGTATCCATTTCCCTTGTCTTCCCCTCAAAATTGGCCTAGACAACATATACTATATCATATCAGTCTGAGCAATCACATTAACTTCTAAAGGCAACGTATAATGCCTTAGCTTAATTGCTGCAAAATATAATGCCAAACACAACTTCTCCACAGAACTGTACCAGGTTTCCGCTTCATTGAACTTTCTACTTAGGTCATATACAGCTTGCTCACAACCCTCCTCATTATCTTGTGCCAACAAACACCCAATTAACTATTCTCCTGCTAAAATATACAATTTCAAAGGTTTCCCTTTAAAAGTTGGCATAAGAACTGGAGATTTGGACAAATAATCCTTTATTGAATCGAATGCCCTTTGATGTTCATTTTCCCATTTAAACTCCCTATCAGATATCAACTTTAACAAGAGAGAAAAAAACCAAAGTCTTTCTTGCCAGATTGGCAATGAATCTTCTTAGAAAATTTATTTGCCCAAGAAAATTTTGTATCTGCTTCTTATTAGACGGGGTTGGGATGCCCTAATAGCCTTAGCCTTATTTGTGTCCATCTCTATTCCCTTCTGATGGACCAAAAGTTCTAACCCTTTGAAACACCTGTCGAAGATGATCCAAATGCTCATCAAACTCATCCGACTTTACTGCCACATCATCAATATAAACTGTGACACCCTAATTATTCAATTAAATACCATGTATAATTAGAATTAAATCAAAGTTTAACAAAATTAAAAAAATTTAAAAAAATGGTGTAAAGTTTTGTCACCACCATAGCATATAGGGTGGTGAATATGGCCTTATAAGTTGGTCTAATCATCAAAGTAGGGACACGGGGAAGTAAGCAATGAAAACACCTATGGGACAGGTGGCTTAAAACTATCACACGAAAAAAAATTAGTGAGGCCTCACCAACTATAAATAGGTTGCAGCATAAACAACAAAAATATAAGCTAAAGCGTGGAAAATTACTAGTAGGGAGTGAAAGTTGGTAAGCAAAGAAAGGGAAATGGAAAACGGGGAGTGAGTCAAGGCTAATTTAGAAGTAATCTTAAGGTGTGTTATATTATACCTTGAGTCACCATAATATATTTTACGTATGTTTTGAGTTATCATAATTTATTTTACGCAATTTATGTTTTATAAATTATACTAATATTTTGATTACGTTGATGATTTTTTGAACTCTATTTACTTAAAATGAAACCTATGGATTTGTTTGTATAAATTTTATTAATTATTTGACAATGATTTTATAAACAATTATTTTCTGTAAGTACCACCACGGGAGTCTCATGCCTTGAGGGACTTAAATAACCATTGGCCCCTATTTAACTACTTTGTGGTCCTCTGTTTGTCATAGATCCAGTGACCCCTATTCTGATTGTCACTCCAGTGACCCCTGTTTTGTTATGTTCTGTACAGTGGTTGTGATTATTTGCTTATATGATTTTTGCATTCTACCTCAATTAATTAAAATTAGTTATGTATTTCAGTTACCAAACTAATTTTTGTTTAGCCTAATAATTATCCATGAATTTTGTTTGGACCCTCGTGCTCACTGTATAATATTTCTCACTCTGCCATATGGTTATAGCTGTTATCCCCTTTCAGGTAATGAGATTTAGCGGGATCGGGATTGGAAATGAACCGCAGTTTTTTCTTTTTCTCTTTTTTTTTTTTTTTTTTACTATTTGTAATTATGATCGGACTCTTGTAATAAAATGAAGTCCAGATGACTATTTTCTTTTTACTAAGCTTTTTAGTACCCATTTATTTTATTTTAATTTATTTAATTTATCTGTTTGCACTACTACTTATTCTACTACTACAAAAATTTTGGAATTATTTTATTTTTATTATCTTGTTGCGACGCCGAACCTTTGGGTACCAGGTTTGGGTTGTGACAAAATTAGTATCAGAGCAATGGTTTTTGGGCACCAAAAAAAAAAAAAAAAAAAAAACCTTATTTTGTCTAACATGATTAAACCATTTTATAAATATGGTCTAGGCTAAGTTTTCCTGTGTTATAGGGAATAGCAAATCTAATGGAGTTATTCTAGTTCGAGCTCCTAGGAGCTCATCTTATCCTGAACCTATTAGAAGACTGGGGTGATTCGGAGAGTCTTGTCAGGCACGTCCACCTGACACTTGACTGGCTCATAAAGAGACCCATATATTTGCAGGCCGACCTCGATTAGGATTTCTTATTTTGGGGGCTTAGCCAAGGCAGCACTCATAAGAGGCACATAGGACCAACCCACATTATTGGTCTTGCTCCGGACCTAGGACAGCCACACTTTCTGGTCGCACCTCTACCCTTGGGCTTTGTAGAGATAAGAGGTCATGCATACCCTAGCAGCCACATTTTCACTACGACACCTCCTCCATAACACATTATCCATACCCCAATTGTGGACTTCACTGACAGTGCATCATACTTGGAGATACCAGTACGGATTACCGTATGAGAGTTTTGGGGTTATGATCACGATGTTCCTACCTACATAGTCCAGGTGGTATGAAGTTGCTTTGGAATAGAGCACAACGAGTAGGAGTTTGAATCCCTCATGCAGGGGGAGTTTGCAGGGTTATTTCATGGCTCAGTTTTCCAGAGTCAGTTTTCATGGTGGCCTAACAGTCCCTTCTAGACGTCCGACCAGGAGATTTTTTTGTGACCTGACCATGATTAGTCTAATCCTTATATTTTTGTATTAGTAGCATTAGACACTAACTCTTGACTATTACCTAAGTATGTTGTATTACCATATTTTCTTTTTGCATAAGTACAAGAAGTGTCATGTAAATTACATATGTGTTGTTATAGGATCCTTGTGAATCATAGATATAATATTGCAATGATAACTAATTCAAAAAAAAAAAAAAAGGAAAAAAAAAGGCCTACTAACCGTTTTCACCTTGTAGTAATGGCTAATGATGGAAATGGAACCGGATTGTCGGTCAACAGTACCGACCCAATGGAGCAAATCATGGAAAGAGCAGTCACTAGTTTTCTGCGAGCCCTACAAACCAACATAAATAACGGAATGCCTGAACGACAGGAAGAGCCAATTATAATAAAATAGTTCCAGGACTTGAAACCTACCACATTTACAGGCAGTACAAATCCACTAGTAGCAGAAGCTTGGGTCAGAGACATAGAGAAGATTTTTCGCGCGCTTCCTTGCACAGAAAGACAGAAGGTAACCTTCGCCACATTCACCTTCAAAGACAATGCACAGGAATGGTGGCTTCTTATCCTAGAGAAAGAAGATATTGTGGCTTGGGCAAGATTCTTGGAAGTATTTTATGAAAAATACTTTCCAGATTCGCTACGAGAACAATAGGCGGCAGAATTCATACATCTAAGGCAAGGAACCATGACAGTGGCCAAATACGAGAGCAAGTTTACGTAATTTGCGACATATGTCATCCCCACAGAAGCTCGAAAAGCCAGGAAATTCGAAGCAGCATTGGATGTTGAGATCAAGGATAGGCTGGAGGTTTTGAAACTACCAACCTATGCAAAGGTAGTGGATCGAGCATACATTGCGAAAAAAGGGATTAAAGCCTCGCACTCTAGGGAACTAAGCCAAAAGAAGCGATTTTGGAAAAGAGATAACATAAGACCCGGTGTTGTGCCTCCCAAGAGAGTAAATATGGGTACAACTAGTTCAACCAGTTCAAGTAATCAAGGTCATACTAATCCCAAAGGTGACACTATTCTAATTTGCCCTACTTGTGGAAGGATTCATTGGGGACAATGCCACCAAGCTACGAGAACATGCTTTAGATGCAGTCAAGTTGGCCACTTGCTAAGAGATTGCCCAAAACTTATCAATCCTATAGTCAGCCCCTCTGGACCAGCCCTAAAACTCGCGGTACCTGGAGGAATGAGGAAGGACCAAAAACGCCAAGGAAGAGCTTTTGCCTTGGTACCTGAAAACCCAAAACTTAACGAGAATGTTGTGTCAGGTACACTTCTTATCTGTGGTCATTTAGCTCTTCTCTTTGACTCTGGTTCCACTTATTCTTTTGTTGAACCACACCTTCCTTCCAAGTTAATAGCAACACCCAAATCCTTAGGATATGTATTGTCTGTGTCTTTTCCTTCTGGTAATTCCGTCTTTAGTACTAATGTGTACAAATCTTGTACTGTATCCTTAAAAGGTGAAACCTTACACATACACTTGATTGCCTTTTGCATTAGTACCTTTGATGTGACCTTAGGAATGGATTGGTTGGCTGCCAACCATGCTTTTTGTCACGACCCGCTCCCCGTATCCAAGGGTTAGGCATCGTGATGGCCAGTAACCGAGGTTACCTCCGGCCAAATCTTTAAACAAATTAATAAACGCAAGCGGAAGAAATATTTAAATAAGGCTACTAAAATAATCATTGAAGCTTCTATTTTTATTACAAAAGGTATTGACCAAGAAGGCCGATTTTTACATAAAAAAAATACATCAATAAAAGTGCTTTGTGCCTACTCCACACGCTGGTCTCGACATGCCACCTGAAAGTGGTAAAAAACTATAAGCTCATGGCAGAGTGAGAAATATTATACTAAGAGTATAAGGCATAAAATTCACCATGGATAATTAGTTAGGCCAAAAAGAGCTTGATACATATAACACGAAAATCATTTGATATATACTTCAGATCATATAATATATATATATATACTTCAGATCATTTAACATACAATTAACTATACAACCATAACCACGGTACATCACTAAGTGCCAAGCACTACACTGGTCAATGGATCCACGACAAACACTGGACCACAAAGTGGTCAATCACTAAGCCCATGGTTATTTCAGTCTCCCAAGGCATAGGACTCACTAAGCCAATGGTTATTTCAGTCCCCCAAGGCATGGGACTCACTAAGTCAATGGTTATTTAAGTCCCCCAAGGCATGGGACTCCCGTGGTGGTACTTACAAAACATATTTTCATATAAGGTCATAGCCAAATATTCTTTAAAAGCAAAACACACACATCCATGGGTTTCCTTTTAAGCGAATAGGGTTCAGAAATAAAACCACGTAACTGAAATCTTTATAAAATATAACTTTTATAAATATATTAATAAAACATAACTTTTATAAAATAGATTTTGGAGGCATGGGACTCCCGTGGTGGTACTTACAAAACATATTTTCATATAAAGTCATAACTAAATATTCTTTAAAAGTAAAACAGACACATCCATGGGTTTCCTTTTAAGCAAATAGGGTTCAGAAATAAAACCACGTGCATGAAACCTTTATAAAACATAACTTTTATAAAATATATTAATAAAACATAACTTTTATAAAATAGATTTTGGTAAGTTAAAACATATGTAAAATATATTTTGGTGACTCAAGATAATACCTTACTATTTCTTTTCACCATCAAAGACCCTTTTAACTTCCACTATTTTTTCTTTCTTTTCCTCTCTTTCTTTTCTTTCTTTCTTTCTCTTTCTCTTTTCTTTTCCTTTCTTTTCTTTCTTTCTGCGGAGGCCTCCGCCTTTATTGGGGGAGAGAGCGATACGTGACAGATTTTGATAATAATTACAAAGGTTTATTCTTATCCTTAATAGATATTTAAGATAATTATCTTTTTGACTCAATATTTTAATATAATTATATAAATTAATTAATTCTTAATTAAATTACACATTATCACATACTAACAGAAAATTAATTATTTATTTTATTATTATGTCCATTATTATTATTATTATTTATATTTTGACCCCTAAACTTTTAATAATTATATTATTTTACAAAATTACGCATAATAATATATAATAAATTATATATTTTCTGAACTGAGATTAAATAATATTAGTATAAATTCTACAGAATAATTAAAATCTAGGTCGTCACAATCTTCCCTCCTTTTAAAATTTTGTCCTCGAAATTTGTCATATGTAAGCTATCCGCTGCGCACTCTGATATATATATATATATATATATATATATTAGATGATTAATCTGATAGAAAATAGTACCTAAAAAAAAAATTACCAAAAATAACTCACGGTCTAGTTGTCAAAAATTGGTTTGGGCCAAAATGAGAAATAAGGAGCTGACTTTAAAAACTTTTCACTCGTATTATTCAGAAATATATACAAGAATGAAAAAATTTGAGATAACTTTTCATTGATGAGAAATAGTTTCAAAATTAGTATCTTTATAATTTGAACCCATTTTTAAAACATCAAAATAATTTTTTTTTTTTCAATACTGAACTAAAAATTATATATATATTTAATTATATTATAATTTTGGTGGGTGCTTGAGCCCGACATCCTTCTTTTCTTGTCCTTTTTTTTTTTTTTTTACTATAACAAATATAAATTATGTCAAATATCCTTCACAAATTAAGCACAAAAAAAATAATTATTATATATGTAATCATATAAAATTAAATATAATTAAATCGACGAACAAAATATAATAATTCGGTATTAATTACCCGTTATCTCACTTCTTAAATGTGCATGTGTCCTATGCTCCAATGATGATTTTTTTTTTTTTTTTAAACCATTGCTCTGATACCATTTGTCACGACCCGCTCCCCTTACCCAAGGGTTAGGCATCGTGATGGCCAGTAACCGAGGTTACCTCCGGCCAAATTTTTAAACAAATTAATAAACGCAAGCGGAAGAAATATTTAAATAAGGGTACTAAAATAATCATTGAAGCTTCTATTTTTATTACAAAAGGTATTGACCAAGAAGACCGATTTTTACATAAAAAAAATACATCAATAAAAGTGCTTTGTGCCTACTCCACACGCTGGTCCCGACATGCCACCTGAAAGTGGTAAAAAACTATAAGCTCATGGCAGAGTGAGAAATATTATACTAAGAGTATAAGGCATAAAATTCACCATGGATAATTAGTTAGGCCAAAAAGAGCTTGATACATATAACACGAAAATCATTTGATATATACTTCAGATCATATAATATATATATACTTCAGATCATTTAACATACAATTAACTATACAACCATAACCACGGTACATCACTAAGTGCCAAGCACTACACTGGTCAATGGATCCACGACAAACACTGGACCACAAAGTGGTCAATCACTAAGCCCATGGTTATTTCAGTCCCCCAAGGCATAGGACTCACTAAGCCAATGGTTATTTCAGTCCCCCAAGGCATGGGACTCACTAAGCCAATGGTTATTTAAGTCCCCCAAGGCATGGGACTCCCGTGGTGGTACTTACAAAACATATTTTCATATAAGGTCATAGCCAAATATTCTTTAAAAGCAAAACACACACATCCATGGGTTTCCTTTTAAGCGAATAGGGTTCAGAAATAAAACCACGTAACTGAAATCTTTATAAAATATAACTTTTATAAATATATTAATAAAACATAACTTTTATAAAATAGATTTTGGAGGCATGAGACTCCCGTGGTGGTACTTACAAAACATATTTTCATATAAGGTCATAACCAAATATTCTTTAAAAGTAAAACAGACACATCCATGGGTTTCCTTTTAAGCAAATAGGGTTCAGAAATAAAACCACGTGCATGAAACCTTTATAAAACATAACTTTTATTAATATACTAATAAAATATAATTTGTATAAAATAGATTTTGGTAAGTCAAAACATATGTAAAATACATTTTGGTGACTCAAGATATAATATAACTCACCTTAACTTTAATACCTTACTCTTTCTTTTCACCATCAAAGACCCTTTTAACTTCCACTATTTCTTCTTTCTTTTCCTCTCTTTCTTTTCTTTCTTTCTTTCTCTTTTCTTTTCTTTTCCTTTCTTTTCTTTTTTTTCTTTCTGCGGAGGCCTCCGCCTTTTATAGGGGGAGAGAGCAATACGTGGCAAATTTCGATAATAATTACAAAGATTCATTCTTATTCTTAGGCTAAGTTTGGCTAAACAAAATAAGTGTACTTATTTAATTTTTTTATCTTTTTTGGGTCACATCAATCAACATCTCCTCTCTACTTTTTCTACACATAATACAATAAAAGTTAAAAAGTACACTTATTTAGTCTTCCCAAACTTGGCCTTAATAGATATTTAAGATAATTATCTTTTTGACCCAATATTTTAATATAATTATATAAATTGATTAATTCTTAATTAAATTACACATTATCACATACTAACAGAAAATTAATTATTTATTTTATTATTATGTCCATTATTATTATTATTATTTATATTTTGACCCCTAAACTTTTAATAATTATATTATTTTACAAAATTATGCATAATAATATATAATAAATTATATATTTTCTGAACTGAGATTAAATAATATTAGTATAAATTCTACAGAATAATTAAAATCTGGGTCGTCACACTTTTATCGATTATGAAGCCAAAAAGGTCTCCCTCCGGTCACCAAACCAACTCGAACTTATCTTTAATGGAACTGGAGTCTTTCCCCCTCTATATGTTATGTCATTCATGGCAACCCGACGGTTTCTAAGAAAGGGTTGTTGTAATTGTATCTGTTATGTGATCGATACTTAACAAGAAGCCCCCATACTTGATGCAATCTCTGTGGTTCGAGAATTCTCAAATGTATTTCTTGAAGACCTACCTGGTAACCCGGTTGACCGATAAATCGAATTCACCATTGAAACCCAACCTAGTATACAACCAATCTCAAAAGCCCCTTACCGCATGTCCATAACAGAATTAAAAGAGCTGAAGACTCAACTCCAGGAACTATTGGACAAAGGTTTCATTCAATCTGGTACCTCACCTTGGGGAGCTCTAGTATTATTCATAAAGAAAAAGGATGGCACGATGAGGTTATGCATCGATTATCGGGAGCTGAACAAATTTACCATAAAAAATCGGTACCCTCTGCCACGAATCAATGACTTGTTCGATCAACTGCAAAGCGCCTAATTATTCCTGAAAATTGACTTGCGTTCTAGGTACCATTAACTAAAAGTCAAAAGGAAAAACATCGAAAAGACTGCCTTCAAACCCCGTTATGGGCACTACGAGTTTCTCGTCATGCCATTTGGTTTCAAAAATGCTCCAGCAGCCTTCATGGACCTCATGAACTAAGTGTTCAAACCCTATCTTGATGAGTTTGTCATTGTCTTCATTGATAACATTCTTATATATTCCAAATCACTAAAAAACCATGAGTAGCACTTACAAACGGTTTTACAAACACTACGTGATCACAAACTCTATGTCAAGTTAAAGAAATGCGAATTTTTGATCACTAGTGTACACTTTCTCGGTCACGTCATTACCAATGACGGCATCTCAGTTGACCCCCCAAAAGTGGCAGCAATCGTGGATTGGCCACGACCTACTAACGTGTCTGAGATTCGAAGCTTCTTGGGTCTAGTTGGCTATTACTAGCCCTTCGTGCGGGATTTCTCGAAGATAGCATCACCCTTGACCTAGCTAACTCAGAAGAACACACCCTTTAAATAGACGGACAAGCAGGAACGTTGCTTCCAAGAATTGAAAAACAGACTTATGACAGCTCCTATCCTAGCACTCCCCACAGGAACAAAAAAGTTCGTAATTTATAGTGATGCCTCATACAATGGTTTGGGTTGCGTTCTTATTCAAAATGAGAAGGTCATTGCTTTTGCCTCCCGCCAACTAAAGACTCACAAAAAAAACTACCCAACCCATGATCTAGAATTGGCTATTGTGACCTTTTCCCTCAAGATCTGGCGTCATTATCTCTATGGTGCAACCTGCGAGATTTACACTGATCACAAGAATCTTAAATATCTATTTACATAGAAAGAACTGAATATGAGGCAACGACGATGGCTAGAATTCATGAAGGACTACGATGTAGAAATCCATCATCATCCAGGCAAAGCTAACGTGGTAGCAGATACATTGAGTCGAAAGACGACCAGAAGTTTGACATGTACCCTCGTTCCCTGCAAGATCAATGGACTGCTCGCCAGCTTAATCGTGGAACTCGAGTTGATCAAAGAAATTAGAGCCCGCCAATGTAAAGATAACTGTTAAAGAAGAAATACGAGGGGCAAGGAAGCACGCCCGACCCTAACTTCACGATAAGCAATGGGATGCTAAAATTTCAGAATCGAATTTGCGTACTTGACTTTCCAGAACTCAAGAAAAAAATGTTGGTAGAAGCTCATAGCTCGAGGTTTGTGATCCACCCTGGCAATACAAAGATATATCAAGATCTGAAGGAACGCTTCTAGTGGACAGGAATGAAGAAAGACATAGCAAGCTACGTCTCCAAATGCCTGTATTTTCAACGGATTAAAGTAGAACATTAAAGACTTGTAGAAATGTTGCAACCACTCTCTATTCCTGAGTGGAAATGGGAACACATTACTATAGACTTCGTGGTTGGGCTACCGCAATCAGTCTCGAAGAATGATATAATATGGGTTATCGTAGATCGATTGACGAAGTCAGCTCATTTTCTACCAATCAGAATCACGTACTCCTTTACTAAATTCGCCACTCTATACATTAAGAAAATCATTCGGTTGCACGACATCCCAGTTTCAATCGTATTTGATAGAGACCCCCGCTTCGTGTCTCACTTCTGGAATAAATTGCAAGAAGCTTTGGGAACCACTCTAAAGTTTAGTATGGCTTATCAACCACAAACGGATGGGCAATCTGAAAGAACAATCCACACTTTGGAAGATATGTTACATATGTGTGTGCTAGACCTCAAAGGTAATTGGGATGATCACTTACTTTTGGTGGAGTTCGCTTATAATAATAGCTACCATGCAAGCACTAGAATGGCACCATATGAGGCACTATACGGAAGAAGATGTCAATCACCTCTGTGTTGTACGGAAGTCGGAGACAGGAAATTGTTAAGTCTCGAAATCGTGCAAATTACAAGTAATAAAATCCAACTCATCCAACAGCGAATTCGCACTGTTCAGAGCCGCCAAAAAAGCTATGTAGATACATGGAGATGAAACTTAGAATTTCAAATAGGCGATCATGTATTCCTAAAGGTTTCACCAACAAGAGGGGTTATTCGATTTGAAAAACGAGGAAAATTAAACCCATGTTACATCGGGCTGTTCAAAATATTAGAAAGGATTGGTCCTGTTGCATATCGTCTTGCACTATCACCTAAATTGTCCAATGTCCACAATGTGTTCCATGTTTCGATGCTTCGGCAGTACCTTCGAGATCCAAAGCATGTTGTTGTTTACGAGGACCTAGAAGTTCAAGAAGATTTCTCTGATGAAGAGCAACCAGTGCAGATTCTAGATCGTTGTGATCAAGTTCTCCGAAACAAGACTATACCTCTTGTAAAAATTCTATGGAGAAATCATCAAATTGAAGAAGCAACGTGGGAAACGGAAAATCAAATGCGGTCAAATACCCACACCTCTTCGAGAAACAAGGTATGTTAAGTTTGAGGACAAACTTCTATTTAGAAAAAGGAGAAATGTGACACCCTAATTATTTAATTAAATACCATGTATAATTAGAATTAAATCAAAGTTTAACAATATAAAAAAAAAATTGGTGCAAAGTTTTGTCACCCCCTAGCATATAGGATGGTAAATATGGCCTTATAGGTTGGTCTAATCATCAAAGTAGGGACACAGAGGAGTAGGCAATGAAAACACCTATGGGACAAGTGGCTTAAAACTACCACATGGCAAAAAATTAGTAAGGCCTCACCAACTATAAATAGGTTGCAGCATAAAGAACAAAAATATAAGCTAAAGCGTGAAAAATTAATAGTAGGGAGTGAAAGTTGGTAAGCAAAGAAAAGGAAACAGAAAACGGGAAGTGAGTCAAGGCTAATTTAGGAGTAATCTTAAGGTGTGTTATATTATACCTTGAGTCACCATAATATATTTTACGTATATTTTGAGTTATCATAATTTATTTTACGCAATTTATGTTTTATAAATTATATTAATATTTCGATTACGTTAATGATTTTCTGAACTCTATTTGCTTAAAATGAAACCCATGGATATATTTGTATAAATTTCATTAATTATTTGACAATGCTTTTATAAATAATTATTTTCTGTAAGTACCACTACATGAGTCTCATGCCTTGGGGGACTTAAATAACCGTCGGCCCCTACTTGGCCACTTTGTGGTCCTCTGTTTGTCATGGATCTAGTGACCCATGTTCTGATTGTCGCTCTAGTGACCGCTGTTTCTATTATATTCTGTACCATGGTTATGATTTTTGCTTATATGATTTCCGCATTCTACTTCTGTTAATTAAAATTAGTTATGTATTTCAGTTACCAAACTAATTTCTGTATAGACTAATAATTATCCATGGATTTTGTTTGGACCCTCGTGCTCACTGTATAATATTTCTCACTCTGCCATGTACTTATAGCTGTTATCCCTTTTCAGTTGATGAGATTTAGTGGGATCAGTATTGGAAATGAACCACAGTGTCTTTTTTTTTTTACTATCGGTAATTATGATCGGACTCTTGTAATAAAATGAAGCTTAAATGACTATTTTCTTTTTACTAAGCTTTTTGGTACACATTTATTTTATTTTATTTATTCGCTCGCGCTACTACTACTACGACTACTACAAAAATTTTAGAATTATTTTATTTTTATTATCTTGTTGTGACGCCGAACCTTTGGGTACTGAGTTTGGGTCATGACATAAACCTCCAAAAACCTCCCAATCAAATCATGGAAAATAAAGTTCATAGCCCTTTGATAAATGGCTCCTACATTCTTAGGTCCAAAAGGCACCACTACCCACTCAAAAGTCCCTAGAGCCCCTGGGCATGCCTCGTTTGGGAACAGGCTAATTTAGTAACTTTTTGGCTATTTGGCTAAAATATGAGCTAAAAAAAACTAATATGTTTGAGATAACTTTTTGGCTTTTAACGAAAATATGTACAAAAAGTAGAAAGAAAAGAGAATCTTTGACTTTTTTGTATGGGTTGTTGGCTTTTTGACTTTTTTAGTAACTTTTTGGCTTTTTGACTAAACCGGCTAGTCTCCAAACGAGGCCTAAATGTAGTTTTATGAATATCATCTGGACTAAGAAAAATTTAATTATACTCAACATGTCCATCCATGAATGATAAAATCTTATGCCTTGCAGTTGAATCTACCAGTAAATCTGCCACTGGCATAGGATACTCATCCTTAGGTGTGGCTATATTCAAATTTCTAAAGTCAATACACTCCCTAATCTTGCCATTCTTCTTAAGGACTAGAACTATATTTGACAGCCACTCCACATGCCTTGTTGTCTTAATAAAGCCAACTTTTAAAAGCCTTTCAATTTCATCCTTCACCATAAGAA
This sequence comes from Camellia sinensis, assembly GCF_055761805.1. NCBI lineage: Eukaryota > Viridiplantae > Streptophyta > Magnoliopsida > Ericales > Theaceae > Camellia > Camellia sinensis. Next base: position 46,924,602 of record NC_138961.1, read on the forward strand.
TGACTTTATTTGTCATCCTCCTAGGAGATTGTTTATGTGTATATAATTTGGCTTAATTGGGAGTTTGTGTTCAACCAAAGACCTATCGAAGCTAGGCATTTCATCATAACTTCAAGAAAAAAAATTAGAATAATCTAAAATCAAGCTAACTAACTTGATTTTACATTCATTAGATAAGGGAGCATTTACATAAATAGGCCTTTTACAGGCCTCATCTCCTAGATTAAACTCCTCTAAAGGATCTTGCACATCAACCTTGAGGTCATCAAGCTTTGTAAGAGCTGCCTTCAAACTTTTAAACTGCACCTCTTTATAATTCAGAGGGCTATCATCTACAACACATTCTATCCAAAAACAATAGGGCAACACACCACCTAACCTCCTTTCTAAAAAGAAATAAATAAAAGTCTAATAAAAGTACTTCTAATTATAGCTGAATCAAACTCACTTTCACTCTTCTTCATCTTCATTAGTAATGTCTTCAATTAGCACTTCATCTATAGGCTTGGTTTGCAAGACACTTGGCCTGGCCACTTCCTGGCTCATCTATCGAAATCCTACCTCCACAAATTTCTGAAACTGGTCATAAGTTAACCAATTCCCCTTAACCTCAACTCTTCATTTTGCAATACAGCAAGACTAAACTCCTCAGAATATAGCATAGCCTCCACATTATGAATGTTAGCTTTGAAAGGGTTTGCCTCTGGCTAGAAAACCTCTATGCATTACTCTTTTTGACCCTCTACTGTAAAGAAAATCAAAGCCTGATGAAGAGATGAAGGCACATAACTAATAGAATGACTCCAATCCCTTTCAAGTAATAGATTGTAGTTTGAAGTGGAATCTATCACAAAGAATGTTGCTCCCATCACTTTGCCTTCTACTTGTAATTACAAGGCAATCACTCCCCTTGTATCAAATGACCCTCCTGAAAAATCACTCATAGACACATCAAAATGAATTAAATCATCTGCTGACTTACCAATCACATTCAAAATTCTTGTTAGCAAAATGTTCATAACGACTGCATTGTCAATCAAAACCTTGATTAAAGGGCAATCATTCAAGTGAGTACTAACATACAAAGGTCTTAAATGCCTCATTACTTCAAGCTTGAGTGAATGAAATACCACATTCTCACTACTACTAGTTTTTACCACCTGTATGGACTTGCCAGCTTCCTCCCTGGATTTACTTACCTTTATCATCATCACAGTAGGCTCTGATAAACCCTCTATATCACCCTCCAACTATTTTAACTGCCCAGGCTTTGCTTCAAACTTCTTGGGTAAAGCCAAAATCATGTTGCAATTAGGGTTTGTAGGTAAGGACCCAAACCTAATTGCAGCTAGCTTTTCACCAAAGTCCCCAGAACTTTCAGACTTTGTATCCTTCATGTTATCAACAGGAGCTTCTTCTAACTTTCTTGCCATTCCTGCACTCTCATCAACCATTATCTCATCTTCCCCACTCTTTTCATCAGAAATGAGAGCCTTAGATATGTGACGCCCCAATTCTACACTATAGGCTACAGTCAAGGGAGAGTCACTAATGAGTCCTATGGTCAATAACCAAGTAAGATCTCAGATCGCTGGAGGAGTCAATTTAGCATCCCTTCTAAGTCCAGCTGTCTTAGACAGCGCACTGCCCTTTTGACAGATCTTAAAAGGTATTGACACAAGGTCTCATAAGCAACGATAAGGTTCTTACATAGAATATAAATACATAACAATCAATATATATATAACTCAAAAGATGGTTCCATTACATTACATTCCAGAAGAAAGTTTAAGTCTTCAAATAAGTCTTTACAAAACATCCAAAAAGAAAACTTGTAATTTTTTTTTTTCTAGGATAGCCAAATGTCTTCAAAGGTTTCGGGCTCGTTGTCTCCAGCTATGAGTTCCGCTTCTTCACCTGGCATGATACGCCGTGAGTTTTGAATGCCCAGTAAACACACACACACCCTATCCCTTTTTCCCCAGTCCAATACACAATCACAATTATAACATCAAGTAATAAGGCATGATACTTCAATAAATAAATGAAGGGTTAAGTTAAATGTTAGCAAACTAGAAATCCCCCAAAGAGATTTTGTCCTCCCAACCACAAGAATCGGACGCGGATTATTCGGTATGCCCCCTCTTTTGCTGCTTTGTTGCAGACTTAACCTCGGATGCCTACCAACGATTATGTACCGTGTAGCGCCAACCGCAGGGCCTCAAAAGAGACAGTAAAATAGGGCCTTGCCTGAATCCCTCCTTATACCAAACCACCTAGGGTTCGAATACAACCGCTCCGTTCAAGGGTTCCGAAAACCACTTGCGCAAGACTTTAACTTTCAAATAGGAAACGCATCCCAACAATCCATATATCACATTTCTCATCTTTTTATTATCCAAGTGCTCGAAAATCCAATACCCTCCCCATTAGATTTCCGTTGAATTAAATATTTTACAACAAGGTTAGTCCAACTTATAAGACAACAATATCCAAATAAGCATAACATAACCTCAACACGTATAATATCATGCCAAGATATGATCATAAGCTAATAAGCAATCTCATGAACTCAAGGGTATAAAACATCCACACATAATAAAATTTCCAGATTTACCGTCGCATAAAGATTAAAATGAAAGGTCTATTTTAGATCCTTTACTGGACTTGGCCTTCCTATGGTTCGTAGGGAATTTGATCTAGTTTCTAGAACATTTTTCGGAAATGGGATTGCTTTTCCAGATTTTAAGTTATTTAGAAAATATTCTAGCGCTGTCCAGAATCTGTCCAGATCCGTTGACCGTTACGAAAATTTGATTTTCTTGTAAACCGCTTGATGTTTTTCGATGAAACCAATTTTAGTTGAAAGCTAACACCTTAAGTAAGGTTTTGAAATAAAATAGAGGTCCAGAATAATTTTGTACATTTTTCTAGAATTTCTGGAAGTGGGCTGCAAAAACAGATTCTAGGGTACTTAGCCCAAAACAAGAAGATTTATGAAAAAGGGGTTCCACCAAAGGAAAGTTTCATTTCTTTTGTGAAGAAAATATGATAACTATCAAATGTTTAACTCAGAAAATTTGTTTGAAAGAGTGCTCTTGAAAAGTTGAGAGATTGGTACAAAAAGAAGATGGTTTTGTGCCAAAATGGGGAAAATACAAGAGAGATGTAATCAATACTCAACCCTTAGCATTTTCAACATAAGAACTTAGTAATAACAGATCTGAAAACATTATTTAGAACCTTTAGAAACATGCATTAGAAAAAGGAAATGAAAGAGAAAGTTGTGTTTGTGGCTTACCTACTAAGCTTTGCACAAGAAGCTCTCTTCTTCCTCCTCCGTCTCCTCTAGACTTCTCCCTCTTGCTCTCCTCCCTCTCTCTAACCGAAATATGTGTGTGAGTGAGTGTGTTGTGTGTGTTTGCAAGCTAGGGGGTGTGTTGGTATTTATAGGCAAACCTTTGAGGCAAAAAGTCCTAAATGCCCCTTAGTTGGATATGGATGGAAAGGTTAAGATTTGTTTGAATTCTAAAGAAATATAAGGGATTTGGGAGGCTTGTTCATTGATTTAGGCCACACATAGTTAAAATGGAACTAGTTTTGAAATTAGCAACCTAGGTCTAGGTCACTAGGTTGTGTTTTTTCCTAGAATCTCATGATGGTGTGTCTTGGAAATAGATTTCTCACCTCCTCCAAGGAAGGGCCGGCCATAGGGAAGTGTGAAGGGCCTAATTTTTAATTATTTTATGTTCTAGGCACATTCCTTTAGGTGTATATGTATATATATATATATATATATAACAAGATTGATGGTACTTCAAGGTACAAGGTACAAGTACTAATTTGGGGTAAGTTTAGAATTTAAATAAAGAGTGAGGGCTTGGAGTAAATACATGTAACTTATGTAGAATTAAATTAGGTTAGGGATCCTAATCCGATTAGGGAAATTCCTGCTTCGATAAAAAAAAATAAAAAAAATAGTAATGCTAACCGACAAGATTTGAATTAATTCAAGTAAATGAGGGGCTTTTTTTTAAAAAAAAAAAAAAAATCAACATTAGGGTTTTCAAAGTGAATACATATTTTCAGGGGCCTCACAACCTATCCCCCTTAAAACAATTTCGTCCCCGAAATTCAACTACACACTGTCTTGGAAAAGCTCGGGGTAGTTTGCCTTCACCCAATCCTGGCGTTCCCAAGTAGATTCCTCAATTCCTCGATGACGCCATAGCACTTTTACCAAGTGAACCGTCTTTCCTCTAAAGTTCTTTTCTCGACGATCTTGTATTGGTACCGGTCCTTCTTTAAACGTAACATCTTTGTCAAAACTGATTTCTTCCCATTTGAGCACGTGTGTCGGGTCAACGATGTATTTTCTCAACATAGATGCATGGAAGACGTTGTGTATCCCTACTAACTACGGGGGTAGAGCTAATCTATATGCTACTTCGCCCACTCTTTTCAATACCTCAAAGGGTCCAATATATCGTGGAGACAGCTTCCCCTTTCTCCCAAAATGTATGACTCCACGCCTAGGTTGCACCTTTAGGAACACGTGGCTGCCTACTTCGAACATCAATGGTCTTCTCCTCCTGTCTGCATAATTCTTTTGGCGGTCTTGGGCAGTCTTCAACCGTTGTCAGATCAATTTGACCTTCTCAGTAGTTTCTAGAACAAGTTCGGGTCCTATCAGATTTGCGTCACCCACTTCCGTCCAACAAATCGGCGATCTGCAAGGTCGTCCGTATAATGCTTCAAAAGGCGCCATACCGATGCTAGCTTGAAAGCTATTGTTGTAGGCGAATTCAACTAGGGGTAGGTGTCGTTCCCAACTTCCTTAAAAATCCATTGCGCAAGCTCTCAACATATCTTCGAGTGTCTGGATAGTGCGTTCAGATTGTCCATCTGTCTGCGGGTGAAAGGCGGTGCTAAAACATAACTCAGTACCAAGAGCTTCCTGCAGGCTTCCCCAAAATCGAGATGTGAATCGTGGATCACGATCTGACACAATAGATACCGAAATTCCATGTAGTCGAATGATCTCCTCAATGTAGAGTCTGCACATAGACTCTAAAGTATCGATCATCTTATAGGGTAAGAAATGCGCTGACTTGGTGAGGCGGTCCACTATTACCCGTATAGTATCGCGTCCTCTAGGTGACTTAGGCAACCTTGTCACAAAGTCCATCGTCACGTACTCCCACTTCCATTCAGCTATCGGTAGAGGTTGCAACATTTTCCCTGGTTTCTGATGTTCTACCTTCACTTATTGGCAAGTTAGACATTTTGCTACAAATTTAGCCACTTCCTTCTTCATTCCATTCCACCAATACTGCCTCTTCAAATCTTGGTACATTTTAGTCCCTCCTGGATGTACCAGGAATGCAAAATGATGACATTCCTTCAGTACCTTTTCTCTAAGTAACTCGTCATTTGGTACAAATAATCTACCTTGGTATCTTAAACTCCCATCGGGGTGAATTACCCAATCAGGCATGGGCTCTCCTGATTCCAGACGTGCCTTGATATCGGCTACCTCTTGATCGTGCTTCTGGGCCTCCATGACCTCATTCATCAACTTAGGCATCACCTTCTGCGCACTAAGATATGCTCTTGTATCTTGAGATTCTACTTGGATCCTGAACTCATTGAGTGTCTTAACCATATCCCATTCCTTGACGGAGATCTTAGCCATCATCCCTCTACTCTTGCGACTTAGAGCATCTGCTACTACATTGGCTTTCTCGGGGTGATATGAGAGGGTGAACTGGAAATCCTTAAGATACTCCATCCATCATCTCTGTCTCAAGTTAAGGTCCTTCTGTGTGAATAGATACTTCAGACTCTTGTGATCTGTGAAAATCTCAAATTTTTCCCCGTACAGGTAATGTCGTCACTGCTTTAGGGCAAAAACTACGGCTGCTAATTCCAAGTCATGTGTGGGGTAGTTGCACTCGTGAGGTTTTAACTGCCTGGATCCATACGCGACTACATTTCCATTTTGCATGAGTACGCAACCTAATCCTTCTTTAGACGCATTGCAATACACAGTGTACCCCTCTTCTCGTTCTAGGATGGTCAAGATTGGCGCACTAGTTAACCTTTTCTTTAGCTCTTGGAAGGATTTTTCGTAAGCTTCGTCCCACTCATACTTTACTCCCTTTTGCGTCAAACGAGTCATTGGTTTAGCTAGTTTGGAGAAATCTTGGATGAACCTGCAGTAATAACCGGCCAATCCTAAGAAGCTGCGGATTTCTGACACGGTCTTTAATTGCCTCCAATCCAACACTGCCTCCACCTTGGTTGGATCCACCGCAGTCCCATTCTCTGATACCACATGCCCTAAGAACTTTACTTCATTCAACCAGAACTCGCATTTACTCGCCTTGGCATATAACTGATTATCCCTAAGAACTTGAAGGACAGCCCTTAAATGTTGCTGATGCTCTTCTTCAGACCTTGAATATACCAAGATGCAATCAATGAATACTACTACAAACTGGTCAAGGTATGGTCTAAAAATCTTATTCATTAGGCTCATGAATACTGCCGGTGCGTTGGTTAGTCCGAAGGGCATTACTACAAACTCATAGTGGCCATATCTAGTACGAAAGGCAGTCTTTGGTATATCCTCCTCCTTGACTCGTAGTTGATGGTAACCTGACCTGAGATCGATCTTTGAATAGCACCTTGAGCCTTTAAGTTGGTCAAAAAGGTCATCAATCCTCGGGAGTGGGTACCGGTTCTTAATCGTGACTTGATTGAGTTGACGATAATCAATGCATAGCCTCAACGATCCATCCTTCTTTTAGCAAACAACACGGGTGCTCCCCATGGTGAAGTACTTGGCCTAATGAATCCTTTCTCGAGCAATTCCTGTAGCTGTGTCTTCAATTCTCGTAGTTCTGCTGGTGCCATGCGATACGGAGCCATGGATATCGGGGTAGTTCCAGGGTATAGCTCGATGCTAAAGTCTACTTCCCGAGTTGGCTGAAATCCTGATAATTCCGTAGGAAATATATCTGCATAATCGCGTACTACGCGCGGAAGTTCTATTTTGCCTTGGTCTTCCTCACTTAGAATTAGGCTTGCTATCCTTCCCGCAAGTTGGTCGCGCCACTGCGTCCGATGTTTTGTTGAAACCATGGGGTCTTGTCTATCCCCCTTAAATTGGAAACGTGTTCCATCTTGCGTATGAGCTACCACTTTCTTCTGGTGACAGTCGATCACCGCTCGGTGGGTGGACAACCAGTCCATGCCCAAAATAATATCGAAGTCCGACATTTCCATGACACGAAGGTCGCAAGTTAAGCGTAGGTCCGTCATCCCTATCTTACAGTCCTTGCAGATTGATCCTACCCGAGCGCACCCTCCCATAGGTGACATTACACTTAAGGCAATTGCTAAGGGTTCACATACAAGTTCTAATGCCTTAGCACAAGCAGTGGATATGAAAGAATGTGATGCACTGGTATCAAATAAAACATGCACCCAAGAATTGTATAGTACTAAATTACCCTCAATTACGGACGGGTCCGCCTCTTCCTCTTGCAGGGCAAAGATTCTGCCGGTTGCTTTCTGGTTGCCACTGGTCTTAGTGTTCTGAGTTCCTCCACTCTTCTGGTGCTGCTGCCCGGTAGACCCTGTCTTATTTGTCCAAGGCTTCTACCCACCTAACGCATGGGCATTTGCTCCGAAACCTCCTCCTTGGTATCCCGATGGAGGGGGTTGAGGGCATTCGCTCTTTTTGTGCCCTAATTGTTGACAATGAAAGCACTAGATTTGTCCCACCAGTCTTTGTTAGTAGCCTCCTCTCTGGATCTGTTGCTGCGGTTGCTGTCGTTGTTGTTGTGGTTGTGGTCTGGAGTAGGGCTTTGAGGTCATGCTTCCCTTCTGGTTCCTCTGAGGTCCAATGGACGTTTGACTCCCTTTTCTCTTATTCCAAGCCTTCCTGGCGTCGTTCACTTCCCTTTCAGATTCTAATGCCGTTTCCAGCACCTCGGCATATAAGAGGAGTCGTTGCGGAAGGACTCTACCTCTGATTGTAAGGTCTAGTCCCCACTGAAACATCCTTGCTTTTTCTTTATCATTTGCTATGATTTTGGTTACATAACAGGCTAGCTCTTCAAATCTTGCAGCATACTGGGTCACGGTCATATTCCCTTGTTCCAGGTTTTGGAATTCCTTGACTCGTTCTCGACGGATAGTACTTGGGAAATATTTATTTAGGAATAGTTCCCTGAACTGGTTCCATGATAAGCTTGCTACATCACGAGTATTCTTGATTAACTCCCACCAATGGTTAGCCTCATCATCAAGCGCGAATACTTCCAAAGCTATTCTATCAGTGGCCTCGGTTATGCCCATTGTGTCAAGCATTTTCTCTATCTGCCGGAGCCAATTTTCAGCTACCTTCGGGTCCGGTACACCTATGAACTTTGGGGGCCTTTGCTTTCGAAACTCAGAAAAGAGTCGAGTCCTCTCATTCTGCAGATTATTCCTTATTTGCCCTCGTTCCTCCAAAATTTGATGATCTAGGTTATTGGGGATGTTAGCTTCCGCGGGGATGGGTCTGTGTTGATTTCTGGGACGGTTTCGTACATTGTTGCTGGTTTCGGTACAGCCATTAGGTCGCGTGTCCACCATTCTGTTCATGGCACGTAGTGAGTTGGTTTCCAGTTTGAGAAAATATTACTACTTAGATTTGAAATAAAGGTTCAGTTTCCTTAGGGTGCACTAAAGCAAGTAACAGTCAATAACATAGATCAACACATCATTCATATATTATAATAGGCATCATTACAAAAGGGCTCCTATATCGGAGTTACATTCAAAGAGCTTCTACGCATTACAAGTTCAGGTTATCTTATTCTAAGGATCCTCATCAACGGGTCTTACAAAAGTCTAGCCTTACTATCCCTCGATTTAGTTCTCGTTTCCCAACCAATCAAAGTCTTCTTCTGGGTCTTCATCATCAGCAAAGTCGGTGGCTTGTCCCGGAGAGCGGGGGGTGTACATTGGTGAGGAGGGATTGTGTTTAGATGATATCTCTATAGGGTAGGCTAGGTTCGCTCCTTGCTGTTCTGGTGGCTGCTCCATATCCATCGGTTGATTGTCATCTGGTCCGTGATAACAAGATTCATGGCTTTCAGCCTGAGTCGGTGCTATGGTGGTCAAAGCTCAGTGTATCAAGGAGTCCATCTTCTGTTCATCTTGCTCCATTCGAACTGCCTTCTTTGCTGCCCGGCTCAAAAATTGTAAGTGGTGCCGCACCAAAGACCTCTTTTGCGCCCTTGTATAATGGGTGTATTCTGTCTCCACCTTGCGTATCTCGGTTTTGATCATTTCCTCGACGGTGATTTCACAGCGTCAGTGGCTAAAGTAGGGGCTGACAGACATGGCCCTCCTTCTTTGCATACAGAAAACACCCCACGAGTCGGTACTGACGTAGCCTCCCGATGGCATCCTAAGGTGGAAAAGATTTTTATTAGTCAATCTTCTTATAATAGCGTGATAGAATAAAATAAGATAAGGGGTAAGGGCTTCTAGAGTCGTGTATAGGGCTGCGAGGGTTAAGAGTTGAACCTAGGCTCTGATACCAAGTTGTGACACCCCGATTATACACTATAGGTTGCAATCAAGGGAGAGTCACTAATGAGTCCTATGGTCAATAACCAAGTAAGATCCCAGATCGCCTCTAAATTTAGCCTCCCTTCTAAATTCAGCTTTCTTAGACAGCACACTGCCCTTTTGACAAATCTTAAAAGGTATTGACACAAGGTCTCATAAGCAACGATACGGTTCTTACATATAATATAAATCCATAACAATCAATATATATATAACTCAAAAGATGGTTCCATTACATTACATTCCAGAAGAAAGTTTAAGTCTTCAAATAAGTCTTTACAAAACATCCAAAAAGAAAACTTCTAATTTTTTTTTTTTCTAGGATAGCCAAAGGTCTTCAAAGGTTTCGGGCTCGTCGTCTCCAGCTATGAGTTCCGCTTCTTCACCTGGCATGATACGCCGTGAGTTTTGAATTCCCAGTAAACACACACACACCCTATCCCTTTTTCCCCAGTCCAATACACAATCACAATTATAACATCAAGTAATAAGGCATGATACTTCAATAAATAAATGAAGGGTTAAGTTAAATGTTAGCAAACTAGAAATCCCCCAAAGAGATTTTGTCCTCCCAACCACAAGAATCGGACGCGGATTATTCGGTATGCCCCCTCTTTTGCTGCTTTGTTGCAGACTTAACCTCGGATGCCTACCAACGATTATGTATCGTGTAGCGCCAACCGCAGGGCCTCAAAAGAGACAGTAAAATAGGGCCTTGCCTGAATCCCTCCTTACACCAAACCACCTAGGGTTCGAATACAACCGCTCCGTTCAAGGGTTCCGAAAACCACTTGCGCAAGACTTTAACTTTCAAATAGGGAACACATCCCAACAATCCATATATCACATTTCTCATCTTTTTATTATCCAAGTGTTCGAAAACCCAATACCCTCCCCATTAGGTTTCCCGTTGAATTAAATATTTTACAACAAGGTTAGTCCAACTTATAAGACAACAATATCCAAATAAGCATAACATAACCTCAACACGTATAATATCATGCTAAGATATGATCATAAGCTAATAAGCAATCTCATGAACTCAAGGGTATAAAACATCCACACATAATAAAATTTCCAGATTTATCGTCGCATAAAGATTAAAATGAAAGGTCTATTTTAGATCCTTTACTGGACTTGGCCTTCCTATGGTTCGTAGGGAATTTGATCTAGTTTCTAGAACATTTTTCGGAAATGGGATTGTTTTTCCAGATTTTAGGTTATTTAGAAAATATTCCAGCGCTGTCCAGAATCTGTCCAGATCTGTCGACCGTTACGAAAATTTGATTTTCTTGCAAACCGCTTGATGTTTTTCGATGAAACCAATTTTAGTTGAAATATAACACCTTAAGGAAGGTTTTGACATAAAATAGAGGTTCAGAATAATTTTGTACATTTTTCTATAATTTCTGGAAGCGGGCTGCAAAAACAGATTCTAGGGTACTTAGCCCAAAACAAGAAGATTTATGAAAAGGGGGTTCCACCAAAGGAAAGTTTCATTTCTTTTGTGAAGAAAATATGATAACTATCAAATGTTTAACTCAGAAAATTTTTTTGAAAGAGTGCTCTTGAAAATTTGAGAGATTGGTACAAAAGGAATATGGTTTTGTACCAAAATGGGAAAAATACAAGAGAGATGTAATCAATACTCAACTCTTAGTATTTTCAACATAAGAACTTAGTAATAACAGATCTAAAAACATTATTTAGAACCTTTAGAAACATGCATTAGAAAAAGGAAATGAAAGAAAAGGTTGTGTTTGTAGCTTACCTACTAGGCTTTGCACAAGAAGCTCTCTTCTTCCTCCTCCTCCTCTAGACTTCTCCCTCTTGCTCTCCTCCCTTTCTCTAACCAAAATATGTGTGTGAGTGAGTGTGTTGTGTGTGTTTGCAAGCTAGGGGGTATGTTGGTATTTATAGGCAAACCTTTGAGGAAAAAAGTCCTAAATGCCCCTTAGTTGGATATGGATGGAAAGGTTAAGATTTGTTTGAATTCTAAGGACATAAAAGAGATTTGGGAGGCTTGTTCATTGATATAGGCCACACATAGTTAAGATGGAACTAGTTTTGAAAGTAGCAACCTAGGTCTAGGTCACTAGGTTGTGTTTTTTCCTAGAATCTTATGATGGTGTGTCTTGGAAATAGATTTCTCACCTCCTCCAAGGAAGGGCCGGCCATAGGGAAGTTTGAAGGGCCTAATTTTTAATTATTTTATGTTCTAGGCACATTCCTCTAGGTGTATATGTATATATATTTATATATATATATATATATATATCTATATAACAAGATTGATGGTACTTCAAGGTACAAGGTACAAGTACTAATTTGGGATAAGTTTAGAATTTAAATAAAGAGTGAGGGCTTGGAGTAAATACATGTAACTTATGTAGAATTAAATTAGGTTAGGGATTCCAATCCGATTAGGAAAATTCCTGCTTCGATAAAAAAAAATAAAAAAAAATAGTAATGCTAACCGACAAGATTTGAATTAATTCAAGTAAATGAGGGGCTTTTTAAAAAAAATTCAACATTAGGGTTTTCAAAGTGAATACATATTTTCGGGGGCTTCACAAGATATCTCCTCTAACTACCTCCTAAGAAGTATCTTTTTGGGTGTTTATCTACCACATTCTCTATCTTGCTTGTCTCACCGGCCTCTTCCTTCTCATTTTTCCTTACCCAGATTAGATTATTTTGATCATTCCTCTTTGGGTTGTCACCCTCCTTTGTTGAAAACATGGCTTAATACTTCCTCTGCTCTCTTCTAACCTGAGTCCTAGTTAGATCCATAGGTTTGTATCCTGAAAAAAGGAAATTTTGGATGTGATACACCATGCCAACCAACATATGTAGGAACATGTGTAGGAACTGGTTGCTTTACCATTCTTGGTTGAACTGAGGGGTAAGCTTGTGGAAACCTTACCCCTTGGCCATGAAAATGATTTCGCCTGAATGAATTCATCCTAGCCATAAACCTCTAACATTGGCCAACACATGGCTTTGACATAAAGACTGGCCTTTGAATATGACTATGGCCACTAGATGGGCTTTGATTCCTCAATTGCCTCACTTTAATTCTAACCCCTCATGCACCATGGAGAGAAGGGTAAATAGGTTCCTATTTAAACAAAAATGGACCATTCTTCTCACCATATGATCTGTCAACAGGTCTAAAAACTCCAGGATCCTGCCCATCATACAATAACATCTCTCCATTGAAAATTTGAAGATCACGTCCACCTAAGGTGTTGAACCTTAAGCCATGATCTCTCACACTCTCCTTTAACTTATTAGCCAAAATTGCTTGTAACTTTCCTTCTTAGTTCCACACCTTGAACAAACAAACTTGTCTTTATCTATCACATTCTTTCCATTCTCTTGCTTCTCTTTATGGATTTTTTCCAAGTCAGCTAGCAACACACTTGGATTTGGGGCCTTCCTCTTGATGCTGGCTATTACTATATGAATTGGTGCCAACTCTGAAAAAGGATTACTATCTACTGCCATAACTCCTTTCTCTTTCTCTGCATATTTCAGCAACCCTTTTTGTATTAAATCCTGCACGCAATTTCTAAAAGTCACACAATTGTGGGTAGAATGTCTAAAAGTGTTATGCCATTTACAATATTCTTTTTCTACTCTGTCTTGTTCTTTTGATATTACATGTCTAGGGGATAATGTTAAAAACTTGTTAGCCAATAATTCATCAAAAATGGCATCAATTTTAGACAAATCAAAAGAATACTACTCAAATGTGGTTTTTGTATTTCTTTTAATTGGTTGAGTTGCTGGCATATTCACTGGTTTGTCTACTTTCCTTAAAGTCCCACAAACCACTGGTGTTTTGCCAACCACTTGTGCCACATCTACATCAATTTCTGCTTCCAAGTCAATCTCTTGGAAATAAGTCCCGTATGAATTTTGCATTTTTATGCCTTTCCTCCCTAAGTATTGATTCATATCTGGTTACTCTAGATGACAACTCAAACAAGTCCCTAAATTCTATTTCTTCAAATTTCTTCCTTAACTCAAATTCTATACCATTTTATTCTCACAATCTCAACTTCGAGCATATACATTTTACACCTATTCTTTGCCCTTTTAAACCCATCAATGAATTGTTCTACACTCTTAGAAAACTTTTTCCTTAACTCAAATAAATCGACTAAAGTTACTTCAGACTCAGTTTTACAAAATTGGGCATGAAACTGATTTTCCATATCTATCTAAGTATGAACATAATTAGCAGGGAGGTTAATAAACCATGTAAAAGCAATCCTAGATAAAGAGTGTGGAAATATCCTTAAACATTCTTATGTGTTCAATTGTTAACTGATTTTCCTCACCATTAAACAAGAAAAACTCAAGCACTTTGTAATTCCTAGGGAAAGGTTCCTCATCTACCCACTGAAGGTAAGGCTTCCTAAACCTAGGCCTTTCAGGTCTTCTCATCCCTGGGCCATAAAGGTCTTGAACAATTTGTATAATTTCGTCCCTTTGAATATTATCAATGTGATTAAAAGCATTTTGCTCCCTATAACCACAGTTGTTTTCAAAAGGTTCTTGCTTGTCGAAGGTTAAAGGAGGTCCTAGTCCCTTTGGTCTTGAACCATTACCATATGAATCATAATACATTTTAGGTCTGTGCACTTCAGGATATGCGCTAACATTCCCAAAATTGTTGACCCTTTGATTTCCATAACCCATATTAGGAACCTCTCCATAATCGACATTTTGGTTTTCAAAACCTTGACGATAATTTTCAAAAACCACATTATCTCTTGGCCTCATGTTTGAATAATTATTGAATTCTATTTTAAACAAATTTCTATTTTCTACACCTTTTTTACCATAAAATGGATTAGAAAAACATTAGGCCCCGACTGCTCCCCAGGCTGATTTCCTTGAGTTTTAAAATTTGGAGATTGAAATACCTCTTGAATTCTTTCCTTAGCAGTTGGGTCCCTATAAAAGGACATTGGTTCACCAACAGACTGCTATGGCATACCAGTTGGTGGTTGTAGCACTTGTGTCCTTTAAACTATTGGAGAGTGTATTTAATTCCTTTATTTTCATTTTGGAAGTCTTTGGAGCTATTTTATTTTGGTTTTAGAGGAGTACGATTCAATTTAAACTTGTTGGGATTGTTCATTCGCGCTTGTTTATGTTGAAAAATTCTTTGGGAACTTGGAAAATTTGTTTTGGTATCGACACTAGCCTTCCTGAGGGTTGACACCACCTTGCTGCCTTGTCCTTAGTGTCTTTGCTGGTTTATAGGGTCGACACTCAGGGCTTTAAGGGTCGACCCTTCCCTTGCTGTTTTGTTCTGGGTTGCATTCTGAAATAAAAGGTTGACACCACTGGTTCCAAGGGTCGACCCTTGTCCTCTGGACACATTAGTGCCTTAGCTTTTGTTCTTGAGGGTCGACACCACTGTCTAAAGAGTCAACCCCTATGAGTTAATTTCCAAATTTTTAGTTCGGTTTTGGGGCTCTTCTTTTGGGGGTTTGACTTATTCTTTTCTTGGGTGAATTACACTAATAGTCCCTATAGTTTGGGACTTGTGTCACTTAGGTCCCTGACTTTTCAATTGTGACACATTTGACCCTGAATTTTGAATCTTGTTCCAATTAAGGACAATTGAAGATATCGTTAGATTTTTCAAGGGTAAAATCATCAATTTGATAAAATATAAACTAATTTGACAAAAATAAATGTCAAACAAATATTTTTGAATTTTTAAAAATTATTTCTACCCACTAAAAATAAAATTATGTAAAATTGATAAATCTTTTAGACATTTTATTTATTTTTTTTACCAAATTAATTTTTATTATGTGTTTGGATAATGATCATGTAAAATTAATTTTTAAAAATTAATCATGTGATTTTTATTAATTTTTATCAATTTTACATAATTTTATCATTGGTGGATAAAAATAATATTTTAAAAATTAAAAATATTTGTTTGACATTTATTTTTGTCAAATTAGTTTATATTTTATTAAATTGATGATTTTTCCCTTCAAATTAAACAATTGTATATTCAATTGTTCTTATTTAGAACAAGATTCAAAATTCAGTGTCAACTGTGTCACAATTGAAAAGTCAGGAACCAAAGTGACACGAGTTCCAAACTATAGGGACTATTAGTGTAATTTGCCCTCTTTTCTTTGACTTTAGAGCTATTATTCTACTACTATAAATAGACCCAAAACATACTTTTCTCATTTATTTTTTCCTTTTTCTTTCTCTCTTTCCTCTTTACATTGTGAATTCCTCTATCTCTCTTAGAAACTCGACCTTTTCACTTAGATCTCTAGATCTGCTCATGTAGAGGCATCTATTCACCTTGGTCCTTCGAGAAAGATTGTAGATCTTGTCAAGGGCTTTCTTTTGATTCAAGAGTTTCGTGGTTTTATTGACTTTGAATTTTTTTGAGTTCTCCTCTTCATTTCAAGAGGTAGGGTCTATTTCCTAAACTCAATATGGGTTCGGTAGCATATTTGTGGTGTATTTTGTTATTTATATTTGGTAGGCATTTGGTATGACTTTTACCCTAGTGATTTATTGTTTCAAAAGATCTTTGTATTTTAGTGCCTTGGGTTAAACTTCAGGTTCATATTTGAAATGTAAAAGAGAGATTTTTTTGTTCTTTTAATGAGTTCTTGAACGAGGTTATGATTTTGTATTGGTGGTTGAGATATGTTGACATGGTGGCTTTCCTTTACTCAAAAGTGATTTTGAAAGAAAATGAGGTTTTGTTCTAAAAACTTGGGTTTTGGCTTGTGTTGGAAAACAATGAAAAATGATGTTGGCTTTGTAAGAGATGGGAAGAAATGGTTGTGGGATTTCGGAAATGGTTGTTATTATTCTTTTGAAAAATATATATATATTGATAATTTTTGATTATGGCATTAAAGATAATTGTTTTGGCTATCGGTGAAGGATAACATTGCTGTGTGTTAGAAATTGCATGTGAATTAGGCAATTTGAAATCATTCATATCATGGAACATGTAATGGATTTTGGAAATTGAAACTGTATGTTATGAAAGGAGGTTTTGGAAATTCTTATATTATGTTTTGGAATATTTGCATTGTTTTGGAAAAACAATATTTTGAGTTACACGTATTGTATTATTGAAAAGGGTAAATAAAATGGTGAATCAGGGAGAAAGTTATTGTTACATCAAATAAGTTGGCCTATGTATCTAGGGTAAAAGTCTTGAAAACCGCACATATACATAGGTGTTGATCCCTCAGACAAAATTTTCATAAAATGGCAATAGTAGCGTTTGTATAGCCTATGTTTACATAGGTGCCGGTGTACGGTTTCCCGCGAACAAAATTCCCGTGAAAGATTGTATTTGTTTTAGAGATTCACCCAATTATTTACTATTATGTTGGTTTGGAAAAGGATGTTTGGAAAATGGTTTTAAAAAGGTATTTGCTGTTGTCTAGCGCTGTATTCGCATTTGATTTAGCAATGTATTTGTTGGTTGATATTGAGGTACTGGGATTGGTTTTTGGAAAAGGATTTTATATCAAATGGATGATTAGAACTTGGAAAATGTTTTAATTAAACGTAAGGTTTTGGTAATTGGAAATAAAGGATTTTATTGAGAAATCAAATGGATTTGAAAATCCATTTGGGCATATTGTATATATGTATTGCATCATGATCATTTATCCTAGTGGAGCATGTTTAGTTTTTGAAATATTCTCTACTGGGCTTTATGCTCACCCTATGTGGCTGAAAATGTTTTTCAGGTGTACATGTGTGGATGTGGACTATGCCGTGAAGCTGTGCTCGGAACCGTGTAGGGTGGTTCTGTTATTTGTAGGCCAAGGGCCCTTTATGTATTCATTGGCCGCGTGCCGTTCTTATAAGGGTTACACCCTTGTGTATGATGTAAGCCTCAGGACGTTCAATTTGATTTATAACATCTATGCATGTTTTAGTTACAGAGCATTCATTTGTCTTAGATCTTGTATCTAGAAATGTACAAAATTGGATAAATACATATATTGTGTGACTATATAATATTCATTTGCATGAGAGTTGTTATCTATTATTCATCATCGGGTGGTTTATTCACGTGAGTCGGACCATGTAAATCTGGGGCGTGACAGTGGCATATCAGTGGCTGGTTTGCCAATGCCTACCTTATCTGAGCCACCAGGACTAGGGGTGGTCGTGGTTCGGTTTTGGATGGTTTGCAGATCGGTTTGGACCTGCCTGAATGTGTACGGTTTGGGAAAAATTCAACCCGCAACTGCCCGCAGTGCGAGTTGTGGTTTGTGCGAATAGGGTTCACGGATGTGCGGGCGGTTTGCGGATTGGACTTTTTTTAAAAGAAAAATTATTTTGGAGCCTTTTTTTTTTTTCTCATTTTGTAAATATTTATTTTGGGCCTTTTTTCTCCCATTTTCTAAAATGCTCCAATATTAATAATTAATGAATTAAAACTCATAAAATTAAAAACACAAAAAAATCAATTCCTAACATAAACAAATCATTCAAAATCCTAAACTTTTAAAATCCTTTAAAATTATAAACTAACACAAGCGTATCTTTTAAAATCCTAAATTAGATCATCAATCTCATTCACTATCTACTACCCAACAATACAATTAAAGTAAAATCATTTAAAATCCTAAACTTATCTAAAAGTAATTCTTCATTAACTTTTACATTAATCCAAAATGCAATAATAAAATAACAACGGTCCAGGTTAAAAAAAAAAAAAAAGTCTAAGTGCGTGCGGGTTCTTGCGGGTGTGGGTTAAATCCGCAACCCGCAATCATGCCATATTCCAAATCGCATTGTATCTGAGAAACCGCCCATTTGCATGCAGATTGGTTCAGGTTGGGCGGGTTGTGCAGTTCAGATAACCCTATGCCCAGCCCTAACCAGGACTCTTGTGGGAATTTTAGCATGGCCACTTGTCTAGCCTTGTGTGCTCAATGCTTGGCCACATATCTAGCCTTTTGGAGCCACTACCTAGCTCACATGTTGAATATTGCCACCATTAGCCAAGACCATATCCTGGTTTACTTCATTTTCCTCAAACTCAACAGGCCTCTTCTCTGAATACTTATCAACCAATTTGTTTACCTTCACCATTGTTCCAAATTATGCTAGAATGTCTCGCTAGACGTGCCAAAAATTGTTAGTAAAAATTAGGCTAGGCCTTGATTGACAACAACCAAGCAATAATTTAAACAGGAACAATCAAGCAACTGTGGAATTAGTTAGAATGTCTCAAAAGGATGAGGAATTCTCTAGAACAACTAGCAAGTACAAAATAAACGAAGTAAACAAAGAGTAATTTCAAAATGAAACTACTAAAGTTCACTAAGTTACCAAGTACAATTTTACAGAAAAAACTACTCCTAAATTATAGAGCTACTCTTAAGTCTAAAAACTAATTATTGTTGAGTTGTTGATGCCCTTTCTTTTTGCAAATCTCTGGCTTTTATAGCTTTCCTTACTTTTCTAACTCATGATCCTGTAATCCTTCAAGTTTGCAACTGCTGCTGCATAACTGCTATAACTGTCTCTCTTATTTCCAAAGACTCAAGCTCCATTAGATCTTCAATTTTGCTTGTTGAATGGCTCCACCTACATGATGCCACGTATCCATCATCACTTTTAGCCCTCATTCGACAGAGAGAAACCTTCACTTCATGCATGACTCCTCTTGCAAGTTGCCCATTAAACTGATGACCTTCTACCAATAACTGCTTCACTATTTGGGTCACTCCACACATAGGATTCAACTCTCATTGGTGACACTTGTCCTCCGATTGATGCAAGATCCCCATTTTGACCATTCCACATGTCATTATTTGACTAGCCCATCTGTCGACAAAATCTAACAAAAATGGGTGCAAATAGTACCATATGACCTTATTACGTAATTTTATGATAAATGTTACATATTTTTAAGTAAGAGTTACGATAATTTGTGATTGAAAAATAAAGTTACGCATTTTTGTGGTAATGTTATATATGTTTGGGGTATTGTTATATTTTTTGTGGTTAGAAAATGTTTAGATAAAAAAATGTATAACATTACCATAAAAAAGCATAACATTATCAAAAAATACGTAACTTCTTTTTCTGAATCACAAATTATTGTAACTCTTACCATAAAATATGTAACATTTACCTCAAAAATATGTAATAGGTGCATATTAGGGGTGTTCGCGGATCGGTTTTGTGCGGTTTGCGGTTCGGTTTTGACCCGCCCGCATCTATGCGGTTTGGAAAAAAGTCAACCCGCAACCGCCCGCAGTGCGGTTTGCGGTTTGTGCGGATAGGGTTTGCAAATATGCGGGCGGTTGCGGGCGGTTTGCGGTTTACACTTTTTTCTTTAAAAATTAATTTTCGAGTTTTTTTTTCCCAGCGAATTTAGGCATCAGATTCATTTTATATATTTGTGATAACAATTTTTTGATGAGTTTACAAATAAAAATTGAATATCAATGCATTAAATGAAAGTACCCAAAACAAAGAGACCCTACACTAGCATTTTTGCCATGAAAAAAATGTATATCAATGCATTAAAGGTTGTACTCAATTAGAATTGCCAGTTCAGTAATCAATAATCAAACTATAAGTTCTATCGACCATTAGAAGGAAAATTTTATTAGGAACAAGTGAATGAATCACAAATGAAAATCATATAAGAAACCAAGTTTAGGACTTGATAATTCTACGGCATTAAGAAAGTTGAAAAATACTTAAAAATAAGGATCCTAGTGTCATAGAGAATATAATGGTGCTCCTGTAAAAATTACAAAGTTGGTATATAAAAAATAATAATAATTAAAGTGCGGGCGGTTTTTGCGGGTTGCGGGTTTAAACCACGACCCGCCCGCAACCCGCAAATTTGTCATATTTCAAACCGCATCCGCCCGTATTATGTTTGCGAAACCGCCCATTTATGTGCGGGTTGGGCGGATTGGGCGGTTTGAGCGGTTCGGATAAAACGTTGCCCACCCCTAGTGCATATGGTACACATTGTTTGTAGGGTGTGTACCATAATGTTTATCATCTTCCAATTATAATCTCAAAAGTAAATTATATTCACCTCCACTTAAATTTAAACAAAATACAATTAATTTTACACTTTTAATATAGTTACACTGACCTCCCTTGAGATTTTAATTCATATAACAATTAGGTATTTTTTCATCAATAATTCATTAGGTGTATAAATAAATAAAAAATTGAGATTGATCAATAAGTCCCATATTTTGGACTTATAATCCATATAGTCTCATATTTTTTTTTTGTGATCTATTTAGTCATTTTGGACGTGTAATGACTCATTTACCCGCTATATTGGAGTGTCATATTTGGAAAAAGTACATTGAAGAGTTTTTAATATTATATCATACTCGTCATGTTGGAGTGTCACATTTGAAAAAAAGTACAACAAAGAGTTTTTAATTTTTTTAGAGTGCCACATCTTACCCACCACGTTAGAGTGTCATATTATACCCGTCACGTTGTCACATTTGAAAAAATCATATTAAGGATTTTTTTAGTTTTTTTATAGGGTCGCATCATACTCGCCATATTGTCACATTTGAGAAAAAGTACAATAAGGAGTTTTTTAGTTTTTTTGGAGTAAAAGTTTTGGAGTGTCACATTATACCCATCACATTGTTAAATTTAAAAAAAGTACACTTTTAAATTTTTTTAGAGTGTCACATTAATATCTGCCACATTGGAGTGTCATATCATACGTGTCACATTAATAAAAAGGGTATACTTGTCTACCAAAATACTATCAAAATCAAAAATAGGATCACACAGAAAAAAACTCTCCACTAATAGGATTTAACAAATCAATAAAAAAAAACTTGGAATTAATTAGAATACTTTGTGAAACGAGATTTATTGGTAAATATTCCATAAAAATATTTTCATCCATTTTCAACTAAAATGTAATTTTATCTTAGTTTATTTTAATGTATATCTACTATCTACATTAATTTCAGTTGTTAAAAGGGAGCTTTTTTGATAACTCCACTTTCTAAGAGATTTATTCCATCCAACCCATATTCTTTTTAATTATTCCATTAGGTCCTATTTGAGATAAGAAGATCAAAATACCGTTTTCATCTACTTATATTCCATTTAGTTCACATTATTTTCTTATGTTTCAATAAGTCCTATGGGTGACATAATTACCAAAATACCCCTAATGTAAATGTTCACACCGTCAATGTGAATGTTCATATCATCAATGTGTAAGGGCCCAACCCATGTCGATCCTCGTGGGTGCCTGGAAAAATTCGAGTCGGGCCGGGGCGGGCCCGGCCCGTTGACAATGTGAATATTCACATTGACATGTTAACATTCACATTAGTAGGAGTATAAAATTAGCCCGCATCCCGTGGTGGCGCGAAACCCGCCCACGGCCCATGGACGGCCCGAGGTGGGCCCAGTCTGGCCCATTGACAATGTGAATATTCACATTGACATGTTAACATTCACATTGATAAGAGTACAAAATTGGCCCGCGGTCCATGGGCGGCCAAAAGCCCGGCCCGGCCCGTTGACAATGTGAATATTCACATTGACATGTTAACATTCACATTGATAGGAGTGTAAAATTAGCCCGCGCCTCATGGCTGCCCGAAACCCGCCCATGGCCCGTGGCGGCCCGGGGCGGGCCCGGCTCGGCCTGTTGACAATGTGAATATTCACATTGACATGTTAACATTCACATTGATAAGAGTATAAAATTGGCCAGCGGCCCAGGGCGGGCCCGACCCGGCCCGTTGACAATGTGAATATTCACATTGACATGTTAACATTCACATTGATAAGAGTGTAAAATTGGCCCGCAACCCGTGGGCGGCCCGAAGCCCGATCGCAGCCCGATGCGGGCTTGGCCCAACCCATGACATTGTGAATATTCACATTAACATGTTAACATTAACATTGATAGGAGTGTAAAATTTGCCCACTGCCCGAAGCTTGCCCACGACCCGGGGTAGGCCCGGCCTGGCCCATTGACAATGTGAATATTCCCATTGACAATGTGAATATTCACATTGACATGTTAACATACACATTAATAGAAATGTAGAATTGGCCCGCGGCCCATGGGCTGCCCGAAGCCCGCCCACGGCCCGGGGCAGGCTCGTTTGGATGCAGGCCCAAGCATGTCCGAGACCCTAGGCTAGGGCCTAGGCCATCACTTTGAAGCCTAGCTCAGCCCATCAGCCCGCTTAAGGCCCATTCAAGGCTCAGTCCGAGGCGCAGCCCGCCCGAGGTGCAATGTCTTTTTTTGTGGAAAATAATGAAATTTTGGTAGAAAAAATTAAAAAGAATTTAAAAAAAATGGCCAGGCCCGCCCAAGCCCGACCTAAGCTCGAGGCTAGACTCGGGCCCACCAGCCCGACCCGAGGCTCGATCCATCGGCCCATCCAAAACTCGAATACCCTTGTGTCAGGGCTAGGGCCTGGGCCTAATTTTTTGGCCCGTGGGCTGGGTCGGATTTTTTTGGACACCCACGAGGCTCGATATGGGCCGGCCCGGGTCTCTATGCATTGATGATATGAACATTCATATTATGGATATTTTGGTAATTATGTCTCCCATAAGACTTATTGAAACATAAGAAAATAATATGGACTAAATAGAATATAAGTAGATGAAAATGGTATTTTGGTCTTCTTACCTCAAATAGGACTTAATGGAATAGTCAAAAAGAACGTAGGCTACCCGAAGCCCGCCTGCAGCTTGGGAAAGGCTCGTTTGGGCCCGGGCTCGAGCCTAGTCCGAGACCCTAGGCTAGGGCCTGGGCCATCACTTTGAAGCCCGGTGTAGACACCCCATTTTTGACCGACCTTAAGACTCATACGTCACCGATTGAGCACTTGGTGATGTTGTATATCGTGCTCGTTCAGAGGTTTTAGAGTCTCGGCTGCGAGCCTTGCCTTCGGACTTCAGGACTCTTTCATGCTTTGCCTCGGTTTGCGAACCAGGCTCTGTTTTCTCTGTTTTCTCTTCCCGAAGGAAAGAAGAGGTCTCGTAGATCATCTCTCAGTGGGCGTAGGCTACGTTTCGTGGTCGTAGGCCATTTTGCCCGTTTGGAGTCCGGTTTTCGGTTTTTCGGAGCCGTTGGCCGTGTGCCTCGGTTCGGGACCGCTTAACCACCTCCGTTTGCTCTGGTTTTTGGCATATATCTTATTTGCTCCCTTTTGAGGGACACTGGGGTCTGAGAAACCAACTTCGTGGTCGAACACCACTTTCGGTGCCTAACAGTCAGTTTTCGGGGCCTCGGGCTGTGCGTTTCGGCCCCCGAACCTTCATTGTGCCTCGATTTGGGTTCATTTTTTGCAGGAACCTCTGTTTCATTGTTAAGAAGGTCGTAGAAGGGTAGGAGGCCAGTAATTGTTTTGACAACCAGTTTTATTCCTCCATCGCCCTCCGTCGCCCTCCGTCGCCCGTTTTTCTCACTTAAAAGCCAATGTTGACCACCCTAAGGCCACTTTTTCTTGCCTCAAACCACATATTGGTGTTGTACACACCTGGGAGGCCACCAATATCACATGGTCGGCTAGTAATTCTGTGTGACCCTTTTTAACCCCTCCTAAAAGTGGCCTTTTCTCTCTCCTGGTTCACTTTATCCAGTTTTTGACTACATGGTTGTGTTGTGCACACATGGGAGGCCCTCTTTCTGGGGTGGCCGGCCACTAATCATGATTGACCCTTTTGACCCTTGGCTGGCCGGCCATGGGGAGAGCCGGCCGGCCACCTGCAACCTCAATAACCAGCCGGCTATGATCCTCTCTCCAGGTACATTACAGAAGTGTATTATGTTTCCCCCCAGAATTTGTATCCGGGGGGCTGCACTTTTGGGGGGAAACTTGAATTCTTTCCCCCCCCATTTTCCCCCCTTTTTCTCCCCACTTTTGCCTATATAACAGCAGCTCCAGCTCCTATCTGAGGGTTACAAAAATTTGCTCTAAGCCCCTTGCATTGATCCTCCATCTCCTTCTCTTCCAAGCACCAAAACCTCTCCAAACCCTACACCATTTCCACACCACCACCTAGCACCATACCACCACCATCCATTCCAGCCACTTGGAGCTATTTTCCAGAGCTAAGGAGCCACCAAACTTGGTCCAAGAGTTGTCAAAGCTTTGTCTACAAGGGTGAGCCTTCATTCTCCTCTTTTTGGCTCTATTTTTGCATACAATCTAAGCTATACTTGCTTGCATATTTGGGATTCGACCCTAACTGAAAATATCATTATTTTGAGCTCCTTTTCATGTTTGTTTAAGGGCCTCTCCCTGTTTGAAGCTTCCTTTTAACACTTGCTTCTTTACCTCTCTTGTATGCCTCTATCTTGCATAGTATTTTAGGCCTATTTTTAAACTGTTTTAAGCTCGGTTATAAACTGTAAAGTGGCTTATTTTGAGTCCTTATTCAACATTGTTGAAGGGATCTTCACTGTTTGAGGCTTCCTTTTGTTACTTGCCTCTTTATCCCTCTTTTGGCCTCATTTTTGCATGTTTTGTTAGCCCCTTGTACTTGTATTTTTAGGCTCTGGTCCGAACTGTAAATAGCCTTATTTTGACCCCCTATTCATGTTTGATTAAGGATATTTTGCTGTTTGAGGCTCCCCTTTTACACTTTGTGTTTAAACCTCTTTTTAGGCCTTATTTTGCATAGTATTTTAAGCTTGCATGTGCACTGTTTTGGGTTTGGTTATTAACTGTAAAATATCATGTTTTGGGCCCCTCTTAAACTTTGTTGAAGGACCCTCCTATGTTTGAGACCAGAAACCATCACTTGCTTCTTTGTCTCCCTCTCAGCTCATTTCTTGCACAATGTTTTAGGCCTGTTTGTGTTTAGATCCGTGGCTTGTTGAAAACTGTAAAGTGCTTCATTTTGAGCCCCTCTTAAACTTTGTTAAAGGGATCTTGGCCATTTAGGGCCAGAAGCTGCTACTTGCTTCATTACCTCTCTTACGGGGCCATTTTTGCATGCTAGTTTAGTCCTATTTGTGTCCATTGTTTGGCCTTACTTAAAGCTGTAAATATGCTTGTTTTGGGACTGTCTTGATTCTGTCTTCACACTTCATATTCAAATAATGCATGCTTTGCATAGCCATAGGTCATTCCATGTACCTCATTTCATGTTTCGGGATTCATTTCATGCATCGGGTGCCATGTTTCCATGATTCGGGACTGTTTTGTGTCATATTTTAGCGCTGAAATTTGCATGTTTGCATACCATGTTCCATGCCTTGCCATGCTTTGGTAGAGTGGCATTCGTGCCTTAGGTTCGGTCCTCGGTTTGCGTGCATGTGTGCACGCATTTCGAGTGTCTCATTTTTCATCTCATGGCCTCCTATGTGAGTGTAGCTGAGGTCCACTCATGTTGGTGTAAGTCCCTTGTGCATTGTGTATGCCATTTCATTTCATAGCATTGTGTATGCTAGGTTGTATGTTAACGCATTGTGTATGCCATGTTACCTCGTGCATCGTGTATGCCATTCCATAGCATTGTGCATGCTAGGTTGTATATTAGTTGCATTCATGCATGTCATGCATATCGCATTGTGCTTGGGATAGGAGTTAGCCCGAGCACGGGAAACGAGGTACGTTTCGTACTCCGAGTGACGGAACGTGTCTCAATTCCCAGTTACCGACACTCCGAATTACCCATGATGGAGTTTAGATTTTATTGTGTTTATATGTGCATTCATTTCATATTGAGTCGTGCAATTCGACTCCTCGGCCATCATGCATCGAGATGCGTGATTGGTGGCACGAGGATCGAAGCATGCATACATTTGTGAAAATACATTGCCATGCTCCTTTCCTGCTCTCTGTTACAGCAAATCAAGAATCAGCAGTCTTCCGGGGCTTGGCGCGCTTTCCAAAAAATTATTGCAAAACAGAGGCTAATTGGGGCATCGCAATGGATTTCCGCACAAAGCAACCTAGACATGCATCATTCATCATCCGAAGCAGCATCGAGGCAGTCCCTAGCTTGCATGCTAGTTTACAGCTTACCTAGTTTAATTTGTTAATTAATTAGGATTTTGTAATAATTTGGACTGTAATATTTATTCGGGACTGTATATTATTTATTCGGACCCTCTGCGCGAGGGCAATGTTGTAATAAGTGTGCGTATGTGTGATGTATGTCTTCCAACCCCACATTTTTCTCCCTTTTATTTACCCGCTTATGATGGTTAGATTAGGGCATGTTTCAATTAGCATACAGTATGATAGCATGTTTGCATTCATTCATCTGTTTTGCATGCACCGGGCTCGGCGCATCATACTAACTGCATTGTATTTTCAATTCCAAGTTGAATACATGTTAGCTGTAGCATTTCATATGCCATGTTTAGAATAGTCGAGCCTGCTATAGTTGCATTTTTGCATGTGTTGCATTAGGCATTTCCGTATAATTAGGATCATGCATGGATTTCTAATGAGTTTCTGTTTTGGCTTGGAGTACTCGGTAAGTTTTATGCTTTAGCATCCTTATATGCGTGTGAGTGACTGCCATGAATAGCATGCTTACCATGAGGCTATATGCTTGTGTGATATAACTGCTTGAATGCCTATTGGTGAAGGTTGGATTATTTGAATTGGAATAAATGCATTGACTGTGAGTTTTAAGCCCACTAGATAGTGGCAAAATCATGCTTTTCTAAGCCCACCCGAGGGTGGCAAATCCACGTCTTAGCCTACTTGCGGGTAGCACCATCAAACCACTTTAAAAAATAAACATGAAATGTTTTGTTCCAATTCAGACGACCCAGTCTATACTTGTATGCTGTGCGCATCACATAGTAATCTAGGCTAATAACCGGAATAAGAACACACAATGTTTTCAAAAATAGATATCATGGTTAGTAGAGGCCGATCTTTGATCGGGCGAGCGGGGGTGCTCACGAAGTGACCTTCCCCAATCGTACCCAAGTTCTCGAGCCGAGGCAACTTTGGTGATGATGGACACGTGGCCTTAGGCAAACGAGTCAGGGTTTCCTAAATTTCCCCAAAATAAAACATTTAGGTGGCGACTCTGTATCTGGCAAAGCAGTCCATGTTTGGCACTCCTTTCAAAATCTGTTTTCTCAAAACGATTTGCCGGATTTGGACTCTTTGGTTCAGACTTAGAACCGTGACAATTTTAGAGTCCTGAACTGTAGTGACCCCAATATCGAGCGGAACGGGGGACTCGTTCCTCCCGGGGCGTTCGGGGGACGTCTACACCTGGCCTGACCCATCGGCCCGATTAAGGCCCATTCAAGTCTCAGTCCGAGGCCTAGTGTCTTTTTTTGTGAAAAATAATAAAATTTTGGTAGAAAAAATTAAAAGAATTAAAAAAAATGGCCAGGCCCACCCAAGCCCGACCCAAGCCTGAGGCTAGGCCCAGGCCCATCGGCACGACCCAAGGCTAGACCTACCAGCTCAGGCCCGGACCCAAACGAGCCTGCCCTGGGCCGTGGGCAGGCTTCGGGCAGCCCACGGACCGCGGACCAATTCTACATTCCTATTAATGTGCATGTTAACATGTCAATGTGAATATTCACATTGTCAACGGGCCGAGCCTACCCCGGGCCTCGGGCAAGCTTCGGGCAGCGGACAAATTTTACACTCCTATCAATGTTAATGTTAACATGTCAACGTGAATATTCACAATGTCACGGGTCGGGCTACGGTCGGGCTTCGGGCCGCCCACAGGCTGCGGACCAATTTTACACTCTTATCAATGTGAATGTTAACATGTCAATGTGAATATTCACATTGTCAACGGGCCGGGTCGGGTCTACCCTGGACCGCTGGCCGATTTTATACTCTTATCAATGTGAATGTTAACATGTCAATATGAAAATTCACATTGTTAACAAGCTGGACCGAGCCCGCCCCGGGCCGCCCACGGGCCGTGGGCAGGTTTCGGGCAACCACGGGGCGCGGACTAATTTTACACTCTTATCAATGTGAATGTTAACATGTCAATGTGAATATTCACATTGTCAACGGGACGGGCCGGGCCAGACCCGCCCGGACCGCGGAGGGGGCTTTTGGCCGTCCATGGGCCTCGAGCCAATTTTATACTCTTATCAATGTGAATGTTAACATATCAATGTGAACATTCACATTGTTAACGGGCCGGACCAGGCCCACCCCGGGCCGCCCATGGGCTGCCGGCGGGTTTCGCGCCACCACGGGACGCGGGCCAATTTTACACTCATATTAATGTGAATGTTAACATGTCAATGTGAATATTTACATTGTCAACAGGCCGGGCCCGCCCCGGCTCGTGAGCGGGTTTCAGGCCGCCCATTGCCTAATTTTACATTCATACCAATGTAAATTTTAAAATATAAATGTACACATCATAAAATTGCTAACCGTTTAAAAAATATTTATAAGAGTATCAAAATTAAATATAAGGGTATAAGTGTCCATGAAAATAGTGTAAATAAAGAAAAAGGACTTTATGAAATAAAACTATACATATATGGGACTAAATGGATTAAAAAATTTCTTCATAGATTTCTTAGGTTAAAATACTTCTAAATAGGATTTATCAATAAAAATTCCTTGTTAAAATCTTATTAAAAAAATTAATATAATTATATAGCGGTGAGCGAAATTTACTCTAACCTGAAAGACTTAGTGGTAACCTTAGCCTATGGTAAGCGAACCGAGCCCAGCCCAACAACAAAATAAAAATGTCTCTGGGCTATACTTCGTTTGGCCAGCATATTTTTAATTTTTCCCAGCTCATTTTATTTATGAAATGCACTAAATTGTCAAATTGATTATTATTATAAATTAATAAAAAGAGAATTTTATGTTTGTTACTTATACTTTGTTGGGACAGAAAATATTTTAATTTTCAAAAGGTAAAAATATTTTTTAAATTAAAATCATACCAATATCATTATACTGCCACCATCACGATCACCTCCACTACCACACCGCTAACACAAATTATAATATATATATATAAATTTAACTGATTGCCAAACAAAATATTTCTTGGTAACATTAAATGTGATATTGAATTGGTGGTGTCTGAGAATCAAATAGTTAATTTTGAAAGCATTACAATGTATATAGCCTATAGGGAACAAGACAAAGATGTGGTTTTCAATCTCACAAACTAGATGTGACCTAAATTTGACTCTTTATTAGCAAAAGCATTCTTAATAATTAACGAGTTTGAAAGGTATTACTCAATAATTTTCGTTCACAAGTTGAAAAAACCATGCAACAAGCATGATGTCTCATGTTGATATTTATTTGGTTATGGCTACGTCATTACTTTTAGTAGTTAAAAATGTTATTTCATTACAAATTCTTGGCTCATTTACTAAGGGTTGTTTTGATAATAGGTTAAAATAGTTAAAAAGTTAAAAAACTCACTACAAAAAGTTAACTATTCTCATTTTTTTTAACATTTTTTTGTGAAAAAATAAAATAGTCAGTTAAAATAATCAATTCTCAAAATAATTCTCACAAAATTTTTAAAATAATTAAATTTGTTTAAGTTAAAAACACAAAAAAAAAGTTAAAAAAAAAATTAGAAATATACTAAACAAACTACTAACATTTTTAACATTAGTTTTTTTTTTTTTTAGTTTGATTTTAGCTATTAAATTAGTTTTTTTATTTTATTTTATTTTTTATAACTAGTTTAAAAGGATACCTCAAGTCATGCTATGTTAAGGGTTGGTTTAGCATAACCTATATAATCTATCTTTTTATCTTTTTTTCATCACATCACCTCCCTACTTTTCTGCACATCTTTTCGTAAAAAGACAAAAAGTGCACTTTTTTAGAACACCCCAAACCAACCCTAAATTTTGAAGATTGTTAAATGAATTTAGTATAGTTAAGTAACAAAATTATTTAATTAAACAAGTTTTACTACTCTACTAACAATTTGCTTTCTATAAATTACAATTTACATAGTTTTACAAAATTTCCATTTAGGTGGATGTTTTTGTCTTTCTTACTCTTTTTTTTAATGTATGTATATAAATGCAATTAAAATAGTTAACTAATGAAAAATAAATTTTTAGAGAGGAAAAAATAGAGTTAATTATTTAAAAATCCTATTTACAAATGTTATGAGAGCTCAGATCCTATCTAAGATTTTTTGAATCAATAAATCCTATTTAGTAAAACTGAAAATATTATCAATTTTTTCCTCAATTTTTAAAACTAAGAATATTATCAATTTTGCATAGTAATATTTCAGATAATTGTTTTACTAACTGATGAAAAAAAAACAGTGTATGAAATTAAACGTTTTTGTCCTTCTATTTATTAGTTTGATTAAACTATCCAATAAAATCGAAAACATTATTAATTTTTTCCAGTTTTAAAATTAAGAACATTATTTAGCTTGTTTGGTTTTAGTTTTCAGAAAATACTTTTTAGAAAATTCTACGTTTTTATTTTTCATATATATATATATATATATATTTTGCTTTCAATGAATTTTTTTAATATTTTAACCATTTTTTAAAAAATTTTAGACACACCTAATATAGATACACTTAAAAACTATAATATGTGTGAAAACCATCTTCAAAAAATTCACTAAATATCAAAAATACAAAAAAAAAAGAAAAAAAAAGAAAAGAAATTTTAGTATATCTTTTTGTGTATTTATTAATTTTTGAAAATATTTTTTCACAAATATTTTACTATTTAGATACATCTAAGTAAGATATATCTAAAAAAGTAAAAAAAAAAATTGCTTAAAATTTTAAAATATTCATTAAAAACAAAAAAACTTGAAAAACAAAAAACTCAATTTTCAAAAAACTGAAACCAAACACACTGATTAGTTTTTTCATTTTTGAAGTATTTTTCCCCAGTTATGTACATCAATGTTCCATCATCATGCTCCTTTATAAACACAAAATTTTTAGTTTTGCACAAAAAAATAACTCAGTTTTTTTCAAAAAAATTTAGTGTTTTTTTTTGCATTTTTTTAATATTTTTTTTTAGTTTTTTCAATTTGAAAGTTGATATTTTAAGATTTTGAAAATCAAAATAAATGTCAAATCATCATGTTCCTTTATAGATAGTCATAAATGATGAACCATTATTGTTTGAAGGACAACTCTGATTATTAAAAATTTAATGAGACTTAAAAGTTCAAAAAATCTTAGTTAGGACTTAACAGAGTATAAGTTTATAAATTTGGATTTGTGTGTAAATGTCCAAAAAAATACATAGAAGGCACTTTGATTGTTGGATATTTTTTTTACAAGATTAGCTATGATGGAATTATTTATAGAATTATGGATGATAAGTTATAATAAAATATTAAATATATGATAGGGTTAGAGATAAAATTATGAAAAATAAATTATACCATAAGATAAACAAATAAAAGATTAGATAGTGAAAGCGGGGTATAATTTGATTAGAATGATAAAAAATAAATATAATTATTTTCTTAGAGTTGGGTGCATTAGAAATTAACTTGGAAAAGCCTAATCTCCCCTAATACCCATGGCATTATTTAATTCTTCATTTTATTTTAATCTATCATTCTAGTATTATTTAATTCTTCATTTTATTTTAATCTATCATTCTAGTATTAAACTTGTTTAGATTTTAATACATGTAAAACAAATATTAGAGTAAAATATATATCGGCTCAAATGTTCCCCGCACATAATCCCAGCAGTTTAATTTTGCAATCAAACATAAAATCAAAGGTTTGATGAGACCTACATATGTTCCTTTCACTTTCTATTCCATCTTTAGTGATGCAAACAAATATGATCAGAGGTATTAAGTTGAGTTAGATAATTTAGCTTAATGTGCCTATTTGGCGCATCTTAAAAGCTGAAGTAACTTTTAGCTTAATTTAAACTCCAATTGGTGTGCTTGGTAGAGTTTAAAATTATTTTTTGTAACTTAAATTAAGCCAAAAAAGTTATTTGTGTCTGAGTTTTCTCCAAGGTGCTTAACTCATTCAGCTTAAGCGAGAAGCTAAAAATTGAGGGGCAAAATTACTTAAATGTCCTTTACTAATTTGAAGTATTACCAAATTACCATTTATAAACCACAAAGCATCATGGTTCATTATATGTGAGAGAGAGAGAAAGAAGCGATTTTCGGCGCTCAACGAACCAGTGCTCTCTCTCTCTCTCTCTCATGAACTATTGTTCTTCCTCTCTCTCACACTCACGAACCAGAGCTCTATTCTCTCTCTCTCTCTCTCTTCGCTCTCTCTTCGCTCTCTCTTCACTACCACCATTGTGTTGTAAACCCTAGCTTCGTGATCGAAACCCTAACCATCGACTACTTGATGATCGTGATCTGAAACCCTAGAGTCATGATCGACTGCGTTGCGATCGACGGTGACAATCAACCGTCTGTCGTTGTTCCCCATCCCTCCATTGACGCTGTGCCTTCGACGGTGACTATCAGCGACCGACTCTCTCTTTCCGGCGTTGGTTCGTCGCTGTTGTTTTCTCTCTCCGACGATGGATTTCAGTGTTTTTTTTAATATATTATTAAGCATTTTAGCCATTAATGAAATAAATTTTATATTAATTGATACTAATTAATAATTTTAGTATTAATTGATGCTACTTAAGCCATTAATTGACACTAATTAATTTATAATGAAAAAATGAAATAACTTTACTAAAAATGAAAAAATGAAATATCACTAAAAAAATATTTCAATTAATATTGAAATAAATTGTGCAATTTATATCCATTAAATAAATTACACAATTTATTTCACAATTATTGATATAAATTGCACAATTGCACAATTTAAATAAAGAAATAAATTGCACAATTTTATTTCAATTAAAAAAAAAAACAATTTACTTCCACTAATGAAAAGAAATACAATTTTGATATTTTAATTGTAATGAAAAATAATAATAAATTAAAAAATAACAATTGTTATATTATTAATTGTGCAATTTATAACGATTGTTATATTATTAACTTCTATTAAATAACTAATTGAAATTAATATATAAAGAAAAATAATGTAATGACATCACAACATTAATACTAAGGAGAAAAAAGAAAGAAGAGAAAAGAAAATAGGGAGAAAAGGAAAAAAAAATGAAGAAAAAGAAAAAGAAAAAGTGCTAATTAAGCCATTAATTGACACTAATTAATTTATAATAAAAAAATTAAATAATTTTATACTAATGGATACTATTAATGAAAATAATAATTTTTGTAATACTAATTATATTAATTTTTATTAATGAAATAATTTTTTTAGAATTAAAACTAAAAAAAAATGACAAAATAATCATTTTTATATCATATAAGGGCAAAAAGGACAATTACACAGCAAAAAATTATTTTACAGCTTATCAACCAAACACTACTCTGCTACTTAAATTCATAATCTCATAACTACACCAAATAGGTTAACAGCTTATATTCACAGTTATAAGTTAAAACCTGTTAAGTTATAATTTATAATCATTTTTTCACAGTTACACCAAACAGAGCCACTAGCTAGTTGAAACGTTATCTATTATTAAAACTCAGCAGGAAACTCATGGATGAATTCTCCAATGGCTAGCTAAAACCCTTGTCAAATTTTAGTTTTGCTAAGTTTGGCACAAGGTTTATGCCTAGCTAAATTTTAGCAAGAATTATTATCTATTTCTTTATTTATTTCTCTTTGACAAGCACATAAATAATATTTTATTTCGATGTTTTACAAATAAAATGAAAGAAAAATTAGAACAATATTGCTAAAATATAGAATTTTTACACTATACATTGTCAAAATGTAACTTTACATTAGCTATTTTAACAATGTATCGTCGGAAGATAATAAGACTCATTATAAAAGAGATAATTTCACTCAGAGTTTCCACTCATGTTTTATGTGATTAATATGGTGTTTGTAAGTTTTTGTTACAAGAGTATCTCAAATGGGGTTTTTTTTTTAAGGTCCTTGATCTTATGATTTTATAGCATAAAGGACATCAAATATTTTTATGATGTCTAAGGTCCATCAACAATATTTTCATAATGTCTAAGGTCCCTCAACCTTGATCCAGAGAAATTTCAGTCCAGAGAAAATTGGTCCAGAGAAATTTCAGTCCAGAGAAAATTGGTCCAGAGAAATTTCAGTTCAGAGAAAATTAGTGCAGAGAAATTTCAGTTCAGAGAAAATTGGTCCAGAGAAATTTCAGTCCAAATTTCTCTGGAAAATCTAATTATTCTCAGAATTTTATGCAGAGGGAGCCACATATACACCATGCATATTTTTGGTGAATGTTTGTGCACTGATAATCAAGAAATGTCTTTTTTATCTTGAAGAAGTTTACGAATGATTTTTTTTTTTCCCCTTCCCTTTTATCACTTGATGCAAGTTCTTCCCAATTCCTAAGAAAAAACAATGTATTGGCTGTAAATTCAAAATTCTTTCTACCATTGTGTTTCGTATACAATTCGTGGCCTTTATATTTCCGCTTCAGTCTTCCATTAATGGGAGAGTTCTGCAACTTCTTCAGCGCCGAATCATGACCATTGTCATCATCTCACGTCACAGAGAAAATTGGTCCAGAGAAATTCTGGGAAGAATTTCTCTGGACCAACCCTGATAAAATTTAGTTCAAAAATCAGAGAATTTCTCTGGTTTCAACCTAGAGAAAATTCAATTCAAAAACCAGAGAATTTCTCTGGTTTCAACTTCAAATGAAAAAAAAAAAATCAATTCACAATTTGGAACCTGGAATGCTTAATTTGAAACCCAGAGAATTTCTCTAGACTAGCATTGCTATTGCTTGTGGTGAACCCAACACAACTGCAATTGTTCCAGCACTTTTCCATACAATCGCTAATGCTTAAGCCCGAATTATCGTCACGGTCATTGGATTCGGCCGAGTTGGAAGTGAAGGCTCGGAGCAATAATGAGATGAAAAGGACTTTTACTTGACTACTTTGCCTCTTGTAGAACACAGAGATGCTGAGGTTTTGAACTCCAGGTTTATCTTCTTGTTCGACATCTTCATCAACCTCTATATCAGTAACTAAACAGCACAAATGCTGCACAAACTTTATTACCAAGAAACAACAACAATACCAAAAGCACACATGTACAAGAACACATCATTTGTGTAGTTGACAGATATAATACAAGCTGTAGAAGGGGAAATTGAATCAGTTAGACTCAACTAGTCAGAGAAAATTCGATCTAGAGACTCTAGACGAATTTTCTCTGGACTTCACAGAGAAATTCTAGTTTATAGAGATTTTCTCTGGTCCAATTTTCTCTGAACTTCACATTTCACAGAGAATTTCTCTGGTCGAATTTTCTCTGGACTTCACAGAGAAATTCTGGTTCACAACAAGTAGATGGCTGTCCACTAGAAGCAGAATCTTCCATCCATGTATGATGTGATAAAGGAACTTTTTCTCTGTCCATAAAACATACAAAAGAGCATCCAGAGTCTTCCATCCATGCATAATCTTTCATCCATGTCTGTCCACCAGTGCTTCAAAAGAGCATCCTGCAAAATAAGATCATTGCTCGCTTGTGCTTCTACATCTTGTTTCTCAGTCTTTTCAATTTCAGGAACTAAAGCATCTGTTTCAAACATAGAAGAAGTTGAAATTTTTTCCTCCCCAAAACTCTTAGTCTCCCCAGGCTCTGAAACAGCTGCATCTCCTACAACCAGACATTCCATTTCTTGTTCTTTTGCATCTTGCTTCCCAGATTGATCATCACACTTGTTCATTGTAAGGTGCAAATCTAAAGCATTAGGGACAGAAGAGTAGGGAAAGTGTATGAAATAGACTGTAAAAGCTTGACGGAATAGTAGGGAAAACAGGGGATGATGAATTAAAATGAAATTGAAGGGGTTCAAGAACTTGAAACCCTAGAATGAGAAAGTGTATGAAAGAGGAGGAGGAAGAGGAACCTCGTTGATTATCGCCCTACATGTCCACAATTCCACTTCTTGGAGACCAATTAAGCATTCGACGAACGATGAAAGTGATGATTCATCGCCGATTGCATAGCAGCTTCGCAATTGGAGTTTCTTGAGTTGTTTACAACTCCTCCAGAGCCAACTGAGGCCGTAATCGCAGTGTTGAATCCCGGACAAACCTAGGGTTTCTAATTGAAGTTTGGTTTCGGAGTTTTCCGATCATTGAATCGGTCAAATTGAGTTTGTGTAAATCGAATTGTCCAGTGTTGAAGACGATCGAGAGGTCTTTCAGTGAGTGGAAAGAGATGAGCCAGTGAAACTTTCATCTCATATATGTTTAGGGACCTTAGACATTAAAAAATAATTTTGTGGATCTCTTCCATTATGAAAAGTGGAAGAGGGACCCTAGACCGATTTTCCCATCTCAAATTCTTTACCAAATTTAAATTTAATGAAAAATTAGATAAAAATGAGATTTAATCCATTCATTAAACATATATCAAATCAAATTTTATTAAAAAAATTATCAAAGGGAGTTGAATCAAATATTGCATCAAATTTTTAATAACTTTTTTTCCTTAAATTTTATAAAATTATTAAAAAATAAAGGACTGAAAATCAAATTTTGACTTTTAAAATAAATTAATATTTAGAAAAGATTATGAAAATTTTGATTCTCACTTCGTCACAGTAAATCGTATCAAATCAAATAAGCTTATATAAAAAGAGTACACAAATTGTTAAATAATAAAAAAATTATATAAAAAGAGTACACATAGAGCGCACTGAGGCAGTCGTTTCCTTTTGTGGGATTTTCATTTATTTATGGGTAATCCATTGATCACTTTTTTTTATTTATTTTTATTCCATTCTTTAAAATTTATTTTTTTTCATTTTAATTCTTCATATTTTAAGTTATTTTTTATTTTACTTTTATAATTAATTTTTATTAAAAATTAGACAAAAAAAATATTAACAATCATATAAAATAAAAATATTTTATTATATATAATTTACACCATTGACATAAATTTAAATTTTAATGTAATAATATATTTTTTTTATATTATTGACAGTTTTTGTGATACTTTTTGTCTAATTTTTAATAAAAATTAACTTTAAGAATAAAGTAAAAACAATTTGAAATATAAAGGACTAAAACAAAAAAAATTTAAAAGCCAAAATAAAAAGGTGCTAAACATAAAAAATTAAATAATGCTATATGTATTTTTTTTTTTTTTTTTAGAGAGAATACGCAATTACACAGAAGAAGACGCCTCAGACATCACCAATGCCATTAAAGAGGACGGAACCTCCTCCATCCAAATGCGTGGCGACTCAAAATCAAAGGCTAGCCTACTTAAACAATGGGCTACCGAATTGCCATCTCGACAGACATGCGAAACTTCTGAAGAAAGGAACCTCAACAGGAGCACTTGAGCCACATTTACAAAATGACCATAGCAAGATAAGTTATCCGCCTTTCCTTGAATAGCAGCCACCACATTTTGAGAATCACCTTCCAGATGAATATGTCCCAATCCCAGATCACAACCCAATTGAAGAGCTTTTATCGCACCCATAGCTTCCACACAATCAACATCCTCCATATACTGGATCCGCCCAACCATAGACGCAATGACTTCCCCATGACAGTCCCGAATAATAATGCCAACACCAGCACTGGCATGGTCCGTCCTAACAGAGCCGTCAAAATTCAGTTTGAAGACACCCTCCCGTGGCGCAACCCACCTTCGCATCCGAACCTGGGTCGGAGGAAGATGGCCACGCTCTTGTGCTTGAACATATTCAGAAACATAATTCACCGCGAAAGAAACAACTTCCTCCACAGTCCTTGATTTATTGCCAAACAGAATGGAGTTTCTATTATTCCAAATGCACCAACAAATAGTAATAAATAATTGCATGGGTTCTGGGCCATTTGTGGCCATGAGTTGGCAGACCCACTCAAACCAATTGTTAACAGGATTAGATTTGATAATCAAAGTAAGTGAGCTCGATCTCCACACTTGCATGGCAAATTCACAGTTGTGAAAACAATGGCAAACCGTTTCAATCTCCACTCCACACCCAGGACATAAGTCCATATTGACAATACGGCGTTGCCGCAGATTGGCCCTTACCGCTAACAACCCGAGGCACATTTTC
Source organism: Camellia sinensis (assembly GCF_055761805.1). Lineage (NCBI taxonomy): Eukaryota > Viridiplantae > Streptophyta > Magnoliopsida > Ericales > Theaceae > Camellia > Camellia sinensis. The sequence goes on from NC_138961.1 coordinate 46,963,366, forward strand.
CAGCCAAAAATCTTAAGTTTGGTTGGTAAATTAAGTTGCCAAAAATCTCTCCAGAAATGCCTCTGCGACTGCCCAATGTTGGAGGTATCACCGTGGCCATCCATAGATGCCATATCCTTACACAAATGATATGCCGATCTAACCAAAAACTCACCATTTCGGGTAAAATGCCAGACCAATTTGTCCGAAGGTAACGTGGGGCAAAGAGGAATGCATCGGATAGCCTCCACATCCATGCCCAAAAAATTTTGCGTAAGCATCTCATCATGCCATGCTCCCTTTTCAGAATCAATTAAATCACAAACCCGCGCATCATCCGAAAGAGTCGAAGGTGGCAGAATTACCTTAAAGGAATGAGGCCGTGGAACCCATTTATCATTCTTAACCGAGATGCTTGCACCATTTCCAACACGCCATCGAAGCCCAGCATTTAATAGGCTTCGAGATCCGACTATGCTCCTCCAGGTGAATGATGGATTGCTCCCAACCACAACATTAAGAAATGAAGTTTGTGGAAAGTACCTAGCCTTAAAAACCCGCGCAACCAAAGAGTGAGGCCGTTGTAGTAATCGCCAACCCTGTTTGGCCAATAAAGCTGAATTGAAAAATTGAAGGCACCGGAATCCCATACCACCCGTAATTTAGATTTACACAATTGTTTCCAGCTAGTCCAATGAATTTTACGGGTTTCCTCTTTTTGTCCCCACCAGAAATTGCACACCATAGACTCGATTTCATGACACACACCATCTGGGAGGCGAAAGCAAGACATAATATAAGTGGGTATGGCTTGATCAACAGACTTAATGAGGACCTCTCTACCCGCCACCGATAAAAAATTTTCCTTCCAACCATTTAGACGAGACCATACGCGCTCCTTGACAAACCCCAAAACAGCGCGCTTTGAATGCCCCACACAATATGGTAATCCCAAATACTTCCCATACGGCGCCAATGACCCCACCCCAAGAGTAGATGTCACCACTTGCTGATTAACCAAGTCCGTATTTTTACTAAAGCAAACCGCCGATTTTTGAAAATTAACTTTTTGCCCCGATGCTTGCTCGTATTTGTGGAGAATCTCTCTCAAAACAACTGCCTCCCCTTCCTTAGCAGCCGCAAATAGAAGACTATCATCAGCAAAAAATAAATGTGACAAGCGTGGACTATCCTGGCAAATTGAGATTCCGGACAACCGGTTAGCTGCCATGGCATGGTCAAGAAGTGCCGACATTCCTTCCGCACAAATAGTAAACAAATAAGGCGAAAGCGGATCCCCTTGGCGGATACCCCTTGTTGGGTAAAACATGCTAGAAGGCTTTCCATTAACAAGCACGGAAAACGATACAGTGGACACACAATTCATAATTAGTTGCACAAATCGTTGCGGAAATCCTAGCAGGAGCATCATCTAATTAATAAATGGCCATTCCACTCGGTCATAGGCTTTACTCATGTCAAGTTTTAACGCCATGCAACCATCCTTTCCGGCCCTCTTATTCTTAAGAAAATGGAACACTTCAAATGCCACCAACGCATTATCAGTAATGAGACGGCCTGGAATAAACGCACTTTGAGTATCGGAAATGACAGAAGGTAACACCTCTTTAAGACGATTGGCCAACATTTTTGCAATTATTTTATAAACCACATTACACAAGCTAATTGGCCGAAACTCTGACATGAGCTTGGGATTCTTAATTTTAGGAATCAATACAATGAAAGTATGATTTATAAACCACATTACACAAGCTATATGTATTAATTAGTGTATTAATTAGTATACTAATTGATGATGTGACATAATTTAAGAGATTTTTAGTATTTGTAATGTGATTAATGAGCGTAATCAATAATAATGTCATAATTAGTGTTGACATAATTTAAGAAATTTTTAATATTTATAATGTAATTAATATATTTATAATATGATTAATGAGTGAAATCAATAATAATATCATAATTAATATTAATATAATAATTAATATACTAATTAATGTTTGTAATACTACCGTAAAAAATAATTAAAACAAACGAAAGTGTAATTTACCTTTTATTTATTTTGTGCGTTTAAGAGCATCTCCAACGGTAGTAGGCATTTTACCTATCTAAATATTACTATAAAGTATATATTTTATTTTACCTATCAACTGTTTTATGTTTTTACTCCAACCATGCTCTTTATTTTAGCTATTTATCCAAATACTATTAATTTTATAGAATGCCACATCAACAACAAAGATGGAGGGAAATGATCCTAATAATTGAATACATTTTGCCTAGCGTTGAAGGCTAGCTACATGTAGCTAGTGAATATGAGTTGAGCCAAAATACCTAATCATATGTCTAACGCATTGAAATTGAAAAAAGTGAATCACACTAGACATTTTAACTAACAATTATTATATGCCTAATGCATTGGAGATCTCAGTCACCTTCCTTCAGATCATATCTCTCTCTTTTATTTCACGACTCGACTCATTTTTTCCGTTCATAAATCATTATTCTCTTTAAAGATACCATCACTCTCTCTCTCTCTGCGGAACCCCCTCTCTCTCTCTCTCTCTCTCTCTCTCTCTAGATCTCTCGCTTTCTCTCTCTTCCTTGGAGGGTTCAAGGGTTCCATCGCTGTCTCAGATCTGGCTGCGACCTAGAATCCCTCCTCATCGACTTTCCTCTCAATTCCTTTTTCAATTGGCGATTTCACTTCATCATCTCCCAGATCCGAGTTCTGATCTCGGAGATTCGATCTCGCAACCATGGCGGCTGCTAATGCTCCGATCAGCATGAAAGAAGCCCTAACGGTAATATCCTCTTCCACAACTTCAGATTCACATCCTTTACTTCCGACTTTTAGCTGAATTTGAGACAAATTAATTGTTTTTGGCTAAATTCGATTCATTTCAAGTCTTCTATCCCGAATTTGATGTTTTGTATTGGTTTCTTAGTGTGAGCTCTGTACCGATCTGTTTTCTTTAGTTTGTTTCCAGATCTGTAATGTAGAGGAGTTGCCTTTATGAATATGTTTATAGATAGTGAGAATTTCTTGTGGTGGTTTGAAGAGATAAGGAATTGATTGTGATTTTGTTGTGTGGTGTGTTGTTGCAGCTGCCTAGTATAGGGATCAACCCACAGTTTATTACGTTCACGCATGTTACTATGGAATCCGACAAGTATATCTGCGTTCGGGAAACTTCGCCCCAGAACAGTGTTGTAATTGTTGATATGAATATGCCAATGCAGCCCTTGAGAAGGCCTATCACCGCCGACTCGGCCCTTATGAATCCCAATTCCAGGATTTTAGCTCTTAAAGGTATTAATATTTCTTTTGCTGATTTGATACATTTAAAAAAGGGCCACTTACCAAATCATTATCACTGTAAATTTATTCATAAAAGCAAAAGGGAGTAATACATCTATCACTTTGAGGACTTAATCGGTAATAAGTCCCAACAGTATGGTATAATCCCTATGAGCCATTACATTAGCATAAAGTTACCAAAAATATTTCACTAGGGCAATGATGATTTTTTTTTGGGGTACGTATTTGACTATGATTTTCCTATTAATGTTGCATTACATCATATGAATATTCACCATTGGGTTTGCTTATGTGGGTTGCTATTAGTATGATAAGCCTCATTAATGTTGGCTCCTCCAACTTGGCTTGTAATCCAGAAGGGTGTGCCCCACTGGCTACTGGAATAGTTTTTGTACTGTTTATAATACCAACGTTTGCTGCTGAAGAAGTTATAGACATGAATGTCACTACTCGCATTTGGTGCACCAGTTTGATTGGGCCTATGTAGCACGGACACGGCACACGACACGGACATGTAAAAACGTAAATTTTTAAAAAATAGGGGACACGACACGCTGGGGACACGTTTAATATATATAATTTTTTTTATATATTATATATAAAATTAAAAATATGTACTATTTTTATTTATTTATTTTATTTATTATATGTAAAATTAAAAAATAAGTATATTATTTGTGTTTATTTATATTATTTATTTACAAAAAAAATGTGTAAAAAAGAAAAAAGAATAAAAAGAATAAAGAGGGAGAGACATTCAGACACGGTAATAAGGAAGAGGGAAGAGAAAGTGAGAGTCAAATAGAAAAAAGGAAGAGACAGAGAGCGAGAGGCGACGACGACGATCAGAGAGCGAGAGGCGAGAACAGAGAGAGATGGACAGAGAGAGAAGAGATGACGACGATGAGAGACGAACACAGAGAGAGAGGAGACGAACAGAGACACGTAAGAAATACCTCGATCAGAGACGAAGAGGACTCGACTAGGAAGCACGGATATAGATACGGATACGGATACGATACGATACGGCGATACGGCAAAATTTGAAAAACTAGGATACGGGTACGGCGGGGATACGTTCGTAAAAAATATTATTTTAACAATTTTTAGTAATGCAGTATGCATAAAAATAAAACTTAAAGCAAAAGACAACTTGATAAAGAAGAAAGATTCCCTACAAAACTAAGAGTCTTCAAGGTCAATAGCTTCAACTTGTTCCCCTTCATCAGTGAATATCACAAGACCTTAGCTAAGGCCAAAGCCAAAAAACCATTCTTAAATAAAAATTTCAACAAATATACTTTTTTTAAGTCATCAATGATAGCCTAGGAAGCACGGATACGAATATGGTGATATGGGGATGTGGATATGGCAATATGTCAAAATTTGAAAAAGTATGATACGGGTACAGCGGGGATACATTCATAATTTTTTTTTTTTTTTTATAATTTTAATAATGTAATATGCATGAAAATAAAATTTAAAGTAAATTAATAAATAAAGAGAGGGATTCCTATTAACCTAAAAGTGCTCAAACATTCATAAAACATCCAAAACTAAAAGCAAAAGCAAATGCAAATTAAACATCATCCTTACATGCCAACACCAAAAAAAGAATGAGAGCAGAGAGAAGAACGTGAGAGAGTGAGAAAGCGAGAGAGAAGTGAGAGATGCAACAAGGATACATCAATTTGACAAATTCTATTACTTTAACTCTCACTATATTCCTCTTATGAAAGAACTAAACAAAATATTATAAGTAATATGTAACTTCGAGTATCCGATACTTCAAAATTAATAAAAAATTAATTAAGAAGTATCCGATACTTTTAAGAAGTATCCGATACGTATCCGCGAGTATCCGAGGAGTATCGGTATCCGATAAGTATCCGATATGGATACGTCACCCTTTTTGAAGTATCTGTGCTTCATAAGGACTCGATCTAGCCTCGATATAGGCTTCAACAGGTTCTTCCTCTCTCTCTCTCCCTCTATCTTCAATGGGTTAGGGTTTCTCTCTGTCTCCTGATTAGGGTTTCTTTCTGTTTACAACGTGTCCACAACGTGTCAAGCGTGTCCGAAAGAGTGTCCGCCTGCAAAAATTCAAAAAAAAAAACAGGGACACGTTAGGTCGAGTGTTGGACACGTGTCTACCGCGTGTCCGACACCCATACGCTGTCTCTAGAGACGTGTCCGTGCTTCATAGGATTGGGCATGTGATTTGAATGTGATAGATTTTTATTTGGGAATGCCAGATTGCTGATTTAAACATATAAATGGATGTCTGATGATATGTTTTAGTTGATAGTGGTGTTGTTAGAATTGACGATATGCAATATCGTATTGTATAAAAAAAGGTATGTATCAATATGATATTGTGATTCAACGCGCACATGACACGATTAATTAATTTTTACATTCTTCTTCACATTTGGTTCATTAACAACTCTTTTTACCATCAATCACCATGGCCGACATTCATTGAGCAATCATGAACTATATTCTAAAAATAGCTCATAGAAGGGAGACTCAAATCAAAATAAAGTCTCAAGAAAAAATGAATCCCACCCTCCTTTTGCGTCAAGAAATTAAACTACTATCATGGATTTTATTTGGGTGAAAGAAACAATGAGTTTACACACAGATTGTTGGATTTTTGTTTAGACCCAAGGTTTGAGCCAAAAGGCAAATGGGGACCATGATAATAAACCCAAGGTTGGTCATGAACTTTTCGGGGCCCAAAGCGAACTTTCAAGTTGAGGCCCTTGATATCTCATACTCAAAAACAACGACAACGAAAAAATGTTAATGAAATAGTAAATATTCACAATTTTTTTTTTAAATTTTTAAAATTTTTCTAGTATCCACACAAAATTTGTTGAATATAATTACTAAAATATAAAGAAATCATTACAAAGATTGGAAAAAATGAAATCTGATTTTGTTGCTTTATTATTTAGTAAAATTCAATTTGCAAAAAATTAAAAGTAGAACAAAATATAAAGTTATAATACCAAAAATAATTTATCCAAATGCAGCAAAGTGATTTCTCATTTCACGACAAAGCACAAAGAGAAGAATTTTAGGATGTTATTGTTGATAGTGGGCCCTCTCTTATTTCTTTCAGTTGCTAAGAAGAAGAAAAATTTTGGCCTTTGCCTTTAGTTTGGGCCCTTTTGCCTTTAGTTTGGGCCTTTCTAGTCATATTTTAATGTTGGACTTTCTAGTCATATTTTAATGTTGGACTATGTACAAGTGCTGCAAATATTTGGGGTCCTAATTTTGGGCTATTTTTTGGAGGTCCAAAGCGGTTGCTTTATTGGCTTATGCTCAGAGCTGGCCCTGAATAAACCATATGGCAAGTATGTTTGGGACTAATCATAGTCAAATAATTCCTAAAGAATTCTACAAATCATGAACCAAAGTATCCGGCCTGATTGAAAAACAAAACTTGTATTTTTTTTTTTTAATATTTATAATGAAATATCATTTATTTATGGTTATATGTAGTTTTTTTAGGTGTTTCTTGGTTTGTATTCTCTCTTAAACCAGCCAACTCTTAAGAAATTAAGAAGAAAATCAAAGTTATTTTTATCTATAAACATATATGTTTCTAATGTATCTTACAATACACGAAACGATATGATACGTGATATATAAAAGTGGCATGACAATATACGATAACAACACTGGTTGATAGTGGTTCACTAGTCTAATCGAATTGTATGATCTGAGTGTTGGTACATTTTTGGAGGAAAAAAACCAAGGTACATTTTATAATTTCATTATTCTTTGTTACACTAAGAAGTATATTTTAGTTAATGATATGGTGTCATTCTTTTGAAGCTCAACTTCCGGGAACTACTCAGGATCACTTGCAGATATTTAATATTGAGATGAAAGCAAAAATGAAATCACATCAGATGCCTGAGCAGGTAACAACTTTATTTTGTTCTTGAAAGGCCTTGCGCTGTTTTTGGAAGTGCATTATTAGGGTTTCCTTAATTATGCCCTTGTCCCATGTGCATAGGTTGCTTTTTGGAAGTGGATTACACCCAAGATGTTGGGTCTTGTCACGCAAACCGCTGTATATCATTGGTCCATTGAAGGTAGCATGTCTTTCTTTTACCTGAATGAGTGATATGCCACTTTACACTATTTAATTTTGTTTGTCTTGTGTAAATATGTTCACACGATGTAAAATGGTCGATTCTTCTTCTCTGTAGGTGATTCTGAACCAGTAAAGATGTTTGATAGAACAGCTAATTTATCCAACAATCAGATCATTAACTACCGATGTGATCCTACTGAAAAATGGTTGGTTTTGATCGGAATCGCTCCTGGTTCACCAGAGGTATTGTATTTTTTTAGCTTATAATGCTTATGCTTCTTGTGGAGTTTATTGATTATGCTCCCATATGCTAGAGTTGACATGTTATATTCATCTTTTGCACCAAAATGTGCATGTAATACTGATCTAATTACTATGAAAGAGTGCATTTTTTATTTCTGTGATATAAATGTTTTTATATGATATACCTCCTGGTAGTTGCTGTCTTGCTGAAATGGATGGGTTATTTGCATGAGCAAGTTATTTCAGAAGTAATTTGTGTACTTAGGGGCACTGTTACTATCCCATCGTCACAAACGTGGAATTTCATTTGAATGTTCCATGGTACTGAATTCAATTTGTTCTTGTTGCATGGCATTTTGGTATTCAACTTTGTGATTTTGATATTCTGATAAGAAAGTGGTCATTTGATATGAAAGCTCCATGTTGGTGAAATACAAAACAAATGTACCCCCCCCCCCCCCCCCCTCTCTCTCTCTCTCTCGACACAGAATATTTGAGTGGAAGTTATAGATGGAAAATGATGTTGATGTAAAACCTGATATCGGTGTTCTTATTTCATATATTTGGCTTGATGAGTATTCAATGATTGTGCACATGCTGTACATGATAGGTATCAGTGACCTGTAGAGTGCATTCTATGTGATACATTTTGGTGTTGTTTTCTTTGTTACAACTTCCATTACTCGCTCAACTTTTCTCCGTCAAGAACATGAAACTATGATATTTTGAATTTTATCTGATTAGTTTCTTTCACGGGCTCCTTTTTGCAGCTGTCAAGATCATCTTTGTAGTTTTTGTTCATTATGATGATATAAGAATTTATGCTCCTTGTCTATGTTTTGTGGTCATAACTAGGAAGAAGTAGCTACTGTTTAGATTCTATTTTTACACTCTTTAATTTACTTTTCAATTTTTCTTGTAATCTTATTTGTTTAACGATTACTGATTTCCAACCTTTCATTTGCTTTTACAGAAACCCCAACTTGTCAAAGGTAATATGCAACTATATTCTGTCGATCAGCAGCGCAGTCAAGCTCTTGAAGCACATGCTGCTGCATTTGCCTCATTCAAAGTGCGTTTGTTTCCCTAAACATGTCTTGTGGCAGTTCTTTGATGCTCCTCAATCATGAGTTTGTTATGGTCTTTATTGTTGCATCTTACACAGGTTCCGGGAAATGAGAATCCTTCTGTTCTTATATCTTTTGCGACAAAGACTGTTAATGCTGGACAGATCACGTCAAAGTTGCATGTTATTGAGCTCGGTGCCCAGCCAGGTCCATATTTTGTCCTTTTCTTTTTGCTGTTTCATTCTAATTTATTTTATTTTAAATCAAAATTTTTTATATATATATATATGTATATATTTGTGAGGGTGCTGCTTCGCCATTGCTTCATATTTTCCAATCACATTTTCCGTTTTATATGAATTTTTTTGTTTAAGTTATATATACATCCATACGTTGTGTTGGGATCGTGGATTTGTGTAGGGATTTGGAAAGGGAAAGGGATTAAAAAATTAGCTTATATTTGATTCACATTTTCCCTATCTCACAGCCTTAGTGTATGGTGTTGTACTAATCTCAAACACTTAAATAAGGGTTCTGAGGCTCTGTTTGTGGTTTCAATATATTTAACTTTGTTGTGTCCATCAGAATTTGCGGCTGGATGAAAATGACTTGTGTCACTGAATTATTAGCCTTTTGTGTTTCATTCAGGATGCTAACAAGGGTGCACAATGTGCACATACATTCTAATTTCGATGTGAAAGGATAGAACAATTTATATTTTTGTGGTATCAAATTGTATATAGAAGGTGATCATTCGGTACCTGAATATTTATGTTCCCTTTAGGATGTCTGAACTGTGTGGTACACAGGAATTAGAAAATTTAAAAAACACATACTCCATCTGACTTTAAATTAAATATGAAAAACTATCGTGAGTTATCAGTCAGGTTACAGAGCTGCTGGATATCGTTTCAAGTTGATGAGTTGGTGGAATCTTTCATGAGTCATATATAATGGGGATGGGCTGAAAAAAATTGATTATATATTTGTCAAACTAATCAATTTTTGGTGGCTTACAACTCTTGTTGAAATCGTTGTACTATCTTCATTTTCATGCACGGAAATATGAATTTGATAGTTATCCTCTTGAACTATGCATTTGTTTGCACTTCGCAGGGAAACCATCTTTCACGAAGAAGCAGGCTGATCTGTTTTTCCCTCCAGATTTTGCTGATGACTTTCCAGTTGCTATGCAGGTACCTCGTCTTCCAAAATATTCTCCTTCTGAATGGTGCATGGCAGTTTTATATAATGCTTTTTTTTATTTTGGCAGATCTCCCACAAGTATAGTTTGATTTATGTGATCACCAAGCTAGGACTTCTTTTCGTCTATGATCTGGAAACAGCTACTGCAGTATACAGAAATAGGATTAGTCCAGATCCAATTTTTCTTACAGCCGAAGCTTCATCAGTTGGTGGTTTCTATGCCGTTAATAGGAGAGGCCAGGTGTTGCTTGCAACTGTAAACGAAGCAACAATTGTGCCTTTCGTCAGTGGCCAAGTATGTTACCAAGTTTTTTTACTTAGGTGTAATAGAAGATCAACTATTGCTTATTAATTATATCTGTTTATTCATGCAGTTGAACAATTTGGAGCTTGCTGTCAATCTTGCAAAAAGAGGAAACCTTCCTGGTGCAGAGAATTTGGTAAATTGATACTTAATTCTTCTCACAAAAAAAACTGTCTCTTGCAAAAACACTAAATTATCACCATTTTGTTATTTCATGTTAAAACAACATTGTTGTTAGGTATTATGTACTTTCTTGCATACTGAGGAATGAGTCATTACCCACCTTCCATTTTGGAAATATCTCAGGTTGTCCAGCGTTTCCAAGAATTATTTGCTCAAACCAAGTATAAGGAGGCTGCTGAGCTTGCTGCAGATTCTCCGCAGGGGATCCTTCGCACTCCTGACACAGTTGCCAAATTTCAGGTATCTATTTTGTTTGGCAATTGCATATATGTGCATCAGTGCTGGTATTTCTCTCTGATTCAATTTCTATCTTGCAACGGGTTTTATTTGTGTAACAAATGATATTTTGTTACTCAGTTTGCTTGATGATATTTGTTAAATTTGAGTAGTGAGCCATTTTGACTTTCAATGGGAATGGAAGTACTTCTTCTGTTTTTATTTTTTTATTTTTTTTATACAATTTTTTTTGGGGATAACGGTAATGGCATCTGATTTGCTTATTCCTTTCCTAATTATGGAATTGAAAAATGATAATTGTATGTCTTTTATTTGGGAGGTGAAAAAGTGAAAAAAAACCAATCCTCGATTTTCATATTCATAGTGATTCATGGTTGTTAGAGTTTGGTCTTTTTTTTGTTGTTGCATTGATTGATTTGTCATTGAGATTGAATTATAAGATTTTTTAATAAGTGCAAATATTATTGTATCATAAATATAAGGAAAGTCAATAATGGGATAAGTTGTATAGTTGTATAATGCTTTTCTTCCCCGTTATGCATTGTGTTATAGTTCAGGGTATGAATCCTTGATATTTATGATATGAAGGAAACCATAAACTTTTATGTTAATATTATTATTATTTTATTTTTAAATCTGAAGTAATTGTAATCTTCTTTCCTTCTTCCCTTGAAAATTTTCCCTGCAGCTCATTTGCATCGGAAGGTCAACTTATAGAGTATTATTGGAGAATTACTTATAAAAAATGAGAGTAGTATATTGGAGAAACTTGTAGGTATATAAACAGTTAACCCACTATAAGTGAGAAAATTAGCCAGCTTTGAAATATGCAAGATTGTGTTATTGTATTGGACTTTGAAGACAATTTAATCAGGGTTCTTCTGGCTTAATAGAGGGATCGAAGTGTATGGTATAAAGCTTGAGATTTATTTATTTTATTTATTTTTTTTGAGGTCGGGGGG